>NC_073338.2:26955227-27570909 GCF_027580225.2 Misgurnus anguillicaudatus
TTTCTCAGCCAATCAGAATACAGCATTCAACATACCCCTGGTATAAATGCAATCAACAAAAATGACTATGGGGCGGTTTCCCGGACAGGGATTAGACTAGTCCTAGACTTAAACACTTTTAAGAGCTCTCCAAACTGAAAACAACTTTCACTTACAGATCTTAAAATACATCAGGGCCCTTTGTTTTACTTCAAGATGCACACAGGTAATGTTTTTAGTAAGGCATGTTGTTTTAAAACTAGTTATATTTCCTAATTAAACTAAGGCCTAGTCCTGGATTAAGCTAATCCTGGTCCGAGAAACCGCCCCTAAATGTTTTAGATGAGTTATCAACATACCAGTGTGATTATAAAGGCTGGCTTTTCGATGAAGACTAAGAAACATTTGTTCAATTAATTTCTGAAGGTTATGTAGGTCATCACATCTGGTACCTACCAAATCCTAAAGCAAAAATAATAATACAAGTAAATGATTATGATGTCTTTTAGGCTGTACATGTCCCAAATCAAATTAATGTCTCAAAGGAGTTTAGAGGGACACAAGTTTATTGTGATTAAAACAGGACATACCTTAAATACTTATACATAGCAAAGATTCTCAGTTACAAAATTGATTATCACACTGCAATATTGTAAACCAATTTCAATAATGTCCATAAAATACATTACCATCAGTAGCCTTTTGTCTGACATCTTGTACCCACTGATTCACAATGTTCTCAGGACACCCCAGTTCACGGCTCAAATCTTCCCGTCTCTGAGACTCAGCCTTTCTGAAAGAATGCCATAAAAATATGTTTGTCCTTGCAATCTTTAAAAGTGAGAAAAATCTTTGTGTCTATATAACTCAGTCATAATATAAGACCTTGATGTATCTGCTGGATAATGCTGAAGGCCTTCTTGCTTCCGTTGGTTCCACCCAATAGCATGGACAGTTAGCATGTCATTCCTGGCTATTAACAAGACATGTATGTAATGAAGGAAGAAAGGTCCCATTAATGCTTGTGTTATTTCAATTAATCCAGAAACTGACAATTGAGTTTAAAATTTAAGAGAGAACTACATGCCAATTTTTTATGTACTTTGAACAGTTACAGCTTACTCTTATGCAATATCTCAGAGTACTATACAGAAAGAATAAAAAAGTGAAAAAATAAAGACAGGTTTCCTAAAATATTATAAATAGGCATCAATTAGATACTTGGTTGTGAGGCCACAACGAGACAGGTAGCTGTTGACCATTTTGACCCCCTCAACTGCAGTTGTACCAGCACCTTCCTGATTTTTGCCAGATTATCTAACAAATGTGTGACACCGATATTACAACCATAAACAGTTACAGTGTATTAATAAGTAATACAAATACAGTTTCAAATGGTACGATAAAGAATATGCATTACCTGACACTTGGTTGAATGAGCCTTGGCATGCATGACAGAAAGGAAAGGTCTCATCTGCAGTAAAGGTCTGAGTTCCAACATGGAGACTGACGCCTTCTCAAGGTATGGCCAATACTTGCAAGCAATATCTGTTCAAAAGAACTCTCCGTTTGTGGCTGCTTGAAGCTCCTTCTGCAGGTATAGGTGGATAAGAAAAGATTACTCCCCGGCACATTAAGAGCATTGAGTAGCACTCCGTGTCTTCAAACAACCACCTCAAGGCCCTCTTCATCAAGTTTGCTTACTTTTCTGTTAGTTTCAAATTACATCACACCAACAGGCATCTTTATTATGATTGTAGACAATAAAGGTTTACTTTTAAACTAAAGGTTTTTCAGGATTCATGGAGCATTAAAAAGTTAATCTTCTGCTTTCTCTACTCCAGGTACACAAACTAGTTGAAAGTCAGGGTGACAAATTGATATGTAATAATGAATGACCAAGCTATTAAACTAGCCACTTTGGGTGCCAGCACACATTCCCATATCCAAATGATTATTTTTGTAAAACGCTACCTAACCTGTCAAATGTCTTAAAATACCCAAAGCAATGTTTGTGGTAACTGTGGTATAAGCAGAATAATTGACTCCAGTCCTTTAAATTATTTGAAAATAATGCACACCTGCTGCGTAGCAGCCCACTGTCAAATATTCCTTACGTATTATATAAGCTCACAACAGCTGGGATACATTAACTACTTAATAAAGCAAAAATTACACATTTCAAATGATGGATTTAAATCAAAAAGTTTCTTTATCCTTAAAACTACAAGAGTAAAAGAACTAACTCTTTTGACAGACGGAATCTGTAGGTTTTTCTGTTGCCATCTGCACAAAGAGCGAGCATTGTTGGGTGTACATGCCGGGCAGGTGAAGTGCCCTACACTGGATGTTTGCATGATCACAAGTGCAGAAATGTGGAGGTCTCACTGTAGGCAATAAACAGACTGAAAACAGAAGTTCAATAATTTGTTAGAAAGCATTAACAATGGGCACAGTAATATAGCTTAGAAAAAATGAGGCTGACAAATCACAAATAATCTGGTAGAACATGGATACCTGTAGCTGAAGCTTTGTATCTCTTCACTTCTGCTGCTTTTTAGTAGTGGACCTCCTTCAGCATTTTCTCCACCTATCTGACATTAAATGTACTCCCTTTAATGGCTGTTGCTTTGCCCTTGGGTTCCTCTGCCTTGCATAAAAGAAAGTGTGCCTTGTATGGTAATACTGAAATACAGCCAACTCTTGAGCAGTTCACACAATTATTGCACTCTAAATCACACACTTTAGAATTATCACAATACTGCAAGAACACAATCTCAACAAATATACTCACCTTGATTTGAGCAAGAAGCATGTCTGCTATGAAAATAACACCCTCTGCTCTCCCTCTGTCTTGCTCAGCAGCCATTTCAACAATACTACATTGGTCAGAGAAAGAGGCATAGGCTAAGTGTTTTGGACAGTGAGAGAGAGAGTAAAATGAATAAAATTACAATACTTACTTGAAAACAGAGAAGCTTGCGAAAGAGTGAGTGAGTGACCCTTTTACTGTTTGTACACAATGATGACGCGGCAACGTATGGGCACGCAGTTTGGCAACGGAAGCATGGCAAGAATCAGCAGTGAAGCAACACAGACAGAGAAAGTTAGTTTAAAAAGTTGACTTATCTTCTACACAGTTACCAAATCCGTGTACTATAGTGGAGTGGATAGAAGACGTTAGAAGATGGCCAAATACTAAACGTATATTATATTAGTGCAACCAAATGCTACAACCAGACATTTTGATGTGGGGAAATCGTTTTAATAAACTTTCTGAGTTGCTTACACGTTAGAACCACTAGGAAATAACATCACTTCCGTTGCCAAAATGCGCACGCAGGCTATTTGATCACGTGGGCTGTAAAAGGGTCTATTGAAGTGGCTCTTAAAAGAGCCGTTGGTTTTCTAAGAAAAAGTATAAACTGTGGGTGAACAGGGAAGGGTGGTGGGTACTGACCGGACCTGAGAAAAGAAAACAAAAACATGATTAATTCTCTTACAGCAAAGTCTGCTAGGTTTGTCATATTATATATGCAGAACTGTAAAAAAAAGGTAACAGTTATGCTACCTATAAATAAAGCATAAACTGCATAAATGAACAGTTGATCTGACTTCAGAGAAATAAATGAAATAATTATCTTGGTACTTGAAGCTTGGTTAGATATGGTTACTGTAGTCAAACTTTTACACACTTTCTTCTGACAGATTTATTAACAACAATTACAGAACATAACACAATCAATTTTAATCCCTTCTAACGCTCAATTGACATAGATGTAACTGCACAAACTAGCCTTATTATATAAATAATATTAAATAATTAAATAAATCTATTCTGCTCACCAAGGCTGCATTTATTTGATATAAAAACACTTATAATGTGAAATATTATTGTAATCTGAATGTAATAATGTGAAATATTATTGTAATCTGAATGTAAGTGCTGCTGACGGTGTCAGCAGCGATCGCTCTCTGTGATCGATTGGTTCCGCCTTGTATGTTTAGATGAGCAGATTTGCAATGAACACAATTATTTACTTAAATCGGTTATTATTTCATTTAGAGCTTATTTCACGAACTGCATTCCGCGCGAAATTAATAAAACTACTGGTTTAAAAACGCTAGAACAACTGTTTAGCAACATAATATAATGCAGTCACTGCAGCTTTCTGTGATTAATACATTAGCTGATTATCAAACAGTCATCCAATAATGTTTCTGACCTTAGTAACGTAAAAACCACTATAGATAACTCCATAGCCCACACACGCAAATTAAATGTTATGCTGCACCAACTTTAGGATTTCTTAAATGACCGCACCTGAACAAACAATTATGTCCTAAATATGAGCCAATTGGATTCTGACCAAACGCGTGCACTGACTTGTCTGTTGCCTTAGCGGTGATATTATATTGCTAACGTTGCAACAAAGACTTAACATAAACACAGGATTTACTCAATTTTAGTAACATTAATCACCAAATTTCCAAGAAAGCCTTACCCATGGAGCTCCAGAGAACGCAATATCACTGCGTCGCTTCTCTTGTTGAAGTTGTTGGCAATAAGAAATTATCGCCCCCTATTGGTTATCATCCTCATAAATGGAAAAGGGTATAAACGGAGGTCGGAGCCAGCTGCAAATGGGTGGGTTAGCAGCAAGTGGGTGGAGCTTTAGCCGCAAGTGGGCTGTACAAACTTCCAGAGAATTCACCACCGTCCCATTTGAAGCGTAAACTCCTCCTACTTGCACATTTCTGAAATCCCTCCTACTTGCGGCATAAGCTCCTCCCACTTGCGGCATAAGGTCCTCCCACCTGCAGTCTCCGGGCTGCAGCGATATATACTTGGATAAATGCGTGTCATTTTCACGCCTAGAGGAGGCAAAGCGTGACATTGACACGCATCCTCTAGTGGACCAGCGTGTCTATTACACGCTTCAGCGTGATACTGGGTTGAAATAATACATAAAGATAAATGAACACATGTATAAGTTTATTAATATTAAAAACTTGATTTGCCAAGAACCATTAAAATGTTTGCCTTTTGATTAAAAACGAATAGGACATAATATGGACAAGCAGATAAATAGCATAGCTCTATATATTTTTATTTGTAAATTACCTTACAATGTTTTCTGAGGGAGCTTTCGTGAGAATATGATTTATTGCAGTTCTTGCAGATATATTGTTTGTCAGTTGTGTGAACAGGCATGTGTTTCTGTTTATCACTGCTGTTTGCAAAGCGCCTTTCACAGGCTTCGAAAGTGCACCTGAATGGTTTCTCACCTGTAACAAATCAGACATTGGTAGAATCCAAACACTTTATAAAATGCAAAACACAAAGCAGCATCATGTACAAAGCTATGTTTTCTTGCAAGACTCCAAACATCCTGTCGTCTCCTCAAGCCACTGGCAGATAAAGGTAACTGGGTTAGCCTTCAGATCGACTTCTTCAGACTGCGGGTCTATAGGTGCACCCATCGCATCTGAACTGTTGTATACAGCCAGCACTCCTATTCGTCCATTCTCTCTATTGGAAAGCTCTTCCATCTGGTTAAAGCTTGTGAGATAGTTTGCTTCCTGTGTCATTTGATCTTGATAAACTCCATGCTCCGCCACAGAAGAATGCCAGTCTATATAGTTTAAAGTGTTATTCTGTTCCCAAGAAACGTCAACATATGTACTGTTACATGGAAAAAGACCTGTTTTGGAGGAGTAATGAATATGCCAAAACTCACCCAGTAGGTAGTAACCTGGGGTGGACTTTATCATCTACTGTGTTTCACCGATCCCATTGACATAATCCTCTTCATCAGGTGCATTATCCATTAAATCATATCTGTAAATGTCTTGTTTGCCACAGCCTGCTTAACATTGTAATATGGTTCACGTATGCATATGTTGTGGGTCCCTAAGTTAGCTGTCATATCTATCCATCAATTTGTGCGTATCTCAGGAATCGCCTTGACAAAATGTTTACATCTAATTGTGCAACAAGGCTGTGCAAGAAGACAATTTATATACGTTTGACTGAGGATGATTTCAATTCCCAAGACTCCCTGCATAAAACATCTGTCGACTTGTCATTCATCAATAAATAAACAAAAAATTTAAAGCAGAGTGTGCATCAACCAATTGCTCTTGAAGCTCTTAAAGGGGACATTTCACAAGACTTTTTAAAGATGTCAAATAAATTAATCTTTGGTTTCCCAGAGTACGTGTAAATATTTGGTTTTCCAGAGTACGTTTGAGCTCAAAATACCAAATAGATAATTTATTATAGCATGTTAAAATTGCCAATTTGTAGGTGTGAGCAAAAATGTGCCGTTTTTGGGTGTGTGCTTTAAAATTCAAATGAGCTGATCTCTGCACTTAATGGCAGTGCTGTGGTTGGATAGTGCAGATTAAGGGGTGGTATTATCCCCTTCTGACATCACAAGGGGAGCCAGATTTCAATGATCTATTTCTTCACCTGCTTTCAGAGAATGGTTCACCAAAACTAAGTTACTGTGCTTTTTCATATTTTCTAGGTTGCTAGAAGCACTGGGGACCCATTATAGCACTTAAACATGTAAAAAGTCAGATTTATGTGATTTGTTCCCTTTAAGAAAAGTTTACAGTCTTTACAAAGATCATCCAAACTGAGCACACTAAACCAAATATTTTCCCTTAATATGGTCACTATTAAGCCCACAGGTCATTTCACAGGACAAGAAAACACTAAAAGAGTTCAAACAGACATTTTTTATTCAAATCAAAACATTGAAGCATGTGGCTATTTTAATCTGAACCAAATGTATTATATTGAGTGTCCTGTTTATATCAGTTGCTAATACAGTGGTTTAGTCTTAACCATTTTACTGCTCAGTGTGAAAACAACATGCCGGTATATGACCTAAAATTGTATCTTTCTTATCTTTTTATGGAAACCAGTGGACATTTTTATATGGTAAGGAACTATCGTACAATTTAACAACAACAACAAACACAAAAAAGAACCTCCAGGCAAATGACAAACAGAGCATCAAAACCAAACTAAAACTCCTCTTAAATATATGGTTTTAACAGTGACTTCTACAGAATATGTAACTTTCTCTGTATAAAATGTATATCTCATTGTGTTGCAATGTGTTTACAATTAATTATAAACAGAGCATAAACGCAGGTACTCATCAGTTATGCAAAAAGTTCACACAAGTGTCCCTGCCTATTCAGAGACTATTTGGTATAGCTCATAAATTGCTCTAAATTGCATAGGGGAACCAGCACATGCTATACAGACATTTATCCACCTTTTGTTACATTGAAAAACTTTTCTTTTTTTTAAACATACAACTTGAAAAACACATCAGTGGTCCAAGCTTGTTTTTGACAAATCACAAAAAATTGATCAGTGCAGAGCTTTACTCTGATAAACTGTCCTCAATTGTTTCAATGCTCAACACATACACCAATTAAATGCATTCAGATAAATAAGTATTAAATAAAGCAGTAAATAAACATACAGTACATAAGTGATTTAACTGACGCAAGTGATCAGCTAGTTGTGCATAACCAAATCTAAATCTTTAATATTATAAAACACGAAGGCGTTAAATGAGCATCTGTAGTCAATAATTACTATGTATTAAATTTTTTTTTTGAAAATTAAAACCTTTCCAGAATCTCACTAGCTGCTATTTTCAGTTTATGGGGCTGCAGAATGACAGAAATCCTCATCTATGTTTGTTCAACAAAAAGACCGTACTAGGTTGACATACTATCATGCACACAGCATACACTCACACATTTTCCTAACAGTAACTGAGAGGAATGAGTCCAGGTCGTGCATAAACATACCACTAAAATCCTGAAAATCTATTTAAATATTTAATTCCTTCATACAAAACATTAAGCAATTAACCATACTTTTATAAACTATTACCAGAACATCATTCTCATATCATCTTATATTATATAGAAAGTAAAATAGAGCGAATTAATTAGCGTGCCGACCCTTTAAAATCCCATCTGACTGACTGAGCCTTTATATCAATAGTTTCTGTCAGTCTGCTGTCAACTGTATATATTGTGTATACCGTATTTTCCGGACTATAAGTCACACTTTTTTCATAGTTTGGCTGATCCTGCGACTTATAGTCAGGTGCGACTTCTATGTCAAAATTAATTCATACTGACTAAAATGAACCAAATGAAAACATACAGCCACGAGAGGGCACTATATGTTGCTCCTGTAGCCTACCCCTGAAAAACACTTAACTGAAACATTAACTTAAAGACAACGGAGAAAGACTTAACAAACAAAATGCCCCCCAAAAGAAAAAAATTCTAAAATAAATGCGACTTATATGTTTTTTCCTCTTTATGACGCATTTTTTGACTGATGCGACTTATACTCCGGAGCAACTTATAGTCTGGAAAATACCGTAAATATACATATACATATATTTGACCGTGACAAAACTTAAAACATACATACAAACTGCACATGAAAGTTTATCAACTTTAAGAAAAACGTATACTGTTCCAAAATTAAGACGCGATTCATCCAGTATTTTTGTTTGAAATTCTTTTAACCCAAAATATCCATCAGTCGAATTAATATGAAATGTAAAGCCTGCTCTCAAGATGCTGCCAAGTGATCAAGTCATGAGAGTAGCACATATTATGCTAACAAGTTTATGTGAGAAAACCAAAAATGTGTTGATGTCAACCTTACATCAGATCTTCTTCCATAGGCTTTCTTTAGTGTCGATGATACATCTATAGTTCAGTCTTCAGGGATGTGATCCTTAGCAAGCGCAGTCCTTAGTGGACCGCTCAGGATTTTCAGTTAGCTGAGGTCCCTGTTTGTTTCCAGTGATGTTTGGATCAGAATCGAGACTTTCTGACATCCTTTCACAGATGATGTCCACCAGGCGCTCAAACGTCTGTTTCACATTGATGTTGTCTTTTGCGCTGGTCTCGAAAAACTCAAAGCCTGTGACAGTGGAGAAACGGTTACATTTAAATCAAATGAACAGCTATGTGCGTTGCTCCTCAAATCTTATTGACTTCAGCACAATCAAATCTATGTTGTTCTCCTGCAAAAGAAACCTGTGCTTACCTAGCTGCTCGGACAGCTGTCTTCCTCTGTCTGAAGCAACTACTCGGTCATCGTCCATGTCACACTTATTTCCCGCCAGAAGCACTTGAGCGTTGTCCCACGAATATGTCTTAATCTGTGTGGACCTGTGAGCAGTGATGGTTATAAAAAAATCATTTGATATGACTAAACACTTTTTTGAGCCCATGCACAGAAATAAATATTATCATACCAGTCTTGAACAGCATTAAAGGAGTCCTCATTGGTGATGTCATACATCAAAATAAAGCCCATAGCTCCACGATAGTAAGCTGTGGTGATAGTCCTATACCTTTCCTGTCCAGCGGTGTCCTGTAAAATAGTTTAAGCATGGAAAAAGTCTAATGTTGCGCACACACAAAACGTGTAGCATCGCGTTAGTCGCTCTAGATTATTCGCAGGATTTAACTTTGTGTCATGCGAATTTTTCGCTTGAGTTGAATATTTTCACCTTGCGCGAAGGAGCGTTTGAGACGAATAGTGTGTGTTTTTGCGGCAATCGCCCCGTGCGAGGACGCGTCTGATTGGGTCTTTGCATTGACTTTGTATGTAATCTACTCCCACAAATCGTTGAACTCACATCTGGTGCGTTCACACCAGCTGCGGTAGAGGCGTCAAGCGTGAGTAATTTCAATGTTAAGTCAATGTAAAGACGCATTTATGCGCATCTGAAGGTCTCACGACGCGAATGAGGCATTTAGCACGGCGCGGTACACACGAATCTGCCTCATTTGCACATCTAGTTTGTGTGAATGACACAAATTGAGCGTTGTCGCAGGAAAAAAACTTTTGCGGAAAATCGCGCTATCCAGTCAGGAGCTTGCTCTAGTAATGCCGTGATTACAGGAAGCGAGTGGACTCGCAGAAGCCCCTCCCATGACGCAAATTTCCGCGTGAATGTCTCGAATGACTAGAATTTTACACGTGAATGAGCGAGTAAATTCAATGGGGTGGTTTCCCGGACAGGAATTAGCTTGAAACCCGATTTATAGTCGTGTGTAAGCTCTATGCCGTAGCTATGCCGTAGGTTATCCGTAGCCTGTGCGTAGCCTGACGTGCACCTTGCAAAATGTTTAACAGCGTGTCAGATCTACGCGGACCGCAAGCGCTGTGATTAGTCCACCAGAACCCCTCCCGTCAGGTAAAAAAAATTGCATCATAGGTGACAAAGATGAGCAAAGTTGAAGAATGATTTAACTCAAACTGCATCAAAAGTCACTGTTTATTTACTTCCATCATTGCTGGTCTTCTCAAATTATACACAAGTTGCTGTTTCTTCTTCGTTTGTGAGTTAACTTGCCAAGCTTCTTATTCTTTGACGGTCGCGCTGCTACTGTGGTTACACGCGTGGTTACTGCCTACCAGCGGTCTGCGCGTGTGTTGGCACGTCGACGCGGACGACGACGCAAAGGTATAAATGAAAACTGACGCGGAACCTACGCCTTAGGACCTACGCACAACTATAACGAGCCCTTAAGCCAGGACTAGGCCTTACTTTAATTAGGAAATATAACTAGTTTTAACAAGCATTCCTTACTAAAAACATCACTTGTGTGCATTTTGCTGCAAACAAATGTATTTCGCTTGATAAGATATGTCAGTGCAAGTTTTTTTTTGTTTGGACAGCTCTTACGTTTATTTTAGTGTAGGACTAGTCTAATCCCTGTCCGGGAAACTGACCCATTATGTTCAAGCGTACCACTACGTGCGAACAGCGCGGTTTTGCCGCCTCTATCGCGTTTGGTGTGAATCCAACATAAAAACTACTATATAATTTAAACTATAAGAAAAAACATTTGTGGTCCATGGAAGAGAAACCACATGGGTCTGAAATGATATGATGACAATTTTTGGGTAAACTATTTATTGAACCAAAAAAGGAAACCTTTAAAAAAATCCTCACCCATATTTGAAGCTTTATTCTTTTGTCATTCCTATAGATGGTCTTTACTTTGAAGTCTATGCCCACCGTGCTGACAAAAGCAGGTGTGAAGGAGTCATCAGCGTAGCGGAACAGGAAGCTGGTTTTGCCGACACTGCTGTTACCAATAATCAGGATCTTGAACATGTAGTCAAAGTTTTGATCTGCGGACTCTTTTTGACCATAGCGAGCATCATTGGCTGAGGCCATCTGCAACAAAATTGAAGATGCAAGAATTGCATTTAATAGATGTTATGTCTACATGATATAGCATATGTTAGACATTTACCAAATTTAAAAAATATCATTTTCAGAACAAAAAGGTGGCTTCTGGCAAAAGTCAGTGTTTAGTGTAACCTCACTTGGCACCAAGCACATCTTCATCACTGTTTTAAGAAGACTGAAGTCCTAAAGTCATTAGATTAAAAATAGAAATTAGGCTTTTATTTCATTTAGATTTAAGAGAGCCTGCATGTTCCTGCTATTAAGGGGAGCTCACACTAAATTTGGCTTATAATTTTATTCTGTTTTTAACATTGCATACAAATTTCGTGATTTTCTGGCTGTAAGGAATCATTATATATGGTCACTATACCATTGCAATAGCAGCAAACCTAATAGGGACGTGGTGGCGTAAGACTTTTTGCACAATATGATTATTACAAGTACAACTTGTGAACTTCCTGTAAAATTATGTACATATGCCAGGAAACTGACATTTGCTAATAAACCAAAATGTTTCTGTGAAAGTCCTTCTCATGAATTCTCCAGACATTCAACATGGAATCAGTTAGAACAAGAAAGATCATTCCCATACAATTCAACACACAACACTGTCAGAAACGGTTCCTGTCAATATAAAATTAATGACTTCAGGTTCACATTGTATTTACTGAATAACATTACAAACATAAAGTGAATAGAGGGCGTAGCCCACATCAGATACAGCACTAAGTGTTTTCTTATGGGCTGAACTAGGCAGGGATTTTAAAGGTTTTGTGACGGCTAAACCCTGTGCTTAGCTGCCTGTCATGAACTGAGTCAGGAGTGCCTTAGGGAAGATTATTCCCACATCCCTATTGTATCGTATAGTACTAGTAAATTATAAAACATAATACTAGGGGTTCCCCCAATATGGACATATCCCCTGATTCATCATTCCCACCGCAATGGCCTACTATGATTAGTTAAATTATAATAAATTCACATAAACAGTATGTTTCAGAGAAACATATAGCCTTAACTGAAACATACGGCTCGCGTGCTTGATCTGACAGCTGTACATGAAAAGCAGTATTTCACACGGGTACAAACAATGGTTGACCAATCGATATTTTTAAAGGGGAATAGTAGCCTTTAAGAACAGGATTGCTTTGTTGGTATGGCTTACAATGGTTTAGTAAGTGGAGCTCTGGTTAGCATCTATCCGCTTAACACACGGCTGGTTTAGCAACATTTTTATACGGGTCAGTGACTCTAACATCGCCTCGATCAAACATATCATTCATCACAAATGAAAAGGCACATATTGTGTTTCTATCGTATGCACAATGATGCATTATACAGCTGAGCCACACAGTTAGCTGTCAAATGAAGGTTACCAGTTTAAACGCAAAACATTAATATCCGTCCTTAATACAAATCTAGTAATTTCGAAATACGCGAGAGACGAAGCTGTAAGATAGGCTACCGCCAGAGAAAAGCATCTTACCGTAACAGCAGGTTTATTTAGTGCGATATGTATGCAGATCCCGTGCACCTGCGCTCGTGCTTGCGTCACTCGATTCACCCAAGGCGGGGCTAAACCATGATCGACGTTCAGAGGAACCAATCACACGACTGACATGGTAGGATAACCTTACATTGCCCCTGGATACACGAATTAAAGGTGCATTGTGTAACTAATAGAAGGATCTTTTGACATAAATGCAATATAATATGCATAACTATATTATCAGTGGTGTAGAAAGACCTGACTAAATTAACTGTATGCAGTTTTTATCTCCATAAACCGCGCATCCCCTTGGAAGTCGCTGTCATGTTTCTACAGTAGCCCTTAACGGACAAACTGTTATACAGAGTGCGTTTCGTCTCTTTGTTTTCTCAGACGACGACATGTTTGCCCTGTGGCGGCAACCATATGCGTTTTAAAGAGCACCAATTATCTGATTCACGTTTTTTCATTTTCTTTGGTGTGTAAGTGTGTATTAGTAACATGTTAATGATATGCAAAAGGTACATACCCCGAAGTAACAGTGACCACGTTTACATGCACCCTAATAATGCGATTATAATGGGATTTTGGCAATACTGTGATTATACTTTACCTCATGTAAACGCAATACTTCAATAAAAATAATGCGATTAAGTCAAAATCGCACAAGTATAATCGTATTAAAAGAGGTGGCATACGCAGTTTGTAATAGCAGTATGCATCCATGTAAACGCTTTAATCGCATTTATACCGCACTTACTGAAGTGCACGTGTGTTTTAGTCACGCACCTTAAGCACAAACTCACTGCGTTTCGCATTACAAAACAATGAATGTAGTTTGTGTAATAATATTTAAATTTTTGGCGTAGTCAGTGTGGTAGAAAAAGCGTTAAGTAGTGAATTTCACAGCAACTGCATCAGCACTGGATACCTGAGGTAATATTATGTTATAGACCTCAGCTATCAATGAGCTTTTCTACTGCATTTCAAGTTCAAATAGATTTGATTGGCTGTCAATGGTTTATCGTTCATCATGTGCCAAAATCGCTATCGTTATAGTTGTCGTGTGAACTCCGCTATTATCTTTAATACAAAAAGATTTTTAAAACTATATTTTTATAGTTAACGTTATCGTTTTAATGTGAACGCCCTTTAAAGGCACTGTCATACTATTTCTGTCTTCATCACGGCACCAGATAATGAAATACATCCATAACAACGTTTTTGTCATTTAACGTAAGTAAATTAAAACAGTGGACCATATATGTGAGTTCATCATTTGTGCTCTGCATTGGGCTATGTGTGAATAATCCGAAAATAAAAACTGCATGTAAACAGGAGTGAAGAGTTTAGCTCCAGTCATGTAAACATCTTCCTCGATTAAGTCCTTACTCTGATTATTGGAAATAATCGCATTATTGGTGTACATGTAAACGAGCTCAATGACGCGAGTTATCGTCTCAAACGTAAATCTGTTTTCTTGGACTACAACAAACACACAGCTTGTAGGCAATAGTTTACTTCCTGGGATTGGTCATGTAGACAAGACCGACATTATTATAATTCATCCCGCTTGGACTCACAGCCTGTAAGTTAACAACCAAATCTTTCAAATATGATAAGGAGCGTCACATTTCCAGAGGTCAGAGGTTCAGACCAATCACAACGTACAGATTAGCGTTTCAGGAAGAAAGGGAAATCTGGAGCTACAAAAATGTACGGTATGTGGAAAATATTGTGTTTTTTGAACAATAAACCACGCAAACACATTGTATTATACCAAATACACAAAATAACATTGGATTTAAGCAATAAAATAGGTGCTCTTTAAAATTGAGGGGTGAGCTGTTGGTTGCAATTCGCAATCTCACCTCTAGATGCCGCTAAAATACACACACACCACCTACAAAGAACATTGGACCTGTTTTAGTTTCAAAAGATCTTTCTTTTATTGGCATTGGGAAAAGAAACCAATCACAACAACATTAGTAACAGCGTTGTAGTGGTAAACAGTACTGATTGTCAGAGCTGCAACTGAAAAAAAGCAAAACAAAGACTTGACATGAGCATAAAGTCCAAACCAGTGGATCTCAACCTTTTTGGTTTCAAGTCCCCCCCCCCCATTGTTCACAACAATATTTGTAGCCCCCACCACCCTATAAAATATTCTAGAGCTTGGGATGACTAGAATTTAATTATAAAAATAACCAAGACCAATTGATTTTAGTTGTTTTATCTTATTCAAATCCATGTTCTGTCTTATTTTTAATAATTTCAAGTCATCTTGAGCTGCCCCCCCCCTTACAAAATTACCCATGGTTAGTTACTATAGTTACTATAGTAAAACCCATCTGGTTGAAAAATGCTGACCTAAACCTTTCATGACCACATAAAACATTGCTGTGTAGCACATACACACGCCCCTTAAAATAGAAAGATTTATGAAACATGTTGTTTATCATTAAATGTTTCAACTTTTTTAAATTAAATTTTTAAATTACGTTTTAAATTCAAATGACAAAATGTGTTCAAACAAAACTGACAAAATGACGTGTTTTAAGAAAGAAATCATCAGATTGGTAAGTTACTGACAGTAGTTGTCATTGATGGAAATTAGCCAGTGGCAAAATGGAAATTACAGTACAGCATGGATCATGCTTGCTTGGCACTTGTACCATCATTGGCTATGTCCCCGTGAAGAGCAGAGAATTGATCAATCACCAAAAACTGGTCTGGCACAGAAATGAACTTTGGCTTTATGCGTTTAAACCCGTGTACTTCAACAGCTTTACTTCAGTTTGCTTTTAGAATAGAATACATTTAATGTTAATATACCTAAACGTCTCATATTTCAGTGTGACCAGCACAAAAAAGAAAGCACACATGTGGTTTTAGGACACCGCTTATTTCCTAGACTAGTGGATGTAAGCCTTCTATAGACCAAACCGCACAAATTACAGGGCAAGTACATGTTTGCTGGTAACCCTGCTGACCTTGGTGAGTTTATGATGACTAATAAAGCCCTTACTGATGGAGCAATGAAAAGTTATTTCTAAAGTGCTACCTATAAGATCAGAAGCAAGCGGTTTCAAAATGATGAAAGTATACAATGCAATAAAAAAGCCAAATAGAAAAAACAAGGATGTAAACAATGTGAATGCAATAAATAAAAAAAGCATTCCTACAAACAAAGGTGAGAGGGTTTAAGTTAAAACCGTTTCAATAGTAATAGTCAAATCAAACGAGTAAAATATGTGCAAAGGTACATAACAATACAGAGCCACTGTATTCTGTCGGAGTGGTAAGTCCTATAATTGCGGCTCTAGTTCCACTACTAAGCACTAGATGGTGCAATATACAAATACAAAAGATCACAATCATGGCTCGACTTCTCGTCTAAAGATTTTTATAGCAGTCGGAGGAAGACTGTGGTCACTGTGTGGGTACCCTCAAGCTGTTTGCTACATGAAAGTAATCATTTCTTTGTATCCTGAGGTTTGTTTGTTTGTTACGTTAAGGTTAGGTTGTTTTTGTTCAGGTATATATATATACCAGCTTTAAGTCAACAGTGTATCTTTTAAAAAACATATTAGTGCACATACGTGTCATAAAAAGTGTCCTGTTTATCAGTCACAACTCTCAAAGGTCGTTATTGTTCGTTACTTAAAACTCCAGATGTCGCAGGAAGACACTTTAAAGTAGATTTCCTCTCAGTCCATAACACACAGGCAGTTTTTTGCGGTACAAAAATGTTTTTAGAGTTTGTAGACTAGGAGTTTTCCCAGTGCAAGGTGACTGCTGTTTAAAAACATGTCCTGTGTATACGTTCCTGCTCCTCTTTTGCTCTCCTGCCCCGTGTCCTGTTCGCCCAAGTAACTTAAGGATGGGATGAGAGGGATGGGGAGGCTGGTGCATAAGAGGTACGAAATAAAATTAAACAAAGCGAAAAAAGTGCAGTTGTTATGTTCCCAGACTCAGGCACGACACGCTTTTCCCTTCCTGGTCAAACTCTCCTTCCTCATCTTCACTGTCTGGTGGCTCACCCATCTCTAAAGACAGAGTCCTGCAGCCGTGGGTCCAAGCGTTCAGGTTCGCCTGCTGCGTGCGGGGAGCTTGAGACGAATGTTGGCCATTTGGATCTGTATAGGTGGAATCTAGATTGAAGTCTTCATCAACATCAGACTCTCCTTCTTCTTCTAAGGTCAGTTCAAATTGAAACTTCTCCCCCGCTGAGGTCACACCTCCGCCCACCGTTCCCGTCCCAGCAGCACTGGTCTTTGTCTCTGAGGTTGAAGTGGGACTGTGAAGAATCATGCTCTGGTACCATTCGCGATTGTCCTCCAATGTGTCGAGAATCTCCTGGGCATCAGGGTGAACCAAGTCTGCCCAGGTCTCCCACAGCGGGTGCACGATGTAGTCTATGAAGCCCACCTGATGGATGAGGAGTGACCAGTGAGCACTTTGAATCAAACGTGTACTTAATATATGACTGTTGTTTCCCACTCACCTGCGATTTCTCGATGGAAGCGTTGTGTTTGTCACACATGGGACTGATCTCCATACCCTTATCCCTCTCCCGGTCCCCCTGAGTAAAGAACTCCACCATGATGCGATCGGTCCACTGGCGGTAAAGCTCAAGGGGCTTTGTCGGGTTGCTCAGGTCAGCACAATGCACCATATTCTGAAGAACCTAAACATTTGATTAACCATACATTTAAAACTAAATTTATTTATAGACTTTGTTTTGTTTTATAAAAAAACTATGTAAGGAATAATTGACGATGGGCCATTGAATTATTAGAAAGGGTGTGCATTATTTTTTAATAATTTAACGGCCTGGAGTCAATTATTCTGTTTTTACTACGGTGTCCACACCTCAAGACATCGATCACATGATATATTTAAAGGGATTTGTCCGGTTTTTGTACTTAAATGGGTATTGTGAGTAGGACTATTTCTTCCGTGTCTCATCCAACTGTTCTTTGTTTGTTCCAAAACAAAAAAGTGAGAGATTGTGTGAATGAGGCTACTTCTGTGCGACTTTAAATAGCGCTATTATTGCCTCGGAATATCGTCTGTCATGTTGTTTTTGTTAGTCCATTATTACAGTTAACTATGCGAAGTGATATGGAACTGTAATGCGGTCAAAAGAGCTGCACACCTCAGAACGTTCATCAGCCAATCAGATTCAAGCATTCAACGGACCCGTAGTATACAATAAAATAATGTATGGTTCCCACTTTTTGCACTGGCATACATTTTCACACATACTGATAAAAACTTACAATACATTTTTGAATAAAAGCGTCTGCCAAGTACATAAAATGTAAAAAATACATTAACTAAAAATTGGTCTCAGAAACAGCAATTTGTATGAAATAAATATGTTTTGGCTGATGATAACTAAACATACTGAGTGTAGGAGTTCAGATACAAAAACCACTAAAAGCCTCCTCTGTCAAAAATGAGATGATGATATTAACCGAATGTGCTTGGCACATACTGTATATGTTCATCAAAAACTTTCCCTTCAAATCTGCTTAATCCCGGCCTCAGGCTATTCACAAAGACCGCTTTGGAGGCAGAATCCATTAAAAGTCTGATAAAAAAATTATAATTTACAAGATAACATGTCAGATGCACTTAGAAGGTTCATTGACTTTCTTATTACTAAGATTTTATTAATTTACTTGAACTTTTCCTAAGTCTTCAAAACATCAGTCATGTGTTTCATGACCATGGAAACCCTAAAAATGGCTTGAAATGCCACAGAAGCTCAATGTTCACTAACCTGTATGCGATCTGAATAGTTGTCCAACAGTAGCACACCCAGACTTGTCACCTTCTTGGTCTCTACCATGGTTTTAAGATCTGCTAACAGATTCATATGCTTTGACATATCTGTGGCTAAGACCTGTAAACACGGCAAATAAAAAAACACTTGTGAGTTTTCAGGCTCTGCCGTATAGACCTTTTGTGTGTTTGCAAACAGAGATGACGTTTTTTGTGGGCGGAGCCCAACTGGTGGCAGAAATTGACAGCTCTGCAGTAGCGGTGTGAAGTGTTTTAGTGTTAAACTGTGATTTTTATGGATCCGATCTTTTAGTGTAATGTTTCTTATAACGTTTTCATCACGTTACATTTATTTTTTAGATATATTAAGTTTAAATGGCTTGGCTATGTGTGCATATGTATATGTATTGTTCTTTATTGATAAATCAATTATTTTTACAGTATGAATTGCTAAAGTACATATAAAAGCAATACTATCATGTATTCTATATAATACCATTTATTAAATGTTTAATTATTTTCCTGTTTCTATTATTTCTTCCTTATGTTTATAGCATAGGTGTTTGTTCTAAAACTATTATAAAACTAATATGTTTACATACAAATTAATATGCATAGGCCTGTTTATATATTAATAACACTTTACATAATGTATGTGTGTGTGCTATATTTATATATTTATATACGCTAAGATATAAGGTAAAAAGAAGTAATAGAAAACAGAAAAATTATGAAATATTTAATAAATGATGATATTATTGCTTTTTCAGTGTAACCCATTCAAATCTTTAATCTTTTTAAATAAATTTAAACGTAACGACGTGATGAAAATGCTATAAGAGACACATAGAGGGATCAGACTTCGACAGAACAGCGGATATCTTCTCTACTTATTTTCTATTCTAATTATTAATAGATTTCCAGATGATTTCATCAATCCAGTCAGTCCGTTTAAGGGCTTACTGCAACCATAAACACCTACGTTTATCTTCAAATGGTGTCTTCGATGACTATATTTTATAAAAATTAAGGCCATCTTTTTTTGGCATTCCTATTCTGAAACTCAACAGCATAACAAGACATTTTCTAGTGAGTTATCTTGTTCGTTTCACTCGTGTTTCATTCATTTCCACTGTTTTTCTGCCATCACATTGCGCATGCAGCTTGCAGTGACGTAACTGTCACGTCACGTCTACTCGCAAAAGGTCTACACTTCCAATTAGCAGCACTCACGCACGATATGCTCACCATGTCTATGACCATTTTGCGTAGCGACTGTCTCTGTTTCTTCGTCAAGTTCTGAAAGATGTCACAGTTTTCTTCCTGCAGTAGTTTGAAGCCAACAGCCAGATGGTGGTTCTCCAGAACCGACGAATCGTTGTACATGAGAGCCAACTCTGAATCTAAAAAATGTCTTATCTTAGTACACACCACCACGATGACCATGATAACAAGAGTCTCTGTGCAACCACTCACTTGTGTTAATGAGGAATTGGTTGGATACACCTGGGTGGTCCACGTCATGTATTGCACTAGCAAACAATGCAGCCAAGATCTCAAGGTCAGTGAACACAGCCTGAAACAGAATTGAACATGTTAATATTTTGCTTTAGGAATTAACTGTTTAATTTATTCTAATATATTTGAGACAAACCTCCAGGGCGGGAGTGGAGAGGAGCACATGGGTGGACTGGACCACGTCAGCTGCATGAATGTTATTATGGTATGCGACATCTGAGTGGTAGTTCTCCTCCAGTGCCATCATGTACATAATGAAAGTGTCTACAGGAATTTTGAAGGATTTTAATAGATCTCTTTCCTGTGGATTAAAAGTTTCAGGAACTTTATTCAGTTAGATTATGTGTTTCCTATTGCATTTTAAACAAATTCCACATTACATACCTGGAAGATTGTGTACATTGCTACCGTTAATGGTCGGTTGTTGGAATACTCTGATATCTTGAAAATATCCACACCCCATCTGTCGATCTCCTCTAATTCCTGCAAGGTAAGTGTGGAATGTGATCAAAAACCTGGCTTTGTTTGAATCTTTGTTAACAGGACTACACTGTAGCCCGCATACACCATGGCTTTTGTTTCCTGATAGGATGTTGGGTGCGAGAATTCACCTTGGCCAGCTGATCTTCCTGGTCAGTGTTGACGCCAAAGCGTGGGATGCTGGAAGCTGCCACGCTGGAGCTTTGTGTGGGCTTCTTCACTCCACTTATCTGGGACATGGGCCGCTTCTTCTTCTCCTTCTCCTTGGTTGAAGGAGACATGATTTCCATATCATGTTGCTTCTCTGCAACACAAATTCAATAGACATGCACCAAACTTATCAACTGAGATTCATAACGCTGCATTGTGGAAGTATGAATGGATGTAATTAGTGAGGACTAAGAAACGGGGGAGAAGTGAATTATAAACAAATGCAGGTGGAGATATTATAGACAGTGGGGTCCAAAAGTGGCGCTCGATGCGAAGTTCGTCACAACATGTATGTAGCCCGTCATGTGTGTGGTTCCTTTTTTCAAAATATGTGTTTGCCGTGTCGAGTGATCCCCCTACTGAAAAATCCAGCTAAGACCCGCATAAGCTGGTGAGCTGGTTTTAGCTGGTCGCCACCTTGGTTTTAGCTGGTTTTGCTGGTGTAGCAAGCTGGTCTAGCTGTGTTTTGGTCACTTTTTAAGCTGGTCTAGCTGGACTTAGCTGGTCAGGCTGGAAGACCAGCTGGCCCACCAGCATGACCAGCTCTTTATCAGGCTGGGAGGACCAGCGTAAACCACCTTAAACCAGCTAAAACCAGCTACCAGCTTATGCTGGTCTTAGCTGGATTTTTTTGTGTCTTGTCAAAATAAGTGCCTGCTGCATATGTGTCCAAAGGGTTTATGATAAAAGAGACGCTCGCGTTTGCCAGATACTCGCAAAATCTCATGCGTAATCACAGTTTACTGTTAAGGGAGTGTCTTGCGTGTATTTTGTGAACGTCTCTTTTATCATAAACGGTTTTGACGCGTGTGCAGCAGGCACTTATTTTGACAAAACACATGATGCACATGGTTCACACATGACGCAACAAACACACATTTTGAAAACGCAGGCAACAGACATGACACTACGAACACATATTTTGAATTAGCGCCCCTCGGATGGGCAGTCACGAGTCACAACACTCTCAGAACAAAAGGTACAAAAGTTTTCACAGGGACGATAGCTTTTAAAAATGTCCTTATATGTACCATTTTGTACCAAAGAGTACTTTTTGAAAAGGTAGCACCGCAGTGACAACTTCTGTATTAACAAATACAACCTTATTGTAAAGTTTTCACTAGCAAATATATTTATGACCATGTTAATTTTTTGGACAAAAGGTCAGAAGCACACAAGATTGCTCGTTGGAGCATTTTCAGATCTCACCGGGATAACGTGGATCATCGGCTTTTCCACAAACATGAGGAGTCTGTGCCAACTTGAGTGCATGCTGTCATTAAATTGTTTTTTATTTTTCATTTATACCACGGGTCTGTTGAATGCTTGATTCTGATTGGCTGAGAAATGTGGGTATGCATACATTTCTGATAACCGCACACCTAACTTGTCAAATGTCTTATAAATAGGCACCAGAGCAATGTTTGTGGTAACCGTGGTATAAGAGGAATAATTATCTCCGGTCCTTTGAATTATTTGAAAATAATCCACACCCGCGGTGTAACGGCACTCTGCTTTGCGTCGTGCCGCATTGCACCTTGGGTGTGCATTATTTTCTTATAATTCAATGGCCCGTCGTCAATTATTCCTTACATATATATTTGTTATCGTCGCTGTCCGATGAAACTCACGTATGTTCATTTTGCCGATTTTGAGATTTTTCGACAGATTGAATGTCCAGGTTCATTTCCATATACAGTATGCGTCACATACCTAAATAGCCAATGAAAACTTGTGAAATCATGTCATCTGATTTTCACGTACCCGTTTGGTGTCAAAGCTGTCAATCACGCCGCATATCTTCCGCCTGTGAAGCATCTCGCCGGTCTCGTAAAGTTTCATCGAACCTCAGCACTGGATATAGCCGAATAAACATTACAATGACTTTCCTTCGAGGTAAACGTTTCCCCCGGACGCCAGACTAACATCTAGGAGTCACTTAATTACGGTAGGACTGTGCAAACAAAGTATCTGTCTAGCATTGGTGATATTTACGCTGGGGATTTCCCCACCACTTTTTGAAAGCATTTGGTTAAAATGTTCTGAAAAATCAAGCGATGCTTAAGACTGGTTTTGTTGTCTAGTGTCACATATGTTGTGTTGTATGCTTATGGTGTGTTTTCTTGTACATATGTAATGAAATTCATTGTAATCATTTATTAAACGCGCTGCCGTTTTCTACAGTATGGTGCTTTGGCATTGTTCGGTTGATGCTGGTGTTGCAGGGACTGTAACAAGTGTGATGTGTGCATTCGACATTGTTGAGGGTTTATAAATTTATGCTGAGTATTTTCTTGTTGTTGACTGGCCTACGCTATGCCCATTTTTGATGCGCGTTATTCAATATTTTTCCCGTCCTGCAGTAATGTTTTTATAAGATCTTTTGTCCCCACCACTTTTCAACACAAACTGACGCCCCTGCTGTGTAGCATTACCATGTCAGTGTATTGATTCATTGTCCCTTAATGGTTTGCAAGAGACATTTAATACACTTATAATTAATATTAAATAAAGTAAGCATATTTAACCAAGACGTATGCTATTTAATAAACTGAGCGTATTCATCTGTCAATACGAAACGCGACTTTGGCCATTCTAATTAATGTTCGGAAGAACGCGTATCGATCAAAGTTACTGTAAAATATGCACGCATGTCCATTTAAACTCAATTTTGGTCAAATGTGGATTATATCATGACACTGGCAAGAATATGGTTACATGTAAATATGCCGTACCAAGTATGACAACGCTACATTTAACTGCTTTTGATATACGGTGGTTTTTTCACTTTCTGAAAAGTTACCGTTTTGGACATACGTGAGTTTCATCAGGCAGCGACGTTATGCTTTACTTTTTACGCCGATTATGTCATTTGCTCTGAAGAAATTTATTAAATTAAAAAGTAGTCTCAAACTTTTGACCACCACTGTAGATTTCAATATGAAGAGTTTTGTTGCAAAACGAGATAACCACCGTTTTTTTAATTGTTCAGAAATCTCGTTTTTTGGTTGTGCATTCCAATTAATATCAATTCAACTGCAGTTGGTTTGTTTTGATTTAAACCTTCATAACTTAAAAAATACAGCTAAGTAGCACCATAAAACAAAATAATAACATGATAACATAATAATAAACATGTTTTGACAAAAATGTTAAAAAATGGATTTATCTGGTTTTGCAACGAAACTCTTCATATAGTTACCCAGGGGAAAAAGTAGTACACTTCTGTAGTGTACTTAAAGTGCTTTATTTTCGCACACTAATTTTGTACTTAATATACTAAAAATTCATCACCAGTACTTCTTAAGATGTTCTTAAGATTATCTAAGTGTACTTCACCATGCTATTTTGAGACACCATGAATATGAACTAAAATGCAGTTTTAACATACTATCTCTGTATTAAAACATTTATTTAGTTAACACTTGTATTAAACTTGAACTCAACTTTCATATAAAGATAGGTTCAAGTTTACTACAAGTGGTACATTTTAGTTCATATT
The DNA here is from genome assembly GCF_027580225.2 of Misgurnus anguillicaudatus. NCBI lineage: Eukaryota > Metazoa > Chordata > Actinopteri > Cypriniformes > Cobitidae > Misgurnus > Misgurnus anguillicaudatus. The sequence goes on from NC_073338.2 coordinate 26,979,472, forward strand.
TATGGTGTCTCAAAATAGCACAGTGAAGTACACTTAGATGATCTTAAGAACATCTTAAGAAGTACTAAAGATGATTTTTTTTGTATATTAAGTACAAAATTAGTGTGCGAAAATAAAGCACTTAAAGTACACTACGGAAGTGTACTACTTTTTCACCTGTGTAAGTGCATATCATCGTTGTCCTTCTTAAAGCTTGTATGTTTCTTTTATGTTGTGTATTTTATGAAACAGAAAAAATGCATAATAATTAATAAACACGTGCACATTTTATTGGTTAAATATTTGTAAAACCCACTAACAAACATAAAGGGTGACCAATAATATTTAATTTACCTAAAAAAAAAAGATGGAAATACGAGATTTTTGATTGACAGTGATGATATTTGATACTAAATATATAAATGTAAGCATTATAGGTTTTACCCAAAAAAGTGCTGGAGATAAACTCAGAGATCTGATTTCCTGACTTGCTAGTTTCTGACAGTTGTGTTAGCTCTCGATTCAGCATCCTTTTAAACTGAAAAACACACAAAAGAAAATACATGCTTTTAGATTTAACATCCAACAGATCCGTGCACATTGAATTAAGTCCAAGTAAACCATCACATGACTTTAATGGGACGCGAGAGGATTCCAGAGACTTGAGCTGCATTCAGTACTATCAGCCCTTCATTCAGAGCTTCTGCATCCAAGATTAGGGGCTGGGCTGAGCAGAGGAGTGTCTTTTATCTGTGTAGTGTAGTGTTATGTAAACATACACAAGGTTTCAGAATGAAACGCTATTTACTGAGACAGCAAAAATTCCAGTAGTACTGTGGGAGCCTGTCTCTCTCACATACAGTATATACACACACAGACACAGTGACACCATCTGTAATTTATGTCTTAACTTCAGATAAAACAATGCAAGAGCTTTGTGCAGACAAATAAACCCTGCTAAGATACTCAACATGCAGCATAACTATTGCAGTATGGTTTCCTACCTGAACGTACATCCACGACAAAGAGAACAAGTAATTGGCGTCTGGCATTTCAGCGCAAAATGAAGCTCGAACAAAACGTCCAGCGCAAAAGAAGCTCCCTCCAGCCGATGCACATGCTACAAACACGGTCTGTGCTGCGGTCCAGACCGCCTGATCTCCCCGGTTCAACAGGAATCTGTCAGTCCAGTCTGCATGTGATGGCAGCAGAATCAACTCCAGCACTGCAGAGCTCAACCCAACACCATGAGCTGCCATGGACTGATGGAGTAGCAGCACCTGTGGCGGGCTGAGACTGTGTGCCGCTGACTGGAGGAAAGCTGCATCGCTGCCGCATGCTCTGCTCTCCTACTCTGTCTTATTCATGTGTAAACACAGAAAACAGCCCCTCTCCCTCCTGCCAGGTATCTCCCTACTCGCTGCCGCACGCTGCACGGAGGAAAGCCAATCAGACGAGCTCTGCAACAGAGGCTAGGTCGAAAGGAAGCATCTGATTGGCTCTTGGCTCCACAGCACAAGCAGTGGCTGGATGGGGTGGATACAGGGGGCTGGGGATGTGCCATGTGCACAAGGTTTGGATACCTTGGTGAAAGAAAATTTGTATTCCTTCCCTGCTAATTGCTGACGGACATTCACTATATTAGTGACTTCCCTTCTTTAGATAAAAACAAACAGTAATTTTGTATAAAAAAGGCATGTTATCTTCTAATATGGAAGCAAAAATGGCAAAGCTTAAAAAATCTCATACATCTGGATCTTGGATTACTTTAAAGATGGATATGTGACTTCTGGAGCTTTGCCATGTTGGCCTTCACAAAAAGATAATGACATTTTAATACAAAATTATTTATTTGTGTTCAGATGAAGAAAGGAAATTATATACATCTGGGATGGCTGGACGGTGCCCGTGGTCACTGTGTGTGTGGGCTAGAAACATATCACACAAGTTATAAAATCCCTGCAAGATTGAGAGGGGTGGGGAAAACAGATTCATGAAATCCACTCATTCACATTTTACAGCACATGAACCGCTTGGGGGCAGGGGCGCATCAGAACACATATGAATCCCATTCCACTCGTTACTACATGTGTAAATCATTTAAAGGCATGTTGAGCATTTTAATGTTCTAATCATCAGTAAGAGCTAATGTATTGTGTTAGTTGGATATTTATTCTGCTTAAAGGTGCAGTGTGTACATTTTAGCGGCATCTAGTGGTGATGTTGCGAATTGCAACCAATGGCTCAGTCCACTGCTCTTCCCTCCCTTTTGAAACGCATAGAGAAGCTACAGTAGCCACCACAAAAAAAAATGTCATAGACGGAGACAACTTAGTAAAAAAAAGTTTGTCCGTTAAGGGTTTCTGTAGAAACATGGCGGCACAAAATGGCGACTTCCATGTAAGGGGACCCTTGGTGTATGTAGATAAAAACTTCTCATTCTTAGGTTATAACAGTTTATTATAAAAAGGTCTTTATACACTCATGATAATATAGTTTTGTATATTATTTTGCATTTCTGTCAAGAGATCCTTTTAAAAATTACACACTGCACCTTTAAGGGCCATGACAACATTTTATTAATCTTCCTTAGGTGATAATCTGGATACCTGTGTCCTGTCATTAACAAATCATGCGTTACTTAAGAAGCTTCACCTTGTTGGACGCCATCTCACTGACTGAGTGACGTGTCTTCAGAGTCTCTAGTTGCTCGAGACACCAGTCCAACTCATCCAGTGTTTCCACTGCCAACTTCTGCAGCGGCTCCTCTGCAGGGTAGAGCAATCACAGCACAGCTATACATTATTATACTTATACAGTTCATTATTGTACTCATACTATACATTACTACACTCATACCATTTATTACTACACTCATACTGTAGTTTATTATTTTACTCTTACACTTTATTAATATACTCATACCATTTATTACTATACTCACACAGTTCATTATTGTACTCATACAGTTCATTACTATACTCAAACTATACATTACTATACTCATACATTTCATCACTATAGTCATACTATACATCACTATACTTAAACTATACATTACCATACTCATACAGTTCATCACTGTACCCAAATTATACATTACTATACTCATACAGTTCATTACTAGTGTCATACTATACATTACTATACTCATACAGTTCATCACTATACATTACTATACTCATACAGCTTAGCACTATATTTATACTTTATTTTATTATACTCATACCGTTCATTACTGTACTGATGGAGTCCATCACTATAGTCATACTATACACTACTATACTCATACAGTTCATCACTATAGTCATACTATACATCACTATACTCAAACTATACATTACTATACTCATACAATTCATCACTATAGTCATAACATACATTACTATACTCATACAGTTCATCACTATACTCAAACTATACCTTACCATACTCATACAATTCATGACTATACTCAAACTATACATTACCATACTCATACAATTCATATATATACTCAAACTATACATTACTATACTCAAACAGTTCATCACTATACTCGAAATATACATTTTTATACTCATACAGTTCCTCACTATACTCATACTCAGAGGTGGAAAGTAACGAATTACATTTACTCACGTTACTGTAATTGAGTAGTTTTTTTGTGTATTTTTACTTTTTTGAGTAGTTTTTAAAATCTGTACTTTTACTTTTACTTAAGTATGTTTTATTTAAAGTATTGTACTTCGCTACATTTTAAATCATATCCGTTACTGAGTAAAAAAATATTTTAAAAAGCAAGGTGATAAAGACGCGCAACGGATGTAAATGGGCGGGGCCCGGGGGAACGCGCAAAAAGAACCATGGAGACGGATGAGACAGGCGCGCGCTAATGCAGACCCACCTCAGTTCAAATCTTATGAAAGAAACCCCTGGTCATATTTAAGCGACCACTTTCCACTGACGCGAAGCGAGTGTTTCATTTCTATAAAGGTAGGATTCATGCTCTTAAGTACGAGATTGCACGACGCGTTTTTAATACCATGCGCATTATCTTCCGAGGTCTAGCAGCTTCGCGTCATGTCAAACACAACTTCAAAACGTCCTCGAGAATGCGCAGGTCATTAGACATTGCACAGAGAGAGAGAGAGAGAAAGAGAGAGAGAGAGAGAGAGAAGAATAAAGGTCATCAGGTACCCAGGTCAGGGAAGTAAGTAGATAATAAACGTGTCAAATGTATATACACTGTAAAAAAATCCGTAGAAATTGCAGCTGAGTTGCCGGTAATTTACCGTAGATTTAAATTTATGTTATTTACCGGCAACATTTTGTTCAAAGTTAAATGAACATTAAACATTTACAGGTCTTTGTCTTTACATAGCAAAACTAAAAAACAGCATCAAGCAAAACATTCTGGGAAACAAAATCTGAAGCAAAAAACAGAAAAAGGTTGATGATGATTTCTGGTTCCCAGAATGCTTTGCATGAGGCTGTTATTGTATAGTTTTATTCTGTAAAGATAACGACTTGTTAATGTTTAAAATGTATTTAACTTTGAACAACCTCTTGCCAGTAAATAGCATGGGTGTAGATCTGCGGTGAATTACCGGCAACCCAGCTGCAATAACATTGAAATTTTTACGGACTTTTTTTACAGTGTAGACATGGCACTCATCTCATTATATGCTCATTTAAACTAGTTTAATAAAATAATGTATGTTACCAGCAATACATCAATTACAACCTTACTATAGTGATTGTATTTACTAGCTGCTGACCACCTTCAAAAGTGCATAACTCACATGTAAAAATCATTAAACAATTCCATAAATGTTTCTTACTTTAAAAAAGCTTTTTATTTTATTTACTTTTTGTTATTGCACTTTAATTGTAAAGATGTTCCTACAATTAAAAACAACTAGTTTGAGATGTATATTCCCTTGTCGTTTTTTAACTATACTAGAATCCTCCACCTCTCCCCGCTGTAAAAAAGTAACTTTTACTCTGAGTAAAGTTAAAATGACTTACTTTTTACTTTTACTTGAGTAGATTTTTAGACAAGTAACTTTACTTTTACTTAAGTAAAATATTATTAAAGTAACTTTACTTTTACTTGAGTACAATATTTTAGTACTTTTTCCACCTCTGCTCATACTATACATCACTATACTCATAGAGTTCATTGCTATACTCGTACTTTATTTTACTATACTCATACAGTTCATCACTATAGTTTATCACTATCATTACTATACTCATACAGTTCATCACTATACTCATACTATTCATCACTATACTCATGCAGTTCATCACTATACTCATACAGTTCATCACTATACTCATACAGTTCATCACTATACTCATACAGTTCATCACTATACTCATACAGTTCATTACCATTATCATACAGTTCATCACTATACTCATACTATACATTACTATACTCATACAGTTCATCACTATACTCATAATATACATCACTATACTCATACAGCTCCTCACTATACTCATGCTTTATTTTATTATACTCATACTATTCACCACTACACTTACACTGCTCATTACTTAACTTTACTGTTCCTTGCTGTATTTGTATCTGTTCATTCCTGTACACACTGTATAACTGTATTTGTGCTGTTTATTACTGTACTCACAGGTCATTACTGTACTCATACTGTTCAGTACTGTACTACTGTCTACTGTGATTAATAAAATTTCTCAATCAAGGACATTGGAAAGAAATATGCACTGGATTTGCTTTTCTATAGGAGGTTATTGTCTAACCTGGTAGGCTTGTTTTGCACATGGATGGTGGATTGTTTCCAGAAGACCTCCTGTAGAGATTTGTGTCAGTAGAGATTGAACATAATTTAAAGCATTTGGACCAATGTCACATTGTTAACTGGAGCTGTTAAAAGGCTTACTTGCTCGGCACACGGTCCTGCTGATGCGTCAAAACCGCAAAGTTGGTTCGCACAGTCCTCAAGCTGGCAAGGACCTACAAGAAAAAATGTATTGTTGGTCATAAGCATACATTTTGTGTGAATGTTAAATTTTAATTATTATTCATTTCGATCACCTGTCTCTTTGTTTTAGCCATTTTAAAATTATTTGCAGCTTTATATTTGGAGAAAGGTGGCCTAGAGAATGAAAGATTTGCTTAACATGTCTGGCTTCACTTTTAGGTTTTCTAAAGAGGACATGAAAGGTATCTGATTTCCAAAGCCACGCAGATTTCTCATCTGTCAGCATCTATATTGACAAATGTGGTATTGGATTCCTAGCCTGTTTTGTAAACCGAGTACAGCGGTGACGCAAATCCCACGTAAAGCGAGCTGTGACTAGCGGAAGGGTTATTCCCGCCAACGCCGAAAGCAGTACACATCACTTATACAAAAATGACATTTATAAATATTAGGAGATTATTCTGTCTTTGAAATTTGGGGGGGTGCAGGAACAAATGACCATGTTCCTTAAAAGAACGGTCATTTAGAATCACCACATCCAGAATTGCCCATTAATGTCAGATCAAATAGATAACCATAGACATGTTTACAATCCACTCCATACTAACCTGTGCGAATGGTGTAACTATCATGTCTTCTCCATGTCTGCAAAAGAAAACACCCGAAACCAATCAGAGATCAAACACAACATTACATATTTGAACAGACAGCTCTTTAATCTCCCAACAGTAAAGGAGGCCCAGAAAATAACTTGAGGGAATATGAAAAAGAATGGGTAGGAGTTTAACGGTGCAGAGTAATGGATGTGGTCTGCTTCACATTACAACGCATCATTCAAAAGAACAAGTAGGCGGTAATACGCTTTTGATTAACATGCAGTTTGGATTACAGCTGAATAAGGGAATACTGGAACAAAGATGGCACATTAGACTCCTTTCGTAGTTTGTTCTAATCTCTAATGGGATATCGTACATTAGAAGCTCAGTAAGAAAATAAATGGGCTAAGCATGGTCGGACAGGGTGTGTCATGCACGTGTATGCAAGGAGCAGCGGGGGAGAAGTTAAACTATAGGGAACACACTGGGAAATTTGCCTCTATTCATGTATTCCATATATTCCTTCTCTGTGGGCCGGAGCGACACTAACACAGCGTAACAAGCAGATCACTCATGACTGTGGAGAATATATACAGAGGAAGTTCTGAGGTTAGACTGGTCAGGGCTTATAGACACTGGGGTAGACAACCGGCCTGAATCCAGTAATGGGGGATGACACTTTCAAAAAGTAAGTCAATATTTTTCAATATCTCTTCTCACCGAGTCAGCCAGTTGACTTCCCAGTGCTTCAAACTCTCTTCCCTTTAAAAACACAAGTAGAAGTTGGTGACTTAAAGTCCATTAATCACAAACTAAGGTGTTTAGATTTGGGTAACGCAGACTGGAAAAATAAACTGCAGGAAAAAAGAATGTGGCCCCCTTTTTCCTACTGTAATCCCGGTTAACCGAAGCTGACATGCAAGTGTGCGCAGATGGAAAGAACAGCTGGAAGTGGTAGTAATAATAAGGACTTGAGCCTTGGATTTTCCAAAATGACAGAGCAACATGATTTGCTGTAATACACTTTTAAAAAGGTGTGTCTTGTGGGATCTGTTTTTCAGACGTAATCATCCAGCTGGATGGAGCTACATCTGTTAGCAGGGAAGCATTTACAGTCGAATTGAGCAGAACTTATTCAACCAAAAAACCTGAAAGTATAACTGTAAAGCTAACATGTGCGGCTCGTATCATATTAAAACAGCATGCGTTAGTATATAAAAACACGTTTAATTGTGTCAAATAATCTACTCTTTTTTTGCAACTCATAGTTAAATGCATAATAGAGTAAGCATCTAAAATGGGGTGGGTCTTCCAATCTTGAATTTGATTTCAAATATGTGACCCAGTCTGAAAAACCCAGATAGTCATTTTTCTGATTTAGGGTTTAGTACATAAAATCAATCATCCTTCATAATGTAAAGAACATTGTGAAAAATAACCTTGACATCTTTAATACTGACCAAGTAAGACCTTGTCAAAGATTAAAATTGAAAGCAATGATTGAAATCAAACTCTGATGATCCTAATCTCATATTTAAGACTTTAGCCTAACTTGATCCAAAGCAAAGTCCTTTTTGGGAAGTTGCACCACTTAGCAGCCATCTTTGCAATTACTTCATCCATGCAAGAAGACTAAAGGCGATGTTGAGCATTGCATTTCGCCCCATTCATAGTAATAGCAGGGATGTATCTTGTTATATTAAATTTCTTTAACAACAGGTAATGTTTTTTGTTTTTTTATTTCTAACACCATTACAGCATCTGGTTAAACCATTCACAAGTTAAAGGGACACTCCACTTCCTCTGAAAATATGCCAATCTTCCAGCTCCCCTAGAGTTAAACATTTGATTTTTACTGTTATGGAATCCATTCAGCTGATCTCTGAGTCTTGCGCTAGCACTTTTAGCATAGCTTAGCATAATCTATTGAATCTGATTAGACCACTAGCACCGCGCCAAAAACAACCAAAGAGTTTTGACATTTCTCCCATTTAAAACTCGACTCTTCTGCAGTTACTCTGCGCACCAAGACCGACAGAAAATTAAAAGTTGTGACTTTCCAGGCAGACATGGAACCATACTCTCATTCTGGCACAACAATCAAAGACTTTGCTGCCGTAACATGGCTGCAGGAGGCGCAATGATATTACGCAGTGTCCAAAAACAGTCCTCTGCTTTTGAAAGTTAGCAAGGGGACTATTTTCAGGTGCTGCGTAATATCCTTGCGCATGCTTCAGTCCTTGATTATTACACCAGAATGAGAGTATAGTTCTTAGCCATATCAGCCTAGAAAATCGCAACTTTTCATTTTCCGTCGGTCTTAGTACACGATGTAACAACAGAAGAGTCAAGTTTTAAAGACACACCATGCAGTTATTTTACCTTAATATAACAGCTTCAAAGTCATTTCGATGGTAAACGACGTCATAGTATGGCGAATCATCCCCCTGTTGAAGCTCGGGAAGGACGCCGCTACCAGAACCAGCAATGCAAGCTTGAGAGAACCGCCCCTGACAAATCTCGCGAGAATCACGACTTGCTTTACGGCAACGACGTCACACACGTTAGGCTTGTTCGGCTTCGTGCAGCGCTGCAGGGGCCGGCAGTCGGATGACGTAAAAGTACCGCGAGAGTGATCCGAGACGGCACTTTGACGTCATCCGGCTGTCGGTTCCTGCAGCGCTGCATGAAGTCAACCAGGCCTGTAACAACAACTGCACGCGCGCATTTGAGACGTGATGCTCGATGAGGGAAACAGCTAAGAAAACCCGTTCGGAAGAGAGTAGAAAGCGAAAAAGAGAATCTGACCGAGTTAGGAACCGGACAAGAGTCCCACTCGGTCAGGTTTTTACTCGTTGGCGTGAGCTAATAGACAGCCCTGGATGAAAAATGGAATGCTGATCTGGCGATCTTGTTGATGGACAAGTAAGTAAATCTCTTATTTGTAAATTTGTTTGCGGTCTATGTTGTATGAGCTTGCGCTTGCTTGTAGTGTGTATTTTTTTACTAAGCTGTTCATTCATCCAGTGTTGATAATTACACCAGTAAAATAACTTCAACAAGGGTCTAGCTAGCTTACGATCATAAGAGCATTTAGCAGACCTGCTAACAAACACTCGTTTCTCTTACATGTTTTTTTTTGGCCATCTAAACTCAAGTGTTGTGTTGTGATGTGTACGTAGTCATTTGTCTAATTTCGATTTCTTATGGCCAACGAATAACGGCCAATGTTATGAAATAATGCAACGTATACAATTAACATTGTCAATGCATTTTGTAATGTTTACATTACAATTAAAAAACAAATACAATTATACAGTAGACATAACGTTAGACTATAGACTGTTTACTTGTGATTAAGCTGCAATCTTGTAAAAACGTAATAAGCCAGCAAACGCGGTAGGCTACTTTATTATTATATGCCTACTCTACACTTGGCATAAACTTCTTATTATCCTATTACCATCATCTGTAGTTTAGTAGACATGCAGTAGCCTAATATTTGTATGAAATTGTGAAACATTCCCTGGTCATTATCTTCGGAGTCCATCTCACGCCCAACACTATCCTTACAGGTACGTACAGAGTGGGCGTGCGAAATTACGACAGTTGCAAGTTTTCCCCAGTGACTCTAGGGGTCGCTGTTTGACAAACTCGTCAAACTGCATGGAATGCCTTTAAATAAGAAAAATATAGAAACTTTTGGTTATTTCTGAGCGTGATGCTGATGGTCTAATCACCCTACTGAAAAATCCAGCTAAGACCAGCATAAGCTGGTGAGCTGGTTTTAGCTGGTCGGTGAGCTGGTTTTAGCTGGTCGGTGAGCTGGTTTTAGCTGGTCCCCAACTTGGTTTTAGCTGGTTTTGCTGGTGTAGGAAGCTGGTTTTGCTGGTGTAGCAAGTTGGTCTAGGTGTGTTTTGGTCACATTTTAAGCTGGTCTAGCTGGACTTAGCTGGTCATGCTGGAATACCAGCTGGCCCACCAGCATGACCAGCTTTGTCAGGCTGGGAGGACCAGCATAAACCACCTTAAACCAGCTAAAACCAGCTACCAGCTTATGCTGGTTTTAGCTGGATTTTTCAGTAGGGCAGATTCAATGGATTGTGCTATGCTAAAAGTGGTACCGCCAGACCCTGAGATCGGCTGAATGGATTCCAAAACGGTAAAAATTAAATGTTTAACTCTAGAGGAGCTGGAAAACAAGCATATTTTCCAAAAAAGTGGAGTGTCCCTTTAATCCACATAAATTGGTCCATACACTGGGCAAATTGGCATCTCCAATTCACTCCGACACAGGGAGAACATGCAAACTCCACACAGAAAGGTCACCTAACCTAGGCTTAAAAAGGGGACCTTCTTGCAGTAAGGCAACAGTGCTACCCATTAAGCCACTGTGCCGCCCCGGACAAATTTTAAAAAGCAAAAATTCAGCTACACTTACACTTAGTATGTACATCACTGATTATTTTAGTGGCTTTGCAGTGTTATCATTAAAACAAACTATAAATACAAATCAACAGTGAATACATTTGTTATCAAAAGCTTCAAAATGTGAAAACATCTGATTTACGCATTAGATGCGGCTTTAATAGATCAATGTTTGGGGTTAGATATCCTTTAATTTCCTAAAACATAGTAGGCGTTTAAAAATGGGAAATACTCACAGCTCACTAGCAGTGGATGAGTTTCGGGACATGCCCTTGGGTGATAGGTCAAAGTCGGAATCGGAGCGATACAGGAAGGATTCCCGTCTTTGACTGTGGGGAAAATTGGCCGGCCGCACGAGGCCAGAGCCTGGACTGGCCTGAGAATCCAGAGGACTGCGGCCCACTGACAACCCATTCTCAACATCAAAACTGAGGAAAGAAGCAGAAAAAATGGGTTAATAATACAATTGATCTGGGATGTTTTATGCTTGGTGATATTCACGTTATATACTCCTATAACCAGCGTACACTTAGCACACACCCTAGAAGGTCATTGAGACTTAAATGAATACGGGCACACACAAATGCACAGCGAGACGCTCTCTTCCTACGTCAATTCAGACGTAAGCACTAGCCTTGTGGGTTAATATGACAGAGCTACACATGCCATATATCACAGTCTCTTTGATCTTCATGACTTTAAACCCAGGACACCGTTTCAATGCTTTAACAAAACCAAGCCTGCAGTATTGACACTACATTACTCAAATAAGGGTTCCTGTACCACTTTACCAGATGCAGAGTTTAACATGGTAAAAATGAGTGTAACTTGTTTTATTTTCTAGCCAGGGTTGTTTATCTAAGGCAAGACATTAAATGTGGCAAGGTAAGTGCAAAATACAGGTGAAGACTGACATAAGAGGAGGCAGTGCACCCATAGCTGTGATTGGCTGATGCTTTTCTATCATCTTCATAACTGCACCCAAGAATCATCCTGATAGATAAAAACAATTACTTGCACCCCACTGAAAAATCCAGCTAAGACCAGAATAAGCTGGTGAGCTGGTTTTAGCTGGTCCCCAGCTTGGTTTTAGCTGGTTTTGCTGGTGTAGGAAGCTGGTTTTGCTGGTGTAGCAAGCTGGTCTAGGTGTGTTTTGCATACTTTGTCAGGCTGGGAGGACCAGCATAAACCACCTTAAACCAGCTACCAGCTTATGCTGGTTTTAGCTGGATTTTTCAGTAGGGCAGACTACACAAGACTAAAGTGCAAACAGCATAGTCACTAAAATTCCGAGTTTAAAGGGGTAGTTCACCTTAAAATAAAAATTCTGTCATCATTTGATCATCCTCATGTTAGTCTAAACACAAAAGGACATTTTGAGAAATTATGGTAAACACACAGCAGATAGTGACCATTGACTTCCATAGTAGGAATAAAAAATATAATGGAATTTAATGGGTACCATCAACTGTGTGCTTACAATCATTTATCAAAATATTTTTGTCATCATTCATCACAATACTTCCAAAATATTTTTTCCTACTATGGAAGTCAATGGACACTATATGCTATGTGCCCACCATCACCTCCCAAAATATCCTCCCCTGTGTTCATCAGAAAAAATACATTCATACAGAACAACATGAGGATAAGCAAACGATGACAGAATTTTCATTTTAAGGTGAACTATCCCTTTAAATGAACTAGAAATGATACAGTAGCATTTGGGTGTCTGTGAATTATATATTTAAAGAAAATGGTTCACTACATTAGAAATTCCTCAATGAGAGTATCTTTATTATGCATATACCACAGTTTTGGTATTCAATAACCCATTTCCAACCAAGCAAAAACCAAAATTTAAAACCATGAATTCCCATGAAGTATATAGCAGCATACACCACATAACAGAACACAAAACAATATGTTATAATTTAATTATTTTTTATTTATGTAGTGTTTTTCAAAACTGTTTAACTGTTTCAAAGCAGCTTTACATTAATAAAAGCAGGAGAAAACACGGTGGACAACATAATTTTACTTCTATTCTTCTGAACACACATTAGTAACATTTCATAAACTGACTACTTCTTTATAGTCCTCCACTAAGTGTGCTGGGAAAGGAGAATCCCCTGCCCAGACCTATTAAACCTGTCACGAATACATTACTGAGCTGTTTTTAGAGACCATTCAGCTCGGTTAAATTAAAAAAGTGCACCTCTGTGCCTTTCATTACACCTGCACAGCATACAGAGTAACTATGATTGATAGTCTGTGATGACAGAGCCTATTTATAAGAACAGCTTAACAACAGTATTAATAAATAAAAGATTGTTACTGTATTAGTGCAGCTATTATTTGAAGCAATGTAAAAAGGTTTTAAAAGCCTCTAAGCATATAAATCTGCCTGTCTCAATGATGAATTCAGGTTTAGTGGAGTGGGTAAGACCTCCTGAGACACAAGCAGCTCTGAATGGGCTCGAGTTCTGCAAGGTCAATGTGATGATGGAATGCGAAACTAAAAATAGCCTCGGCTCAATGACGTGGGAGCTTGTGAGAGGGCTAAAAATAACCTCATCAGGTAAAGTCGATTCCCAATCAAACTGGCACAAAATGAGCGCGCCTTATATGGTCATTTTATCGATCGGCGGTTCTACCTCTTCTGCATACGCTGTTAGAAAGCCACTGATTTCTATTCATTTATTGTGCAAGGAGAGAAACGACACGATTGAACAATGGCACAAAAAAGAAATACATTGCATATTTTTGTTTTCTATAATTGCAATACGAACATTGTTTATTGGTGATTGCAAAAGAAACATCACTTTATGCTTCTTGCAAACTGAATTGCTGAATGAAGCACAGTACGCATGCCCTCATTCACATCTTCCACAGATGTTGCATGAGGACAGTGCGAGTCTCTGCAACACTGTATTACATAATCAACGCAGTGCACACTATTCATGTGACAGCACCCAGAAGCAAGCGATAGACATAGACACAAAGAGAGAGCACTGGTTTGAATGGACAAAACACACACACACACACACACACAAACGCATCTCTCACTACAGTACACTCTGGCCATCAGGGGACACCGCACGCAGCTCTAAAAATACCTGTGCTCGGGGCAGCAGTAGTCACTTCCACTTCATTTCTGCATCCGTCCCTCATCTTTAATGCTGTATCTCTTATGGGTCCCTGTAGCCTACACACTCGGAGACGCTCAGTTCTGCTGCTATTAATAGCCGGTCTCTGTGCAAGAGATCTGCTATATTTAGCTCTGCAGGTATCCTCAGTTTCTTCCCCCCATTCATGAATATTTATGGAGAAGTCTGCGGCACTATTTTTATCCCACACATCTATACACCCACGCTGCTGTTTAAAGCATCCTTCATCAAAGGGAATGTGGGGATTTCATTGTTTAATAAAGCTGTGGAGTGCACGTGGAGCGTGTATAAAAATCAACATAAGACCCAAAAATACACATCGAAAGCAAGTTAACCAAAATAAGTCTTATATTGTTTTTTTTGGTGGGGGGGGCACAAACTCAAAGATGAATAAAATGATTCAAGATGAATTATAAAATAAACCTTATATTATCAGAGAAATTCAAATGGATTTAATGGTTATAATACGAATAGTATTGGTTTTAATGGAAACTATAATGATGGCTTCTGTATGCCTCCACTGGTAGTGTGTTGGGTTCTGTTGGTGAGATGTTATCTGTTAGATGGGAACCAATACAAACCACTAATTCCTACTGGAATAAGGCCCAAAACACACTACAAACACACTACATAAGGGAATGTGTTTGGTTCGTCATTTCAAAATATGTGTTAGGCACGTCTAATGAATGTGCATCACGTGCCTTGTCAAAACAAGCGCCCGCTGCAGACGCATCTAAAGGGTTTATGATAAAAGAGACGCTCGCGTTTGCCAGATACACGCATAATCTCATGCGAGTTTACTGTTAAGTGAGTGTGTTGCGTGTATTTTGTGAACGTGAGCAGAGGCGGACAGAGTACACAGGTTCAGTACTTGAGTAAAAGTACAGTTACCCCTTGCTAAATTTTACTCAAGTAACAGTAAAAGTACTACAGTCAGATGTCTACTTAAGTAAAAGTACAAAAGTACTTGTTATTAAAAGTACTTGAGTATCAAGAGTACAAGAGTACATTTTCTAAATGTTGCATTACTACTGCCACAGTGCACGTTGAACCATGTGAGATGATTGACAGCTGTACAGCAAATGATAGAGCTGAGGTCAAATCTGATGCAAATCAGGAAGAGGAGACACAAATCGCTCTGTTCACTGTTTGAGCTCTTCAGATCGCATAATTCAGTGGAAAATAATAGAAATGTTATTCTGTATGACTAAATATTTTACTAACATGTGATAATTAATCATTATTTCCCCAAATATGCTCACCATTGTACTAATAGCCCTGGCGGATTCTGTATATTTTATCTATTTGAACACAAATAAACCGGAGAAGAAGAGAATAAATGTTTTACGGGTGATGATTTCTATTCAAAATAACGAGCGTTACAGATTCATTATTTTGGACTCCTGGCATAAATTAAGAAATTAATGTTACTGCAAACCCGTTTAATCATAAACAGTGGTCAAATGTCGAAGCTGGAGTCTTAAACCTGTCTTGTGATGCTGAGTTTGTCCAGATCAAGTAAGAGTGTGATGTTTTGACGAGTAATTCATTTTGAACACCAATAATCCGGGCTCACCAGTGATTCCTGCTGCTGAAGTTTTGTTTTGGTAAACACAGCAAACACTTGAAAAGAAAACTATCATTAACTTGTTCAGAACATTTAAATAGTCTGGCGAGGTGGGGCCACGGGTTGACACATTCCCAGAATGGACCTGCTGCGTCTTCATCCATTGTTTCGTGAGTGGTTTCGTCTCTTATCTAAATCTGACCATGGTGACTTTGGCAGAAAGCTGAAGGTGATTGCTGATAGGCTGTCCCAATCAGTTGCGCCTGCACAATCCAATCACGTTTAAGAGAGGGAAACAACAAATTGAGGGTTTCTGAGATTTTTATTTTTTCCTTTTTTTTTAAGAAAAAGTAACTTGTACATACGGTTATGGATAGAAATGTAGTGGAGTAAAGAGTAAAATATTTGCCTCTCAAATGTACTTGAGTAAAGTCATGAGTACTCCAAAAAAATGATACTCGAGTAAAGTAAAGATCCCTCAAAATTGTACTTAAGTACTGTACTCAAGTAAATGTACTCCGTTACTGTCCGGCTCTGAACGTGAGTGTCTCTTTTATCATATAAACGGTTTCGGCGGGTGCGCAGCAGGCACTTACCTTGACAAAACACGTGACGCACGTCTCACATGACGCAACAAACACATATTTGAAAACACGAGCACACACATGACACTCCAAACACATATTTTAAATTTGCGCCCCTCGGAAGAGCAGTCACGACCCGCCACTGCTTTTAACACAACTTGTGTTGTCACATTTATTTATTTTAACATAAAATCAACAACAACGACACATAGGGCCAGATTAACTAAACGGGGCAAATTAGTGTTTCCATAATGACCAACGCAATCTACTAACTGTGGGTTCACACCAGCCGCGTTTGAGGCGTCAAATTCGCTACCATTTTGAGTTTACTTGCTGCATTCACGCGTGAAGTGAGTAAAAATGGTATCGAAATGTAGTCATCGAGACATTCACGTGGAAATTCGCATCATGGGAGGGGCTTCTGCGACTTCGTTCGCTTTCTGTAATCACGTCACTACTAGAGCAAGCTCTTGATTTGTTAACGATGTGCGTTTTTCCGGCAAAATTTTTCAACTCGCGTGTTTCCCACGGCAACCCTAAATTCGCACCTTTTGCGCGAACTAGACACGCGAATGAGGCGGAATCGCATCTACAGCGCAACCTCAAGACACGCGCGTCAATGCGTCTCCACAATGAAATCACCCGCGCTTGACGCCTCTATCGCGGCCGGTGTGAACACACCATAAGAGCAGCTACTGATGCGCTTGAAATCAGCACTATGGACATTACAGCTGAAATTTTGAGGTGTGAAATTTCGCCATAAAGCCAAAATACAGAGAAAAGAAAAACAAAGGTTTTACAGAGGACAAAAAAACGAAGATTTACAAGAAGTTTTGAAACAACTGGTGTTGTGTGACTTCTACTAATGACTCCTCCAGCAAACAAAAAATAACATGGCTTGGCAAACAACATTTTTGAATAATATCTGGCATTCAAAATAAACTGTTACGTGTTAAAAAAAATCCTCTCCCTTGTACCACGCGCTTTATGATCTCTGCAATGCCTCTACTATAACAATTGCAGCGCAAAATGATTTAAGGCATGCTTTTTTCAGCATTAAATAGTGGAACAAATCCCAGTAATATTACACACACAAACATTAGTAAATTGCGTTGCGAGAATCATTTAAATAATGTCCTCCCATAAATTTTACGTCTGAAAGGGAAACTCCTAGAAACGCACTAAGGTCAGTTGCAAAAATAACTAGACCACACCTTTCCAGCGCTTATTATCCACTGCACGTCTTTAGTAAATCACGACAGTCATTGTTTAACGCCAGAATGATGGTTTGCGCTGGCACAAGCTGTTAGTAAATCTGGCCCATAATGTGTTAATTAAAATAACTTTTTTAGATTGTATGGTGACCTCTAGAAGCAAAAATTACATATTGTGCCTTTAATTAATTGGCTACATTTATGCATACAGCAGACGTTTTTCTGTGAGACAAAAACTAAAGCGGTTAACTTTTTAAGATTATATTACTGAGGTACTAAAATGAGCTGTAAATATTAAACCAGTAGATTTAAGAATAAAACAGTGCACAAGTGTCACTTACACACATCCTGAAGGAAGATGTGTATTTATCAGCACGTTACACGGATGAGTGTGGGAAAGGTCTCCTCTCGGTGGAGTTTGGCAGCAGTGTTAATAAGACTGATTAAATGAAGGGAAATATTGATTCTCAGGTTTGCCAAGTATTGTGTAAGCTTTAAATAGCTAAGTGTAATAGATTTTCTTTGCAAAGAAAGACAAAGAAGAATGCTTATGAAATCATTTTTCTAGGCTTAATTTAAGTGCAAGATAAGTATTACAGTTTTTCTTACATTCAGATTTTGTTTTTTATTCAGTTGCAAAATGGCAAGTCCACTAAACAGTTTTGCCCAAGGAATCGGTTTTGTGAATCTGCTGTAAAATTGAATTTTCATCCGGGATACTTTTCTTTATAACACATTGTAACAAGAGCCCATAGGGCAGTGGTTCTTAAACTTTTTCGGTGTGCAGCCCCCCTGTGAACAGTGCATCCCTTTGTGGCCCCCTAAAAGAAATTTAATGACAAACCATTCCAAAACTTTAAATTTGAATTAAACAAAACATATAAAATTATATAATAGTGCTGTTGGATAGTAGCATTATTTTTTTGAGGTTTAATTACAAAGACTTTGATAAATGAATTTATTTTTATTTTGTTAATGTAATATAGGGCCCCCCTGGCACCATCTCAGGGCCCCCAGTTTAAGAATGACTGCCATAGGTTTAACCTCAAAGTATAGAGTTAATTGAATGGTGCTCAGTCCCCCCAATAAGCTCAGACAGCTTGCAATTTAAAGTAAGATGAGGTCTGTATGCTTGCAGTGTCGTGGAAAAATGGCTTGTTTTTTTGGGAACAGGATGCCTCCAGTGGCTCATGATAGAATAAGCATGTGTGAAGCTGCTTCTTTTTCAGTCAGGGGGACATGATGACAGCACTGATGATGATTTTACTATAGGGCCCAACTTATTAACGTTTTGTGTGATTTTAATATTGCAAAACTATAAAGTATATAATTTTTAAAATTGAACAATTGCATCCTTATCCTAAAAATGTTTTACATTACATAACATGTTTTAAAGGGTCTTGGTGGAGAAAAATGTTTAGAAACCTCTGCCTCGGAAATTGATTCTAAGTAGAGCAAGTTAAATTGTTATAAAAGTGCAATGTAAAGAGTGAAAACGAGCTGTTACTTAATCCACTACAGTTGAATGATATGTTACAAGTTCTCTGTTAAGATCGAAACACTTGACACCCAGCATGCGTCACAAGACACTGTTGCTACGTCAGTTCTAACCCGGGCACATTTACAAGGTGGCACTTCTCACCATGAGACTACCAGATAGTAAACACAAAATCTTTACACTAACCTAATGCACAGCCACTAATCAACCAACATCTTTGGAAAACGAAAATACAGACATGTTTGTTTAAATTATTTTCATTTCAAGAATAATTGATTATTATAATATTTAATATGACAATAAAGATGAAGCAAATAAGTCTCACGTTCAGTTTCACAGTTGAATAACCAGTCTCCTGGGACATAGCCAAAGGGCTGTTTGTCCTGTTCCTCTTTCCATTGTTTCTAATCAACAAGAAAAAAAAGACATTTAAGACAGCCCCGACTTCATATGACGTCAATGGACACCCAGGGGCCCAGACATATGAACATACCACAGGAGATTTGGAAGACAGCTGTTACCACACAATAAACTGCTACTGTGTTGCACAACAGAAAATATTTCAAAGTTTGAAATTTGAGATAAAAAGCACAGCTAGGCTAGAGCGAAAGGACCTTTCAGGCCTTTCATTTTTAGGTGAAGCCTCAGACCGGCACGACGGGGGTCATTACCGATCTGATGAGGCTGTTAATTTGAAGGTCAAGCAGCAGGTCACATAGTCCTGAGCAGACGCTGCAGGCAGAGGATGTGTTCTTGATTGTTTAATCACCGTTTCTGTGCATGCTGCACTTTCCTAATTGTGCACAGAAAATGTGGAGCACATCCATACCGGTAAGAGCCGCAGAGATTGTATAAAGATTTCTGAGGTACAATAGGGTGTACAGTGAGAGACGGCGAGAGAGAGAGCCGTGATCTCAGCTTTCCACTGAACATTTATGGTCAAGATTAAAAATAAGCTCGGTTTGTCTCTGATTTAGACTGACATTTTGAGCACGGGTGGGGGTTCGCCAAAATTAAGTCATAGTGAAGGCGCATTACACTGATATTTCCACATACATTTTCCTGCTATGGCAATGTGGTTCGTGAACAGCGGTAGTGGCTTTTAATATAGGGTATTAGTGTAGTACTATGAGAAGTTTTAGTTTTTGTTTGTTTTTGTTACCTACCCTTAGCATAAACTCACCTTCTGAGGGTGTAAACTCATATTCAGCCTTGGTAATAACCAGTAAGGGCTGTAAAATGAGCTTTTTGTTAAACAATATGCACACATTATAATAACACCCTCATGCATTTGACCAAAAACGATTGCGACTCTTTTAGATTATTTTGACAAATATACAAAAAAATGCTAATAACTTTACGTTTGTTGCATGGGCCTGAGTGTTTTCTATAAATAAATTCTCTGTAAAAGGGCTTTTCACTGATAAACAAGCTATTGACAGCTGCGATCAGCAACAGGTTTGCTCTGTTAACAGTAAAGTACAGAATAAATTGTGTAAATGCAGTAATGTTAATACATTTAAATAATTACATTGTATTTACTAGTATTGTTTCTATATGATCAATATCCTTCAAATACAAGAGGAAATGATATGTCAGTTCATACGTGGCCAAACCATCACTATAAACAAAGTTAACCAAGCGCATCAGATTTTCCATGCAGGGGCTGTGACAGAGCAGTTCTCTGAAAACAGCAGAGGGTCCTTCGTAAGGACACCAACAGGGCTCAGCCTGTTACCCAACAGGATCATTTTGCAACAGTACAGCAATGTAAAGTATCCATACTGTGCATCACACAATCTAAAGTGAAGTCAGCACTGCAGCATGTTAAATGCTATGTTAGATTCTATAGAGAAATACGATCTAATGCAACATACAGGAAAATGAAGACATCATGATTGAGGCAGGATTTAGTTGGGAATGCTGTTAACTACACACATTTAAGAGTTTTACCATTGTTTGTAATGGATGATCTTAAAATGAAAATAGCTTGGGCTCTTGGGATAAAAGTAATCACATGTGACACATTTCACTTTGACAAAAAGACAGAGAGGAACATGCTGCAGATGTTCGGATGATTGCAATCGAACACCGCCAAAAACACTTGCCAGGAGAGAGACAAATGGATATTCTTAAAAAAAAAAACATTTTACAGCAAACCTCTTTCGTAAAGATTAAGAAAACACTAAAACAGTTCAGCATATTCATTACAGAACAATGGTCTGTTAGGTGACACAATTCAGCAAATCAAGGCCAAGAACTTTAATAACTGTAAGGTCCGGTTTCTAAAAAGTAGTGTTTCTTTAACCTCTCCGCTTGGTATTTGCTCCTCACATTTAACAGCATAGATGTGTTACTCCCAGCCTCTAGTGATACTAATCCTCTAAATCCCATAAATCATTTTTTGGACGTGAGGCCCTAGAAAATATGTTGAACAGTTGACAAATGGTTTACAGTTTTTAAAAAACTATGCAAGATTGAATTATAAGCAGAGACAAATGTCTGCATACACATCTTACTGTGTGTTAAATTCACACATTTAAAATCTGTATCGCATGAATCGGTTTACATTTACCTTTAATTTCATATCTATTCATTTAAAAAATTAAAAAAGTTAGAAGTGTACAAAATTGTATAAACAGGATTGCAATTAACAGACAACTGTAAAGTAAAATTCACTTCTCACGAAATCCAGACTTAGAAGGTGTCCAGCATCAGAATTTTTTAAAAAGCCCTTGAAGCCATTTTTTGCACATATAAGATTAAGGTAAACTTACTATAACCATTATTTTTAGAGGATTTAAAAAATATTTCCTATAGAATTATTTACATTTTTTAGATTATCATTATCAAAAATTATCATTATCAAAAATTATCATTACAGCAACATGACATTACATTAAATATATGCATTTACAAACTCATGTTTCGGTAATGAGAACTAAAAAGTTGTCTAGGTACTATGACAAACAAAATTTCAACTTTTATCTGGAGAGAAAAAATAAGAACTGCTTACCTGGAAGCCATCTTGAGTGTCACAGTCAATTATGTACCTTACAACATTTTTTTTAAATGTTTGGGGCATTGAGGGCTGAAACAATGATTGAAAATTGTTGCGGAGGATGATAAATTTTTTCTGGGACACATTTATATTCCTTATTATTGTCTCTACATTTACCAATGATTACTGAATACCACATGTTTCTTTACTGTAGATGTTTATAGTATAACATGCACTGAAGCTTTTTATTTTTTAGATTTTTTAATTACAAATTTTTCCATGTCAAAGAACCAAAATCCAGTCATGGACATGTTGCGGTAATGAAAATTTCCACTTAAATGTGAAAAAAGCAACAAAATTGGTTTGTATGATGTCGTTTGAAATCATGTGCAAAATAGTACATGAATAGATGTTTGAAACTGTATGCTTCTTATTTTGATACTCTTACTTTGCATTTACTTTTTTTATCAAAATGTTTCATGACACCTCATAAGTCTAGTTTCGCGAGAATCACCCTCTTGTGTCCATCTTTTCCTTTGGTCTTCAAAAGCAAAATGCATATTTTTTAAGTGTTGTTTTATGTTTTCTAGATACAAGGGTGTGGTGGACTGTTACTCAAGCTTCAAAAAGTGTGTGAAAATGTCACCACGCAACAAGTGACGTTTAGTGTCCTGAAGGAATACAAATTTGATAAGTCAAACTTTCAAAGTACAGAGAAAGCGATTGGGGGTTGAACAACAAGAGAAATTTTGAGATGAATTATTTAAACTTATTCTTTGGTCTCGTTCTAATTTAAAGCAACACTAGCCAGTCTCATAAGAACTGCATTATGATCTCATGACATCTAGCACATTAATAAACACAGATTAAGTTGTGTTATCAAAATTTGTATAAATTTTAACATTAACCTTTGTGTAATACAGTATGCTATTAATATGCTACCTCTTACTCAAGTTCCTCTTACACGGTTTTAATAAAAGTATTATTTTCTATCCAAGTCTCAAACTCCCTAATGTTCTGTACGTTATCAGATAACACAGATCTGGCCTTGGAAAATAAACGGTGAAATGGAAATGGGAATAAACCACGTTTTTTATCTGTAATCCTCCTGTCAAGATAGACATTGATGACTATGCAAGTGGGAAAAGTATGTGTGTGTGTTCAAAAGGAGGAAACTGTCTCTGACTTGGTCTATGCTTTGCTGAAACAGTGGGAGGACAGAAGCTTCATGGTACTCTTTAAATCAAAATCCCATTTCCTCTCAATTTTAAAGCCTCATACTTCCCTAACAAAATTACTACTTTACCAGCAATGGTATATCCTAAACATTAAAAATTTTTTTTGACGGTAGTATTTATTATGCTCTTGTCAAACATTTATAGCTTTGCTAATACAACTAATTCTTACAAGTACAGATACAAGTGTATTTTTCATGCCAATAACTCTGTCCAGCCAGCAGGGGATGTTGATAATGTAAGTGGGTCACAAATGACAGATAATTACACTTTAAGCGTCAGTAACAACAATAGAAGAATTATTGTAATAGGTTAGAGCAGTGTTTTCAAACTGGGGGCCGCGAGATGGTGCCAGGGGGGCCCCAGAGTTATGACATTTTATGAAATACATTAATTTATTCAATGAAACCTAAAAAATAAGGCTACTAACCAAAAGCACTACTTTTTTGTATAATTAAATTTTTTTTAATTAAAATGTTGAGTTTTAGAACAGTTTTTGTCACAAGTTTACTTTGGGGGGCCGCGAAGGAATGCACCGTACACAAGGGGGGCCGCACGCTGAAAAAGTTTGGGAACCACTGGGTTAGAGGGGAAAAAAAAGATTAAGAGTAATGTTGCATGCCTTGCAGAATTTGCATGCTATATGGTAGTCTGTTCATTTGGAGAAGTATAGGAAAAGTTGCATGGGCAACATGGGCAAGTTTGCTGCTCTCATTTGTCATCATGATTTATGGTGAATCAAAACGTATTATACTCATAAACTGACTCTTGAAACAGCAAGTATGTGTGTACAGTCACGGATGAACTGATTTCCATCAAGTGAAACCAAGTAACGCTCACAATCACCAACTACATACACAGAAAAATGCTCATTTAAAATATATATTACAGTTTACTCCAGTCACACAATGCCTAAAGCAATATGAAAAAAGAGTTTCCAAGCAGGTCACAGCATAAACTATGGAATATAGTAGTAAAAGATTAATAAAACCACCAAATCACAAAATAATCTGGGTAGGTTGTGAAAAGCAACTACTTATCAACTGAACTGAACACTTGCAAATTGATAATCAGTAAAACAACAAGATTTTATTGAATAGCATAAAACAATATATACAGTGGGGTCTAAAAGTCTCAAACCATATTCTGGGATTTAAAATGTAATAAAAATGCATTTTCAAATGCAAGAACATTTTTGACACCACATTAACTATTAAGTACAAAATATAAGTTTTTCTTGCTTCCACATTTTTCTCTTTTGGAGCATTTTCACTAGCGGCTCACATATTTAGACCCCACTGTATTTTTCAGTAATGCTGTCTAGAAATTCATACATAAATGATCAAAGCTTATTACCGCCTGCGTTTTTGCACAATGTCAATGGGTCTGTTCACAGCACATGGGGATCCACACAAACTCCAGATCCGTGGGTTAAGTGCCCGATCAGCTGAGAAAGAGAATCCACAGTTTGCCGGCACACTCATCTTGCCGGCACGCTCATGCAGTGATCCAGTCTGTTACGCTATCCCTTCAACACCTTCAACAAAACTCACAGGAGTCCGGTTTCCTTTCATTCTTTCTATACATTACTCGTGAATTAAAATAGTTTCTCGTTGCTTTGGGTAATAACTACAAAAGAAAAAACAGAAAAGGATCCACAGTCTTCTTTAACCAGTCCATTAGTTCTCATCTCCTGCGTGACACATCTTGGAGTGAATGGAGATATGAGTCTAAGCGACGGGCTGCGTCACAAGCCATGCTTCACTTTAAAAGCATGTGTGACTCAGACAGCAACTTTAAGAGATGCTCAGGCACCATTTACACATGGATCTTCTCCTTGCCAACTCTATCATTCTTACACCTTCTGGTGTGGAGACCCTAAAGACTCGTCTGAATGATGGTATCTGAGACCTCCGTCTTATTCTGATGTTGTGTGGTAGCCAGGTTTATGTGGGAGAGACAGTGCCATGTCTATTTGGCCCACATCAGCAAGACGACTTGAGCTTGCCTTACTGCATGCTCCAGAAAGAGGGCGGAGCCAGGAAAACATAGTTCCTGCCCCCATGAGAACATTCAGATGTTAACCCTTTTCTTACCAACTCTGGCTCATCAAAGCATGATTCCAAAAGTTCCCAATAAAGAGAAAATGCATTTTCAGAACAACGCCTTGATCAGCCATGGATATGCATTTATGTAACACAGTGGTCCTGGAGAAACAATGACCATGTTTATATGCACCCGAATAATGCGATTATGATGGGATTTTTGCAATATTGCAATTATACTTTGCCTCGTGTAAACACAATACTTCAATAAAAATAATGCGGTTAAGCTCATAATCGCATCAATAATAATTGTATTAACAAGTGGCGTAACCGAGTATGTGGACATGTAAACACTTTTAAAGGGATAGTTCGGCCAAAAATGATATTAAACCCATGATTTACTCACCCTGAAGCCGTCCTAATTGCATATGTCCATCATTTTTCTGACAAACACATTTGCAGTTATTTTAGAAAATGTCTTATATTTTCTAGCTGCTAAACAGTAATGTTACGGGGTCCAGCTCCTTCAAGTCCAAAAAATGTGCATATATCCTTCTCCAAAGAAATCCAAACGGCTCCAGAATGATAAACAAAGGTCTTCTTGAATGCGGACACGACTAAGATGCGGCGCTACCGGAAGCTAGTTATTTTCGTTTAAAGCTTTAAATATGTATATTTCTACAGCAAAACTGCGCAGATTACCCTCAGAAGACCTTTGTTTATCATCCAGGAGCCATTTGGATTTATTTGGGGAGGGTATATGCACATTTTTTAGACTTGAAGGAGCTGGACCCCATAACTTTACTGTTTAGCAGCTGGAAGATATAAGACACTTTCTAAAATAACTGAAAATGTGTTTGTCTGAAAAATGATGAACATATGCATCTCGGACGGCTTCGGGGTGAGTAAATCATGGGTTTAATATCATTTTTTCCCAAACTATCCCTTAATCGCACTAACTAAAGGGCGCATGTTTAAAAATATGCATAAAAAGTGAATAAAATACGGACTTTTAAACCACAACTTCCAAACCACGATGTCCAAACTGAAAACAACTTGCACTGACATACTTTAAAAATACATCAGTGCTCTTTGTTTTGCCTCAAAATTCATACTACATAATGATTTTAGTAAGTTATGTTTGTTATAAATAAATATATTTACTATTTAAACTAAGGGCTAGTCCTGTCTTAAAGGACGAGTTCAGTATTTTACACTTAAAGCCCTATTTTCAGATTGTTTATGATGAAATAGAACGGTTTTGTCTGAAATTTCGACATATGAGAATTTTCGGTTTCTGTTGTATCACCTCCCACCTCTACAATGGGTGTATAGGTGCACTGGAACAATCCTTCCTAAAATGCATTAAACTTTCGTTTACAAAGACGTGAAACTCACCGAGTGGTCAGGGGTGTTCACTGATATGCTTACACAAAAATCACTGCAAAATACGCGTTCCAAAAGGTGTTTTACTATTCGTTGTAAATTTGTAAACCTATTTTACCAAACGCCTCACACCCGTATATTCTTCCGTTGAGAGCTTGAATAATAGACACTCCAGCCCAGTTGGTGGTGATAATCCGCCTTTGCCAAATGCAAGAATACAAACAACTTCATTTCCATTCCCGGCGGCGGAGTAATACCGTACCTCACAGCACATCTAATACAAGTCAATGGAGTTGGACAAAAACTACGATAAACCTGTTAGAAAGCATCTTTTGCAGCGATTTTTGTGTGAGCATATCAGTGAACACCCCTGACCACTCGGTGAGTTTCACGTCTTTGTAAACGAAAGTTTAATGCATTTCAGGAAGGATTGTTTCAGTGGACCTATGCAGCCATTGTAGAGGTAGTGGGTGATACAACAGAAACCGAAAATTCTCGGGCCAGCATCATATGTCGAAATTTCAATCAAACCCGTTCTATTTCATCATAAACAATCTGAAAAAACAGGGCTTTAAGTGTAAAATACCAAACTTGTCCTTTAAGCTAATCCCTGTCCAGGAAACCCCTATATGTTTGAGCCTATATCAAACGTAGATACAGACTTTGACGAACAACTAGTTTCCAGGTACGTTTATTTGTGTTTTTTAGTATGAACCTGCAAAATGTAACTATAACTTCAATATAGGACTTTAGCCTAAATGCTACCATATAGCATTAACTGGCATATAGCGCTTACTCACGAGTCACAACTTTATTTTTAGCATTCTATGGCACCTTTAAGAGAGGATCTACAGTAAACCAAAGATAACAATAGACAACACTTGCACTGTGGGGTTGCTGCCAAAAACTGAAACAGACAAACACAGAACTTCCTGAGCCAAAATTAAGGTCCTTAATCTTCATATTCGCTCTGATGGATTACAAGTTTAGTATGGGATCTCAAAAGATTTACACCCATTCACTTGAGACCATGTCTATGAGTAATGAATTACCGTGACCACTGCAACTGTATTTCATTTCAGTAAATAAGGAGGCTTAGTTTGTTTCTCTGTTGCAAACATCCTTTGCAATGTACTTAAAATAAACAATGAAACTGAAATATTTTCCACAGTCTCTCGGGGGATATTTTTCTCTACTTCTCATACTCCCAGTCCACAGTAAAATGCCCAGCCCCAGACCTCTCAGAATCACAGAGATGGTTTTCAAACAGTATACTGTTCTTTAGAGCATCCCTACAATACACTGAGCTTCATTGCATATAACTTGGAAAATAAACACAAGGTACCCAGGACGGATTGGGCCTAAAAAATCAGTAGCAAGCTAAAAAGGTATTTTTTTCTTCTTTAAATCGCTTCCCTCAGCAGAGATTGTTAGGATATACTTGTTTCATCCTAATGATCAGGACAGCATGAAGGTTGATAGAGATCTTTGAAAAAGATAGACCAAATGTTCTCGTGTGGAGTATCGTGTTTGGACCATCTCCATATCTTTATCACAGGAGTCATTTGGGACATAATCCTGATTCAAGAATCAGTATGCAATTCCTTTATAATTCTTACACAAAAAATATGATGTAGTTTGGACTTTATTCATTTAAACTGGGCTGAAACTGTTTTCATTAGGTTTTTGGAATCTGCTTTTAAAATATCCAATCCAGTGATAAAATTCAACTCGAATCTATCCATTTTAATAAACCTGACAAAGAAATGCAGAAAACTGTATAACAATCAAACCAACTGGCCTGATCAAGTGCTGTACATTAATATAGCCAGTATGACAGTGTGTAGTTATGATTTTAAAAGATTAAATAAATCTGTTTTTCATAGCAGAGTGAGTAACCAATTACTGTGATGGATTAAAACTCACAATAAAAATGAAAGTTTCTTCACGGATTACCATGTGAGGAATTAGAGGTCAAGATGTAATGTCTGAAGCATTGTTTTTGGCTCTGAAATATAGTAAAACATTCCCGGGAGTTCACCTCAGCGCTCGGCTTTTATTTTTATTTTATATTACCCTGGGTTACAGTATATTCAGACTGTTAGACTTTGTGTCAGTGTCCTGGAAACCTATCAGTTTTAGATAGCAAACAGACCTCGATGTTTATGCCTGGTGAATGTCTCTACTGGGCTGGTACTATACAGCAGTATATATGATATGAATTAGTTCTACATGTATAGACACAAAGTCTTTTTTCTTTTCATACTGTATAATAACATCTATTTTAAACAAACAACAATTACACCTCAGAGGTAATGGTTATATTTTAGACATTAAATAATTCAGAACAGCCTTTAATTATTACAGTATTGGTCATGGGATGTCTTTGGTCTTTTATTGCTTATGAAATGTATGCAGTGCATGATTCCAGTTTATTTATAATGATGATGCAGTTCAGAGCACAAATCATGGCCATGCCATGACTTGTAGAGATAAGCAATGAATTACAATTATCAGTTATTTACATATTATAAGGAGTCAGAATAAGCTTTCGCTAGTTTATCAGTAGAGAATTTAATTGGGCTAAGATTATGAGGGAGATGATGTCATTAAAGGAAAACACCACTTTTTTTCAATATTTTACTATGTTCTTACCTCCACTTAGATGAATTAATACATACCTATCTTTTTTTCAATGCGTGCACTTTTAATCTTTGTACAGCGCTTCTTGAATGTGTTAGCATTTAGCCTAGCCCCATTCATTCCTATGGCTCCAAACAAAAGTTTTATTTTGTGGCACCGTACTTACTCGTGTAACTACTCATGTTAAAAGGGAAAACATGGAAGTGTTTGGTGGCTTCTAAATTCAAATCCATGTTTGGAACCATAGGAATGAATGGGGCTAGGCTAAATGCTAACACATTCACGAGGCGCTGTACAAAGATTAAAAGTGCACGCATTGAAAAAATATTAATTCGTATAAGTTGAGGTAAGAACATAGTAAAATATTGAAAAATGTAGGTGTTTTCCTTTAAGATGACATCACAAGCTTGTCACAATGTTAAACTACAATGTGATTTTTGGTTATTTGAAACTTTTATGCATAATACCCTGTATTGCATTATGCAAAAATATGTATGTATTTTGCAGACATATGCATGGACTTTCTTTTACCAGCATCAAAATCTTTCATCCAAAGACGTATTGTATTTAACATTAGACTATTGCATCCTCTGCTGGAGGAACATGTACAACAACCGCACTTAAAACCACACATGCTCAGCTCCATTTTATCTAAAATATGAATCTCGCCTGAAACATAAGTGACATTTTTCCTAAAAACAAATAACAGGATATGATACAAGATTTTCTATAGTTCAAGTTCAGGAATGTGCATTATAAATGTATTTCTCAATAGCGATATTTTACCAGCAGGTGTCACCAGCCTACTAAGATCCAAATCACCTAAAAAAGAAATGCTAGATAAAAACCTCCTCTGACAGCTTCTATTAGTTTGCGGATTTATAATGGACCGAGAGCAGACGGGTCAGCAAAGTTCCCGTCATCAGAGATCAATGAGAGGGGAAAATACAGAGCACACTGACGCACGCACACAGTGACTCCAGTCACAGAATCAGCCTTTATCGACTATCCTGAGCCCTGAGCTTTTATTTTTGGGTCCTATGGATAGTGACACTGTTGCCCTGTGATTGGTTCACCTCAATTGACTCAACCCCAATGTGCAATGTGATGAAGCAGAACAATGAAGAAGCTGTGATTTCAAATATTCAATAGAAGACACAGAAGATAAGCACTCAATGCAAAATATAGTAGATTCAATTCTAGTTTAACAATGAGAGCGGCATTCAGCACATCCACAACACTAAGCTATTGTGCATTAATTAACAATTTTATTACAGAACAGATCTTCCTGATGCGAGAGTGTCAATAAGTATGCCATTCAAAACAAATTGCAATATAGACATACAGTAGTCTAGATATGGCACCATCTCAGCTATTCATCTGGTACAGACCAATCTGAAAGATGAGAATGTAAATGTTTGCTCTGCTTTATATGACCATTGTAGTGAGACACATCTAGGAAACAAGTCACAGCTTTGTCCCGCGAGTCCCATGGAGAATAAGAGCGTCTCTGAGAGTCAAAAGCTTCTCTTATAAACAGTGAAACGCTGTGATATGCTGTGACAGGTCCCATAAAGAGCCATAGATTGAAAAGTGGTTTCTCAAATGGCTTACAATACATATAATACATTTATATTCATCTAGATTTCTCTGCGCTCTACAGGAACAAAAATACAAATAAGATGGCAATAAAATCATTTCATCATGGTTATCATTAACCCTTGGTATCTTTACAATGATGAAATGTGCACACTACATACAAAAAATCTGTGAAATTAACTGAACTAAGAGTACTACAGTCTTATTATTTGTAGATTAGCCTTAATATGTAATAAACACCAAAGAGCATGGAAAATAGAGCGTTTACAATCCCAAGGTCATAGGTTCGATTTCCAGGGAACACATGCACAAATGCACAAATCCACTGTAAGGTGCCTAAATGTAAGTTAAATACTTAAATTGTATAGAGTCAAGTAGTGATGTGTCTGTCTATCGTGACTTTTGTCATGGCTGTTCCTGAACACCCCCACAGGCAAACATCAACAGATACTGGCCAAGCCATCGATTCTCTATCTCTAGCGGCCTTAGGCTGTCCAGACCTTAGATACAGCAGCTACACATTACACCAAACAACAGTCAGCTCTGCCAACCACGAATACTTAGTGATGATACCATTATTTTGTGAGTTCAGAACCCCCACATAGAGTAAAGGGAAAAGTTTAATGCTAAACAATCTCTCTCCGCTAAAAGATGCACTTATCATTGCGTCATAGCTCATGTCAGAAAATAATGGCAATGGGAGCACTGGTTTGCATCATGTGGACAAGCCTTTCTCTTACACAGAGTGTACAAAACGTACCAGTGTTCTTCAACAAGGGAAAAAACAAACAAGATACTACCGTAAGCATTTCAAAAGTGTTACATTTGAGCTTTAAAAGTGTCCTTAACACAACAAATTAGCACCTCAAGCTGCACACACCACCAATGATGTTGCTGTTTATATGATAACTTCTTTAACTGCACATGAGGCTTGCTTATACGTACCCAATGCACGAGTGCCGTCGTGTCGAGTAGCTGACCTGCATCGTCTTCCTGGGGAAACGAAGATCTTTGCTCATTGCAACAGGTGATTACATTTACTATCAAATGGTACTGCTAAAACCTAACAAGGTCTTCTGGCTTTAAACAACTATGGAACACAACTACATGCAGATTTCTTTTTGGTTAATCCCAGATCGACATTATGCATTTGTCCAGTGTGTCCAGCTGCTAAGAAGCATATTTGGTGTCAAAATCCTACAGTCACTTAAATGAAGAACATCCCAGCAGAGGGATACAAAGTGTTTCTCTTGATTGCTTGAATGTAATCCAGATGCCAGTTCAGACTTTATGAACAGTTGTATCACTGCCGTTTCTGTCTCCGTAATGATAACAACACTTATTTAAACCTATATGATCCACAGGATATAGAGTCAACGTAGAAAATCCAAGTTGCATGTCGTCAGGAAATCGCAACGCTCCTTATTCAGCCTTAAAATATCCTACAACGTTCTAGGATATTATTAATTCTTATAAATTCAATATTCAAATATAAATATGAATAGATAACCCTAAAAAAATATGGCGCTCCTAAACAGTAAAAGTTTCCTAAAATATTTTATTAGCTGATTGATTTAAAAAAAAAAAGAAAAGAAAATGTGTAGGAAAAAATGCTCCAAGGCTCATAATCCTATCAGGTGCTCCACCACATGTGCTGTCACATCCAGATGCCTGGTTCCAAAAGTCCTGAGACTAAACTCTAGCCTGAAACAACCAGTCTTTGATAGAGAGAGAGAGAGAGAGAGAGAGAGAGAGAGAGTGTGAGAGAGAGAGAGAGTCTACAGGACTGTTGCATGTGTACAGTATACAGTATTTCAGTTTGCTATAGGTGTGGTGCCATGACGCTTAGATTTGCCACTTGCTGCTTTACTTGGCAATTCAAATAGCTTATGCCCAGCTTGTACGTATTACTGGCCTATTGTTTATGAAACTTGCTGCCTACAACTAAATAATGAGATTGTATATGTTGCTAAATCCAATTGATTGCATGTGGCTGAGCTGTGTGTGAGTCCTACACAAATATTTATACTGAACTTTTGTGAGATTTCATTAAATTAAGGTCTTTTTTGACAAATCTTTGTTAATGGTGAAATGTAATTAGATGCTCTGTAATAGTGTCATGAGATAATACAAGAAAAAAATAGCATCCAAATGTTTTACCTGCCAAGTTCCAAACAAACTAGATATCAATTTACTACTAATAGACCTTTTGCGTGTTTGCAAACAGAGATGACGTTTTTTGTGGGCGGAGCCCAACTGGTGGCAGAAAGTGAATGCTTCTCAATAGCTGTGTGAAGTGTTTTAGCATTAAACTGTGATTTTTAAGGATTCGGTGTTCTGTAGAAGTCTGTTTCCCCTATATTTCTCTTAAGTGTAATGTTTCTTATAACGTTTTCACCAAGTTACGTTTATTTTTTAAATAAATTAAAAGTTTAAATGGCTTGGCTACCGATATGTGTGCATGTATGTAATGTATATGTATTGTTCTTTATTGGTAAATCAATTATTTTTACA
The DNA here is from genome assembly GCF_027580225.2 of Misgurnus anguillicaudatus. Taxonomy (NCBI): domain Eukaryota; kingdom Metazoa; phylum Chordata; class Actinopteri; order Cypriniformes; family Cobitidae; genus Misgurnus; species Misgurnus anguillicaudatus. The sequence goes on from NC_073338.2 coordinate 27,012,879, forward strand.
GTATGAATCACTGAAGTACTTATAAGAGCAATACTATCATGTATTCTGTATAATATCATTTATTAAATATTTCATCATTTCCTGTTTTCAATTTATTCCTTATATTTTTAGCCTACGTGTTTGATCTAAAACTATTATGTATAGGCCTGTTTATATATTATTAACACTTTACATCGTGTGTGTGTGTGCTATGTTTATATATTTATTAGTAAACATCATAATTTAGAACAAACAGGAAGAAGACATAGGCTAAGATATATGGTAAAAAGAAGTAATAGAAAACGAAAAAACAAGAAATATTATTGATATCATGAACTTATTCAAATCATTAATCTTATAAACGTAACGTGATGAAAACGCTATAAGAAACACATAGAGGGATCAGACTTCGACAGAACACCGGATATCTCCTCTAATTATTTTATTTTCAAATTATTAAAAGATTTTCAGATGATTTCATCACTCCAGTCTGTCCGGTTGAGGGCTTTTATTGCAACCACAAACACCTACGTTTATCTTCAAATCGTGTCTTCGAAGACGGTATACTATAAAAATGAAGGTCATATATTTTGGCATTCCTATTCTGACACTCAACAGCACAACAAAACATTTTCTAGTGAGTTATATTGTTCGTTTCACTCGTGTCTCATTCATTTCCACTGTTTTTCTGCCACCACATGCGCGCGTGATGTAACTGTGACGTCGACTCGCAAAAGGTCTATATCTACTCGGCTCTACCCTCTGGTGGACACAAAATCAGAGGCCATATTACAGAAACATCTTAAGTCGATTTGAAAAGTGCAATGTTCTTAATGGGATCCAGATTTAAATCACCGCTGCTACTAAACAGATAAGATAGGAATCCGAGATAGGATGAATCTGTAACGCAGTCCCAGAACCCCAAAAGGACGTTAAGCAAGTTTCTATTAATACATTTTCTGATGAATGAGAGTTTTCCTCCTATGATTAAATAAACTACTCCAGGAGGTAAGAAGAGAGTTTTGTTTATGGATAAGGCATGGATGAAGAGATGAGGGTTGAGGCAAACACAGCAACTCAGATTGTTAATGTTGACTAAACAGTCTTTAGAGATAGATTAGCACACGACAACAAAAAGCTCAAGAAGAGGAGCCATGAACTATACAAATATACTACATTAGCAAATAAATTGTACTTTAAGCATTTTTAAAGGGATTTTTAGCACAACCTTTCCGTTTTAACACATTGGCCAAATAAATACATGGAAACATTTTACAGTAAGTTTGTATTTTGTTATTAATAGTGCATTAGTTAACATAAACAAACAATGAACAATACTTCTATAGCAGCTGTTTCTGTTAACATTAGTAAGTGCATGCATATGAACTAACATAAATAACTGTATTGGCATAAACAAACTTTAACAAAGATTAATAAATGATGAAAAACTATATTGCATATTGTTACTTCATGTTAGCTAATATTAAGAAATACAACCTTATTGTAAAGTGTTACCAAATGCATAAATATGGGTAACACACTTTATAATTTCTTAACATTAGTTAATGCATTATCAAAACTTTTGTACTAAATACAATACGTCTTCTGAACAATTTGTGAATTGAATATTGTACTTCATTATATTATTGTTTTATGTGTGTGTGAATTATGTTGATTGTATGGTGAGGCCAAAGACCAAGTTCCAGTCGTAGCTGGACAATAAAAAACAAAAACAAACAAACAATAACTAACAATGAACACTACTTCAACATTTATTAATCTTAGTTCATGTTTATTTCAGCATTAACTAATACAAGTTGTGATTGAATTAACTGAATGAACTAACTAACTGAATGAATGAAATGAATGAACTAACATAAACGATTGTATTGGCATTAACTAACGTTAATAAAGACAGCTGAAAAACGACACTGCTTATTGTTAGTTCATGCTAGCTAATGCATTTACTAATGTTAATAAATACAACCTTATTGTATAGCGTTACCTAAATAAGAAGTAATATGTTATCTAAACAATGTTTATTTCCTAAACAACTGAATTAAATACATGACACAAATTCAGAGGAAGTTATATTTCCTCTCTAAAAAAACACATTGTGCAACTTCATTAACATGCAGTTAAACAACTTTTTAAGTGCAGCAAGAGAAACAGATTACTAAACAAATTTCTTATTCTGTTATTGTACTTTCAGAAAAAAAGGTACAAAAACTGTAACTGGCACAAGTTCCTACTATATATGATTTAGGTACAGATATGTACCTTTGAGGTAACAATATGTATCTTTTAGGTACTAATATGCTCCATCCTTTAGGTACAAAGGTCAGGGTTCCCACACATTAGTTAACTTCAAATTCAAGGACCTTTCAAGGACTTTCCAGGTCTAATTCCCTCAAATTCAAGGACTAAATGTGGGGACACATTTCAAGTGAGAGCAAGGTTACATCGTGTTACCTTTTAAGATACATTGTTACATTTCCCTTTCAAGGGAACTCGTGCTGCGTCACTGTGGTGACACTTTGGGGACGCCTCCAGTGGTAAGTGCGTCTGAATGTGTATATCAAATTCAACCAATGGTGAGGCTTAACGATAAAGACAGGGTGACGAGGGAGCTACACTGTTAACCCAGAAATTGTCTTTACTCAAACAATCAAGGAAAAATCATTAATATTTTCAGTTTTGAAGCCAAAGCTTAAAAAGTTTAGTTGATTTAACTGTTAACCTTACAAAATCTATTAAACTAAAACATTCAAGTAAAATGAACTTAAAATTATTAGTTCATGTTGTGAGGAATACCCATAATCCTTTGCGCCTGAATATTTAGATTATTTTTTGCTTTTTCACAAATTAAAAACTGATAAGAACTTTCTCTATTCAAATATTTGTTAATAAAATGTCATATAGGTTCAAGCTCTTATATTATTGATGTTGTTTTCTTGTAAATTATACTTTTGTGAAGTCACCGTTCAGGTGATCAGTGTTTCCACACATGAACCCTGTTCAAAACATTTCATTGTATTTCTCTCCACTGTACTTACAATGTATGTCAAAAAAACATTTTTTTGTGTGTTTCTGTGGAGAATCACGTTTATTCAATGATTGACTTAAAGTCAGTCATTAATTTTTGTTATAATACCATTTATAACATCAAAAGTAATATAAAGTGATAAAAACTAAAGTTATATGCAACAGGTTTCCTCACACATTTCTAGTAATGTCATCTAATCTGGGTTAAGAGTGCATTGGAAGAAATTAAAACATTAAGTACATTAAACTTAAAATTAATTGTCATTTCAACCAGGCAAAATCAACTTTTTTAGGGCAACGAGTTTCCATAAATTTTTTAGGTTCAATCAACCTGTATGGGCTTACAGTGTAGGAAGTATATCGCTATCTTAAATATATCCAAAGACGGCATTACAGGGATGAGGAAGTATGGCAACGGAGACGCAGCGTCTCGTTCCCTTCTCAGGGAACAAGAGTTACATACGTAACCAGAGACATTTTCATGTGTCAAACACAACTATGCAAAAAAGCATTCTATTGGTCAGAATGAGCTGCTTAAATTGTTACTGAATTTGAAAAAAGATCCAAGCTAAATTTAAAACGATATTTTTCAGAAAGACTTCTCAGGCCAAACAATTCTGCTATTATTATCTCGTATACACTTCAGTTTCTGACATTAAAAGTTTAAAAAAAGTTTCTTGCTCTGATTTAGTTCTGTGAACAGTATTTTGACAGACAAATGACTTGTTTAATCTTTCCTTATCCCACACCATCCTGCCATATTTCTCCAACAGTGGATTTCTTACTTCTTTAAAACCCTTGACACATTTTATGAGAAAAATCTGTGCAGTATTAAAAGTCAGATCTGACCTGGTTGTAGTTCAATTATACACAGAACCAGGAGAGAGGCTCTGCTTAAATTTCCATTAGATATACACTACCGGTCAAAAGTTTTACAACAGTCACTCGTTCTTTATTTATATATTTTCCCATTAAAGAATAATAATAAACTCATACAAACTGTGGCATAACACAAATATAACTGTGGGATTTATGTTGGTGACTAAAATTATCCAAAATAAATCAAAACTCTATTATAAAACCCTATTTATCATCTGAAATGCAGTCACCCTTTGCCTAGAAATTGCACACCCATACTTGTGTAATTTTATTTAGTTTCACCTTAGGATACATTTTTAAGAATATCAAAGTAGTTCTCATTTAATCTGAGCTGCTTCAATATTCTAAAAAAGTATTTTTAAATACAATTTTAGTTTTCTAAGAACAGATATTAATCTGTTTGGCACATGCATATTTTTGTCTACGAAAGCAATTTCAAGCATTTAACCAAAGACTTTTAAGATCATAGTTAACATGTCAGTCAAGTGTTTCAAAACCGGTCGTGTATGTTCCTGAAACAGAACAGACTGACTCTTTCCATTTACATCACACAAATTAGCTGACGTGAACATTGTGACCCATATGTAAACGTTTCATCTGAAACACTTGAGATTTTGCCGAATAATTTTATGATAAACATCTTCTGAGGTCACTGGTAACACCTCGCCCAATTTCAAATCAGTCAATAAATGAGTCAAGCAATGTCTATGTCATATAACACATCCTTTGAGGTCTGACGTTTATCTACTAACTTGTGTGTGTGTGTGTGTGTGTGTGTGTGTGTGTACGTGTGTGTGTGTGTGTGTGTGTATGGTTGGGGATGTTTACAGTTTTGTGTGTCAGGCTGTGACTTCCTTAAATCTTAATAGAAATTCAACAGACACAGAAACAGAGGCTCTATCTCCAAAGCATAAGCATTGTAGACATAATTTAGCCATGTCTTTGAAATGAAAGCTTTAAGGATTTATAATCATTTTTGGACTATAAGTATAAACACATGCTATATATAAAAGCCACTGTTACAATGTAATAAATTATGTTATGTGTACGTAATGTGTCATGCAAGCTTTTGCTTCAAAAGTGCAATCTTAAACCACAGAGAAAAAAGCGTACTATGTGTCTTTACTGATATTCATCGTTTGTTGAAACATTTTCTACGCTGTAAGAACTGAAGTCTGAACAGCCATAGTGTGATGTAGCAGTAAGCTATAGTAAATAATCTATTAAGTACTTGACACAGGTCTTATTAAAATACATATTTGTACAATGAAAATGGACAGTACAATTTACATACAACTACAAACAAGTACTACTATACAGATGCATACAAGTCTTTTAAAGTGTGAAGACATTAGCAAAAGAATACAAGCCAAATGTTTGACAGTACAACTGTAATATGCAAGCGAACTGGTTTTAGTCTAAGCTATTTAAATATACTACCAATATGACTAAATCAACACGACTCCCTTGAGCTACCCCCAGAGCAGATCGATACAGATTCTTACACTTACGGCAACAACTCGCAGTGAATGCTCAGGTTGCGTTAAGTATAAACAGCTAATAATATAAACACCTCAGGTTAAGATATCCTCAAACACAAAGAGATCTTTTAATGACTCTGCACAGCAGACAAACCACCTTGTAGCTAGAAGTGTTACCATTGATACAAAAGCAGCCACAAAATTTGCCTTGTGATATCCTGTTACACAGATCCCTGTGCCACAAGACTCCCGTGAAGTCTCTTTTTGAAACAAAGCCTTCCGGTAAGATCACAACAGATGTGAATTCAGTGCCAGTTTAACACTTAAAACTCGCCCTGAACCACATTAAGACAAACACAAGTTCCAGTAATTCAGATCCTACCTGGGAGTGTGAGCCAAAGTGAAGCGCCTTTGCAAAGCGATGCTGCGGTTCATCATCAGCCTCCGGAAGAGCAGAGGGGAATTGCGAGGTGAACTTCGAGGAGAGTCCCGCGGAGACATTTTTGGCGACCCGCCGGGAGAGTTTTCCTTAGGTTTCAGCTTAAGATAAGAAGGCCTCTGAGGTCTCTCTTCTTCTGAACTTTCTGAGAGCATGTCACTCATGACAGCAGACTTCCTGCGTCTTCACAACTGTCTAAAGTGGGTAGTTGCGGCATGGGTCGGTTAGTTTCGCTGCTGCATCAACACACTAACCACAGAGCTGTGGGTCTACATCTTTTACCCTTCACCAGATATGAGAAATCCAGTCTTGCCTCAGAGATCACAGACGCAATACCGGAGCCAGCCATCACAGCAGTGGAACATCTCGCCTCGTGAACTTGCTTTGTTTACATAACTTGAAAGCCTTCCCTCTAACAGACTAAATATGGAAGTTTGATTTACAATGAGCCAACTCTGTAATAGAGCTGAATAAGTGGCCCCGCCTCCACATTTAGCATAGGACAGTCCAGTGTTTACTCTTCTATAATGACTTCCTGCACTGGTCCCCTGATATGTTAAAAAACCAACCACGGCTCACATACTAGTCCGATGCGTTTAAAATGAGATTTCCTCAGAGAAACGCAAATGCCTTTCACATGCTCTAGGTTTACCAGGAGAAGTCACATGAAAGCCCTGACTATAAAAAGACAAGTCAGATAAAGTCAAACAGAGAGCATGGCTAGTGTCACGATGACCCTGTATCACAGGCCCCATGGGCTTTGACTATCGTAGTGGTGGTGGTAGGGGGGGTTGCTATGATCTTTCGACCACTTGATGAGTTACATACAGTAAATGTAAAAGAAACAGATCAAGTTTTATTCCTGGGTGTTATTAAAAACAAGTGTTACTACTATTCGTAGCGAGACTTATCTATCTGCAAGAAAAACAATAACCTTTGGTTAAAAATTGTACTTCATAACTTAAAAAGCAGTTTTGTAAACTGCAAATTATTGACACATGTTACTGACTCTGTTTCTGGTTTAACTGGTTTCTTGTTAAACGTAAAGTTCACCCAAAAATGAAATCCTCCTATGTTGTTAAACCTGTATAAATTTTGGATGAACAAAAAGAAAGATATTTTAAGAAATGTTTGTAACCAAACAGAAGCATCATTCACTTCCATAGCAGGGCTCTATGCTAATCTTTTTCCCAAGGAGTACATGTGCTCCTAAATGAAAAAATTTAGGAGCACACAAAGAAATATAGGAGCACAGTGAAAAAAGTTGATTAAACTGCTCAATTCATATGGAATAGTTGTATGATCTTTTTGTGAACTTTTTTCGAAGCATCAGGTGTAAAATTAGCATTAGTTACCTAAATCGAATCAAAATAATAAAAACACTCGTCATTGTATAAATTAAATATAATTATTATTTTTGAGCTACAGAAGTGATTTTCTCTTTAGTTGTTTGATTAACATTAATGATACAGACTTAAGTAGGTTAATTGAGGTTACTGTCTCTTTAAGATGAGCACGGACTGGTTTTTGACTCTAATCTATACATACACTTAAGACATAAACAAATGTTTTTATTAGAAATTAACAAAACTGCTTTTTTTCTGAGAAATTTCTCTTACAGAAAGATTTGATGTTCGCTTGCTCTTTGAAACGTGTCTCTCTGTGCATGCACTATTGAGTGCCCTTAACCCGCACGCACACACAGATGGAGGGCGAATTCCAAACGCCGCAGCTACAGTCGCTTCATACAAAAACGTTACGTTGCTTTTCAGTGCTCTATTCACCAAATGTATTTTAATCGACTACACGAGACACAATAGCGCAACTCTCGCTATAGTTTACACATCAAGAGTTCTGATCTTTGAAGGGCATAGGGATGATCACTGAACCGGACACCTTCAGCAGCACGTGTGTCTGTGCGTACAGAAAGCTGCTAACTTTAGCACCTTTTTGTGGTTAAATTGTTTAAAATCACTTGAATGTTAACATTTGCAAGCCTTTGAAACACTTGCAAATGATAAACGTTCCCTTTTTAAATTTGCGTTTTAATCCGCGAATCACATGCAAGCCGAACCGTGGGTCGTGATTCGTACAGATCACGGATCAACTGCGATCCGTCAAAGCACTTTCATATGCAATAGTTTGCGCATTGGCTTGATGAATAGATAGCTCATCTGTCTTGATGCGTGTTGCAGTAGCGTCATCATATCTGGCTATAACATTTTTAGCACTGTCACTTAACTCTCTCACTTAAAATCCAGCAGTTCCTGCACATTACCACACTATTTCAGTGATTGCCTCATTGGTTGCGAATCGTCGCTCTCATTTGAATAAAGTTACGTCATCATGTTACGTTCACATCGCGACCCGTCCTCTTCCTTGCTTTCATATGTGAAATCAATGGTATGTTTCGCTTCATCACGCTGCTGTTGAGTGTATTGAAAACAGCCCGTCCCTCGCGCACTTTGCTCCTAAATTATTTTACAAGTTCGCACATAACTATTTTATGCGCAAATGCGAGTGAAATACTAGCACTGTAGAGCCCTCCATAGTATTCTTTTAACCTACTATAGAAGTGAATGGTGCTTCTGATTGGTTTGACAGTTCTCAAAATATCTCCCTTTGTGTTCATCAGAACAAGGAAATGTATACAGGTTTGTTACAACATAAGAATTAGTAAATAATTACATAATTTATATTTTGGGTGAACTATCCCTTTAACACACTATTGTCTTGGTTATTTTAGAACGTAATTTGGCTCCCTCTGCTGTCTGTAAACGTTAACTTAAAAAAAGTTTTCATTCTGAATCTAAATGCTGGATTTGTCAACAGCAACTACATACATTAAAACACAACTGTGACCTACTCACCGGGCAAGCTGATCCCTCACTTATTTTATTGCATAGATACAAAACTGTTACTGATGTGTTGTTGTTGTTGTATGTTTGTCTTGTGATAACTGTGTTAAAACATTAATGGAAAGGCTTTACTGCCATATTTCGCCAATGAAGATGATAAAATGTAATTTGCTTAATTTAAAGCAAAAAGCGTACCTTACGTTATACATACAGTCTATGATTATACCTTACACACAAAACACAACAAGCACAAAATACAAATACAAACTGTTTTGGTTAGCTGACGTTTATGTCAGTATTTTGAAAACAGCAGGCACGACAAATATGGCCACGTGATACGTTATCAACTAAAATCTGTTTAAATGCCACCTTTACGTGTACTTTGATTATAAGATTGTGAATATAAAACAAGATGTTCTTCATTCCTCAACTGAAAAAAGCTAACCTGACCTAACCAGAATTCCGAAAAGCTAATGTTTGACGTAAACTACACAACCACACAGACCGCTCAGTCGCATATTGAACGTGTATTCGTACTCTTTTATGAAGTATTAGGTAAAACAAATTTTTTTTTTAAACAAATGGCTTACCAGGAACTTGGCAAAGTGTGTGAGACCGCCCCGAGGCCTTTGGTGACCTCGAGGCTGCGCGTGTTGTTATCAGAAACTCCTTGAGCTGAGTAACGACGACAGGACAACCGAGGAAGCTGAAGGACACCTGAAGACATCCTCCTCACTTTATAGTGTTTGGACCCATGATTTCCCTGATTTACGGAGTCCCATTCTCTCTAAAATAAACAGAGCAGGTACCCACTTTAAGACACAATGGGGCGGTTTCCCGGACAGGGTTTAGGTTAATCTAGGACTAAGTTAGGCCTTCGTTTTAGGCATAGTTTTTACAGACATACGTTACAAAAAACAAATACCATGGTGTTCATCTTAAGACCAAACGATGGCACTGATATAAGATGTTTTTACACTAAGCAGCGTAAACATGCATTTTAGTCTGGAAACCCCCAACATTAAAATAAAAAAGATAGGTTTATTATCTTCTAAAGTTCTGTTTTATTTAAAAATGAATAGTTTGTCCTGTTTATCAAGTGGTGATAATCTGCAGTCATGGCGATTTTACACAGATGTTCAGAGAGGACAACAAATTGTAAACAGGTACTGATGAACTGATACGACCCACCTCTGACTTCCAAAAAGACTTTAAAGACGAACTTCTCCTCATATTGTTGAAACGGGGGCAGAAAAGTACAAACTCAAAAATACAAAATGAAGAAACTTTAAGGTACCTGTAAAGGACATTAAGTGCAATGCAGTCAGATACTATAAGCGGTTATGACGCATCAGCCACTGAACTAAGAAAAATCAACTTAATAATCCTCCATATGTGCAACAAATACCACTTACCCCAAATCTGATAAGATGTATAGTGTTTTCTTTTGAAATGTATGCCATTTAAAAATATTCAGCACAGTTTAAGAGTCTCCATAGTCTAGACATTTTTGGAAAAGGTTGCTTTCGGTGTTAAACCATGTGTGAGAATATCCTGTTAGAACACCTGTGTTTTATCACAGGGTTAAAGCCCCTATATAGACAAACAGTGTCATGTCACTCTCACTCAGCAGGTCTGTGCTGTTAACAGAACACTGAAAGATGGATACCTTGATATAGGAGCAAGTCTGCTCCTGTGTATTTAGATTAATCCTCAAACCTCAAGCTTCAATGCATAACAATGCAAATAGGCTTTTATTCTCGTATTCTAAATAAATATTGACTTCAGTTTATTGTTAGATTCATCAAACACCAAAATAAATGTATTTTCCATCAAATCCACAAAATAGTCAGACATTTATGTCACAATGTCAATGTAGAGATCAGATATTTTTTTTTATCATTAAACACTAAATTGTTTAATGAAAACCTTTACATATAAAGGCAATTCATGAATAACAACTCTGAGATGGTAATTGGCAATTCAAATAGCCAGCAACATTATAACTAATGCAGTATTTGCACACTATTGTAATTATGCTTGACCAAAATCAAAGTATACATTATTACAGTAAAAGATAATGGTGAAAACTGTATAATGTACAGTTGTAAAATATAATTAGATGTGTTCATTCATGTAAACAATACACAGATTAAAAACACTCTTTAAAATTATTTTAAACATCATAAAAAAACAAAAATGCCTTTGGCAAAAGTGCCATATACCTTAGATTTCAAATTTTTAAAAAATTACAAAAAAATTGTCCATTTATAATCTTGCATAATAAGATGTCATTTAATTTTGTGATCAGTGATGCACTTTAAATGGTCCGTCATTTCTTCAGACTTCAGTCAGCGTTTGTTGTGACTCCTACTTGGTCCCCTGTAAAACCCAGATGTTATTATTTATCTGTTTTTACTTTTACATCCAACGAGTAAGCCATGCCTAAATAAACACAACCCTGGTTTTGTTTATTGATCTAGCAGTACCTAATGTTAAAAGTTAATTATGTTTTTTATTATTATTATTATTATTAAACATTTCTTACTGTGTTTGAGGTAGGAGAGGTAAGTGTCCCATCCTAGAGTGATTATATTCACGTAAAGGACACGATACTTGGGTGGCAAGAAGTAGAAATTCACCATCTGAGCCGCTGGCCAAACACACCAATCTGCCTAAATAAATAAAGTTATGCAAAGCTGTATTAAAATCACTCAGAATTACGTTTTGCATTTTAACTCCTGGTTAAACATGTCATGTGCAACATACCTTGTAAAACTCCCAAAATTTGTTTCTGAATTCTGCCTGCGCCTCCGACAACGTGTGGCCCTCCATTACACCCATACCTTCATTTAACAGAAAATAAAAATTAAATTACTCAAAGAATTAGATAGTCTAGTATAATTTCACAGTATTAAAGGGATAGTTCACCCAAAAAATGAAAATTCAGTCATCATTTACTCACTCTCACCTGTATAAATTTCTTTGTTTGTAACCAAACTGATCATGATCCCCATTCACTTCCATGGTAGGAAAAATAACACTATGGAAGTGAATGGGGCTCACGAACGGTTTAATTATGGACATTCCTCAAAATATCTTCCTTTGTGTTCATCAGAACAAAGAAATTATACAGGTTTGTAACAGCATGAAAGTGGGGAAATTTTGAAAGAATTTTCATTTTTTGGTGAACTATCCCTTAAAATAATCTTTCTGCTTGTTTAACTTATTTATATAAATAAAAAAGATGTGTTTACATATTCTTAGAAATGGAAATCAGCAACATCATCTTACCAAGAAAATACCAGGCTCCCAGTGCTGGAGACGCGACCAGCTGATCAGTAAGCACTTTCTTGCATACATTATTAATGCCATTGCCGACAAAGTATTTATCAAGCCACATGTACCAATAGTGCATAAATGGACCCATGGAGCATCCGACAGCAAACATGCAACCTGTAGAGGGCGCAACACGATAAGATTTCATTTGATGAGTCTCGCGATACTTGCGTGACATAACGTTCACACGTCACAGTTAAAAACAAACTTTTATTAATTCTGTATTAGTGCGTACACTTCACACACACATATATGTAGCTTAATACATACATTTAAAAACAAAATCACAATAAGCCAAATGTGTGAGCTTAGTTCGATTGTTACCTGTACGGAACCAATCACGTGTTCGGCCGGGCGTCCTCCGTGTTTCTCTGGTTTGCTGGATGAAATCACCCGTTGCTAGCATTCCTCCACAACTCACCGTGTTGGTAACTATCAGAAATCTGCCTCTGAAAAGCGGCTTCCAGTAACCCGCGATCCGTATGAGAAAATCCTTACTATGTCGCGATATCATGTTTTGTCCGATTTAACTCAAGCAGTATTAAATAAAGTGCAAACGATCATTCAACGCATGTCGGCTCCATTCGCTACGTCTGTTCCTTCAGGTTAAATGATACAGTATACACAGTAACATTTTTCTAACTTAAAATGGAAACAAAAACATCTTGCATAGACAAAACATACGTTGAGTTTTTGCGTTCTCCACAAATTTACTGAAATTAAGATTAAACGGCCATTTATTCTCACAAGTTGTTCTGCTGCGGTGAATTGGCGTCTTTAGATGTCATTTTAAGAAATAACTAACAGCAACCCCCAGAACTGTCTCCCAATCATAGCTTCCAATGAGACGGTGAAGAGTCACGTGGGTAATGGAGTTGCGCTCACAAGCATCAAGATTGCGTCAACATGCGCAGAACGGCTTGACCCCTATCAATAGAAGTGCATTTTTCCTTTATTTCAATAGCATAGGTCCAGTCAGCATTTTCACCCTTTGGGTTTGGTTTAACAGTGGCTTTTTATCACTTTGTTGACCAACCGAATGTGGAAAGACTGGGGTTAATGATAAGCAAAAATGAAGACAAGCAAAAAAAAAAAAAATGGCTGAGGACATTTTACTTGAATAAAGTCCACATTGAACAATATCATTTTAAAAGATCAGTAACACAATACATTTTTTAATAAAGCATTTATTAATACAAAAGATTTAAAATGCATTTGTATAAAATTGTGGTCAAGTCAATTGTTTTCAGCAGAACCATGTACATATGCTAAAAACTAATAACATAAAAACAGTACATTACATATTGTTTTCACAATGTGTTTTATGCATCAATTCTTGACACAAGTAGTGCTTTTGTCAGATTCATCGACTGACTTAGTTCATGCAGTAACTGCTGGATTTCTTTCCACTTCCAAGACCACAAGCAGCTGGTTTTTCACCCTAAATATAAACACAATTAACATGTTACATACACTTTATTGACGCAAGAATGAAACATTGGAATGATAATAGGCTGTGACACATGAAGCAGGTTACAAACCTTGTACAAGCTGCACACAAGACTGAAGAGAGAGTTCATTGCTTTATCCTGGAGGTCATCTGTGTGCTCCTGCAAAAACAATATTCAGCCATGTAATAAAAAACAGCACACGAAAATACATTTTTGTGAAAAGAATAAAGACTTCCTTACTCCATTAATGGTTATCCAAGGCACATACTCATGAGGGGGTTTCAGAGCACCTGTTTTTACAGCATTTTCATGCATTATCTTGTAGCCCTGATCTCCCTTCACACATTTCATAACTGAGTCCCATATTTCACCAGACATATAGACTCCAACACACTGAGAAAAAGGGTACAGGTATGCATTTCACTACAGTATACATTTACTTAAATCAAGCTGCTTTTGAAAAGCCACAAATAGCTTACAAAAAAAGAGAAGCACAAAATAAGCATACCAAAGTAATGAATGAGGAAAAAACAGCGATGACCACTTACAAGCTGGGCAGCTTTCAGAACATCTGGTGCTGACTCCATACAGAAAATAGCCGGGATAGCTGTCATCCCAAGTTCATTTAACAAGCAAGCCTGACAGGAATGATAACAAGCAAAATAATATTACCCATTAGCTTATTTTCGCTATTAATTCAGTCTTCAACTTATGCTTTAACATTTTTATAAAAGCAATGAAAAGGCAAAACCTCACTTCAATCATGTTACCCAAACATTCATCATCTCCATGTTGACAAACAAATTTATGCTCTGGCGTTTCCTATGGCAAAAACACATGATGAGCAACAGATAAAAACAGATTGATTTAACTTGAAGCAAACATTATTTTTTTACCTGTGCATTTCCAAAAGGAACAAGCTCAAAATTCATGATGTCTTGCAACATAATCCAAGTTGGGACGAGTTGTCCTACTAGAAACTGTCTGCATCCAGGACACAGGGACTCGTAGTAAAGGCTAACATTCACCGCGCCTTCATTGGGCTTTGTCACGTTAAATGCATTCATGCATTGTTCCAGTACCTGAAATGAAAGAAAATACTCATTTCACACTAAACCAGACTTCTGTATTTCTGATGCCAAAATGCCAGGTTTTATTTCCGCAAAATGTAGGGATTTCCCCAGGCAGTGGGACTTCAACAACGCTTATTTATAGGCTATGTATGCATATGGCCACTTGCAGTGATTTCAAGTAGACATCGAGGCGACTAAATAAACTGACCTGAATTCACCCTACAATAATATCTATGCGTCCCCGGGATGTATGCGCTTATCGTCAGTAAACCTTATGTATTAAATAAACCTTCAAATGCGCATTTTCTTACTCGGACAAATTTTTTTTAAAGCTTTTAATTTATCATAAAATAACAATAGATTCGGTGGCTACAAAACGTTTGATGTAAAAAAAAACAAAAAAATACTTACCCCGCATTCAGCTGCAATCTCTTTAGAGTCGCACCATTGTGACGGCGGATATTTGCAGGAAAACAAAAACCTCGCGTGGCTTTGGCTCAAGACAGCTAAAAGCGACACAAACACTTTCAAAGCAAACATGATTGCTGATCTACTGCTGCCTTACTAGCTCACCGAAAGTGTGTTTCCTGCATTTTAAATGTTTTATACGGATATTGAAGGTGCGATATTTTGATTGGTGGTTGTTGTGTGACGTCACTAAAATCCGGCAAGACTTAGAAACCCAACAGAAACACGAGCAGCAGCTCACTTGCAGTCAACATATTTGTTGAATTACTGTATAATCACATGATAGATTACAGGAAAACATAACTATAAACTTTACTCCTCATTTCCAGTAAATATTTAACATTGAATGATTTACGTGAAAAACAGAAAAACGAGCATTAATATGCCTTAAAGGGATAGTTCACCCAAAAATGAAAATTCTGTCATAAGTTTCTTACTCTCATGTTGTTAAAAACCTGTATAAATTTCTTTGTTCTTATAAACATGAAGAAAAATATTTTGAGGAATGTGTTTACCCAAACCGATCATGAGCCCCATTCACTTCCACAGTAGGAAAAATAATACTATGTAAGTGAATGGGGCTCATGAATGAACTGTTTTCAAACATTCCTCAAAATATCTTCATGTTTATCAGAACAAATGATACAGGTTTAAAACAATACGAAAGTGAGAAAATGATGACAGATTTTTCATTTTTGGGCAAATAAAGGATTTAGTTGGCTTTACTCATGCAACAATTTTTAGATTTAATTTAAATACCATTCAGATAAGATATACCCACTAGATTGGATATCACATGATAACTTTGTGAGAAGACATCTGACTCTGAATCAGTGAAGCTAAACATTACGCAACACAAGTGTATCAGGTCTTCAGTATATTTAATATTTAACCAGTGCTTTACACCATTCAGATTCATCTGCTGGTCAATTGTATTTTAACTAAAATAGCCATTATTGTTCTTACATTTATACAGGTAGTCCAAGTGTTCCTGTAGCATAACTCATGGGTTCAATTGTATGGATCATGCATATTGACAAAATGTATAGCTTGAATTTAAATAAAAGCCAAATAAATAAATGTTTTTGGCCATCCCAGCTGTGGGTCATGTAAAGAACACATGACAAAGCATGATTAAGGTAGCTCAGGTCTTATGACATCGTCAACCTTAATAGCAGTGTTTAGATAGAAGGGTCATAAAGTAAAACAGATGACATCAGACAAGAATGGTGCAATAAACTCAATATGTTTTTATTGTCTTAAAAATAATTTCATCTAGCTATTAAAGAGCCAAATCTCCATAATGCTTGTGTACCTGTTTGAGAGACAAACAACACTGACGCAAACTGTACACTAAAAAAAAATCTGCATCCAAAAACAGATTGAAAAGAAATAAAGAAGCTGAAGTATATGTACATAAAGATTGTGCACACACATCCAGTAGAATTGTATAGGGTTACAAACAGTGCTCCCTTCTCTTCTGACTCTAATGGCACTCTGCTGTGCATTATAGCTTCAGACGCACTTGAGAGAAACAGGACTAGGTATCATTTTGTTTGACCAGATGAAAATATGAAAGGGCAATAATGGAATATAAAACTAATTATATTGAATTAGTTTGAAAATTTAAAACAATTCTTAGAGGCATAAAGAGCTATCGTTGTAACTATGCAAATGAATTAAAACAATTGCATGCAAAATCCCGAACCGTGTATCGTTGAACTTTTATGTATTTATAAACAAGTTTATTATTTAACATTCTATTTAAGTGAATGACACATAAATTGTTTATTTTATAACCACAATAGTAAATGATGGCCATAGTAAAATTACTCTTACATTTTGCTATATGCTTTTTAGGGGTTTTCCATCCAAGGTTTTAAGGAAGGAAGGCATGCAGAGGAAAAAAGAAGCTGCCAAATTTACACTATATAAGTACTTGTTTTAACAAAGGGAAGTTACACATAAACCAGCCTTTAATATTCACTACTTTACCTTCTGTTCTTTTGTAACTTTTCATAACTTGTAACCCATCAAAAAATCTACTCTGAAAAATACAAGTTAAAAAAATAAATATAGAAACTGGAAAATCTGCTATGGGTAACATTTGCATTTTTAAAGACGATGTAACAGATTGTGTTCCTAACTTCCTTGTTTATTAAAAAAATCTGTCATGGCAAAGTGAGGGAGCACTGTTTGAAGTAAACAAGGAAGGAAAAACAAAATCTTCAAGTTTAAAACAACAAAGGCACAAAAAAAAGACAAGAAACTCTGTCTGTACAGATTCCCCAAAGGACCCGACGGAGTATGTCCGAAAATACATCTTCTATTTGGTTAATTAGATACTGTAAACATTTGTAAATGTACTGAATGAAAGATATTCAAGCTAGCTTATCTTTGAATTCATAAGGTCATTACTTACAATGAGAAACAAAACATTGACACATAATTATAGCCTCTCTCTAAAAAAAGGTAAAGAAAAAAATTAAAGCAGACCCACTACGGCATTATCATAACACTTTATGACACTACCACAGTTTCATTTTAGGCCTGTAACTAAAAAAAAGTACCTAATATAATTGCTCGTAAAGGCTGTCAAGCTTCATTAATCGTCACCAACAAAGCATCATATCACCTCACCTTAAGGTGTGCTCATATAGTGCATTTAGAGGACTTTATCTCACACACAAACTCTTAACTTCCAGCACTCCGGCTCAATTTCTGTGCTCTTAATGACACAACATTTCAGAACAAAGTCAATCCGAACATTCGATCATACCCAGTGTCTCTGTCATGCCGAGCGTCGCTGTTTCTCGCTCCACTCCAACATAATCTTGTCAAAACAACTTCTGATTTCATTGATAGGACAATACCAGGAGCGTATACCGAAAGACACACAAAGCGAGTAAAAGATTAATCCCACTTTTTCATGGGGCAGATTTATAAAGAAAAATCCTTATGTGGAGGATGTCAAGATCTAACAAGTTTTACATTTCAATTTATGAAATATTACACTGCATCAGTCTTTGTCAGCTAGCCAGCCTACGGTATTTAACCTCTTTAAAATGACATAAAATGGATAAAACTATTCCTGTGGTTAAAAAAGTATCAAATGCTTTCATTTAAAGAACTGACATACTTGAAAGTGCATATTGGTTGTTTAAGACCAAACCTCATTATAGAGCTTAAAGCTAATGATGAATATCACAAATAATATTTCACAATGTTCCTCTCTGTACTGTCAATAACAATGCCTTTAAAACGTTTTCTAGAACAGGCATTAAAATAATAGTTTTTTATAAAAGAAAATTTGCAGGTAGTCAGAATTTTTAAAGAATGCTAAATTTAAAGTCCCTTTAAAGTCAATCTTGAAAATTGTTTCTAAACACATTATAATGTTAGAAATGTACTGCTGAAACATGCCACAAAGACTGTAAACTATCTACAGGGTTCCCACACCTTAGTTAACTTCAAATTTAAGGACCTTTCAAGGACTTTCCAGGTCCAATACCCTCAAATTCAAGGACTAAATGTGGAGACACATTTCAAATAAGAGCAAGGTTACATCGTGTTACCTTTTAAGATACATTGTTACAGTTCTCTTTCGAGGGAACTCGCGCTGCGTCACTGCGGTGACACTTTGGGGGCGCCTCAAGGGGTAAGTGCGTATGAATGTGTATATCAAATTCAAGCAATGTTGAGGCTTAACGACAAAGACAGGGTGAGGCGGGAGCCAGGAAGTATATCGCTATCTCAAATATTGCCAAAGACGGCGTTACAGGGACGCAGGACGTATGGCAAGAGAGTTGCAGCGTCTCGTTCCCTTCAGGGAACAACAGTCACATACGTAACCCGAGACGTTTTCAAGTGTGAAACACAACTATGCAAAAAAGCATTTTGGTATGAATCAACATTTGCATACAGAAGATATAAGCATTTAAAGCGAACAGTTTAGCACGTGTGCTTAAAAAGTCTAGAATTTTTAGGATATTATCCTACACTACACAGGGAATATGGATTTTTTTCCAGAAAACTTCTTGTATAAAATAGAATCAAGCTCTTTTAATGACCTGTATCTATGCATGTATGTATATTTCAAAAACTTCCCAGGACCTTGAAATTTTTCTCCCTGATTCGCAAACTTTCAAGGACCTGTGGGAACCCTGTATGTAGTAAGTTAAACAGTTTTACACCATTTCTGAGCTCAGAATTTTTAGGTAAGCCTAAAACGGTGGCTTGATGACGCACTTGAGCCACCGCGCATGGCCCTGCGCCTAACACAATCAAGAGCATCCATTAAGATTGTAGTGGGATTTGAAAGTTAAGGGAGATGGTAGCTTCCCCCCCGAGTGGACGTGGTTTCAGCGCTGACAGCGGACACGCCCCCCATTTGAAAGCAGAGAATCCTTCCCATTTTATCAAGATTTTTGAACTTATTTTCTTTTCTTTGTGTTTTTTATTCAAATTTGGTTGGGTGGTTAATAAAAATTTTCTGTGGTGTGCAAGCTCAGAGCACATTTAATATCTGACTTTACAGGGACTTTAAAGCATATTTCAACAAAACTTGGTTTGTAGGGTAATAATAATTGAAACATTTGCTTAAAATCACAACCCTTCAAGATTATACCAGAATACTAGAATCTATGGAAGAATTATGTACCGCCCCAACCACAAGAAAACTCTTTCCGATATACAAAACAAAATCAATATGACTCCCTAGTGAGTAAAAAAAACCCTCAGCGTTCACACACTTTCCCACCCTGCAGTTTTCTGGCAACTCTTGGCTGTGCAAATTCCACAGATGTCACATTTAATCACCAATTCTTAGTATGCAAATGTCAAATTCACTATCTAAAAATCGCAGTTTCATCCAGCCAACTTGTATGATGTTGACATACCAGTGTATCACTTGGCTTTAAACAAGCCAGCACTTACTATAGTATGAAACACTAGGGGGAGTAGTGTTACAAAACAAGGGCTCATTTAAAAAAAAACATTTTTGTGGAATTGCACTGCAGTCTCTAACAAAGATGTCCTCAAAATTCTGAAAGGTTTTTCATTTTATCCGTTCGCCCCATTGAATAACTGCCATCGCCCTACAATATCTTCAGAGCGAGACTAATTTCGCTGTGCGTGTCGTTGCTTTGGAATCACCTTTGTCTACACCACACGGTCTCTGTCCTGGATCATAACTCTTCCCTACAGCTCATTCTCACATTACAAGAGTCAAAAATAAAGCACCAGGAAGCACCAACATCTGCTAGACCACAGAAACCATTAGGATCTCCGACTCTAGCTTTGTGGTAGAACAGAAAAATGTATAAAGTTGTTGATGGCTATTTACTTAAACCATGACAACTAGCTTTTAGGATAGAGGCAGATTGGAAGCTAAGAGGACTGAAGTGTCCCTCCACCACTTTAGACATAAAAAAAAGATTCACTTGTTTGTTTCACATCTTCGCATAAAGAGAAATCTATTTATACGGCTGGCAGAAGCAAACTACCAAACGTAATACACATAGGATGATAACCCACAGCAGTAACATAATGGCTAAAAGATTTCCAAAAGCTGTGACTTTCACTTAATTCCACTTGATTTAGGAATTACTCATCTTCGTCTAAAATAGGTGAGAAACAGCCGAAACCAAGCACTAGTTCAAGCTTATAAGGAATCATTTCACACTTTTCTCTCTAACTGTCAGGATCTGTAAGCTTGACCCATGCAGACCAATACAGTATATGCAACTTTTCGAAACGACCCTTTCTTTGTTTTAGACTAAAAGAGTACTGAAGTGATCTTATCATGAACACGACTGCAGCTGCTACTGATTGATACAAACACTACAGGCTTACAAAAGAGCCAGATATTTACTTATAATATTATACTGTGCTTATCTGTTTTCTAGGATAAACATAAAAGGTTGGTGTTAGTATAGTTTGCTCCGTATATTGTGCTTAATCATGCTTTAAATGCGCGTCCCGGTGCTCATCTAGGCTGCTGCGCGAGGACCGGGTAGGCCAGGGTTACATTCAGTGAGTCGTTGTGCTGGACCAGGGAGGTGTGTTTGTAGTGCAGGACCAAGTCTTTCAAGGAACCGTAAAGGTTGTAAGGCTCAGCAAATCCAAAACCCGTGACTGTCTTGTGAATGACGCAATGCCTGATCTCTCCGTCCACGCTATTGAAAATTAAGACAAGACAGATTTTACATTAGTGCATTTTGCAGACACTTTATCCAAAGCATTTGATGTATAGACTGTGTTGTTGCTTTATAGCAGCGTTTCTCAAAGTGTGGGGCGCGCCCCACTGGTGGGGAATAGAAACATTACAAGTAGGTTATGATGACTTTTGGCAAGGACAAAATGATAAAGTTGCATCACATTATTATTTGTATGTTTATTTTTTCTATTGAAAGTGTTTAAAGGATAAGTCAATTTTCTTAAAAAAATCCAGATAATTTACTCACCACCATGTCATCCAAAATGTTAATGTCTTTCTTTGTTCAGTCGAGAAGAAATTATGTTTTTTGAGGAAAACATTCCAGGATTTTTCTCATTTTAATGGACTTTAACTCTTTCACCGCCAGCATTTTTTAAAAAAGTTGCCAGCCAGCGCCAGCGTTTTTCATGATTTTCACCAAAGTTTAATGCCTTCCAGAAAATGTTCTTTTTCAGATATATAAACATACAATATACCAAATGAAATAACAGACCCTCTGCTTTCAAACAAAAAAAAAACGTTTCATCCTACCTTGAGTAGTTCTTTTGTAATCAGCTTTTGAATATGGGTAGGTTTCTGCAAAAACACCACATTTTGAGCAAAAAGCAGAGATAATTCCATGTTTGTGACGGACTTTTCATAGCGATCCCATTCAGAGCGATCTTTTAAACAGACACGGACATGCAGCAGCTTGCCATAGGGCAATACTTCCGGGTTTAAAAAGTTGCGGAAGGGCGCCACCTGGTGGATAATAGCGGTATTGCGGAAAGACGGAAAATCTCGTCATTGGCGGGGAAGCGTTTTCTCTTAATTGACGAGATATCTCGTCAATGGCGGGGAAAGAGTTAATGGACCCCAATACTTAAAAGTTTTAATGAAGATTAAAATTGCAGTTTCAAAGGACTCTAAACGATCTCAAACGAGGCATAAGGGTCTTATCTAGCGAAAGAATTGTCATTTTTGGCAAGAAAAATAAAAAATATGCACTTTTAAACCACAACTTCTCGTCTTTCTCCAGTCGTGTGACGCGCCAGCGCGACCTCACGTAATTATGTCATCACGTCAAGAGGTCACGAATGACATATCGAAACCACGCCCCAATGTTTACAAGTGTGGAGAAAGAGGACCGTTCCGACATTGTTGTATGTTGAATGATACTAATTAATGTCTTTGTGTCAGTTTATTGTTTAAAATGGTCCGCAAATGTGCGTTTCATATAACACGTGACCTTTCCACGGCATTACCAATTATGTGAGGTTGCACTGGGGCGCCACACAGCCGGTTTCATGAGCAATCCGGTCCCCCCTGGCAAATCGGTCTCCCCTAGGACCCCGATTGGTACCTAGCACTAATGCATGGTCAAAAATTTGTCATTGCGATATCTCATCTGCTTTAGCGGTCTAGCAAGCTAATTACGTTGTACAAAATAGAAGCATACAACATTTTTTAAATAAAAGTTAACAAATATTCATGTTGAAGATACGTCAGCACTTTTGTGTCATCATCTGCTTTACAAAAACAATACTTTAAATTTTTGTAAATTATTAACATATACATTACGAAATGTATTTTTTATAGTAAAAGTGTAGTAATCATGGCTTATAAATTATAATTTTAATGTTTGATTTAACTATGTATAATCATATTTTGTATAAGTAATTTATTATCTTTAAACAGTACATAAGTGGAAAGGGTACAGTATATAATATCTAAATTATAAAATGACACAAGCAATGTGTAGATCTCACCACCTTTAGCCTCATTTATATACTACTATATAGCCCTTTTCACACAGACATTCCGGAAAATACACGGAAAATCCATCCTGGATTTTTCCGGAATCGTTAGATTTTTTGTTCATTCACACTGCCATGATTAGCCGGCATCTGATGGTCCCGGAAAGACACATGACCTATTGAAAGTCCTGCCCTCTCTTCTACGGAGTGTCTAAAGTTTGCAAATTATTTATTATTTCTTTCTCCAGAAACCACTCGCGTGCATTTTTGTTTATGATAAGATTATAAAGGAGCGCGTAAACGCACCATTCTAATGCTAGTGAATGATCTCAGCTTCTGAGTGGATATTTGACGAGCTCCCTGATCTCTGCTTTAATACAGTTTTCAGACATTTCTCATCGTGATTGTTTATATGCATTTAAAACACGCATTTTGAGGAGCTGAAGGATATATCTTGTTGGGATGACGTGCGGGTATTTTTGTTTATTATAGCTCAAATGAGCAAGTGGCGCGATATTCTTTTATGCTGCTGAATGATCTCCGTTTCAACGCAGTAAGTGACGAGCTAACTTACCTGATATCTGCTTCAGTCCAGTTTGCTGACATTTCTCGTTGTGAATGTTGTAAATCCCTCATTTTAAAGAGTTGAACCAACTTCATGTTGCCATGACACGCGCGTCCACACTACGGCATGTGCGTTATTGTTTATGCGTCTCATTTATCATTTCCTGATAACTGCTTTAATCCGGTTTGCGACATTTCTTGTGGTGAATGTTTATATGCATGTTATCTCTCGTTTTAAGAAGCTGAACCATAACTTTTGTTGTGATGACGCGTGCGTCCTAACTACGACACGCCCATTACGGCATTCTTTCGGCTTCTTGTTCACACAGAGGGTTATCCGTGTATCTGACTAGGTCCTCTTTCCGGCAACTATCCCAGAAGATATATGGGACGAGTTTGTGTTCACACAGACGCTTGTCTGGCAATTTTACGGGTATTTTCTGGGACCAAAGGTCTGTGTGAATGGGGTTAATGAAACATATCATTTTAAAGACATCAATTGTAATTTTAACAACGTTCTAACTACCTAAATCATAACGCGATTTTGTAAGAATTGTAGTAAGGCACTAAGAAAACTACCCATGAGGAGTTTTTTCAGCCAATTGAATCACGCGGGGGAGAGTGAATTGCCAGGGGGGACCGAATTGCTCATGACACCGGCGGAAGAAGAAAAGATGTGGTTTAAAAGTGCTTTTTCATTTTTCTTGCCAAAAATGACAATCGTTTCGTTAGATAAGACCCTTATACCTCGTTTGGGATCGTTTAGAGTCCTTTGAAACTGCAATTTTAAACGGCATTAAAACTGTTAAGTATTGGGGTCCACCAAAATGAGAAAAATCCTGGAATGTTTTCCTCAAAAAACATAATTTCTTCTTGATTAAACAAAGAAAGACATCAACATTTTGGAGGACATGGTGGTGAGTAAATTATCTGGATTTTTTTTAAGAAACTGGACTAATCCTTTAATGCTGTTATGTTTTAAAATATGATGCAATTAAATTAATTTTAAAAGTTAAACTTAAAGCCTAGTTAATTACCATTTTTTGGGGGGGGGGGGTGATTGGGGACTGGTGGGGTTTGGCCCTACATCCAAAGTGGGGAATGGCAGAAAAAGTTTGAGAAACACTGCTTTATAGAGATGAAAAGACTTCAGTAACTCACACTACAGAACAAGCGAATGAGCCCTTCTGGGTCTGACTATCTCTGATGAGGAAGGTGCCGTCTCTTTTGCCTTTCAGAAGATCCTCTGCGTGTGTGCGCATAATGTCTCTGATGTACCATGAGCATTCATCAAGATGTGTTTGATCGTCATCATCATCCACCACCAGAGAGTTGGAACTGCAGAGTCATAATAAGTTTAGAGTAGATATCCTTATTAATGATTGAGTAAGGTCATTGAAAATCAGTGATTGAAACTTTAATGCTCCTCCTAATCTCATAAGCCTAGATTTCTCAGACAGAGAATATGCTTTTAAGGAAACCTTCCAGCTTGTTCACTTTTTCGAATATGAAAACCATCTGAAGAGAACTTACTCATCTTTTCCCTGGTTTCCTGAGCCCAGCCATTCGTTTATCTTCTTTTGCCGAGTGCCTTTCTGAGTCAACCATCTGCAACGATGGATTGCCATAAACATCAGTCTGTGAATAAATGAACTCTGGTGAGAGAGCATTTATCTTGTTCTTACCCGATATACTGGTCCGTTATCTTCCTCAGCTGGATGAGGTCCGGTTTCAGGCTGTTCATCATCTTGTCTATCTCGCGATTTTCCGTGGCTTGCTGCTTCAGGTCCAGTTCCAACTTTCTCTTACTGTCATGTATCTCTATCACTCTGGACTTCAACTTTTCAAAGTTGCTCTGAATTCTGAACATACACAAAACTGCTTAGATATATGAGCCAAAACATGATTTTAACCAGGGAATTTTGGGACACAAGTACCTTTCGATCTCCCTGTCGTTGCCTTCTCTGCGTAACTTCTCGATGCTTTCTCGACCGAGGCGCTCCTGGGTCTCGCACTGCTCATCAAAAATCTTGATGGTCTCATTAAAAGCCTCGATGGCTGTTCGTTTCATCTGGAGTTCCTGAGATTGTATAGACCATTATTGTTAGAAATTCTGTTCATTAGATCTTAATTTTCTTAAAAAAATTAAAAAGTGAAAACATTAAATGTGGCCTACTTGCGATGAACGTGTATATCTTTCATACAGTGCGTCATACTCTTGACTCTTCTCATCATACTGCTTGTTATACACCCTCAGTTGCTCACCTACCGCCTCAATACTGTCCTCTTTCACCACCTGATCCTGCAAAGCACAGAGAGATGCCTTTAAAAATCTTGTACAGGATTTGGATACTAGGGGTGGGTGGTATGACTATAATCTTAGCTATGATTATAGAGATTTTTTTTAAATGTGTGACCCCTAAAGTCTCATCTAATGATGAGATTAGCAGCATTAAAGTTTTTCACTTTAAAGATTTCACTTTAATTTCAATCTTGACATGATCTTACTCGGTCAATATTAAAGATATCAAAATTATATTTTCACATAATTATTTTTATATTATGTAAAAAAAATTATATAGAAAACAGCAAATAACAAAAAATTGAGCTGGGTTTCACAGGCAGCCTCACAGTTGATCATATATTTGAATTTATTATGATACTGTATACCACGGTTCTCAAACCTTTTTTGTGAGCTAGGGCTACCACAATGGATAAAACAATCTGGAGGGCTACTTTTTATATAGAGGGTATGCACGTGATGTCACCTTCGGCGAAAGTGACTGTGGTTACGCCCACTGAGTGGCAAAAGACAAAGCGGCAGCATTTGTGAAACCAGCGAAAACACAGGGAAACACGTCTAAATGGGAAAAGGCTGTTGTGCAGAATGCAATAAATCCACTCAACCAATCACAGTGCACCATTTCACGCATTTTAAACAACAATGGCGGCGTGGAATACACATGAAATACTGGTTTTTCTCATCTTGTACTTCATGATCAACAAACAAACAAAAACAAAATAATACGTTGATGGCATTGATAAACCTGTGGTGGTTTTCTGTGACGGGAATGAAACGTAAGCCATCCACATCTAATAATTTCCACGAGAGGCACTCAGGAGACGGTAAAATGGCGGCTGTTGCTTGTTCTCCCGACAGCATCAAGCTTCTGTCATGCTAACACATTGACCCCAGGGGATCTTATTAAAAACTTTCCATTATTTTACGTGAAGCCAACGAAAATCGAGCAGGACCAAAACATTTTACAGCTGATCGCTGTGAAGAAAGTTTAGCGACGACGTCCCAAGTATAACCGCAGCAATGACAGCGTTCCTAATATGACAAAGTAAGCGTTTTGATTAATGCCATTAATGTTTATTTTTTTTTATCAGTGTATACCACTAGTCAACTAAATGAATATAACATGGCAAAGATGAATGCACAGTTATATATTGATTGAATAGATTTATAGCATTGTGAAAAAAAATCTGTTTTTATATTAAATCTTTGAAAATCAAATTATGGATTTTAATATTTTATGTTTTTATAACCTAAAGATGCTATGTGAAAGTTTGAAAAAGAAAATAGAGGTTTTCATCTTGTCACTTTCTTGGTATAGAAAACACGTTTTTACCGAAATTAATAAAAATTTATTTATTGCGTTTTGGAACCGAACTCTTCAAATATAATTTCATTGTCATCTTTGTCAAAGCTGTTTCGTATTAAATAAAAGTAAATTAACCATAAAAACACGTAATAAATCTGTCATCAGGATGTACTGTAATACCACCCAGCCCTATTTGACACTTTCATAAATGGACTGTTACGAATATGATTCCTGTAAAGAAAAGAAACTATCAGTCTGCTAATTTCGAGATGTGTGAAAAGTAGAGACATGGCACCTGCTGATATTTAGACACAGGGAAGAGCAGGCGAGTGTCCAGCTTGGCGTTGTACTGAGTCAGTGACTCATGACGGTAGTGGTTGATCAGCTCCACCACAGAGAGAAATGTAAGAGGTTCGGAAAAGCCATACTTCCCCCCACGGTGAAAAACCTTGATCAGTTTGTTATTTCCTCCTTTCCTGGAATAAACAAGTCAGGGCTTTGATCACATTTGTGCACAAAGTAAAGATGCAAATAAAACCAAATGATGGACCAGCGCATCTCTCTTATCTCCAACTGATATCAAACTACTGTAATATATTTGCCTGCTGGGATGCTCACCTGAGGGTCAAGGTGTACTCTCCTTGAACTCTGCTTGATGCGTCCCGCACCAAAAACGTACCATCAGCTGTGTCTCTCATTTTGTCATTCACCTCCTCTCTAAAACATCAAATCAAAAGCCAAATCACACCAGTAAGAGATCCGTCAGTTACGAAAATTAAGTTGTCATCACGGTAATGACTTACCTGGAAATGTCTCCCCAGTACCATTCGGCTTCACTCAATAAGCCGTTTCCATTGGTAACAGATGAGGCCATGATCTTGGCTTTGGGAGGTTTAGGAGGGAGAGCTGTATAAACAAGGCAAATAACATATTTACGATTAAAATAAATAGAGCCTTTATTTATCGCTCCATGACACGAGCCAACAAAATATGTTTCCAAGAATTTTAGGCGCATCACCAAAGAACCACATCGTGATAAATTATAGGGACGGTCTGCCTGAAGCAACCTGCTTTGCCTCTCTTTTACCATGTCAGATCTTTTGGCAACATCATACGCTTTTAACGTCTTCAGTCGTGTTTAACCTACAAGTTATTGTTATAATAAGTGCACTGAATAATAACCTACAGTACTCAAAAAGTTTAATAAACTGACTGAGGAATTTCCTGTACATAAATATTTTTCCATCGCACAGTTTTACAGTCACAAATTGATTTTTTTTATGTCGATTACACATTTTGAGACATTCCTCAGTGTGTATAAACAAATGAGACACACGTTTATAGTAAACACACTGAATGAAAGCTATACAGGCAAATAAACTTAAAAATGTAACAAGTAAAACTGTAATAACATGCCGTTTATTGAGCCAGCTAAAATTACCTGAACTTTATATACAAAAATCTTAAAACGAATGAGTTTGCTACCATAACACCTCACTGAGCCCTCATTAGAGAAGCTTATTAAAGGCGCAGGATTTTTATCTAACAAAAAATGGCATGAACTAAGATTTAATTAATAAATACAAAGTAAAATACTATTGCAAAATCACACAAGCGATTTACCAGGAGGTGTTGGCTCTTGTTCCCAAATTCTCTCCAAAAGAAGTTTCTCAACGACAACTGCAGGAAACTCCTCATCTTCCTCTGACCTATAAATCAAACACACCGTATCGAAGGTTTACATGCATGCTCACGTTATGTATATTCATAACAGTTTGAATTTAGCACAAAAAAACAAGCTAACCCGCTCACAGGACCCCTGATCAGGAGAGGGCCAAAGGTTTGGCCGAGTGTGTGAATGTCTAGACCGTTCTGCTCGGCACACTGCAAGACCTTCTCCAGATGCTTGAGTAAATAATGGAGCGTCAGGAGGTTCTGTAGTGGAACTGCAGGGTTCTCCAGTGCTTGCAACAGCTGCTCTCGTCTCCTCATTGAAGGAACATCTGTTAACGAAACAAACCCCCACGGTGCATCTCATAAGAAGTTCAGGCAAAAGCAAAGGAAAAAGTGAAAGTTTTCTTGGTTCCTATAGATGTTGTTCGTTCGTTTCGGCAGA
Organism: Misgurnus anguillicaudatus; assembly: GCF_027580225.2. NCBI lineage: Eukaryota > Metazoa > Chordata > Actinopteri > Cypriniformes > Cobitidae > Misgurnus > Misgurnus anguillicaudatus. The sequence continues at coordinate 27,042,132 of NC_073338.2, forward strand.
CATTCAGGGATGAGCGAAAAGTGGCACTTACCCGATTCTACTTGCACTGCTGTCTGAAGGTCTGTATAAACGGAGGGAGGGATGATGGGGGCAGGAAGTTCCCGCAGGTATTGTATGAGAGCTTCCGAGAGCGCATGAACGTCCCACTGTCCCACGTCCAGCTCCTGCAGTTCTGCACAGGGACAAATCACCAGTCACATCACGACCGACATCTCATACAGTGACTGTCTCTCCCTCAGTGTGAAAACTGCTTGACATGCATGTTTTATCTTTCCCAATACATCCCTTTCAAACAGACTCCGGGAAACGACTTATGAAATATGATGGTATTTATGGTAACCATATAACTAAGCACTGGATAACTTTATTTAACGGTTAACTGTGTTTTACTCTGTCGTGTAACAGCTGTTGTTATACTTTTAAAACCAAGTCTATATAAATCTATAAAAGACCGCTGAGACCATTATTTCTGGGGACATTACAGACGGTTTCAACTAGGGCTGTAACGATTTATCGTGAAAATGCGCGTTTTCTCAATGAATGAATTTGAATGAATTACGGTGAAATGCCGCCACATCCAAAAGCCAGGGGGCGCTCTCGTGCAGAAACTCCCTTTGTGCCACAAAAGAAGTAGCAGGAATATTTATATTGCTGTTCTTCAAATTCTTTCAGGTATTTTCATGATAATAAAGAATATTTTGAATGATTTTGTTTAACGAGTGTTGCTCTTTAAAATGCACGTTATAAGTAACTCCGACTCAATGATTTTAGATTGATAAGGACTTTTTACTGACCAAAACGCCATAGTACACACACAAGCTGCGCATGAAACACAGAATCGCGATGCAGCGATGCATAATCGATTTTAGGCAGGTCTTTTTAATGTGACACGCGATATATCGTTACAGCCCTAGTTTCAGCAGTAACAACATGCTCATGGTCAACACATAACTTCCGGTAAACTCCGCTAATGCTGTATTCACATCAGCCGCGGTAGAGGCGTCAAGTGTGAGTGATGTCAATGTTAAGTCAATGTGAAGATGCGTTGATGCACGTCTGGGGGTCTCACAGTGTGAATGAGATGTTTAGCACGGTAGACGCGGGAAATGCGCGAGTTAAAAAAATCTGAACTTTGGCGGAAAAACGAGTTGCATTAACCAATCAGGAGCTTGCTCTGACGTGATTACAGGAAGCGAGCGGAGTCGCAGAAGCCCCTCCCATGACGCGAATTTTCGCGTGAATGCCTCGAATTTCACCCGCGAATAAAGCGAGTACACTCAAAATGTTCAAGTGTCCAACTATGCATGGTAGACGCAAATTTGACACCTCAAACGCGTCTGGTGTGAACCCACAGTAAGAATAAACAACAACAAAGTACCTAAAACGTAGTTTATTTATATAACAAGCAAAATAAACAACACATAGATTAGATTACCTAGGAAACCAAAACATCTGTTATTTTTCGACGAGGTATTTGTTCAAGAGTTCAGTTTAGCAACTAGTCGGACCATTAAAAAAACTGAAACCGGAAGTAAAGTTCGGACCAGACGCGTATCGCGTCACCGCACGTGCATCCGACGAAACCGTCTATATCTATGATATAGATTTCTTTGCTCCTATTGAGATACACCAAATACTCTTTGAAACTTTCAAAATGCATGGCAAGTATACCAAGTACTAATACATTTTTACAAATTTATGTTAGTAGAGTGCCGCAAAGATGACCTATTTTTGTAGGCTAACCTGAAAGTTGGCAGGATACTGATTCCCTCGCAAAAAGCAAATTCATTTTTTCCATGGATAAGCTCTGTGTTTAACAAAAGTTTATGACACTTACATGTTTTGTCCAACAAGTAAATCTTCACAGATGAATACAACTTTTATAAATTTTGAAGTCAAAATTCGGCTTTTAATACGCATTATTACAGTTATAAAATTTGTATTGTAAAATGCTTTGTTAATTTTTGTACATTTATGCTTTTGGAAAACATTCTTATCCAAACATATACAAGGTATATGTTTTTTCAGTATGTGTGCTCCTTGGGAATTGAACCCACCAATTGTGCAAAAGGAACAATTAGCACTTAAAATAAAAATTGTCTGACTTTGGGAACTAACTGTATATTTTTGGAAATAGTCACACAGTTCGATTTTAAAATGTATTATCTCGGTCATAAAAACACTGTAAAAGATTTGACTTGTACCTTGAATTTTATTTTATATATTTTTTATCTATAAATATTGACTATTTTTTTATTTGTTTAAACTCTCCTATTAGTGTTTATTTTTATAGTGTTTACTGTGTATTTGTTTACACCTAGGGCATGAGAGTAACGCAATTTTAGTATGTGCTGCACATGTTGCAGAATTGACCATAAAACAGACTTGAACTTGAAAAGTTGTTAATGAGTGTCAATGAAAGAGAAAATTATAATTTAAGCAATAATGGGAACAGAAAAGCTTAAAGCTGCAAGGAAGAACATACGAAAATTGCAACAGCAATTCAAATATTTAAGCCCTAATGCTGCACTTGTTACCAAATATGTGAATAAAGTCTTTGACTGGTTTCTCTAGCACAGGAAGTGCATAGCTGCATGGAAAAGCATGTCAACAACAATTTAACTCACCGGCAACACTCTGTCTTTGACTGTCAGAGGCTGAGGAACAGGACGTCCTGTACAGTATCTTAGAATCCAGACCTAGCAGAAAATCCAGACGTTAGTTTATATCTCAAAAAAAGACGTTCCATGTCGGCTTGGATTAGCGGAGTCATATCTAAACATTAAATGTAAAAGCTTGAAGATATAAATGCATGCAGTCACGCTATCTGAAGAACTGGGAAAAAGCTCCAGCCCTCCGTGCCAGCACTGTTGAGCTGTGTTTAGTGGAGAAGTGAGGCGAAGGCTTCAATTAAGCCAGACAGCGCGAGCGTCACTCCGTCTCTCACTCAGAAGTGAGAAAGAGGGACGGCCCATAGAGAATGAGAAAATCTGGACGGTAATAACTGCCATATGGTGTAATAAGAAACATTTCACACCTCCTTGGCTTTCGATATTATTTTCAATGTGGAAATAATCTATTAAATAGAGGCATGCAAAGTGTAATTGTTATTATTTTCATTTCTGCTTGAGGCCGAAGGCTCTCAGCAGGGATTTTGGTCTCGCTGGAGTCCCGTGTCAGGTACTTTGAGAGAAAAAAAATGCAAACAATAAAGCCCTCAACATGATGGTTAGTGACTGAATGAAAGTGTTACCTGTCAGCTCAATTGCCTCAACCAACTTAACAAGATCAGGGGGAACGGTTTCCGGCTGTGTACACTGTTTGGTCAAGTCTGGGGCTGGAACAGCTAAAACGATAAGAAAAACAGTACAGAATTTGCCTTAAATATCTGCTTAATTTAAATTATTAATAAAGAGATTACATTTTTTTACTATTATTGAATGATCATTAAAATTCTTACAAAAAACAATTAACTCATTGAACATGTGATTGAGTAAAAACACATTTGACGTGATTTTTTAATAATATAAAAAACGTCTATGTATTATACATCTATGTGCAATCATGTGACTGTTGTTTTTGTCATTTTCATTGTTTATATACTTTATGCATTTAAAATTACATCCATTTTATAACATAACGCAGTTGTTGTGCAAATACATTAATAGCACAATTAGACAGACTTGGGAGGGTTACTTTTTAAATGTATTCCCTTACAGTTACAAATTACTTCATAAAAAAGCATTCAGTAACTTAATCCAAGCACCAAAATATAAAAGTAATGTAATCTGATTCGTGCATCCCTTATATATATATATATATATATATATATATATATATATATATATATATATATATATATATATATATATATATATATATATATATATATATATATATATATATATATATATATATCGGCCGATAACTGCTTATTTTTAATATTATCGGTTATCGGTCTGATAGCAAAATTAGGCCGATAAACGAAAGCCGATAAATGATGGATTATTTTGGTTTGTTGAACCACTTCACTTGCTCATTGCTGGCCATGTGAAGTTTTGATTGGTGCTTTCTGTGACATAGCACGAAGATGACACGTGTTGCGGGCTTAAGAAGAGTATGCTAGTCTAGCGCAAAGACAAGATGTCCGCGTTCTGGGAGTTTTTCATTGTGAAATTAATATGAATATTTATCGGCCTATATATATATCGGTTATCGGGCCCAAATATATATATATATTCTGTTTTATTTCTTAACATGTTGGAAAAATAATTATAGTTTATATCAACATTTAAAAAGTCTACACAAAGTCTACACAATCTACAGGTAAATATTATTTTAAAATGCTGACTGAGGCGGTAATTTGGCCTTGGATGTTGGCAGTGGTAGTTCCCCTAGCTATACAGCTAACAACATAAACTAATGAAGTGAACTGATCACAACGTGGTACTGAGCATTTTGTTAAATGTGTTTACATTATGCATTATTCCTTCTGTTCCACATTTACAATGCTATGAAATCAGCCAAAGTAGTTACTTAGATGTAACTTTAATGAATTTAAATGACTCAATGTCATATCGGTGCATTGTAAAAAGGAAAAAAAGTGATGTACAGAATTCAATTGAATTAGTAACCCAACAACAATAAAAGACAAAAAAAAGTAAAAAAGGTTTTGTCCTCTTTTTTTATTCATAGGTGATAACAAATAAGATTTCATTGATATTTTAACTATTGAACTTGGACATAAAATTTTTTTTATTTGAAAAATCTGGTCACATTACTGTACAGTCAATCAGTGCTTGAAAATCAGTGTAAACCTTTGTAACCCTGAAAGTATTCCCATTTTTTACAGAATGTAACTGTAATCTGATTACTTTTTTTACGCAACTGTAACGGATTACAGTTATTCGTTTTTGTATCCTGATTACGTAATCCTGTTACTCCCTAACCCTGCAATTAAGCAGCATTAATTGGTTATTAAACAAAACATAAATAAATATGAATGCCATTTTGAGATGTAACTTCTGACAATATGTCATTATTCTAGGACTGCAAAACAATTAATTGCGACTAATTGTTTGCAGAATAAAAGTTTTTGTTTACATCATATATTGTGTGTATATAAACACACACACACACACGTGCAAGTATAATTTTAAGAAAAAAATATTTATATATTAAGCTTAGGGATGCACGATATATCGGCCGATAACTGCTTATTTTTAATATTATCGGTCTGATAGCAAAATTAGGCAGATAAATGAAAGCCGATAAATGATGGATTATTTTGGTTTGTTGAACCACTTCACTTGCTCATTGCTGGCCATGTGGAGTTTTGATTGGTGCTTTCTGTGACATAGCACGAAGATGACACGTGTTGCGGGCTTTAGAAGAGTATGCTAGTCTAGCGCAAAGACAAGATGTCCGCGGTCTGGGATTTTTTCATTGTGAAAATAATATGAACATTTATCGGCCTATATGTATATATATATCGGTTATCGGCCCCCAAATATAAAGAATTATCGGTTATCGGTATCGGCCAAAATTTCCATCCCTAATTAAGCTTTTATAATTATATATGATATAAATTATACATAAATATAAAAATTTATATACACATTTTTTTTTAATATTCTTGCATCTGTGTGTATGTATATATACATAATGATTATACATAGTACAAACACATATATGATGTAAACAAAAACTTTTATTCTGCAAACGATTAGTCAAGATTAATTGTTTTGAAGCCCTATATTATTCTTATTGGATTGAATTAACTGATATGAGTATTTGACAAGGTAGTCAACACATTTATTATGATAGTTTTTTGATGAACGAAGGGGGCACAGATTGTTAGAAATATAAGTGGGAGTGCCAAGGAAAAGACTGTGAATGCTCTATAATATTTATTTTCATGTCTTTGTAATGTGCACACATTTCTATGAGCTGTGCACACTGTGCCCCCTTAAAAAAAACATGATTGGGTCACATATATTATCAACACTGTAAAATGCAAGTGTTCATATAAAATGTGTCTCAACAAAAAAAGGTTTTTGTCACTTTCGAACCTTTTCTGCTTGTGATTTCTGATTTGTTCTTATGAGCACTCCAGCCTTCTCCACCTACTGCTGTGGCTCACTGTCCAGAGGCCAATGTTTTAAATTGGACATGCCTGTTACCTTTTTTAAATACAGAGCTAAATGTGCAGTCCTTTGTGGACTACTAAAGTTGCCAAAAGCAGCAACTGTCTAGCGGAGGAGGCTGTTGATGTGATATAATGAGAAGCTCTTCTATACAATCTGGGTATTTTTGCACCTCGGATTTTAGAGCCAGTTGTAAACTCAATGCAGGCCACGTATCTCTGTCACCACTAAGACTGATGGCTTTGTGATGTATAAAGTAATTGCATGTTACAGGTTTATGTTCACCTTACTTTTCATTTTAGGAAAAATACTGCATGTAATGAATTAAACCTAAAACTGTTTATAGACCCAAATTAATGACCAGCGTAAACAACATTAACTACACTCTTTTAAAAGTATTAAATAATAGAAATATGCAGGTAGTTGTGTAGTATGAAACCGCATTAATAACACTAAATGGCGAGAGGTAAACTAAACCACATAAATAAACAAAAAACTAGCTTATTTTTACTAAAGGAAAAATCCTCCGTTTCCTCCTGTCTTATTCCAATTCCTTTAGGAGAGAGAGAGAGAGAGCTGCCATGGCCCTTTGCGTGAGCAGAGCACAATAAACGATTTAATCAAAAATCCTGAACAAGCAAAACCCTACTGGCCGTGGGCCAAGCCCTCCTTTTCAGGCCCACCACAAAGAGGCCAGAGCTTGGCTGCCTTCTCCTCCTGGCAGTGCAAGGCTAAACCACGTCTGATTATTAATTTTGGAGTTCAGACGAAGTGCCATGTCAGCACATTCCAGTTTTCCACTGCACGTTAAACATGGAACTTTGCTTGCTTTTCCCTCTTACGGACGTCTCTTCCGCCTCCAACTTTTTCCTTACTGAGTGCATTAAACATGCCATGGACACCTGACATAAATTCATGTTTAATCATTTAAGATTTTAGGTCAGCCTGCTTTTACCATGAAAATATACACTACCGGTCAAAAGTTTGGAGTCACTTGCTCATTCTTTATTTTAATTTTTCCACATTATGGAAAAATAGCAAACTCATCCAAACTATAGAATAACAAAAAAAGAAAGAATAGGAATTATATTGTGACTAACAGCATTCAAAGTAAATCAAAACTGTTAGGGATGTCCCGATACCACTATTTCATTTCCGATCCAATACCAGAATTCCGAATATTAGCCGATACTAATACGTGCCCGATACTACTGTAATTAAATGTGTATAGTGCTTTCTGCTACATCTAGTATAATTTTAAATGTAAAAATCAATGATTTAAAATGATTTACAAGTTACAAGAAACATTAGTAGCTAATTATTAATCATGGCAGTGTTTATGAGAACATATAATAGGTACGTTTGATCAATTAATTACAGAATTGATGCACTTGAATTATCCTCTCATAGGAATCCTCTCACCGCAATGGAAAGTTCATAACTGTTAAAACACAAAGAGAATAGATGGATCACGTGCTCAGCAAATTGTGAATTGCATCCACCCAATGGCTTACTGAGACTTTATAAAATGAGATCTTTAAAATAACCTACAGTAATCATGAATGACACGTTTCATCCGTCCGCTTCACCAGTGGATTAACTCAGTTTGCGAGTAAGTTACAGTGTTTCTGTGAACTTAAATATCTTTAAATGTTGTTTTTGTTCCTTTACATGAAGCTATTGAGTGTATTATAAAGCAATAAGCCCCAAGAAGCAGTGGGTTACCAGTGCATTTTATAACAGCTAAGGGGCGTTGTTAGGCACGACGCGAAGCTGTTATAAAATGCACTGTAACCGCACTGCTTTGCGGGGTTTATTGCTTTTATAAAACGGTTAATTCATATGCATAACGTTAGCAGGATTTCATAAAATAAAACACAAATAAGTTGTAATTATATTAGTACAAATATTACAAATAAGTAGTTCCTCAGAATCAAGTGTGGCTGCAACAGAGCGCAGTTCACAACAACAGACGCAGCAAAGACACAATGAAAATATGATTTAAGACTGTGGTGTTTATTTTTATAAATCAACATTCATCTAATTTATACATTAACATTAATATCGTGCAACTGTTGAAGTGATGATCAAATATGCTTGGAAGCATGCTGAACTTTCCCCGTCAGCGGTTTTTAAGTTTCCGCCCAGTTTAAGTTTAATGTCTTACAGAAAAATTATCCTCTTTAAATAAACATAAAATATCAAATGAAAGAACAGACCATCCGCTTTCAAACAACAAAAAACCCAGTTTCAGAGATTTTTCTGAGATAATTCAATTTTTGTGAATAACTTTTGTAAGAGATCAGATTCAGAGCCATTAAAACTTACACGCTGTGTTTATAGTGTTGAGTGAATGCGTCAGTGTTTAAGTTGGGTAAGATCGCCACCCAAGTTTTGAGGTAACTCCTCAGGGAGCGTTGTCTCTTTATTGATTAGCAGTGATACTTATGTAATGCGGTCTGAAGCGTGGGGTTACCGGGGTATTTTATCACGGCTTAGAACGCGTTTCAACCAATCAGAATGAAGCACCAGAACTGCCCATTTTATAAAAATACTTTTAATATAGTGCTTAAAACGTTTATAGTGTTTTAATAATACTTTGTCCTTTTAATAGCTTGTCAGTAACAACCACGGCTAATGCACAGTATCGGAATTGGATCGGTCATGTTGTCAGTCCTCGATCCAATTTCTGATCCAGCCAAAAAGCCTGGATCGGCCCGATACCGATCCAGAATATCGGATCGGGGCATCCCTAAAAACTGTTATATTTTATCTCTTCAGTGTAGTCACCCTTTGCCTGTAATTTGCAATACCGTACTCATGGCATTTTAAAAAGCAACTTTATAAAAGAATTTTAAAGAATATTGAAGGAATTCAGATTTATTGTGTTTCTGCTACATTTATTCTGCTGTGGTGGCTCGCCACACCAAAAATCATCCTTGCAAGGCTGCAGCTTGCAAAATCAGGCTCAAACCCGCTTACCAATAAGCTGCCAATCTGCTGTGCCTTAGATCAACACTCAAAAGTTTTACATTAACGGTGCATTGTGTAACTTTAAGACGGATATCTTGTAAGAAATGCAATAAAATATACATTAAAGGATTTGTCCATTTTCTTAAAAAAAATCCAGATAATTTACTCCCCACAATGTGATCCAAAATGTTAATGTCTTTCTTTGTTCAGTCGAGAAGAAATTATGTTTCTTGAGGAAAACACTCCAGGACCTTTCTCATTTTAATGGACTTTAATGGACCCCAACACTTAACAGTTCCAATGCAGTTTAAAATTGCAGTTTCAAAGGACTCCAAACAATCCCAAAGAGACATAGGGGTCCTATCTAGCGACACGATTGTCATTTTTGGCAAAAAAATAAAAAATATGCACTTTTAAACCATAACTTCTCGTCTATCTCCGGTCCTGTGACCGCCAGCGCGACCTCGTTTTGCTAGATAAGATCCTTATGCCTCGTTTGGGATCGTTTAGAGTCCTTTGAAACTGTTAAAACTGCAATTTTAAATTTTAAAATTGTTAAATGTTGAGGTCCATTAAAATAAGAAAAATCCTGTAATGTTTTCCTCAAAAAACATAATTTCTTATCGACTGAACAAAGAAAGACATCAACATTTTGGATGACATGTTGGTGAGTACATTATCTGGATTATTTTTTGTTAAGAAAATGGACTAATCCTTTAACTATATTAACAGTGGTGTATAAGGACCTTACATAATGAACGTATTGTTTTTATTTCCTTAAAATGAGACGTTTTTATCTAAATACACTGCAGGTACCCTTGCATAGAAGTCACCGTAATGTTTCTACAGTAGCCCTAAACAGACAAACTGTTTTATAGATTGCGTTTCGTTACTATGTTGTCTAAGACGTGTTTGTCCTGTGGTGGCTACCATAGCACAATGGGTTTCGAAAAGAAGGGGTGAGCTGTTGAGTGAGCCGTTGGTTGCAATTAACAATCTCACCACTAGATGCCACTAAAAGTACCACATTGCACCTTTAACTTATATGATATTTGTCCATAACTTTACCACAGTAAAGTCAATGTACATTTTTTTATATAAATTTGTAGTTTACTAATTCATTTGTTATATATTTTACAAAATATAAAACAAAAGTACAAAACACTTCACAAGTAATTTCAAACATTTGTAAAACATAGCAAACATTGTTGTGAACTGATTCAAAACTTTTGCCCGGTAATGTACTTTTAAAGCATTTATGGATTTTACCATTGTAAATGTGCCTTTTAAAAGACAGTATGGACAGTCAAAGATTTTAATTCAGCAAAATATTTTTTACAATACGTTTGAACAACATATCCAATTATTTTATATTGCATTTAAGGGGCCAGCTACTAGCACCAATAGGAGAACCACTTTGTTAAATGTTAAAAGTAAAAAAACTTAAAAAAAAAAAAAAACTCACAGGGTGTTCCTTTCCTAACACACCTGAATAATTGCAAGTAAAAGGTTTTATTTATAAACCACATTTCTCATAGCTCAAGGTCACTTAAATTTACTCAACTCTATAGCTTCTGATCCAAATGCAACATCCAAATGCTTAAAAACAAACAGCAGGGGATTTTGTGCAAAATACTGTTTTTAGGAAAAACAGCTGTGGCCCTGAAGTCATTGTTGGTTTTTGGAGAGGGAACCAACTAATCATTACCCAATTACAGTGATCTTGGTAGTCTGCATTTTGGCTGGCTGCAAAAAAACAACTGCGACGACTAATCATATGATTATAGCAACAACTTTGCTTCACTTTATAGGACTGTCATTTCTCCAAACATACACGGTCAAGGCTAATTTATCACATCTATGTATACACTGTTAATAAAAACTATCAACTTTTGCTCAGTTCTGTATCAATTCAATCCTTGCAGATACAATTTTGGTATGCTGAACCACATTGCTTTTCAGTTTTGCGCGTGTTTTTGTTGCCTCACTAGATTCAGTCACGCTCTACTAACGGAAAAAGATGTCTTTGTATTCAGTGAATATGATTATGTAAGACAACTTTTCACCCACATTACCTCGTACTGCTCAGTAATCTGGGCACCTCATTCAGGGCTAACCTAAGGCCTAGCCCATTTCCTTCCACTGGAGCTCTAAAGCTCTCGGCATGTTTTCATCTTAATGCAAGGCAAACAGTATGAAAAAACACCACAACATTAAAGCTACAACTACGAGAGGCAATCTTGCATAGCTCATGTTGCTTTTATTTGTGAATAACCTGCTTCTGGCCTGACAGGATTTGTGCACTAAGAGATTGAAACTGCATTCTGATCAATTACAAGATATTGCATATATGCATAAACTGTCAGAAAACAATAGAAAAAAAGTCCCAAGCTGTCACTGAGCCAGTAACCTTTACAAAGTCCTAATATGTAACATTTAGGTACAGATATGCATACATCTGGTACTGGTATGTACTTTATAAACTCTTTGGAACCAGTATATACATTTAATGTACTAATATACATAATAATGTATAATAATTATTATTATTTTAGAAGCAGCGATAAGTATGCTTTTTTAATTTAAAAAAAATGTAATACATCTAAATAATAAAGTCTGACCAAAAAGAAAAGAAAAATTGAGCTGGATTCCTTTCGCAATCTTTTTGTCTGTCACAATAAATGTAGCGTCTGCTGAGAAAAACCTGCTGTACAGTTTTAAGTGACTATATACCCAGTATTTGAACACATGCCAGTGCACCATGGGAAAGATTCATACAATAATACTGGCTCAGATTGGAGGTCGTAACTTGCTCTGTACTAATTCTGTGAAAAAAAAATGGTTCAGGGTAAGGAGCTGGGGGAAATTCGAGGGGCCTTCTCTTTCTGAGAATTGTACCGAGTGGATAGTTTATAGCTGCCTGGAGACTGTATCAGAAGAGTCTGTGAAACAGAGGAGGAGGAACAGGCGGAGACTGTAGAAATGCTAAGCCATGGTTCACTTAAACAAGCAGTAAAACTGAGGCCAGGAAAAGAAAGAGAGAGAAAAAAAGCGAGAGGGAACTTTTGCCACAGGCTGTGAAACAACTAAGTTCAATTTTGTACTCAATTTCTGTTGGTGAATTCAATCTTAAATGCATCTAGGAGTGAATAAAATCCATCTGTGAAATTCATGCAAGTTGATGCAAGAGATTTTTAAATAGTCCATGTCTAAAGAGCCAAGATATTATTCACACTTTTTTTTACAAAAAACATCTCACTTAACAACAAAGAAAAGTAAGATGGGGGATTAATTCTATCACTAGCTACATTTACATGCAACCAAATAAACAGTTTGTTATCGTATTGAAAAGCCTTCATAAAAAACACCTTAATCAATATGTTTGAGATTGATCGAATACAAATTTCGATCGTATTGAAAGATGTGGTGTGGTGTAGTCAGATCTGTGATCTGCTCAGCAGGAGAACAGTATGTGCACTAAAAACGCGTGAATCGCTGTATTTTCTTAATTGGATGCAAAAATATCTTGTGCACATGTGCAGAACATTTATAGCTTATTGTAAACATTTGTAAACATATTTAGCTCTTATGCACGCATCACATTATTCTCATCACAGAAACATCCAATAGCAAGGCAATGGCAACGCATTATTAAGGTAATGAGGTCACGGGCTGTACATTCTGCAGCATTCATGTGTACTTTCATAACAATAGGCTACATAAAGCAATAAAATAGCATTGTGCCTTTAGAAAATTGTTTTCATTTAATATATCTAAAAACTTCTTAAGAACAACTTTTAGGGCTGTAACGATATATCGCGTGTCCCATTAAAAAGGCCTGTCAAAAATCGAATCTGCATTGCTGCGTCGCGATTCTCTGTTTCATGCGCAGCTTGTGCGTGTACTATTGCGTTTTGGTCAGTAAGAAGTCCGTTATCAATCTAAAATCATTACGAGTCTGAGTCGTGCATTTGAAAAAGCAACACTCGTTAAACAAAGTCATTCAAAATATTCTTTATTATCATAAAAATATCTGAAACAATTTGAAGAACAGCGATATACGTATTCCTGTAGACATTTCCTGGAATATGGTTTGTAACGCTACTTCTTCTGTGGCACAAGTGGCGTTTCTGCACGAGAGCGCCCTCTGGCTTTTGGATGTGGCGGCATTTCACTGTAATTGATTCAAATTCATTCATTGAGAAAACGCGCATTTTCACGATAAATCGTTACAGCCCTAAAAACTTTCTTCAACTCCAAAGCGTTGACTTTTATCCAGAGATAAAGCGTGAACTCGACGAGAGATGCTGTGCGCTGGTGGCATTGCCAAGTCCTCTGCTTTTTATCGTGTTTAGATTTGGGCTAATGTTTCCATGAGTTGTTTTCTGCTATTTAAAGATGAAAGGATTTCCTTCATTAGTTAGTGCCATTTGGGCTGTGAATAGTCATTGGGCTGATTTTGGGCTAGTTTTGAATGTCCTTTGGGATTGTTTTAATTCACGAATCTGGCAACCCCGACTCAGGGTGTCATGTTTAGGGTGCATGTAAACTGTCTTGTCGTAACCTTCAATCGGACTGCCAAAGTTTTATGCATGTAAATAAAGCCACTGATGTTCAAGTTCACACTTTGTAGAAATGCTTGTCAGACACATTGATTTTACATGTTTATTTATTAAATATTTTATTATAAATATTGCACAGAAAATGCAATATAGAGCAGATTGCCCCTGGATGTGCTGATTTAGTAAATTCCAGATAAAGTGTTACATCTATACTGTCATTTTCTTTGCATATGCTTTTCTGCCAAAGTAACATCTGAAAGCACAAAAGTCTGTGCTGTTAATTACGCCAGCAGAGAGAAAAGTGATACAAATCAATTACTACATCCAGGCCATAGATTGACAGTAAGAGCGCTGACGATACCCTTAAAGTAGGTGTAAGGTTTAGTTACTAGACATCTGATAGACTTAGAAATGACTATTGCCTCTTTCTTCTATCTGGTTTATAAAGGCACATTTTAGCATTGATACAATATGTTTTGTGGCTTATTAACTTTTTTAACATCAATCAGGTCCCAAACTTTACTTAACTTAACTCTCTCAATAACTTTAAGTGTTATGTTGAGATTAACCTGTTTTCCAACGGTCTTTTGAGGTTTACATAAAAAAAGAAAAATAAAGTTTGATGCTCACGATGTATCATTACCATGAACAGATATTGTTAATCTATGCTAAGGTAAATACTGTTTTACATCCTATGGCACCTTTAAAAGATTCATTTGGGTGTAGCTATGTATGATTTTATCCCAAGCAGAAAAAAGAACTGAACCCAATTGATTATTTATTAAGTACCTATCAATATCTTTCTTTTTAATGCCTGTATACTGGTGATTAATACATTGATGCATTTCCATTCCTAGTTGTTAATAAAAAATAGTAATAAGATTCAAGCTAAGCAGTAAAAAAGTAATAGTAAAACAGTAGTAAAAGTCAATTGTTCTTGCAATTCAGATGAAGACACATTTTACTGTAAACAGTTGGGCTCTTTACTCATCAAACCTAAGACCTGGCAAATGATCAAATAATGTGACTCAATGCAGCATAAAAGCCAGGTTCAAACGTGTACACTCAAAACAATAGCAGTGTTACTTTCAAGCCAGCGTTGGGTCAAAAAGGGACAACCCCAACCCCTGTGTTAAATTAACCCAGACATTTTTTTTATTTGACCCAACAATTGGGAACATACATTTTTATATGTTGTAAAATACAATGTATAGCGTAATATACTTGATTAATCTATATTTGTAGATTCTGAATAATAGAATATAAGAGAGTTAAAGGAATATTCCATTTTCTTAAAAGAAAAATCCAGATAATTTACTCACCACCATGTCATCCAAAATGTTGATGGCTTTCTTTGTTCAGTTGAGAAGAAATTATGTTTTTTGAGGAAAACATTGCAGGATTTTTCTCATTTTAATGGACTTTAATAGAACCCAACATTTAATACTTAACTCAACACTTAACAGTTTTTTTCAACAAAGTTTCAAATGACTATAAACAATCCCAAACGAGGCACAAGGGTCCCATCCAGCGAAACGATTGTCATTTTTGACAAGAAAAATAAAAAATATACACTTTTAAACCATTTTTTATGGTTAAAGGAGGTTATTTAATATACAGGTTTCTCCATGTTTTTGTCTATATTTAAGCCATGGTCGCTTGGAGTTGGGGTTAGAATTGGGGTTCTAACTACTTTTAAACCACAACTTCTCGTTTAAATCCAGTCGTGATGCGATAGCGTGACCCCACGCAATACGTCATGACGTCAAGAGGTCACAGAGGACGAACGCGAAACTCCGCCCCAGTGTTGAGAAAGAGGACCGTTCCGACATTGTTGGTTGTCGAATGATATTAATTAATGTCTTTGTGTCAGTTTATTGTTTACAATGGTCCGCAAATGTGCGTTTTATATATGTAACACGTGACCTCCCTACGTCACTACGCATTTACATTAGGTTGCACTGGACCGGACCTAGACGAAAAGTTGTGCTTTAAAAGAGCATATTTTTTATTTTTCTTGTCAAAAATGACAATCGTTTCGCTAGATAAGACCCTTATGCCTCGTTTGGGATCGTTTATAGACCTTTGAAACTCCGTTGAAAAAAACTGTTAAGTGTTGAGTTAAGTATTAAATGTTGGGCTCTATTAAAGAAAAATCCTGGAATGTTTTCCTCAAAAAACATAATTTCTTCTCGACTGAACAAAGAAAGACATCAACATTTTGGATGACATGGTGGTGAGTAAATTATCTGGATTTTTCTTTTAAGAAAATGGAATATTCCTTTAACAGTAGAGTTCTTTCTTTTTCTTCTATCCCAAAGTCCATCCTCATGCAAATCCATTTTAAGCAAAAAGCAAATGCCGCAGGCATGTAGGTCAATTCCCTACCTCTACAGATAACATTGAGAGAAATATGCAAGTTAGCCAAATTCAATTTTAAATTTAATTTTTACTTTTTCCCTGGGAATAAAACTGACGACTTTGCTGTTGGTTATCAGCTATCAGCATTAGAAACATATTCTCTTGCTTCCTTTTTTTTTGTCATCACACGTTAAATATGACAATAAACTTCCAATTGTGCATCGGACTGGTGGACACATTTAACTGTCCTTAAAAGGTACACAAAGACGACATTGAAGCAAAAATCACCTGATGCGAGGGGAATGTGCAGATGAAGCTAAAAGCTCTACCTGATACATAATTTCATTCTCCAGATTGGCCTGGTGAACTGCCAGGCCTCTAAACAAACTATAATTTACTGTTTCCTGAGGGCATAAAGAAAGAGGGAGTGAGAGCTTGGGGAGACTGCCAGAGAAATAAAGGCGCAGAAGTGGTTTGGAGACACAGGATATCTTGAGAGGGTAAAGGGTAGGATCTACAGTACATAGAGAGTGTGCTGCTAGATGACCTTGGAAAGAGAAGAGAAGCAGCAAAAGCATAACTACCTTCTGGAAACATCAACATATGCTTGATTTTTACATGAGAAATCTCATTTAAACAAATATCTGACAGCTCAATGCCTTACTGGTGAGTGACTTTGGCCAGAGCAAATTTTCTCTTTAAAATTAACGATGGAAAATCCACAAAAATGTATTATGACAGATCTGAAGACTTATTTTACAAGCATAGCCAGATTAATAGTGAATCTACATTTGCATCGACATGGTTGTGGTTAACAGAGAAAAGGTTAAGAAAATCCTTGGGCCTACTTTGACTATTTGGGTGGCACAGGATTATATTGCTGATTTTATGTTGTTGGTTGTGGATTTTATGTATTCGTTTGTTGTAATTGCTCTTGCAATTTGTAAATTACATAATCCTGTTTAACTGCAACTATTCTTCAAGATTTGCCTTTTGAATGTATCTCATTGTGACTACGACACAAGTTGTCTACTTGAAAAATCTATAAATACAATTTTGTGAAAGTATCTGTGCAGATTGATCAGGACTATTATAATTTTGTAGTGCCTGCATAAGACAATTATAAATACACAGATCTCACAGAGGTAATACAGCTGTACATCGTTCGTAAAGGTGTTTGGAGTCTTACCCTGTGCTGAGGCTGTTGGCTCAGGTCTGGGAACAGCAGGAAGTGGTCTCTGAGAACGAGGCTGGGAGGACGACACTGACATTTTCACAGTTCCAACATACTGCACGTACGTCCCTGGAAAGTCTCCTCTCTGTTTTGTTCGCTCATTATAACCCAAGATCCAGCCAAGGCATTCTGGGTGCTCCTCGTCTCCCTCCTTGACGCCGCGTGACATTAGAGTCACCTTCTCGACAGTCAGAATATCCCCAGGTTCAAGGTCAAGAACATCCTCCCAGTCTTTATGGTAGGCGTACATGGATCTGTACTGGAAGCCATCGGCAGCCATTTTCAGAGTATGAAATGAAAGTCACCCCAGGCAGAAGAGTTTTGGGATGAAACTGGACCGAGGGACGTTTTGTTAAAGGACTATTGAATGGAGATTATAAGCATGTCCTACAGTGTGGGCCCATGCGGTGGGAAGCTTAGTGTTGCAGCTTAGACCTGACCGGTGTTAGCCAAACAGCGAATTTTTCTTGACTTGAGCCCACGGTTCAACCAAATGATGGAACAGAGGGAATGAGTCGGCAACATGCTCAATCAGGTGCAGGAAAATGAATAAAGTATTTGAGTTTATCGACTGGTGTTGTCTGGTAGCCGGTCGTTCAACATTCCTCCTCCCAGAGTAATGCGATGACTGAGGAAAAAAGCAGTATTTTAGAAGCAAAATACCAATATGATTTACTGGAAGGTAGGGCTGCACGATAAATCGCATGCGATACCACGCACATCACGTCAGTAATGCCGGTTCCTTGATTAGTATAAAATCGCCAACAGCTGCTTTCAGATGGCGCGACATTAACTGCACAGAGCCGTAGTTCCCTGACAAGCTGGGCCATATCGCATACATATCGCAGGCGATACGTCCGCGATAATTAACGCGAAATTGCCCCGATTGTCAGTGAACTACGGCTCTGTGTAGTTAAAGCTGCTACATCTGAAAACAGCTGATGGCGATTTAATACTAATCAAGGAACCGGCAGTCTCATGTAGATGCGTATAAATAGCATGAAGTGTAAAAATCGTGAAATACATACACCAAATTCCACTTTGGCGTGCATATGATACAGCAGTCCTTCCTATTCACTTAAACGGTGCATCTTTTTTGTCATTTTATTTATTGGTTTCTCAATTTTTTCAGTTTTTTAAACCATTTCCGCTTGGGTTTAGGGTTAGATTTCAGATTTGCCTAATGAGGTTATTTAATATACAGGTTTCTCCATGTTTTTGTCTATATTTTAGCCATGGTCGCTTGGAGTTGGGGTTAGAATTGGGGTTTGGGTTAGGATGTCATTTTTATATAACAAGAAGCCAAAAACCCAAAGCGAAAATGGTAAAAAAAAGCAAAAAAAAAAAAAGAAAGAAACCAATAAATAAAATGACAAAAGATTGCAATTTAAGTGAATGATAAGGACCGGCGCATCACATGCATGCCAAAGTGGAATTTGGCGTATGTATTGCACGATTTTTACACTTCGTGGTAATTACACGCATCTCCGTGAGACTGGGTTGAATGTATCGCATTACACTGTTAGTTAAAGAGCGCCATCTGATACTGTCTTGTTTATACAGGCGATGCAGCTCCCCCTTGTGTTTTTAGAGAGAGGTGCAATCATTGCGGTGATCTGAAATCATCGCAATGAGGTCAAACAATTGAGATGATTATTTAATCATTGTGAAAGTCCTATATGATACATTTACGTTCATACATTTTCCCGTCAGTTTGGGTGTGAATATAGCCAAATGCATATATGAGCGGCATAAGCACAAAGCAAACTAAAGCAGCATGCAAGCTACTGTGAAAATATGAATATCCAAAACAATGCATTGACTCCTAAATTTGTGTAGCATTAATGTTGGCAAATATTTGCTAAATACAGTTGAGTGGTGTGTTTTTGTAGCATAAGACTGTCGAATGATGCAGGTCACAATTTTGCAAATATTTGCAATTTGAAACCCATACTTTCAAAAATCCAAGTGCTAGAAACCATTTGTTTAGACATACTTGCAATATACATCACGTACAGTATGGAACAGCAAAACCTACGACTTTAATTCATGCGCATACGCACCTTCGAACCATGCGCATATGCTCGTTTATCAACGAAGTGCCGTATTTTTTACAAAACTGGCCAACTCTTTGTAAAGATTACGATCGAATAAACAATTTAAAGTGTCCGACAACACAGACCGGCATCGCTGGGCAACACTCACCCCACTTTTCAACTGACCAGGCGCAATAGGGTCTCAGTCTGACATCCTCTGTGTGAAGAAGAGAGGTGGTAGCACAGACACGTGGCATTGGCATACCCAACCACAGCTCGCCATCCTCACACCACCAAACACCCCTCCAAAAAGAAAAAACTAAACTACGTCACAAGCGTTTTCGTCTTTTCATTATTATAACTACTAGGCTAAAGCCCCAAATGTAACTGCTATCAAAGTACTGCCGTTTTATTATGTAGTTCATTTAGAAAAAAACAAAAAGGTCCATTCTGAGTCAAACTTCTGAGACAAATCTTCATCATTACAGTCAAGCAAATGGTTCAAGCTGCAGGAAAGTGGCTGATAAATTTGTATTCTTTCAAGGCATCCAGTCCTCCCCTTTATTCAGTCTGAGCAGAGCAGTTTGCCAAACACGGTGACCAAGGCAGACCACAAAATAATTAATGAATGGAGGCAGGAAACTCACTGTTGCTACAGAAGGGAAAAGGTGATCCTGGATTCCTATTGGGCGGCATATGGCCATGTGCTCAAGAATCACCAGAGAAGCTGGAGCAAATCAAGCAAACGTTCTAATATTAGAAAATGTATCTAGGCAGTGATCAAAACCCAAACCACTACTTTACGTGAATGGATAACTTTATTCTTGTTGCAATTTAGCTTAGGAGGAAAGTAATAGGAATCCTCTAAATCCTGTATGATGTGTGTTAAGTATTTAAAATTCTCAGTAAGTCCAAATGAGAAGAAAGCTACATCAGGATTGTGACATGTTTTAAAAGTTCACCTGAGGAAACTGGATCAGATATCGCAGCGTCTTCTGACTGAGGCTGAGGTAGGAGCTTAATCTACTCACAGGACTTAAATTTTAAAAAAAAAAATCTGGACGGTACTTTGCAAATCTGTATGAGAAGGACAATACAATTATTGGCCAATGTAGCTTGACTAATGCCAGTAAGTCTGGTGGTGACGGATAATCTCCTGCAAACAATATGTCCTTTTAAAACGAAGAAACTGCATGCAGGATATGCCCTCTGGATATGTGGCGTGCAATGCTTCACATAATCATGTTTCTAATGTTTTTAATTAAGAATATACAAAACAATACACATTTTAGCGCTGTTGTCTTCAATGTAAGATCTAAGTTAACTGAAACTGTGACATTCTAACAAATTATCAACTCTAATTTGTATAATATTCGTAATCGAATTTGTATGCGAGCATTCATATTTTGTTTTTATTGTGGCATCTGCATTAAATTGTTATTTATTTCAGAAACGGCGTGTGTGTTCAAACTATTTTAGAAGTTATACTGACTTCAAATACACAAACACAGAAGCTAAATGCTGAAGAACACAGGCCTCGAATATATAAACAGCGACCAACCGACCGAATCCGTTTCAGAACTGTTTCGATTCGAGAAGTTCGACCGTTGGCACGGAACACCGAAACTGCTCGAGCGTCGTCACGCGCAGAGCTCCCGCAAGCTGTTAGTCGTGATCTGCGAACATGCTCGTGCATCATGCAAACATATTAGCTTAAACGTTTCTGTCGCCCGGTAAATCGAAAACGCAGTCCTATTTCGAGATTTCGTAAACATATTATACGTTTATTTATTAGTAATAAGTAAACGATTGTGCGTTTTGGTGTCTATTTGCACCATTTCCCCGCGACTCGAGTTCGCTTGCTAACCATCCACTATCGCGGAGTACAGTAGCGTAATGTGCAAAACTTGGGAAAACTTACCAGTGGCGAGTCGTTGCTAAGCCTCGGCGGATTTTCCTTCGGATCGCGTGTGCGCTCTTAACTCTAGGCTGACCTCGCGTTTTTAACTCCCATCTGCTCCCTCTTTAAACTACAGTGCTGCTTTCTTTTTCCTTTTCATTCCGCACTAATCTTTTCAACTTGACGAACTGCCATTTTCCAGCGCACGGCTCGCGAGCAGGACTGCGTGAGAACTACAGAAATCGGGACGGAAAATATCGGAATGAGCCGAAAATAACCGAAAGCGTAAATCTGGGCTAGGACATGTAGGCGGCATATTTCTTGCACACTGTATTGCGCCACCCTGCTGTGCAGATTGCAGAATGTTAAATATGCTTCACCAACACTACACTTTACCCCTACTGGTGTTAAAAATTATCTTAAATTACCATTTTACTCAGTGTGTTAAAATATAACCTAATCCATGTATACTAGAAATTCTAGTCTAGAATATTAAAGAAATTGTACAGTTTCAAACACCAGTTCTGTTTTAAGCATCTCTATTCCAGTAACCTTTTAAAATTATCTGTAAACTTAACAATGTAAAATATGTCAAATTTGCAGGAAGTTACCTCCAATAAGTGCCAACGTGATCAGAGTTATTCATAGCTATGAATTATGGGAATTCCCTTCCTGCAAAGCATTGCTCTGAAGTAAACTCTCAATCTCAAACACCTAAATATGGAGATATAGGTTGGAAGCAGTGATATTTATGAGTGGCCTGTGCTATAAAAAATGCAGTCACAATAAGCACAAAGTAAATATATTTGTTTAATCACTGTTAAATTTACATGAACAAACAGTTGAGGGGTGAGATCTTTAAATTCTGGTTGTTTAAGGAAACCCTTGAAAAATGTACAATACAGAAATGCAACTTAAACAATACCACCACAGTACCGCAAAGACAATTTAAGGTAGCATGTGAATGAGGAAATAACTCCACACTGGTACAGAATGAGGAAAAAGACAAGTCAGACAGGGAGTGCAAGTTAAAATTCACAAATGTCTGAACATATCTTTTTAAGTATCGGAAAAGAAATCTAAAGCAAATAATTATACAGAAAGTTAATGTTACTAAGAGTCATTTTCATAATTTTGTATAACTGAACAAGCAATTGTCAACATTGCAGAAGGTAACCATGCGGAGGAATAAGGCATTTATAAAGGCTAGTGATGAAAAACACATCCACGCAGATGTTGCGGAAATGTCTTTAACACAACTCACAGACGATTAAACACTGAAAATTATAAAACCACTATTTAAATGTGGTAAAGATTACATACGTAAACAGAATTCAGTACAACACTGCAACATACCGGTTCCAAAAACATTACAAAATTACCAAATTAGACTTTGTAAGCCATTTTGTTCTTTACAAGTAATAAGAAGAATGTTGCACAAATTGTGTAAACATGATGCACATGATGTCATTTTTTGGTAGTGAGGGACAAGACCAGGTGAAATTTTGTACATTCAGTTTTACAGAACACAACAATAATGCAAGCATCTCCCAAAATGTCAAAACTGAAATTTTGAAGATTAATCGGACATTACAGGCTGAGCCATACGACGCTGATATTTATGGAAAAAGAGATAATGAGAATGAAAAATACCTCAGCAGGACCATACATGTGCAAATTCTTGAAAAAAAGTGATCCTATTGTATGACCTTTCTATTACTGCTTCAAAACAAGCTACCTTCAAATGTAATAAATAAACTTTACCACAAATCTATAAAAGTTCATTGTGCTACCAGAAAAAAAGCAAGTTCATAAAGCCATCTTAAAAAAGACCTTTTTGGCAGGTGAATGACGACTTCTAACAAATATATAATGCTAAACAAATATTCTGGTCATGTTATCCTGGAAGCACCTGTTCATACGAGTCTCAGAGTTTTCAAGGCTAACACGCCTCATCTTTTCCCCTTTTATCCTTTAGCTTGCTGGTCGTGGTCTTCTCTGGAGTCTCCGTGATTCCCTCAGTCTGCGTCGAGCCAATCCAAGCAGCTTTGAAACAAGTGTGAGATGAAATCGGAGTCGATATCATGACCTCTTTGTCATCGCAGTCATCGAAGCTGACCTCCTGAACTGCTTCCTGCTTTTTAAACGAATCTCGTCTCTCTGACAAGTTTAGCTTCCTCATAACCACCACCTCCTTCGATCTCTCCAAGTCCCTCACTCGCTGACCAGATAGATACAGCCCTTGTCTGGTATGGTCACCGACACACACAAAACCTGAGGCAATGTCACTTTGTGACTCAAGCTCATCGCTATCACCCTGGAGAACCTCTACAGTGTGCCTTTGAGGGGAGAAGGCCTTTTTGTCTCCGGACAGCCTGTCAGATGACTGAACCCTGTTCAGCAGTGGCGAGCGGGGGGATTCTGCACTGCGGGGACACACCGTCTGTCTGACAATGGTCGGTGGGGACATCATTTTGTTATGGAATGAGTGGAGGCTTTTAGGAGTCCCAGTGAGGGAAGATGGAGAACACTGTGGAGAGAGAGGCTGTGGAGAGGGATTGCAAGCAAGAGGAGAAGGGGGGATACTATTGGTGGTCTTGCAGCGGCCTTGTTTGCTATAGCGAAGGCCTAGTTTAGATCCCAAAACATGAAGAGAACTTGGTCGACTTTGAGGAATTGGTGAATTTGGAGAGCTTGAGCATGGTGAGGAACTCTGTGGAGAATTCGAATCTGTGGAAAGGGTAAATAAAAGATGAATGCGCAAGTCCTTCTACATTCTAATCTCTTATGCTGCGTTTACACCAGTTGACAAAATCGCGTCTAATGCGCCTAGTTTGCCGCTTGAACAGTTTGAATGCATTCGCGCGTGACGTGCGGAAAAAGCAAGCATCAGACGGGCGTCAGAGGCAAAATCCGCTTCTTGCGGGAGGGGCAAGTGCTATGCGGTTATCTGTTTGCAAGATGATTGTGCATTTATCGAGAGAGTTACCAGTTTGTATTTGGTAACCTTACTGTAGGGGGAAAATAAACGGCGCGGGTCGATAAACGTCACGTGAAATGAAAAAAGTGAAATGTGTATTACAACTTACCAGGTTG
The DNA here is from genome assembly GCF_027580225.2 of Misgurnus anguillicaudatus. Taxonomy (NCBI): domain Eukaryota; kingdom Metazoa; phylum Chordata; class Actinopteri; order Cypriniformes; family Cobitidae; genus Misgurnus; species Misgurnus anguillicaudatus. Next base: position 27,066,440 of record NC_073338.2, read on the forward strand.
CCCGATGTCCTCACTGACACTCTTCCAATCAAGGTTCTTTTTATTCCTGTCTCTATAGAAATAAGAACTTGTGTCGTATAGCTCGGGGTGACTGCTTCGAACAATATCAAGCGTTCCTTCAGGTTGAATGAGTGACTCCAGGCGGGCTGCCACCACAGCAGCAAGCAGGCTCCTGATTGTTAACGCGGCACGAAATTCCGCCAAAGTTCAAATTTTTTCAACTCGGGCGTCAGCCGGCAATTCGCGTCAAACACAAAATGCACAAAAAGCACCAAACTGAACGCGCGAATGAGGCAGAAACGCGTCTTCCGCGCCAAACGCCTCATTCACGCCGCGAGACCTCCAGACGCGTGTCCATGCATCTTCACATTGACTTAACATTGAAATCACTTGCGCGTCACGGTTGGTGTAAACGCAGCATTATGCTCCACTTTATTCTCTACTTTAAATTTGTATTTATTTGAGGGATAAGATGAATAAATTCAGCAAAACTGGTGTATTCCTACAGGTGCTGCAATGACAGTGACGTACCACATGACAGATCTGGAGCTGGGCTTCGACATGGAGTGTTGGGCCCAGGAGACAGGCTTGGTGTTGGGGAATCCGACAGGCTGTCGTTGGGCGAGTGCTGGAACCCAGCCGAAAAACTGCGACTATTCTGTATCCCCGGGTTGTGTTTTGGGAGCTTTTTTATAAGGCTGCGGCGCTTGCTAGAAAAAATACAAAGTTCAGGGGTAAGTTTTTGGATCATTAAAGTGTTCTGGTATTGGTAAGATACTGCGAAACATCCTCCTAACCTGTCTTGACCCTCTTTCCTTTTGCTTTTTTTACTGCGTCGTGCCATCTTGCCCTTGGTGCTGTGCTTTCTTGCAGGCCCGATTTTAATGGAGGTGTTCTCAAGAGGAGTCGTCTGCAGGGCCACTTTACTTCCACTCTACAAAGAAAAAAAATGTTCAAATATCTATTCCCATTCATTTTCACCAATGATAAATCCAGATTTAACTCACTTTCAGTAAAAGCTCCACCACATCAGTGTGTACCAGACCCTGGATGGATTCTCCATTTACATGTGTTATGAGGTCACCAGCCCTCAGTCCAGCCTCATGAGCAGGGCTGCCATCTTCAACACTCTAGATAAATGATGACACATGTATAAACAGGTCAAATATAAATAGCTTAAACTAACTACTTTTACATTAACATATATGCATTCGGCACCCACTTTTATCCAAAGCCATGCTATTCTAAGTTGTGTATTCTTTGGGAACGAAACCCATGACTTGGTAGTGCAATGCTTTACCAGCATGACCAGCAGTTATCCAATAAATTACCATGCAATAAAGTAATAATTCCCTAATTGTCTATTCATTGTGATTGTACTGCATCCATGATACTCACTCCACACCATGTGGTGCACCGAGTAAACATCAGTATCCCCCAGGTAGACCCGAATGGCACGGAGCGCAAAGCCGTACTTCCTTCCAGAACTGTGGATAACCACAGGAGGACGAAGGCTGCTAACGCTGAGAGAAAGGTCTCGGTTGGGGGAAGAGTCCCGTGATGATGGGTTGGAGGAGAGGGAGTGCGAAGACATGGGGCTTGTCTGGATAGCACTGGGGATGTCGTCTATACAGTGATAAAGAAAAACATAAGCTCATAGTACCAATGGTGCTAGCCATAGTTAAAACGTATACATAACACCAAGAATTTTATTAATTTAAGAAATATTTCTACAATTCTGAGTATTTTCTCAGTTCTTTGTTTCACACAACTGTCTGGTATTATCCCAAAACCACCTGTTTTACTTCTTCGTTTCAATCTCAATAGTTTGAGTTGGTATCAGTGTGATGGTATCATATGCTGGGACTAGGGCTGGAGCTATCGATTATTTTAGAGGCTGTTTATATTGGCATTAACATGTGTTTTCGTCGATCAGATCACAAGTGGACGACGTTAATTCCAGGTGTAAACGGTGTTAAAAACGTTTTGAGCTCGTCCACTTTCGACCACTTTCAACCACATCCACTTTCGATCGGATCGCTTTGGAGTTGCGGAACGCACATGTGGTTGAATGCGTTTGAACAGCCACACGCGACCGCCTTCTCCCCGCCCATTTATCTAATCTGAGGTATTAAACACAAGTTTTACGTCTTTTTTTACTTCTGCCGTGAACATTCGGTGAACAGCGCTATTTTTAGCCTTACATTGATAAAACTAAGCGGCTGATCTCCGTAGTTTTGTTTTGAAAGCGTCTGAAAGTTGCGCGATCCTATTTCATCAATTGCGCTGAAAATTCAAAGAAAGCTCTTACATACTCATGTAGAAAACACTGTGCAGCATGTTTACTTGCTAAACAAGCAGTGCACTCCGACATAATATTAGTTTGCGTCCATATAAACTCATAATTACTCCCGCTCAGGTTTGAATGACAGCAGAGAGACTCGCCCACCGTCTCACAGACCACCCCCTCATATATTCAGCACAGAAGCGGTCGAAAGTGGACAAAAGAGATGGATTTAAATACCAGGTGTAAACGTAATGTGTCTCTCTCGTCCACTTGTGATCCGATCGATGAAAACACATCTTAATACCAAGTGTAAACAGCCCCTTAGTAATCAAGTATTCTACAGATTATTCCATCGATCAATCAGATAAGAAATACTTTTTCTTTGGGCCTTTTTACACCTGGTCACTTCATGTGTTTTCTCTGATCGGATAGATATCTGATTTGTTAAAACTGTTCCATTTACATTTGGCCACATAAATGTGTCTTGGCAAAACGGATATTAATCTGATCTTCAGGGTTCCCACACCTTAGTTAACTTCAAATTCAATGACCTTTTAAGGACTTTCCAGGTCCAATACCCTCAAATTCAAGGACTAAATGTGGGGAAACATTTCAAGTGACAGCAAGGTTAAATCGTGTTACCTTTTAAGATACATTGTTACAGTTCCCTTTCGGGGGAACTCGCGCTGCGTCACTGCGGTGACACTTTGGGGACGCCTCCAAGGGTAAGTGCGTCTAAATGTGTATATCAAATTCAACCAATGGTGAGGCTTAACGACAAAGACAGGGTGACACGGGAGCCAGGAAGTATATTGCTATCTGAAATATTGCCAAAGACGGCATTACAGGGATGAGGAAGTATGACAAAGGAGACGCAGCGCCTCGTTCCCTTCTCAGAGAACAACAGTTACATACGTAACCACAACTATGCAAAAAAGCATTTTGGTATGAATCAACATTCGCATACAGAAAATATAAGCATTTATTATAGCTTGATAAAAGTATTTTATAGCGAACAGTTTAGTACGTGTGCTAGTGATATTATCCTACACTACACAGGGAAAAATATTAACTTTCCAGAAAACTTCTAGAATAAAATAGATTCAAGCACTTTCAATGACCTGTATCTATGTATGTATATTTTCAAAAACATCCCAGGGCCTTGAATTATTTCCCCAGATTCACAAACTTTCAAGGACCCGTGGGAAACCTAGATCTTTTACTCCCGCGCAAAATGCAAATAGACTATTGATTACTCCGCCTTAAAAAATTAAGATGACGTTTATGCAACTAAAGACAGCACTTACTGTATGTTTACTGTATGTTGGGCAGGGAACGTGCATCTCCTTGCTCGGCATGAACTGGAGCGCGCAATACAGAGCAGGAGTAGAGTGACACGCAATGATTTAATGTACAGGTCCATGACGGGGAGAAGCATTCATGAAACTCTCTCTCAAAGTTTCATTTATTTGTTTAATATCATTCAAGTTTGTCATTGGACTCTTTTATTGGTTCTAGAAAGCTTTTAACCCGCTGCTGTTGCACCACAAAGCAATGAGTGTTATCTTTGTTTGTTTGCCTATTTGCCGGCTAACTTCCGGGTGACGTGTTTACATTTGGGAGGAGTTATGCGCTGACATATGTGGTTTCATCAACCAGATGTATTTACACTTGTCCAGTTTCATCTGAAATGCATCCCCCGACCACTTCCTGAAGTGGTTTGGGCGATTGGATTTAAATCCGTCATGAAAACTCTTCGGAGGGCATTTATACCTGGTCTTTTTACGATCGGATAGGGCAAAATACCAGAAAGTGACCAGGTGTAAAAAGCCCCTTTAATAAAGGGTCTTCAATATACAAAAGAAAAACATACAGGCCTCTTAAAATGAACTAATTTGTTTTATACTTTTAAACAATGAATCATTAATATTGCTAAAATTGTATTCTGCTAAACTCTTAAGGTGGTCGCACATCGGACGCGCAGCTCAGCGCCGCGTCTAGGACAACTCGGAGGTATCATAAACCGGAAGTGCACATTAAATAGCGCGAGCTTAGTCAGATCGCGTCTACTTCAAAATGCAAAATATACGTTAGCAGCAGTGGCGGCTCGTGACTGCTCTTCCGAGGATGCGCTAATTCAAAATAAGTGTTCGGATTGTCACGCGTGTGGTTCCCTTTTCCAAAATATGTGTCCTGCGTGTGGGGGGATCCTGTGTGCATCACGTGTTTTGTCAAAATAAGTGCCTGCTGCACATACGTCAAAGCCTTTTATGATAAAAGAGACGCTCACATTCCCTAAATACACGCAAGACACTTCCTTAACAGTTAACTCTGATTATGCATGAGATTATGTGAATATTTGGCAAATGCGAGCGTCTCTTTTCAAGTTAAAGTTCAAGGCAGCGGGCGCTTGTTTTGGCATGGCGCGTGGTGCACACACAGTCTCTCAGGGCGCAGAACACATATTTTGAAATGACGAACCACATACATGTTGTGACGAACTTCACATCGTGCGCTTCAAAAAAAGTCGTCACCAGCCACCACTGGTTAGCAGCCAATGTTATTAGTTAATGATTTGGGACAAATATAATGTTATGCAATGTTAAACTATGTGAGTGGCACCACAGGGATTTGAGCAACTTTCTGAGTCAAAGCTGGGTGCAGCGGACTGGATACTCATAGAAAACAATGGTTTGATTTTTTTTTAGAACAGAGCAGCGCCGAGTTGCGCATCCGGTGTGCGACGGTACATTCACATGGGGCGAAAGCATTAACGCTTGACAGAAGGCTTGTCTGAAGCGTGGCCAACAGCCAATCACAGTGGCTGCAACCTATGCTCCGGTCTTCCATAAACTTAATTGGCTGGCTCTGCCTAGGTTATTTGCAAAAGGCGATCTGATTGGCTGACGCACGCGTTGCCGCTTGAAACTTTCAACTTTTGCTGCGAGCAACGGCACTGACGCGGCGCCGACGGATCCACAATTCAGTTCAGCAAAGCATGACGTCACCCATTAAAAGTGAATGGGAAGCATTAATGCTTACGCCCCATGTGAATGCACCGTTAAGAACAACCCCATTTTTTTTTTATACATTTTACTACAAAAATCACTGCACTGGCACTACAGAAGTTTAAAAAAATGTGAAAATGTCAAATTAATATGCAAATAATTTGTCTTGATGATTTTTTTGTATTCTAATTACTTGAGTTACTTAAGGAATCGGTACAGCCCTAGCTGGGATGTGATCTGCATGAATACATCATTCCTGTACCTGCTGATACGATGAGAGAAAGGCCAGACACAGACGCAGACTTCGGGACTTTGCATGTGAATGGTGATCTTGGTTTCTCAGGTGTGTCCTGCTGGAGCCCAAGGTGACGTGGACCCTTGTGGTCCTTGCGATTGGTAGGCCTAGTTCCAGTGGAGTTGCTGCGCAGACGAATTCGCCGAAGATTTGATACAAGTCCTTCTAGAGATAAAATATTGAGCATTTACTGGCTTACTAGTTATTAGTTAACTGCAATTTGATTTCACAAAATGGCAAACAAAGATTTCTTTAAACTGTTAAGCGTCGCTGTCCCGAATACGGGACACCTAAGTTTGCATTAATATTGTAGATGTACATTTTAATCTATCACTACAATCTATATATCGTTGGAAAGGTCTAAGCCTTCAGAATAGACATTTCAACAGTGTTTTATAAAATAAATTATGTAGGGAGAGTAATTGATTCATTTATGAAGAGAGTGTGCCTCAAAACATTTATTTTCTGCTAAATGTCACTGTCCCACCAGCAGGACGCCTACATTTACTTCAATGTTTGCATATGAATTCTTATCTAATCATGACAAACTGTATATTGCTTGAAAGCTCCAGGAGTGTAGATTTAACTCAATAGGGTGGGGTGACGCTTAAAAGGTTAAAAAACTTAAAAAGATTTCTTTTAAAAGTTTAAAAGATTTCTGACCTTCATCCTCAGGAAAGGCAAAGAGTGGCATGGCATCAAGGCTCTGAGTGCTGTTCAAAATTAGAGGACTAGCGCCCCTCTCAGGCTGGGATGAACTGGATGATGCTCTAGGCCTTGGGCTAGGGCTGAGTAACAAGAGATACAAAGCAAACTTTGATTTAAAAAAAGCAAGTTAAAGAGATCTAAAAGTATTAAAAAAGTAGTAGAAAAAGTACTAGGCAGTATTTAGTTAAGTAAACAGTAGGACCTATTCCATAATATATATATATATATATATATATATATATTAGGGCTGTCAAAATTAACGCGTTAATAACGCGTTAACGCAAATTCATTTTAACGCCACTAATTTTATTAACGGAGATTAACGCAACGCGCAATTTCTGTTTGACCCTTGGTCCAGCCCATAGTTGAATGAACAGAGACGCAGACAAATGTGACTCTCTCTAAATGAGTAAAAGGTTTTCATAGAAATAAGAACATTAAGCAAATTGTCTACCAAATCCAATGCTCTAAATGCTCGTTGGACATCTGATACGATCTTTATTTATACGTCTGAGAGGTGTAACGTTACCGTCCTCCGGCTAATGCTTAATCTAATACAAAGATGCGTCTCAATTCATTTTGGTTTCGCTTTTATGCATGACTTAGAAAATAGACTGCAGGACTTGCTTGATGTTAAAAGAGTCATTAAGAGAGATAAAGTTCGGTACCTGATTAATGTTAAAGAGTTATTAAGAGCGACAAGACTCAAAAGCGATCCCCTCACGCTGACTGACTGATATCTGTAGCGCGTGCACACAGACGCGCGAGTGCGCGACCCGGATATATAGACATCTACACAAAATTACAGTTTTACAAATATCTGTTTTGATAAGAATTCACGCAGGTAGGCTCTATAATCTGTTATGTTTTAAGTAAATGTTTGGTTAACTGTTGGGTAAAACTATCTGATGTGTAACATTATATTAGATCACTTAGATTTTAAGCAGTCTGTCTCAATGTCAATCAAACAAAAGGAAAAAAAGTTGAACATACATTGATGATGTTTTTGCTTTGTGTGTGCTAAATCTATTAGTTTTACCAGTGATTTTAAGGTATTGATGTGGTAATATAATGTATGGATGTGGAAATGTTTGTGGTAATTTGACTCTTTCAACTTCAAACACGTGTAGTTCTGTCATATTTTGTTATATTTCAACAAATCATGCATTGTTCTATGTTTTAATAGAGAATGTCAAAATATGAACAACTATTTTTTAAAAATTTGCTAATTCCCACTCAACTTGCCAGCACAGGTCACAAATGATGCAGCAGCAAACAAAAATGGAGAAAGAAAAATCTTCTGAAAGGAAAATTCATATACAAAACAATGGCTGGTGATTCTGTTAAAATGTAAACAGGCTGTTGTTAACATACATTTGCATAAAGCATCTATATATGTATATATGATTAGAATATTAAAAACCTGAAAAGTGTTAAATTAGGGTAAATTTAGAATGGATAAAAATGTGCGATTAATTGCAGTTAACTCATGAAATCATGCGATTAATCTAGATTAATTTTTTTAATCTATTGACAGCCCTAATATATATATTATTGTTGCCACACGTCTTTTTAAAGTTACATTATGCACTTGTTACAAACGGTTCATAAAATTGCATGTAATTTCTTTTATAATTTAGGGAATCTAAATAAATAATAACTGGTTAGAAAGAATGCTATATGTTATTGTATGAATTACTTTCAATATATTGGAAATGGAAGGTCATGTTGAGCACACTGCATTATGAGATATTACATACATTTCTTGTAGCATCTGCATATTTTGAAATGTAGACACATTTAGGAAATCTATACATGCAAAAATATGCATTTGCTACACATATTTTAGTAAATAGTACTACTAGTAAGTTACATTAGTATGCCATTCAGACACAACCCTGTTTTTTAATTTACCTGCCCCTTTGGCCGTCCTGCTTCCTGTCACTGTTTGACCTCTGTCTGGGGGAATCTCCTGGAGAGAGCAATGAATGACCATCCCATCTGTCATCCTTCTCTTCACTGCAGCTTCGCTCAGAAGAGGACAAGCTCAAGTTGGAGGGAGAAGCCAGCTGCTCTGAGCTACTGTAAACCTGATTCACATTACAAAACCAAGTTATAACCTGACCCTTCATGTGATAAATTGATAACAAAAAGCAAAAGCTGGTTTAACCCATCAACTGATTGAAAGGCTTCACCACAAGATAACATTAGGCACATTCAGCTGTTTCACCTTGCTGAAGCGGTGCGAGCAGGAAGAGAACTTGATCTCCTGATAAGAGTCATCATCGTTTGTCTCATCATCTTCTTCAGAGTGATTGTAGCGATCAGAACGCGCTAGGAACAGCAAAGGAAAAGACGATTTGGTTTCATCTGCATTATATATCTGAATGAGAGATCGTCATAAGAACAAGGGAGCCACCTACTGTCAAAGTAACTTGTGTCGTCTTCGGTTTCAAGCTGCGGTATGAACTCTGCTTTCTGCCTCAAGAGTCCGCTCCAGTCCAGACCATGAAAGAAGAGGTGATGTTTGACTTCTGCTGTTCCACCTGCATGTTACATTACACAATGTAGTTGTCTGTGTAAGGGCACGTTTGCACAAAAACAATTCTACTAAAACTGAAAAAAAAAATTACAACGTTGGCCAAATGATCCCAATTCACACAGGTCTATAAAAAAACAACTAAAAATGCTGTATTATACATGCCAGGCCAGTAGTTGGCGATGTTTCTTTATATAGAAACACTACACACCTGCGCAGATAAGCACAAACTGATAAATACCACAACGGTGATAAATACCAACAATCACGATGGCAAAAGCATCAAGCAGTTTTGTTTGGACGGATGATAAAATATGTTAATTAAGTGAACCTGGACTACAAAGCTTTTTGTGAGATACGCATAAACTCGGTTTCTTGAGTATTACAAGCACACAATTTAATTATATTATTTAATATTAATTATATTACTTTACATTATATATGGCCACCATGTTGGAGACCACTGCTGTAAAAGTCACTTGCAAGGTTTTACAGGTTAGCATTTTTGTTGTTTACACGAAAATGATAATAGTATTTTTATAAAAATTTGCAATTTCAGCATTGTTGTGTAAAAAAAACACACAGACAAATTTCAATTTTTGTTGAAAACGTTTAAACGGCATCTAAATTAAAACCCAGAATGGTGGACATCTTCAGTACTGTGCAAAAGTCTTAGGCCACCATGCCAGAATTAGATTTGTTGTTTTTGCAATGTTATAGTGATCATATAAAATTGTTTCTCAGTCCTTTAATAGAATACATCCAGAAAATACAGGAAATGTGTATATAGTCTTAAAAACTGTATAAAAATGTAAACTGATGTGTCACATTTTAAGGGTAAAATCCCCTTAAACTTGAGCAATAGCAGGAAACTGCAGGATCCCTTAAACCTAAATAAAATGAACTCCTAATTTCTAATTTTAAAGAAATTCATCTTTTTACTTCATTCTGCTCAAAAACGCTTGGTTTAGTGCCAAGAGAGGTCCCACTAAACACTAAACATGAACCATTCCTAAAGAAGACATTTAGTCCTGAAAATTATTTTTTTAAATTTTTTGTCCATATTTCCTCTATTTTCTGTTTGTATCTTAATAAAATAGTTTGAAAAATAAATATGGTTGGACATTAAAACTTACAAAACAACAAGTCTGGTGGTGATGGCCTAAAGAGGATCGCACACCGGCCGCGCAGCTCAGCGCCGCGTCGCGCCTAGGAGAACTCAGAGGTATTGTAAACCAGAAGTGCACATTATATAGCGCAAGCTTCGTCAGACAGCGTCTACTTCAAAATGTAAAATATACATTAGCAGCCAATGTTAATCATTAATGATGTGGGACACATATGATGTTATGTAATGTTAAACTATGTGAGTGGCGCGACAGGGATTTGAACAACTTCCTGAGTCACAGCTGGGCGGCGCGGACAGGTGCCACCTGACGGCGCCGGTGTGCGTACACTCATAGAAAAAATGTGTTACATTTTTTTAGAACGGCGCGGCGCGGCACTGAGCTGCGCGGCCGGGGTGCAATCCCCTTAAGACTTTTGCACAGTACTGTACATTACAGATTTTGCCCCACAATATGGCTCATGCAAACACGCACCAGTGCCCAAGCGCTCCAAGGGGCTTTGTCTCAACAGTTTTATGATAAGGTCTTGAGAGTCAGCAGGCAGTGCATCATCACCCTCTGGCCACTCGATTTCATCTGCGAAGTGAGAGGAATTTACACAAATAAGAATGTAGATTTTTACATTTTCTAAAGAACCACTTATGCTGAGTTCAGACTGCACAATTTTAGCCCTGATTTTGACTTGCCGACAGGTTCTGAGAAATCGCAAACAGATGCCCGAAATCACAAGCAGATCAATGCTTGTGCACGCGGGTGACAATCACACAGTGTGAATTATCAAAGACGTGATCTGGGAGAATCGCAGACGAGTCGCCGAACACCCTTGAGATATTTGCCATGCTAAATATCTGGACCTGTCGCCGATTCAAAATCATGCTGTGATTTGACTGAAAATAACATAGCCGATGACCTACAGCCAATGAGAGACCAGTTCAGGGAGGAGTCTCTCCAACCATTTCCTCCTTCATAATCTTTTTCTTCTTGCTAAAATGAGTGCACATGCAATTTGTATGGTAAGCGATTGTCGGCGATTCTTCCTATGGTAAAGTCATGCAGTGTGAAACCCCCTGTCGCCAATCCATCATGCAGTCTGAAACATCAGCGACTGAACGCTTCTCCAGATAGTCACGTAGTGTGAAAACATCTGTGATCCGACTAGTTTGAAAATCATGCAGTCTGAACTCGGCATTAGGGGTCTCCCCATGATAGTGATGCGTTAGCAAGCACTATTAACAAATTCATATTTTGTACAGAAAATGGGAGCAAATAGGTTTAATTCTTACCACTGACCACCTGGCCAAAGAGCTCTTCAGGTGTGTCTCCAAAGAAAGGGACGCAGCCCACCAGAAACTCATACAGTATAATGCCCATGGCCCACCAGTCCACAGGTTTTCCATAACTTTGCCTCAAGATCACCTCTGGTGCAATGTATTCTGGAGTGCCACAGACCTGAGAGACAACACAGAGACACTTCTTAAAGATAGTTCACACACAATGGAAAATACCGTCATCGTTTACTCACCATCCTGTCATTCCAACTTCTGTAAAACACAGAGGTTTATAAAGTTTTAAAGTATCATATCTTATCCATAGAGCTTTTGGGCTATATAATCCCAATCTTATGAATCAATTCAAACTTGCTACATGATTGAAGAGCCATATTGTCAGTAAGTGAAGTTTTATTATACATGAGAGCAAGTAAGATTAGATTTTTGCCTAACATCTGTGTTTCACATGAAACAATACTGGAGAAAACATGAGGCTGAGTAAATGATGACCGTTTTCATTATTGCAAAACCTTTTTAATATAACCAGCTACAGTATTTGATGTGGATTTTGCAAGTATGGGCAGACTGACCTGTTTATCAAAGAACTCTCTTGTGTCTTTCTCCATGTGTTCTTCATACATGTTTGTGGTCATATTCATTAAACCAATTTTAGACAAACCAAAGTCAGTCAGTTTAATGTGGCCCATTGACGTGATGAGTAAGCTAAAAAAAAAAAAAAAAATCACACCATGAATGCATTATATCTACAGGATGTGGAGTCACTATCAAAATCAATTTTTGTTATCATGAAGCTCTTACTTGTCAGGTTTAAGATCTCTGTGCACTATGCCATAATTATGAAGATACTCTAGCGCTAGTACGGTCTCTGCAAAGTACATTCTGGTCATGTCCACAGGCAAGGGACCCATATTCTTCAGCAAATTTGCACAGTCTCCACCTGCAAAATTTATTTCACATTCGAAGGTGTTATGCAAACATTATAAATACAGGGGTTTCATTAGAATGAACCAAAAAAAACACATTCCAACAAAAACTCCTGACTAACCCTCCACATACTCCATGACCATGCAGAGGTGTCGCCGTGTCTCAAACGAGCAGAACATGCTCACAACAAAAGGGTTCTCTGCAAACGTCAAGATGTCTCGCTCCACAAACACCTGCTGGATCTGGTTCCTCAGGATCAAGTTCTGCCGGTTGATCTTCTTCATTGCAAAACGCTGGCGTGTCTCGCGATGCCGCACCAGGTATACGGCCCTGTGTGTCAACTCTTGAATTAGGATCAAAGCTGAGTGGTAGTATGAGTCAACCAGTGACCAGTTGGTTATTAGTTAGTTTCCCTTCAGAGTTTACATCAAGGTAAGCAAACGCCACCAAAATCAAGCTGTTCAGAACACCCAACAACTAGTCAATTAATAAAATATTGCACATCTAGAATACTAACTATGCACAATTATATGGTTAGTTGCATATAGCATTGCCTTTAGCCAGTTGTCAACAACCCAAAACATATCTGCAAACCTTTAAAAAAATAAAAATAAAATACTGATCTAGATTCAGTTTATGTACATCCTTTAAAAGTGCAATAAGTGTGAGCTCACCCATAAGCCCCATTACTGATGAGTTTTATGGTCTCAAAATCCCTTTCCAGAGGTTTTCTTCGAGGCGTTGTGGTACCAGGGCGATTCTGAAACCAAAATGTAAACCAAACTCACTTGTAAACAAACCATTTTAACACTTGATTATATATCAAGGCTTGGCTTTGTTTTGTTACCTCTGCAGGATCATCCAATTCTCTGCCTGTACTGCCCGAGTTGTTTTGCTCAAGTTGCACCATGTCTGTACTCAAAGAAAGGAGAGTATTATCAAATCAAAACCTATGATGAATTTGAGGATGAATGATAAATCACGAAAATGAGTTTTTACCCTCCAGGGGGTCTCGAGTGAGACCAAGTTGGCTGATGATGTATCTGGGGATATCCGTCTTGATGCCCTGATCAACTTTTGCATGACCCTCTGCAACTTCAAGCCGTTGATAAAACACCTCAGGGTCAAATTCCTGTTAGAAAATACAAAAATATTAATATTATTATTTTAATTTTATAATGCAAACAAATCGATTAATGTATAATTTAACAGTCAGTTATCTTACCAGACATTCCAGAAGTCTTGCCGGCCTGGAAATAATGATGAGAATCTTCTTCACAAGTTTGGCAATAACAGACACTTCCTCACTCTCAGAGCGCTCATAGGCCTGAGGGAAAACACACATACAGAGCCAATGCAAATAAACTTTACAAGGCCATCAACAAAGCAACCTACATTTTTTGCATAAAGATTGGAGGACTGGAACTCAGGAATAATCAGTTCAAGTAGTAAGTCACAGAAATAAATGACCAAATTCATTGCAATGTGCATCAGAAGATGATGACAGAGAAAATAAATCTTGGAACAAGTCCATTAAACCTTCAAGCAACTCATGATATTTCAGACAAAATATATTTTTAAAAGAACAGCTTATGCAAAAATAAAAATAATTTTTATGCAATCTTTAATGCACCTGATTACTAAACAACAGCCATTAAAGGACAAGTTTGGTATTTTACACTTAAAGCCCTGTTTTCAGATTGTTTGTGATGAAATGGAATGGTTTTGAGTGAAATTTCGACATATGATGCTGGCCCGAGAATTTTCGGTTTCTGTTGTATCACCCCCCCACCTCTACAATGGGTGTATAGGTGCACAGGAACAATCCTTCCTTAAATGCATTAAACTTTCGTTTACAAAGACGTGAAACTCACCGAGTGGTCAGGGGTGTTCACTGATATACTCACAAAAAAATCGCTGCAAAAGATGCTTTCCAACTGGTGTTTTAGCATTCGTTGTAAACTTGTGGACCTGATTTTCCAAACGCCTCTCACCCGTACATTCTTCCGTTGAGAGCTTGAATAATAGACACTCCAGCCCAGTTGGTGGTGATAATCCACCTTTGCCAATTGCAAGAATACAAACAACGTTCCCGGCGCGGAGTATTACCTCACACCACATCTAATACAAGTCAATGGAGTTGGACAAAAACTACAATGAAACCTGTTGGAAAGCATCTTTGCAGCGATTTTTGTGTATATCAGTGAACACCCCTGACCACTCGGTGAGTTTCACGTCTTTGTAAACGAAAGTTTAATGCATTTAAGGAAGGATTGTTCCTGTGCACCTATACACCCATTGTAGAGGTGGGGGGGGGGGGTGATACCACAGAAACCGAAAATTCTCGGGCCAGCATCATATGTCCAACTTTCAGTCAAAATTGTTCCATTTCATCATAAACAATCTGAAAACAGGGATTTAAGTGTAAAATACCGAACTTGTCCTTTAACACCACATCTGTTAAAATGGCCCTGGCAATAAAATGTGCTTTGATCAATCAGATCACAAGTGGACGAGAGACACATCCATGTTCACACCCATCTCTGTCTACTTTCAAACGCTTCTGTCCTGATTACTTTGAGGGGATGGTCTATGGGTGAGTCCCTCTACTTTCATTAAAACACGATAGTTGCATCTTGCCCAAATATTGTCCTATCCTAACAATCATAAATCATTTAAAAGCTTATTTATTCAGCTTTCAGATTATGTATACACCTCAATTAAAAAAAAAAGACGCTCATGAATGGCTTTGTAGTCCAGGGTCACAAATGACAATTCAAATTTTGGTTTATTCCTTTGAAATCACGTTTAAAGCCTCCATCTGTCTGAAAACTGAAAAAAAAAAGGAATTTATTATAGCAAGACTTGTTTCCTCTTGCCTAATTTAATCAACTTTATTTGCCTTTCACGACTCCAGACATGAGCAAAAGCTCTTCAGGGAGGCAAGACAAGACTCTAACTTGCTCTAACTAACCATGTTTCCTTTCATAAACTGGACATGAATGTGCAATATTGCTGCACACGTTCTAACAAAACCTCATATGACAACAGTGGCTTGGTATGAGAAATGAAAGCTGCCAGTATATTTTATAACAAAAACACGGGCACATCCTTTTATAGCTAGGAACTCCATAAATGAAAAGACCACAGCGCTGCGGTACAGCATATGCTGAATGTCATTTTCAGAAAGGAAAACCTCTTATTAGGAAAAATAACTCCAATGTCGGATGTCTTGTGTCTGCAGTCATGAGGCTCTCTGCCGGTAAACACTCACTGCTCTTATAAAGGAGTCAGTGTTACAATTTACTAGAGATCGACCGATATATCTGTTTTCCGATATTTTCCCCGATATTTGAGCATTTTTCGATGATCGGATATCGGGTTTGTAATATCGGATTGACCGATAAACGAGAGAATTGAGAATTGCGCGCTGGACGCATCTGAGGAGAAGAGCTCACAGCAGCAGCAGCGTGCACAGCAAATATGACGGCGGAGTGACGCGACTTCATTAAAAGGTCTTTGAGTATACTGACTTTGCATCTGAGGCATTTATAACACATCTTATTTGTGCATTAATGTATGTTATGTTAAATAAGTTGATATATTAAAAGCAATGTATGCAGTTTGTCCAAGAATAGAGACAAACTCACAAAATCACGTGCTGTTCACTTACCGGGGTTGATGTGATGATGATTATTATTATAAGGGTTTGTTCAGTTCAGTAGTGTTGTAGTAATTATTATGTCAAAAACAGAAGTATAACAGTAAATAAAAATCGGTTTAGCATATCGGTTATCGGGCACATAAGCATCCAAATATTTGTTATTGGCATCGGTTTAAAAAAATGAGTATCGGTCGATCTCTACAATTTACCTTTTCAACAATTTCAGAAATTGCATGCCACATGACTCATTGTACCCGGATGCGGTTGTGTTATTCAGGCAGCTGATATCTAGTAACAACAAACCTCTTATGTCACCACTGGCCAATCAGAATCAAGCATTCCAGAGTGCCATGTTATTAGAATAAATAAATAAACATTATTACTTTAACTTCGGTTTAAAATGCGTTTTTACCTCATGGAGCAGATTTTCAATTTTTTCCTGGAGTTCTATGAAGTAACGAGACGTGATGAGACCTTTCGTACATTTCTCCAAACAGTCTCGGACAATCTCGACCAGCTGGTGCTGAATAAAGCCCAGCACTCCATCAGCAAGAGGAGGAGCATTGTCTGGGGAGAAGTCCTCGATTACAGCCAGCAACCGCCCCTCCATCTGAGCCGTGGCCTGCAGTGATGAAACGCTGTGAGACTGCGTAGGTGACTGTCATTTGTTATGTCTGGATCAACAAGGCAGTCAATTTTCCCACAGTTTTAATTTTAACAAAGTAAACAACATGTGATGACACTACACACAGTGCAGTTCACGTCCCTGATGATGAAAAACACATTTTAATGTCAGAGCTCGGTACCTTCGGAAAGCGCTCTTTGTAGACATGATTCATCATCACGATCTCATTATCAAAGGACCCGCATGTTCGCCCAGGGCTACGAATTAAAACAAGAACATAGTTTAGATTAATGAATAACAATAATAACCATTTCAACTGTATTATTCTGTTAACTGTATAATCTTGCAAAGTAACAGACAGTTATTAACAAAGATTAACTTAACTTCAAATGGATGACAATTTGGGTAATATACTATTGGCAAGATCATGTTAAAGGGACATTCCACTTTTTTTGAAAAAATCCTCATTTTCCAGCTCCCCTAGAGTTAAACATTTGATTTTTACCGTTTTTGAATTCATTCAGCTGATCTCCGAGTCTGGCGCTAGCACTTTTAGCATAGCTTAGCACAATCCATTGAATCTGATTAGACCATTAGCATCGGGCAAAAAAATGACTAAAGAGTTTCAATATTTTTCCTATTTAAAACTTGACTCTTCTGTAGTTACATTGTGTACTAAGACCGACGGAAATTTTTAATTAAAAGTTGCGATTTTCTAGGCAGATATGGCTAGGAACTATACTCTCATTCTGGCGTAATGATCAAGGACTTTGCTGATGTAACATGGCTGCAGCAGGCGTAGTGAAATTACGCACTGCACGAAAATAGTCCCCTGCTATTGAAAGTAACCAAGGGGACTATTTTCTGGCAGTGCGTAATATCACTACACCTCCTGCAGCCATGATTCATCAGCAAAGTTCTTGATTATTACGCCAGTTTGAGAGTATAGTTCCTAGCCATATCTGCCTAGAAAATCACAACTTTTAATTTTCTGTCGGACTTCTTCACGATGTAACTACAGAAGAGTCAAGTTTCAAATATATAGGAAAAATATCGAAACTCTTTTGGTTATTTTTTAGAGTGATGCTAATGGACAAATCAGATTCAATGGATTGTGCTAAGCTATGCTAAAAATGGTAGCGCCAGACCCGGAGATCAGCTGAATGGATTTCAAAACAGTAAGAATCAAATGGTTAACTCTTGGGGAGCTGGAAAATGAGCATATTTTCAAAAAAAGTGGAATGTCCCTTTAAGACAACATAATATTGCATGCGTACAGTTTATTTTGAAGAAATATTTACTAAAGTAGTAGCCTGCTATTTGTAGTTGGGTAATATTGTTCAGGTTTTGCCAGAGCAATTAAATCAAATCTACAAAATGTGAACGATAAGTCGTAGCTTAAAGGTGCATTGTGTTATTTTATAGATAGTACGAAATTTTTCATGCACGCTTATGCAGAGACAACAATAAATAAGCTATTTCTAGGCTGATTTAGCCAAGTGTTATAAATGTGACATTATCAAAAGTTTTAGACTCTTTGTCAGATAATCTTTTATATCAACAAGCAGAGACCTAAGACTCCTTGAGCGAGGACGGAAAGGAGAGGGCTGTCCATCCTCGTCTGTCACACTCTCTGAGCTCCTAAAATGTTTGAAGAGGCGATGAAGGTCATCTGGGGTGGGCTGGGAGGGCAGCTGGTGCAACAGCTCCTGCGAGGAGGATGAAGACTGGTGCAGGAAGGAAAGACAGAGAGAGCGAGAGAAAACTGAAATTCCTAACAATACAGATTTGTATACTTATTACATACATACATACATACATAAATATACTACACTATAACACATAGCTAGCATCAGTAAACTTTAAAATGTAAACTTTTAAAACATACTACCGGACTGTCCATTCTAGTTAGTGGTAAAGATGGTAATTTAAGGACAAGCATAAACTCAAATCTCTGGAAGAATGAGCAGAAGAGCACATGACAGCAGCAGTGCTTGAGGAAAGCAAAGACGCTTTACAGCTTCCCGCTGAATAAAGTGTTCACTGACACTAGCTCAATGGGACATTGTTAAACAAGGCTGACCTCATCGCATGAGCCATGAATAGCCATAAAACATTTCAAAACAAAGAAAGGGTCATTCTCTTCAATTGCCTGAAAATAAATCAATTCATTTAATTGTTCCCAAAATCCTCTACAACTGAGAGTTACCCAGGATTATCACATCATTAAATCAACATTATTAAATCTATATTTTAATAAATTGAAGTACTTTAAAACCCATGAATATTGCAAAAGAGCACGCTTTCTAAAAGTCGGGTGTACTCATCAGTTTTTTTTCACTGGTTCCTGTATAATTAGCTAGCATTGATGGTACGGCGCTTTCCAAAACAAAAATAATTATTTTTAAACATAACACATTTCATATACGATTAGCTGAAACCGAATAATAAATTAAAGGGGTGGTTCAATTGTATTTCATGAATTCTGACTTATTAACAAAGTTATAAAGTTGTTTCCTCATGCTAAACGTAGGCAAAGTGTCAAAAAAGCAGTTGGGTATGTTACAGAGTATTTCTGTGCTGAATACACTTCGCCAGGGTTCATACAAGTTTCGGAAAGTTTTTTTTTTTGATTACAGGTCCAGCATACGCTTCAGGGGTTTCTATACGCATCACTGCATTATATGGACGCTTCCCCCAGAAAACCCCGCCCACCCGTCAATCAGCGGGAGACGCTAGAACTTACAAACATCACATCACGCGACAGCTTTGTTGAATTTTAAAAATCAATAGCACGAAAGAAGTAGTGTGTTTTTTGAAGGAAGGTGAAGAAAGCCAGCTTTATGAAAACAATGGATATAGTTTATTATCCGGGGTAGCAGCGGATTGTTGGGTGTGTAAATTTTCCCAATCGGGTCATGAGTTGCATGTGGTAAGTAAGACTTCTGTCTTATGTTGGAAATATGTGCGTGCATATTATATAAATGACACAAACATGTAGTGAATTATAAGTTAAACAGTGTTGTATAGTGTTGTATGACTCGTACTCGCTCCTCCCGCGGTAGTAACTCCTCCTTCATGTTTTCGTACGTTATCGGAAAGAATCAATAAAGCTAATCTTTCTTTTATAAATCTGATTAAACTAAAGACTCTTTGGAGATATAAAGGATGTAATACTACTCTATAGGTACTCCAGATTAACATCAGACATGCAAAAACAGTGTGTGTTACGTGAGCTTTAAATTAGCAAAAAACTATTTATGCAGTACAAGGTTATGAGATACAGAAGAGTCCAGTTCAATGTAGGACTGCATAACAACTAATTGCAACTAATCGTTTGCAGAATAAAAGTTTTTGTTTACATCATATATGTGTGTATATTGTGTATAATAATCATGTATATATAAACACACACACATGCATGTATAATTTTAAGAAAAAAATGTGTATATATTAAGTATTTATATTAATATATAATACAAATTTAATATAAATATCAAAAAGTATATAGACATGTAAATATTTATTAAATATATGCATGCACGTTTGTTTATTTATATATACATAATTATTATACACAATAAACACATATATGATGTAAACAAAAACTTTTATTCTGCAAACGATTAGTTGTTATGCAGCCCTAGTCATTGCAAATGACTTGGATACAAAGTCTATGGCCAATGGTCATTGCATTGCAAGTGGCATTATGAGGGAAGAATAATGAAAACAAAGCTAAAGGAAAACAAAAGTGTCTTTTCATAATAAATGAGAGTGGCCTACTCACTGAAACCGCAGAACTGGGTGGATTGGTTCCATATCCAGACGAGACCGATGCCACAGACCATCTTCGTGTATCCGCTCTAAAGTAGGGCAGAGATATAGTATGACACTATGTTGTATATCCTGGTAAGGACTTTACATTCACATTTTCAGAAAAACAAAGTGCCAAAATCCACCACCAAAAACTTTACGGATGTATATCCCACTTTGTATGCTTCGTAAACAGCAAACAAACTGCAGCACAAATTACAGACATTAAGAACCGAATATTGTATTACAAATCCCTCAAGTCCCACACAGAAAACAACAAAAAATCCTGTCAGTTGGTAAAGCATCACAGAAGCCATGAATATGAAGGAATGTGTTATAGCTTTGCACTTCTCAGCAGTGTAGTGTCATGTGTTACAAGTGTAAGAGAACGCACAGACAGAACTTGTGAACACGCTGTACTCGTTGCCTTTGAATTTGTTAAAAGCCAATCAGCATTTTTTTTGCTATGGTGTGAACAGAAAAACGGTAAAATCTTCTCATGTCGTGTCTGGTTAGGACATAATGCATATGTAATTATACATTTTTTATGCATTATAGTATTACATTCATATGTATATAAACTCACCCCGCATCCTCTATGATCAATCTAATCCTGAACTTTCTAGTACCCAGATGCAAATAGATGCTTAGTTTGGGTCATAAGACGACAAAAACATTCAAACACCGAGCTATAAGGAGGCTGGTCCTATCAGTTAAATGAGTAAGAGCAAGCATTAATAGAAGCAAATAAAGCCTTGGGACATAATCATGGAAGCATATAGTAATAATGCTGCATGCTGACTTTAATAATTGCTGTAACAAATGCCAAGCTTTCCATCCCCAGCACAGCCTTGAGGCGACTGCAGCAAACACAGAATCTTATTGGCCAGACAGAAAACTTACAAGTGATCACTCTCATTTTTTGGTTTAACATTTACAATTATGTAGGCCGAAGTATGGTCAACTTTTATGCGTGGGTTCGTGTACAGCGCGTAACACATTTTTTTTATAGGCCACAAGAGGCTTTGCAAATTGTTGTGCACATATATGAGTCAAATAAACTATGCTTTGCAAAGCTGTGCATGTACGCTTGTGTATGCGTAAAAACAGACATTTTTTATTTCTATATGTTTGTTTCCTGGAAATCAAACCCACAAGCTTTGTGTTGTGAGCGCAATGCTCTACCAAGGGAGCTTAAAGGATTAGTCCATTTTCTTAAAAGAAAAATCCAGATAATTTACTCACCACCATGTCATCCAAAATGTTGATGTCTTTTTTTGTTCAGTCGAGAAGAAATTATGTTTTTTGAGGAAAACATTGTCTCATTTTAATGGACTTTAAATGGACACCAACACTTAACACTTAACTCAACACCTAACAGTATTTTTCAACGGAGTTTCAAAGGAATCTAAACGATCCCAAACGAGGCATAAGGGTCTTATCTAGCAAAACGATTGTCATTTTTGACAAGAAAAATAAAAAATATATACTTTTAAACCACAATTTCTCGTCTTCCTACGGTCCTGAAAGCGTCAGCATGACCTCACGCAATAGGTCATGACGTCAAGAGGTCACAGAGGACAAACGCAAAACTCCGCCCCAGTGTTTACAAGTGTGTTGAAAGAGGACCGTTCCTACGTTGTTGTATGTCAAGTTGTCAACTGATACTAATTAATGTCTTTGTGTCAGTTTATTGTTTACAATGGTCCGCAAATGTGCGTTTTATTTATGTAAAACGTGACCTCCCTACGTCACTACGCATTTACATTAGGTCGTGCTGGACGGAAAGTTGTGGTTTAAAAGAGCTTTTTTTTTTCTTGTCAAAAATGACAATCGTTTCGCTAGATAAGACCCTTATGCCTCGTTTGGGATCGTTTATAGACCTTTGAAACTCCGTTGAAAAAAACTGTTACGTGTTGAGTTAAGTGTTGGTGTCCATTAAAATCCATTAAAATGAGAAAAATCCTCCAATGTTTTCCTCAAAAAACATAATTTCTTCTCGACTGAACAAAGAAAGACATCAACATTTTGGATGACATGGTGGCAAGTAAATTATCTGGATTTTTCTTTTAAGAAAATTGACTATTACTTTAAGGAAAAGTTTTATACTGACATTATGATGGCAAGTAAGATGTAAACGATAACACCTTGTAAAAATTCTGGTCGCACGTGTACTCTTACCTCCGAATGAAATTAACAGAAGGACTGCTAGAGACATTTCTTGGACTATCCAGTGGGCTGGTGCCTGTAAAAAAAATATTTGCAATGGTAAATGCGGACATAAAGGTTGGTTGGTTGATTCGCAGTGTTATCGGATGCCAAAGCAATTATGTGCTGACTGGTGTGTTTACAAAGTAAAATTGCTGGCATTTAAACACTGGGCAAGACTCTGCGAACATATTGTGCTTGTCATTGTTTATCATCAATCACACATCTGTCTTTATCTTAATAAAGGAGGAGCAGACGTAATTATAGCTACCAGTTTGTAAGGGAAGAGGTGAGAGAGGTCTTGATAGAGTAGGAGAAGGAGCCAGACTTTTCCTTTTGTTCCGGTTACTGTGGAAAGAAAACTCATGGTCATACTTCAGAAAATACTTCACCCCCACATTTAGGGATGCTCGGTCACTAACCTTATTCCTGGAACATAACCTAACAAATCAGGTTTACAAACACACTACCAAAGAGTTGACTAGTCTTTCTAAGATAGAATTCAGGGTATTATTCAGTCAACACTGTGTATGCCAAGTTCCTGTGATCAATCTGGTGCAAATATAACAATGCAATCTGTTGCATAGAAAAGCTTATTTAAGATGCGTCGCCACACTCAGTTTCGTTACAATGCTTTAATGTTTGACAACGCCAAAAACATTACTTTACAAACATTGGCTTTAACGTTTAAATAACGTTACAGATTAAAAGTACAGTATAGCTTTTTTTCTAAACAGAAATGTAACAATAAAACAAACAGTGAGTGAAACACGGGCCGCCAATACGGGACAATGCAGACGCTTACAGGCTTGCATGGGCCACGTTTACTCTCGGAAACAAAAACGGGCTGGGTGGAAAAACGGCGTGTACGCAGTCGACTACCGGTAAGAAAATGCTTAAAAGCAATTATTTGACAACCCTATGCCGTATGTGGGTATAAATCCACCTACTTATAAATAAAACAAGCGCATTTCTCTTGCTTATAACTGGGTTTTATCCCAAGTTGAACCAAGTTTGTAAATTCCGCAGCAATCTTGAACCATAACAAATGAAACATTAAAATATATAGTGGTAAATGTAAAACTTTTCGTTACCCTTTGGTCGTTTTACTAAGCCTCCAGACACGAACTGACTTTTGTAACTCGGGCACACAGTCCAGTAATTCCGATCAGACATGATGTCGGTGGTGCGCTCGTCCTCTTATGCCCGCAGTCAACAAATCCTCACCGATGATAAAACGCAACATTGTAACGAGAAAAGGCAGCGATGTCTAATGCGATCCCCAAACAAACTCCATGTCGACACAGACTCCATCGCAAAACGCACGGGGGAACGAACAGAAAGCGCGTTAAGTTAAACGGCGCCGATGCCATCACCGCGTTATTTTTTTACAAGTGACACATTAGCACGTTGCCTTGGAAAATGGCATCGTCTCGTGCTATCCAAGCCCTGTCATAGTCAAAGATGGTCAGATACTCGAGTCGCAGGTTAAAGATGTATGAATACACCTATAACGATCCAGCAAAAGCAACAATGAAGGAAAATCGGGTGTGTGGAGTAGAGGAAGTTGTCATAGCCTAACTGAAAGAAGGGTCACGGTGGGGTGTGAACGTCACTGTGGAGGGCACACTAAACCCGCCCACTTGCTACATATGTCCCATACTGAGCAGTTATCAATGCGGTAAAATAATATACTTTAAAAATTCTGACTTTTAGAAGCATGTTTTGAACAAAGATATTGAAGTCATAATTTTAAGTTAAATATTATATGCAAAGTTTATTTACATTAAAATTTGACATAGGCCTACTTTGGGAGTGCAGTGCATAGGAACTTATATAAAACCTAAAAATGACAATAAAAAATGGGGTTGACAGTGTTTAAAATTGAAAAATGAATAAAAGTAAAAAAAATCTACTTACATATTTCCTCTCCGTGGAAGGCTCAGTTCCTTCTGGAAAAGTAATGAAGACTATAAGTTTGACAAGTGGAGTCATGTTTAACTGAGAAGATAGTCTTGTTTATGCAAAAAGTCTGGGCTATTTATTTTAGCAAACTATCTCCAGAATATAAATATATACACTCACCTAAAGGATTATTAGGAACACCACTAATACTGTGTTTGACCCCCTTTCACCTTCAGAACTGCCTTAATTCTATGTGGCATTGATTCAACAAGGTGCTGAAAGCATTCTTTAGAAATGTTGGCCCATATTGATAGGATAGCATCTTGCAGTTGATGGAGATTTGTGGGATGCACATCCACGGCACGAAGCTCCCGTTCCACCACATCCCAAAGATGCTCTATTGGGTTGAGATCTGGTGACTGTGGGGGCCATTTTAGTACAGTGAACTCATTGGCATGTTCAAGAAACCAATTAAAAATAATTCGAGCTTTGTGACATGGTGGTCATAAAGGGATGGACATGGTCAGAAACAATGCTCAGGTAGGCCGTGGCATTTAAAGGAGAAAACATTCCCCACACCATTACACCACCACCACCAGCCTGCACAGTGGTAACAAGGCATGATGGATCTATGTTCTCATTCTGTTTACGTCAAATTCTGACTCTACCATCTGAATGTCTCAACAGAAATATAGACTCATCAGACCAGGCAACATTTTTCTAGTCTTCAACTGTCCAATTTTGGTGAGCTTGTGCAAATTGTAGCCTCTTTTTCCTTTTTGTAGTGGAGGTAAGTGGTACCCAGTGGGGTCTTCTGCTGTTGTAGCCCATCTGCCTCAAGGTTGTGCGTGTTGTGGGTTCACAAATGCTTTGCTGCATACCTTGGTTGTAACGAGTGGTTATTTCAGTCAAAGTTGCTCTTCTATCAGCTTGAATCAGTCGGCCCATTCTCCTCTGACCTTTAGCATAAGATTTTTCTAATAACAAGTAGAAACATGTCCTAGTTCAATGGTTAAAATATCCTTAAAAACTTATTTGTTAGTGTCTATGAATTTACAATCAGGGACAAAACCCTTTTGAATGTTTTCATTTTTTTTATTGTTGTGGGTTTATGGAGAACCGAACACAAAAAACGTGACTGCCCCCGTTTTCTGGTCACCTTACTCTAGCATCAACAAGGCATTTTCGCCCACAGGACTGCCGCATACTGGATGTTTTTCCCTTTTCACACCAATCTTTGTAAACCCTAGAAATGGTTGTGCGTGAAAATCCCACGTAACTGAGCAGATTGTGAAATACTCAGACCGGCCCGTCTGGCACCAACAACCATGTCACACTCAAAATGGCTTAAATCACCTTTCTTTCCCATTCTGACATTCAGTTTGGAGTTCAGGAGATTGTCTTGACCAGGACCACACCCCTGAATGCACTGAAGCAACTGCCATGTGATTGGTTGATTAGATAATTGCATTAATGAGAAATTGAAAAGGTGTTCCTAATAATCCTTTAGGTGAGTGTATAAATAGGATATTACCCAATACTCTATTTAATAAAATTATAAAGGATAAAGAAGACCTTAAATGAGACTCATAGGTGAATTTTTCTTGGTAAGAAAAGTCATTGAGTCTTACTGAATTCACAGCAAATCTTTGTGACGGTGCTTTTGAATTCAAATTAATCTTATGCATGTAAATGCATTTAATATGAGAGGTTTAAATCAAATATATAAAAAATGCCAAAAACAAGAAAAACGAATGCTTGTTGTGTATATGACAAATGCTGCAAGCATATATGTTTTTCAGTCTTTTCTATGAGAGCACACAGAAAGGTAACTTGAAAACAGAGCTTTGGAACAAAAGTTTGTCTTTGTGTCACAGGATCAGTCGAAATCAGATCAATTTGTGCTATTGGTCTTTTTCTCTCACTGTCAAAAGACAGTCTCCCTCATATTTATAACAAGTTTTTATGTGTTTTTGGTAATATTCTGGACAAAAAGTGTTTTGGAGGCATAAAGGTAAATTTCTTCATTATATGCATTTTTTTATTTCTGAGCGTGTGAGTCACCAAATTTAACCTTCTCATTATGAAACATGTCAGCAACTCTTAGTAACTGTTCGCTAGGTTTGAAAAAATATTTTCAAACATAGATTTACAACTAAACTATCTAGTGTACAATATGAAATAAAAACAATGTAAATTCCATTATTTAAAATAATAACTGTAAATTCAATATCACCAGAAATAATTTGACAGTGCAACTTTTTCTAAAATATCTCTCCATATGTATTGATCCATAATACTTTACAAATTGATACTGACTGTAGACACACCTCTTCTATCTTTTATCTTTAAAAAAAATCTCTCTTTCTCTCTCTCAACAGGTATGGTTTCAGAATAGTAAAAACTTGTAACTTGGTATAAGCACTTCTTGTATTATTGCCACGCTATGACAAAACGCTTGATTGTTTCCTTTTCTTTGTAAATCGCTTTGGATAATAGCATCTACTAAATGCCTAAATGTAATAGAAGTATGGTTAGACAACACATATATGGCTACAGATGTACAAACAATATCCATATCTGTCTGGTATATAGATAGAATAGTATTGAATTATTTATGTTCAAATAGAATTTTGTAGCAAGTGTTACTGTTACAACAAACTGGTCTGGTACAATTAACCCCACCTATAGGTAAGTTGTAACATTTGCACTTCTATCACTTTTCAGTGTAATTGCACAGTAGGTTCTAGAAACAAACTTTAAATGTTTATTTGTAGCAATGCTTAATTCGTTAAATATTTTTAACTAAGTTCTTAAACAATTCATCCAAAACCAAAATGCGTGCCCCCTCTCCCCTTTTTAATAGAGGAAAACCATGCATGTTTGAAATCAGTAAACAATAAAATAATTGTTATTCTTTGTTGATCTATTAATTTTATTCATTTTTGGAAGGCAGAAAATGTCTGATATTCTTCAGCTCCATTGTCTCAGGCCAAAAGCGACAGCTTTCAGTAAAACCATTCATGACGGAGGAGCAAAACCCATCTCGCTGCTGAGATCCAATGCTGAACACTCGATTGACACTGCCTATACCCTTATGCTTTTGAATATAAATTTGCCAAGACTGAGATGTTTGTGTCTGCTCCTCTTGTTTTTAAAGGGGTAGCAGTATCTTGGCCGCTTAATCGGTTGCTGTGTGCCAAGGGGACTATTAATGTAGTGCACTGTGTTGCTATGAATGCAGAAGTGTCTTGTAAATGACCAACAACAAAGGTTTTCTTGTTTCTTCTTTAATCTAGTTTGTGCCCAATGTTTCCTGGGATGTATACACTATGGATGTATACACTATTCATAAACTAAGCAGTAGGCTAATCTTACTCAAATATGTTTATATAACATATCTTCACACACACACACACACACACACACACACACACACACACACACACACACACACACACACACACACACACACACACACAGTGCTCAATTTAAAATGCTGTTGAAAAAATAAAGCCAAAAAACATACCTACACATAATTTGAAACATTTGTGTATGTGCATGCGAATGTAGTTTCTGAAAAAACAAGAGACGAGTAACAGGTTGGACCTGACATGTGGAGGCAAAACACCAGTCAGCTTTTTCTCTCATAACGGTTATATTAAATTAATTCCGGCTATATGTAAATACACTGTGAAAAACAACTGTGAATAATGTTAAATTCAGGCAGATTCAATAGGGTTGGTATCAAAAGCAATATTGAAAGAAAGGAGGAAACAGACATCAATTTTTCAATCACCATGGCAACAGCTGATTAAACGTGTCGACTACAATGGGGTTTTTCAAGCTCAAACGTAGATACAATCAACAGCTGAAAAATCAATTTTCAATAATTTCACAAATGTCAAATACATCGTTAGATAAATATTCGACATATCCGAAAAATGCTAGACGAAGTTTACACGTGTTTCATCCATCAGACCAAATAGACCGTTGACAAATGCACGCGGGATCTTAAAAAGCCTTTTCCCATAAGTTGTGAATCGTGTCGATCACAAAATAAAACCAAAAAAAATTTTTTTTTTACATAATCATTGTTTTCCTGTACGTTTTATTCGTGCTAAACGTTTGTGTCCACTTATATGCATAAAAAGTAGGCTATCTTACCTGAAGACCACGTCGTCTTAGTATATTTGGCTCCATTTTGAAGACACTTGTATGTATTTTGTATATTTCCTGTGGTTAATTCAACCCATCATTTAGTGATGAATGTCTGTCTGCACTCATCAGATAATAACAAACCCAGTTTCCGAGTCACCCCACTATTCCTCCTCAAACAGCGCTGCTGCTGTCACCTGACTACATGAGCGACCAATCAAATCACACTTTTGCACAATATAGGTATAGAATTAATTTTGTGAGGGTTTTTTTTTTTTTAATTGAACCACACATTTATAAAAATCTAGCAATCTTTTTCCACTGCACTGAGCAGTATTGATGAGTGTTATTTAATTTTAAAGGTGACATATCATGTAAATCTGACTTTTTCCATGCTTAAGTGCTATAATTGTGTCCCCAGTGCTTCTATCAACCTCGAAAATGTGAAAAGATCAACCCAGTAACTAAGTTTTGGTAAACCATTCTCTGCAAGCATGTGAAAAAATAGCTCATTGAAATTTGGCTCCCCTTGTCATGTCAGAAGGGGATAATACCGCCCCTTAATCTGCACTATCCAACCACAGCACTGCTTATTTGCATTTAAAAGGACACACCCAAAACAAATACCTACAAAGTGGCAATTTTAACATGCTATAATAAATTATCTATGGGGTATTTTAAGGTAGAACTTCATATGTGTAGTCTGGGATTTATTTTACATTTTTTAAAAGTTTTGTGAAATGTCCCCTTTAAGGATAGTCCATGTATAGGCATGATCGTTTATCTTGGCTAACCATAAAATCGTTTGTTTTAAAGCTTTAGGAGATAAGAAGTTATTTAATTTATTGCCCACAAAAAGATACTCATCTGTCATCGAAGATGTTTGAAAGATCCATATATGGGCTATTTGTAGCCAAATCCTACTTTTGTGTTAAAATTTGTGTGATGAAACATTTTTGCACTGTACAGATCTCTACCTGAATTATACATTTAGCAAAATACGTGTTTCATCTCTTAGGTATAGTCTGGTGTCAGAACTAACATTTTTTAGGGAATTTTCATTATGTGCACAAGGTAAAACTTCTAGGAAATTGGTGATATTTTACATGCCAAAAGCACATTACTTTTGCAGTTCTGCAAATTAGCAGACATTTCCTTGTTTACAAACATGATACAATAATTTGGAAAGCCTGGCACTGTCGGTCATGTGGGATACCATGCTCTGATTGATTTATTGCCTGATGTCACCAAGTGTCACCACAGAGCTTTGATGTAACAATGGAACATTGATTTAAACAACACTGCAACCCTTCTTTGTTTCCCTTTGTTCTGCTTAAACGATTAAGTCTTTACTAATGTTAATGTGAGTTTTCTTGTATTATTTATTTTATTCAGTTATTTGTTGTGAGAATGACAGGAAATGAATGTCTTTACAGCCCACTGCTTTTTATCCTTTCCTATTGCTGTGTGCATGATGCTCTTTCTGGACCAAATGCAGGGTAGCTTATGCTTGTCAGGTTGTGAGGTTAAATACCCTGCTGAACTCTTCCAGTAATCCTCGCTGAATGTAAAACATATAATCATTTAGATTGTGGTTAACTGATAACAGTTATCTTTATAAACAAATTTAAATGCACTTATAGCAGTGACTTGAGACTTGTAAATGTAACCAATATATTAACTTTTATCGTTTATATCTTTATTGTCTGTAAAAAGTGATGCCACAAAATCAAATCAGCAAAAGCTTACATTTTAATTTTGCTATTTTCATTTACAACCACTAGAGGGACACAATGACCCAGATGACTTTGTTGGGTTCACCATGATGTCAACATTGAAACATCTGATGACAGTTGTACTTAATCAGGTGCTCTCCTTATCTTTGACGTCACAGTCGAGATTTGCGTCACTGTTTCTAAACTTATACCTTTATCTACTCATATCTTATATATTATGTATGGATCACTGGAGAATTATGGACCAACATTTTAATTTACTTTACTGTACAGATGACTGTAAGAATATAATTGACCGTCCTGTCATGCAAGTTGTTACATATCGACTGTTGAAACCATCACAGAAATGTCTTAACACAGTTCAGTGAAAGTAAGTATGTCGCAACTCACAAGGTTAACTAGTGAAATGCTAAGATGAGTGGGAATTAAGAGTCGAGAGTTGGATGTATTTAATAATCTGGTGCAATTCAATAAAAAGTAAATAGACTGCCAGTGTTATTCCAGAAATACCAACAATACATGTAGCCTACACTGTAATTATATATATATATATATATATATATATATATATATATATATATATATATATACACACACACACACACACACACACACACACACACACACACACACACACACACACACACAAATATATATATATTTTGCCTGGTGTTATTTCTGTCATATGAGCTCATTCCTAAAAAGTGTCCTTTGAAGGTGTGTCTCGTTTTTAAAACAGACCTCTACTTTTATTTGACTTAAAGATTACTCATCATTGCTCTCTTGGATTTCTGACGGGATGAATGCCGCGGTGTTTGTCTGAAGCATACCTCAAACACCCTTCACACACTTTTTACAAAAGAAAGAGTCATCTGAGCATGTGACACACATTCCACACGTGACTGGTAGGCTCTAGCATATATGCAAATTAATTTTTTTCTTTAGGTTCATTTCAGTTTGTTTTATTGCAGGCTGACCTTATTGTACTTCTTTATATGAAGTGCCACGTATAAACTATGTGTGGTTTAAACAGCTTTATATGGAAAGCGTTATACGAATGTTATTTACAGACTTTCAATCAGTGTACAGCGGTCATGTCGTTTTCCCCAGACCCATGTTTAGACAGCATAGTGAACATGCTTTAAAGTTATGGTTATGTTACATACCATGTCTGACATGCTTTAGCAGATTTGCTTGAAAATACCATTATGCGACTCTGTATACAAAATAATGATTGAAACAGCAAGCCTTTAATGTTTCTATACACCAAACTTACCAGGTGTACCTCACTTACTGTAGTATACCATTGTGTCAGCAGCCCAAAGGTTCCCAACAAATCCGATATATGAATATTAAACGTATTCCTTGAATATGCCAAATGTGTAAATGTACTGTAATACCAAACTTTGTTTGCAAAGGTATACAATTCACCTCATGTAGTTTCCATTGCATAAGTCATCCCCATGACCAATATTTCTTGATGTTACATCATGCTCATGCACTGTCAACAAAAATGGTTTAAAACTGTACATTTTCTGTCGCTGGGGTAGTACCATACGTCGGAAACGAGGTACCTTTTTGTGCCTTTACAAGTATACTAAACATAATACAACGTTTTAACTTTTGTGGGACATTACTGTACCTTAAGGATCTATTGTGTACCTTTAAATGTACAGTTAAAGGTTTTGTACCCCTAAAATTTAACTGGACCATAATTGTTTCTTATGGTACACAATAAGTCCTTAGGAATTAATATGGCACATACACAAAAAGTACAACATTTCAAAGTGTTATATACCCATAAAAGTACAACAATTAACATTTGAGGGTACCACCCCAGTGACAGAAAAGCTACACTTTTGTACTTTTTTCTAACAGGTGTGTATTTACATAAATGTGAATCTTTTCCATTATTGTTTTGATTTGTTGTAATATGAAATTATTAGATATCCCCTTATGTATGTTTGGGGTGACATTGCAAATATTATTCCTTATCTCTTTATGATATCATGGTGTGATGGTTTAGGTAATGTTTTTTGAATGTGTGGGAGTGCATGAGCGATTCTCATTGGTGGTGAGGCGTGGCCAGTCGCTGTATAAATGAAAGCATGTTTGGAATTTCATTCATAGCATTACCCAACACAAAGCCAGCACAAACATAAAGAACCTACCATGCAGCATTCAGCAGCACACTGCCTTCTCCTTTCTGTTGGAGCTGTATTTTTTACCTCTTTTCTGGCAGAGACCGTGGCTCAACAGGAATACGAAGAACCAAACAAGGCCCTGCAGCTCGAGGCCCTGAAAGCGAGTATTTTAGAGTACCTGGGGATGGAGAGTCCACCTGGACCCGGCGAAAAAGCTTCTCACCGGGACCTGGTCAGGATGTTTCATCAGTACAGAAGAATTAAACAACTGCTTCGAGGAAACTCCACTCAAGACGACAAACTTCAGCAGAAGCAAAGAGCCTCCACGGTGCTCTTTCCCACTACAGGTAAGCTTAAATTACAGTATTATGTGTTTACTGTAAATTATGTGTGAACTAAAAACAAACAAGCCTTACTAAAACAATACTGATGTGCATCTTGAGACAAAGCAATGGCACTGATTTATGTTAAGGTGTTTTTAAATTAATCATGCATTTTAGTCTGGGACTAGGAGAAGCCCTGTCTGGGATGTATATGCAAAAACAAATCAAAAAAGTATAAATGTATCTGTTTTAAGTGATTGTAGCCTAATTGTTTTTTTTTGTTGTTGTTATTAACAGTCGAGCCTCTAAACTCTACCGCGGAGTTAAAGCAACAATGCTTCAGAGTTGCCTTCAACAAGAACTCAACCATCAACAATGGACTAACTCTTAAACAAGCAAGACTGCATATTCAGAGACCGCACAGGGATAAAATTTCACCCAACCAGTCGTGGCTTACAAAGGACATTCTGGTGAGGACTCAGAAGCCCTCTGGTTTTCAAACAGAGGCTATATTTCACACGAAGGATCTTAATAAGCGACATCTTAAGTTGGATTTGACACATGTGGTTAAGAGGTGGCTTAGAGACACCAATGCTGAACTTTTAGTGGTTGAAATTTGCCTCATCAGAAAACGAAAAGCACGTGCTCAGTCCAAACCACGGCTTAGTTTAGAACTTAACCAATCATCGAGGAGAGTCAGAAGAGGTGTGACTGCTGATGAAGATGAAAGTCTCTGCAGGCGGAGATCACTAAATGTTTCTTTTAAAGACATTGGCTGGTCGGACTGGATTATCGCTCCTTCGGGCTACACAATGCACTATTGTGATGGTTCGTGCCCGCATAATTATAAACCTGCCAGTATGCACACACAGGTGAAGTCCCGTCTGTATCTCATGTCCAAGGGATCGTCGCGTCAACCTTGCTGCGTACCGGCCAGCTATGAGCCGATGGTACTGATGCATTATGACAGTCGTGGAAAGTTAAAACTCACACCGTTCAATGATTTGATAGTCAGCGAATGCCATTGTGCATGAGTGTAAAATGCTGACAATCCACTGACTATTAAAGTGCTAAATGAAGAAGATCAAATGGCAGCAAAAGAACCAAGGAAGAATTCTCATTATCGTTAGGTTCCATTCCTTACGTTAATAACATAGTATGGTTTGGTTGGAAGCCAATGCCATAGGCCAAATGCTTGCTTTTCTACATACGTTGAGATGTTTAAAGGTATTTTTAACATGAGTTGCATATTTGTGTATCAAGTTATATTTATTGTAATTTATTTGGAAACTTGAATGCCGTGTATCAAGTTTTTAAGCTGTGTTGCAAGTGTATTAAGAAACCTGTTTTTTTTTTTTTTTTTTTTTGAATGCTATTAAAGTATATCCCAGTCAAGGGAAAAATGATTGAAATAATGGGTTCATTACTGTTCTGTCAAAACATTTCAATAAAATCAATTCAACATCCTCCCCAAGATGAAAAATGTATCAAAGTATTTGTTTTACATAACCAGTGCTTTGCATCTGCATTTAAATTGCTACCTCAGTTTTTTGCTCATCCTATTCAATTGCAAAGATCAGATGCGATCAAATAAGTATGAATCATCTGCGTATGACTCACTTTTATCACATATCTTTATCTCTATATCAAGACTCTGAGGATGAACATAACCTTTCAAAAAAAATGTTTACAATAAAGCTTTACAATATACTGTATGATCAATTCTAGATAATATTTCAAGGTTAAGTTGTACCATAAACTGATTCAAGAACTGCTTGCCAGAATCTAACGGATGTAGCCTTGAAACCAATTATAGTCTACAGTGGCCTTGACCAGAGATTTGATAGTCTCTGATGCAAAAACATGAAAGATGTCATCTACCTGACTCATTACTGACTTCTATAATATTGTGTTACTGTGCCCCATAAACATTGGTCATTGTTTGTCTCTGCAGGATTTTATTGACTTGAAATATATTTGGAATACAGTACAATATCTGATTTATTACACAATAAAGTAATTTCCTCCTACAATAAAATGTAATTCAATTAACAGATTTCATTTTTATGTGTATTACAATAGCTTAAAAATCAAGACCTCATGTATCCCTATCTTAATTGGTTAAATGATAACATTATATTTACATATTTACATTTTTCATTTTATTCAAAGTGACTAATTCTTGGTACCAATATGTACCTCCGAGATACTAATAGGACCTCTTTAGGTGCAAAGATGTACTTTGTAAAAGGGTACAGACCCCCAGGGTACATATGCAAATAATTTAGTTTTAAGCTGCTAATAATAAGGATTTTAACCAAATGCTCTCCGCACGTATTATATGCTCATCAAATACTTTCTCTTCAATTCTGCTTAAACTCAGCCACATGCCATTCAGAAATTGTTGGCAGAATCCATTAAGAGTCCGATAAAACTGTTAATTTACAAAAAAAAACATGTCACACGTACTTAGAGGGTTTGATTTGATATTTTGAATATTAGTTCTTAAAGCTATGTGACTATAGCATATTCTAAACAAATTCATCATGAGTCATATGATTTAGGGTGTGCCAACATAATGGATGTGTGGCGCCTGGGAAAACTTGACTTGGACTGCACATTATAGATACTTTAGATTTGACTTGGGCTCTACTTCAGAGTCAGACATCAGTCTGCACTCTAAAAAACAAACGGTGCTATATAGCACCAAAACAGTTGCTTTGGATCGTAACTATAGAAGAACCATTTTTAGTGCCATATAGCACCGGTGAAGAACCAGTGAAGCACCAGTGAAGCACCAGTGAAGCACCTGTGTAGAACCATATAGTGCTATGTAGAGCCATATGTGGTGCTATATGGCCCCTATATGGTTCTACACTGGTGCTTCACTGGTGCTTCACTGGTGCTTCGCTGGTGCTTCGCTGGTGCTTCGCTGGTTCTTCACCGGTGCTGTGTGGCACTGGAATGGTTCTTCTGTCGTTGCGATCCAGGGCAATTGTTTTGGTGCTATGTAGCACCGTTTGTTTTTTTAGAGTGTGGTGTTTATAGTAACAAAGGGTATGTGCACTATAAAACTGTGAGGATTGTGATCTGTTTAAACCCGAAGCACATTAACTTTGCTGTCCTTGAATGCACTGCCTCCACCCAAGGTTTACAAGGTAATGGGACTACGTAAATGAAATCATTAATCTATTAATCTCAATTAAGTTGTTTTGAAGCATGCCAGTCTCTGTATTAAACTTATATAAGAATGATGTTGTTTAAAGATAATAAACTATAACTTAACTAATACTTATTGTCGGTCGTTGCATTCAAGAAATTGCTTTCATGCTTCTGAAAAAAAAAATGCTCAAAAATATTAGAATCTCATCTGACACAATGACAGCCCAACTGGTTTCATAGCAATTGAAGAAGTTGGATATTATATTTGACAAGCAAATCTCGGACTGCTTTTGACACATTGAAGATTTATTAGTGTGACAGTAAACCTCCTTCTTTGCTGACGTTACTCATAATTCCTTTTTTGTTGTGGAAGTGGAAAAGACACTTTCAGCTGTTTTGTTTTGAAGTGAATCAGTGAAAAAATATCCTACAAGAGATCTTTGAACTTTAAAAGTCAAACTAAATTTAACATTGACATAACAAAAGTCAAGAATGACAAATGTGTTGTCACTGTTACAAATGAACTTGAAAATGAAGTTGTTGAAAATGCTGTATGATGCAGGCAACTGAATACATTAAATTAAGAAGAATTACTTTCATTGGAAACCTTTGTGAAGAGACGTGGGCTTGATTTATATTGTGTAAGATCTTGATTATGTTTTGCTGTCTTGCTGTGGCTTTAAACTGAATAAAATTATTGAACACTTTTAGGATTAATACTGATTTTCTTTAAACATCTGGCATGATGTATAAGTCTTCAGAGTCCTCTGGGCTTGGCTGATAATGAGCAGGATCATTACTGTAGATCGCCTCGCTTGAATCACACGGAAGGTAAACATCATGGGCTCTAAACAGGAGCAAAAGCAAAATTCAGTTCTCTTGATATGTGGAAATCTAACGAAGGCCTCTTTATTAAGAAACTTGTATGTGAGTATTTCTTATATAAGATATTGTGGCAAAACAAAAACTCCTATCATGATACTGTAATATCCACTTATACCACTATTGCAACACATTCATGATGTCACAACGAACTTACACAACAGAAAGCAAACAAAACTTTGCAGGAAATTCAGTTTTTACATCAAACACCCTTTCACCCATTTTCTCATGATCTACTTTACTGAGGCTGATTATTAAATAAAAAGAGTTGGTACTTTACCCATTTTTGTCTTCGTTTTCTATGTTACTCGTCTGAAATTCGCGAGTAGCACACTTTCCACTTTGAAAGTTCTCATAGACTGGGCTCTGTGGTGAGGGCTGAACTCCTCCAGCGTAGCCACTGTATGGAGACTCCCTTGAATTACCATCTTGGCTCTTTTCTTGGGTCTTTAGTTTATCTGATACGGAAATATTAACCGATTTTCTTTGCCGAAACCAGAATATTGCTGCTATTCCCACCACCAGTAGAACCACAAAGAAAATTGGCAAACCGACAGCAAGTCCGAGCGCTGGTGGGTTCTCAGGGTTGCATGGATATGTTGAATTGTCTGGGATACAACTTTCATTTTTGTTCATGGTCTAAAAGAATAGAAAGTTGATGTTATTGTAATGATAATAAAGTATTCACAATTCTAAAATAAAAGTGAAAGTGATCAGTATTTGTAGCACTTTCATGTAAACTAAAATGTATAACATAAACATAGTCAGTAACAATGTTCATTGTAGTAACCTAAATTAACCTTAGCAGCTGAACATAATTGTATACAGTATAATTATAATAATCTTACCACAATGTGTAGGTGAAGCTGTTTCACCCTGTTTCAACGCAGCTAGCAGGCAGTTGTATAGTTTCTTTTGCTAAAAGTTGTTGAAAGTTCCTCTTTTAATCAGTCATGCAACCTGGAAATTCACACCCCGACACAATCATTCTTCCTGTACTTCAAACGTATTATTTAGTAAATAGCTTTCTTTCTCTTAAAAAAAATTGAAATTATTGAAAGAAACTACTGGAGGTTATAATTAATAGATGAAAGCCAAGTGTGATACTTTTTCTTTAAATTTTTTTCATATTCTGATAAAATATTAATTACAAACCTTGCAAAAGTGTTTCGATAATATTATGAGTTTATCTCCAAAAGTTATCATCACTTACCCATCAATTTACTATGGTCAACTAATCATGGAATCTAAAAAAAAAAAGAAGGTTCACCATATAAAGACTGATTCAGCTTTATACTGAAGCTCAAAAGTAGAAGCGTGAAAGTTTCACAGTTGAGGTGATGTGGTATAACACTGATAGACATTACAGACGTCCTCTCTGAAAATGAGGAACTTGGTTATGCTCACACTGCAAGAACAACTAACAACAGTAGTACTAATTTTGTTCACAAGTTTCTGTGGTGATAAATGCCCACGTTGTTAAAAAAAGAGGATAAAATAATACCAAAGTGATTTCAATAAGAGGGGTGGTTTCCTAGCTTAAGCCAGGACTAGTTTAATTAGGAAATATAACTAGTTTTAACAAACATGCCTTACTAAAAACATAATCTGCATGTGGACAATTTGACACAAAACAAAGAGCACTGATGTATTTTAAGATATGTCACTGCAAGTTGTTTTTAGTTTGGACAGCTCTCACATTTATTTTAGTCAAAGACTAGTCTAATCTCTTTCCGAGAAACCACCCCTTAGAGTATGAGAGTATATGAATAATAAGTTAAAAGCTCTCTACTGATAACTTGTAAATATTCTCTTAGCATTAAAATATTAAAAAAAACACATAAAAAGGACACCTGCTGTGTTGATTGTTTAGCTTTTTGTTTTATAGTTGTTTTAGTATGTCATGAAGTTTACTGTCAATGAATGCAATGTTCCGCCCATTGGAACTTTAAGAGTATACAGTGTATGTATATATATACATACACTGTATACTCTTAAAGTACTCTTAAAGTTCCAGTTTCGCCCACAGGACTGCCGCATACTGGATGTTTTTCCCTTTTCACACCATTCTTTGTAAACCCTAGAAATGATTGTGTGTGAAAATCACAGTAACTGAGCAGATTGTGAAATATTCAGACCGGCCCGTATGTGTGTGTGTGTGTGTGTGTGTGTGTGTGTGTGTGTGTGTGTGTGTGTGTGTGTGTGTGTGTGTGTGTGTGTGTGTGTGTGTGTGTGTGTGTGTGTGTGTGTGTGTGTGTGTGTGTGTGTGTGTGTGTGTGCCTGCGTGCGTGCGTGCGTGCATGCGTGCGTATATATATATATAGATATATATATATATATCACCCCCTGCTGTTTAAAACAAAACAACTCCATCTAAACTAACCTGCTTGCATTGTTGTTTATTTTTTCCGTAGGCTGAGTGTGATGATGAAATACAGCGTAACTGTATTGGTAAAAACATCATTTTTAATAACCATGCTGATATATAGCAACACCAAGGCCATGGGTTCAATTCTCAGAAAACCTACTAATACAATTTTCATGAATGCACTGTCGTTTAAGATAAACGTAATAGATTTTCCATGGGTTGCCTGTGAAAGTGTTTGCCTTTTCTCATTTTATTGTAATTCGCTTTTTAAATTGCTATTGTGGTCTGTTCATTCAAACGTAGATCAAACAAAACAGACATGCTTTAAACTACTTCAGTACAGCCAAAACTCAAAAACTGGATTTTCCACTATTAACTTTGCTCGAAGCCACAACTAAACAGGAGCTGAATAGATTCTTTATTGTATTATAGTTATATAATAACAGAAGCTTCACCTTTAGCAGATTCCCATTCTGTTTCTAGTTTTGTTTCTATCGTTGTTTTCAGACCTGTAACTGATGAAAGATCACCTAAAAATATCAACAAATGAAGATTGAAGGAAAAATATCTTTGAGATGGATTAAAAATCTTTCGCTGTCGGCAATTGAAAGGAAAAGCAAACTGACACACTTGTTGCAAAACAGCTGTTATCTCACCTAAACAGAACTTCTCTATTTCTCTATTAAACATTTACACAGCACCGGAGCTGGTGCCTGTAAATGACTTCCTTCCACACATTACACATTGTTTATATCGTTGACCCTTGCTCCATTTGGCCATCCTCAGCATCCTCAATGACTAATGTTTCTATTATTTGGGAATAAGGAATAAAACAAAGTGCATGCAACACATTTTACATGGCCTTTTTTTTCCAATGTTCTTAAGCTGGGGCACAGTGACCTTAAACAAATACATTACATTAGATAGCAGTCTATTCACAAATCACATTTTTGAAACAAACACACATTTTATTCAACAAACTGTTAAGTAAGAGATAATGTATACACTCTAAAAGTGGCTGGGTTATTTTTGACCTATAATGGGTAAATATTGGACAAAACACGTATTGGGTTAAAAATTTACCCAATGCTGGGTTATTTTAACCCAACTGCTGGGTGAATACCCCATGGTTGAATAACAGCAACCCGACATTGGATAAATTTTAACCCAGCACGTGGTAATTTTGAACCCAGCATGTGTTCTGTCCAATATTTACCCATTATGGGTCAAAAATAACCCAGTCATTTTTAGAGTGTAAATAGGTTTATCAGACGCGTTGTCTCGGTTACGCGATGGTCGAAAGTTAAAGGTCAAACTAGTGGCTACACTGAACTCTGGAACAAATACCTTGTCGAAAATAACAAATGTTTTGTTTTTCTAAAGATGGGGGGGGGGGTCCACTGTGTGAAGGAAGGTTTGGCAGCCGATCTGTACATTATAAAGTACACATTTTACACAATAATTTTGTTCAGTGTCGTTTTTAAAACAGTGTTTTTTTTGTTTTTTTGCTTGTTATCAGAAATAAACTACTCTAAAATTACTCTTTTGTTAGTGATTCTTTGCATTAAATTACAGGAAGCTACGTTTGTTCAACGAAAGCTGTTTGTTTATGTTGTTACTGCTTAAACCGCAGGCAGTGTGGCAACGTGATCACACTGAAGGGGCTTATTTACCTCATAAGTAAGGTAAGGATCGTTAAATGTTGATTTGAAATATTTTATTTGCTCATTATTAATCAATACAGGCCTCCCGTGAGGTTTTAAGATAAGACAAGATGTTCTAATGTCACGAAAACATTATTTGGTTAATTTATAAATACAACGATTATTAAAATACATATTTATATTTATTTTTGTGCAATATTAAACTACCTGTTTCAAAGATTTGCAGCATCGGGTTACCAGTGTTATTAGTTTTGAGCGGTTGTTATCTGAAAAAAAGGGAACCTGAATATCCGGACAATCAGAATCTAGTATTTAAGAGAGCAGTGTAATAAAGCTTGAATAAGTAGTAGCTACATTGTGTTTAGGTTTTACGAAAGAACTCTTAAAAATAGAGGAGGTAAAATATTTTTATACAGCACTGCATATCAATTTCGTGTTCCTTAAAAATACTTGTTGTCAAAGGTTTCTAAAATATATTTTAAAATAAGCGAATCAAAAAAAGGAAAAAAATATTTTAATATTTCTTGGCGTTTATAACATGTATATATTTTTAGATTTGCCAAGCTATAGGATATTTTATTGGATAGAAATTGTGTTAATGGGAGGGATCTTTACTGTTGTGCATTATGGGAGGGAGCTTAAAATAAAAAAATACAGAGCCACTGGTTTAAAAGAACGCTCTCTGAATTCGCGCACGCGCTCCAGATGTGCGTGTTCACCACGCGCACGGAGACGCGCACGCATTAGCGTCTCTCATTGAACCAGAGCGGAGCGCAGGAGGAGCGAAACATGGCGACCTCGAACAATCCGCGAAAATTCAGCGAAAAGATCGCGCTGCACAACCAGAAGCAAGCGGAGGAGACGGCTGCGTTTGAGGAGGTGATGAAAGACCTGGGTATTACTCGGGCTGCCCGTGTAAGTTGCTGTTTTCTCTTTAATAACAACATTTATGATGAAGCCGAGACGCGGGGCACAATTTGTGTTGATACGACACGCGCGGAACCCGCCTGTCGAGACGTAAACAATAACAAACGCCCCTCTCTCGTATATGTTTGTCATTGGGCTTAAGGATTAATGGAGAGCATTTTTTCTTGACGATATTTGGTGATAAACAGACTGTCACGACGAGGCCTTATAAAAGTTGCCCTGCTTACAGCTGCAATGGATCATTGTGAATGGATTGAGCATGTGTGTTTGACAGCCCACATTATATATGGGCTGTGATCAAGGCCATATCCAGTGTTGTGTAACAGTAATGGACAATTGTGCATCTAAACATTTATGTGTTATTTTTACTGAAGATATCCAGTCTGCATGTGTGCACAACGTGACGTTACAGTAGAAGACAACAGTATTAACCCCCTTGGTAAATATGAGCAAAGAAAGCTGGGAAAATAAATCTGCCTTGTTTTTCCTTTTGTTTAATTTTAAAAATTCACAAAAATCTAATGTTTTAAAGTGGGAGTATCACGTCGTATAAAATGCTTTTTCCCCCCTCAATTACACGTTTGCCACAACGATTGCCCCCCTTGATTTAATGCTCCGTGTTACCTCCATTTGCAAGGATAAACATCTTTTATAATGTTTGATGAGGTTAAAGAAATTATGGATCTTAGTGATTTTAGTTTATTCCTCCATACAAAATTTCTCCAGACCCTTCGTATGTTGGTGCTCTCTCGAGTTCACTCCAGTCATTTTCTGTATGGTTCAGGTCAGGGAACTGGGATGACTATGGCAGAACCTTGATTTTGTGCTCGGTGACCCATTTTTTTTCCATTTTGACCCATTATAAGATTTTTAGCAAAGCAAGTCAGGTTTTTACTTTTCTATCTGATTGTATTTGATAATAACCATGTATCTGAAAAAGATGTCCAGGACCTCTGGTATAAAATTAGGTCTGGCGGTATATTTAACTGTAGACATGGAGAACTTTTTAATCCCTGTGTGCACCAAAGCCATCTTGTGTTCTTGCTACAAAAGCTCTCTTTGGTTTCATATGGCCACAGAACCCAGTCCTGTTTAAAAGTTCCAGTACAGTAAATTAATATGCTCGAGTTGTTTTAGAATAGGATTTTTTAAACTGTGTCCCAAACAACTTTTGGTGATGGAGGTAACCCAAGTTTAACTAAATAATCTTTTGCTGCACATCAGAACTATAGTATTTGGTTTTAACAATTGCAGGGCTCAACATAAAGGACTGCCCGATGGCCCGGGCAAGCGTGAGAAATGTTCGGGCCAGTAAAAAGTATTGTCACTTGCCCAAACGGGCCAGTGCTTCATTCTTAGTCACTAACATATATTTTTCATTAATGTATATTATTTAACATCTTGTAAGTAGACATTTACTTGGGTAAAACACGACGAAAGAAACGATGCAATGTTTTGCACAATTTGCTGTCAGTTTACAGGTAATGCAGAAAAGTTGGGAGCCTTTTTTCGTTGGAACATGTCTGTTGTATATATATATACAGTTATATTTGATTTTTGAATTTTTATTTTTAAATATGTGTCACTGACACCTTTAATTGGGGCCAGTGAAAATTTTGGCAGGGCAAGTGAAAACCTGAACCACTGGCCTGACTGGGCCAGTATAAAAAAGTTTGGTTGAGCCCGGAATTGTGATGAATAAAGGGGATTTGGAAATTGTGTTACTTTATATTTATTCTCATGTGAAACTGGAAGTTATGACTTGACAACATCATGTTTCTAGTCACCTTGGTGTGCTCAGAAAAGGTTAATATCAATGGAAATATACTTCAGAGATATTTTACTTGTAAAAATGTATTTTGGGGGGCACGATAAATCGATGAATTGCCTGCGATTATGAATGCAATATTTCCCCGATTGTCAGTGAACTAAGGCTCTGTGCAGTAAATGCTGCTCCATTTGAAAGCAGCTGATGGCGATTTACTACTTACGGTATCAAGGAAACATATTTCATAGTATAATTTCCCCCCACACTTTCAATTGTTTAACTTCAATGAAACGTCATATTGTTGTGTGTTTTATTTTTTTAATTAAAGCTAAAAATTAGAAACATTGTGAATTTATTTTCACAGCTTTCTTTTTCATATTTTCCATGGTGGCTAATATTTTTGTTCACAACTGCTCTATATGCAATGTTCAGCATTCTTTGCTTTCCGCAAGTCTCTTATTCCCTAAACAATAGCAACTGTGATGACAGGATTGTTGTTATCGTGACTATATTTAGTCATACCCAATATTACCAATTTCAGAGTGATGTTTAGTCTACTCTTGTGCCTCGTTTGGGTACTTGCTTTTATTGGTCTTAGCATTTTGTTCCTCCAGTCAGTATTGTAAGCATGGATGCTATGTCTGACATCAGTAGAAGCCGTGCACAGGGATTATTTCAAGGATCAATATCTATCTTTCATTTGACTTGTACAGGTTGAATGTTAACTCTACTACACTTTAAAGTATGAATCATCTTTTAACAAAGCATTCATGCATGCTTTTCAATATGCACGGCCATCACTACATGACTGGGGTCTGTTGAGTTACTGTGTTGGATACACACACTTAGGTTACAAGGACAAGTCTTTTACTGGCTCAGTACATATAACCCTTTTCAGAATCAAATGAAAGTCATGAAAATGTTGAATATTTGTTAAGTTTGGAAACCTGAAAGTTGTTTTCAATATCTCTCAGTTTTATTGATCTCTTGTTTTGTTTTCTTGCAGTTACAGTTACAGAAGACACAGTATTTACAGCTCGGTCAGAACCGAGGCCAATACTACGGTGGCTCTTTGCCAAATGTCAATCAGATTGGAAACACCGCCATTGACCT
This sequence comes from Misgurnus anguillicaudatus, assembly GCF_027580225.2. NCBI lineage: Eukaryota > Metazoa > Chordata > Actinopteri > Cypriniformes > Cobitidae > Misgurnus > Misgurnus anguillicaudatus. The sequence goes on from NC_073338.2 coordinate 27,111,077, forward strand.
TCCTTTTCAGGTCAGTAGATGTATACAGTATGGATTTGAATAAATGTTTAATCTTATGTGTTAGGTATGTAATACTCTGTATGTTTGCTGGTATTTCCTAGACTCCTTTTCAGAATTCAGAGTTGGACACAAGTCGAGCGACCCGTCACCACGGTCTGGTGGAGAGGGTCTATCGAGACAGAAATCGCATCACATCTCCACACCGTAGACCTCTCTCTGTGGACAAACATGGCCGTCAAATATCCTCTTGGAGTCTGTTCATTAATGAAGACAGGCAAAGCATACCAAAATATATTAGTTTCTAATTTCTACCAGTTTGTGTTAGTGTTTAGATTTGATTTACTCATTCTGATAATATGATTTCCTTAATGTTGTTTCTCACATTGATAGCTGCCCATATGCTTCAGTTTATCTGTCACCCCCACCTGATACCAGCTGGAGGAGGTGAGAGTTTATACTTGCACAATTTATTTGCATGTACCGAATGTATACGACCAACAAGACCTTTAAGTGTTTGTGTATTTAATGTCAATAATTGTCTTCCACTTCAAGGGGTGGTTTCCCGGACAAGGTTTATCCTTGCCCTAGACTAAAACACATATTTAAGCTGAAAACAACTTGCATTACCATATCATAACATATATCAGTGCCATTGTTTTGTCTCAAGATGCACACCTGCAATGTTTTTTGTAAGGTTTGCTTGTAAAAACTACTTAAATGTTCTAAAATAACTAAGGCCTAGTCCTGGATTAATCTAAATCCCAAATGATTTTTTCACTTTAATGATAGTTATTAATGTTAATATTTTATATAGAGTGCTGAACACTTTTTTTAATTTTCAAACTTTGTTTGTTATTTATCTGTCTTCATTGGTTCATTACGGTTCTACAGGACCAACTCGGACTCTGCCCTGCACCAGAGCACTTGTAACCCAAACCCACAAGATGGATTTGCAGGAGGTTCCCAAGATTTGCAGACAAAACAAGGTTGATAATGTATTTATTTTGCTTCCCATCAATTTTCTTGTCACTTAAAGGCACAATATGCACTTTCATGGATTAAAATTTCCAAAAACCACTAGTGCATCAAACCATGCGGTGGGCTTACATTATAATCTTGCTGTTGTTTATTTTATTGTGTCATCTATGAATATGATTTGTGAGTCCTGTTAGATCGATTCCCAATTTGCATACTATCAATACATAGTAGTTAAAATTAGATTTAGTTTATCCCATTTCTTTCGAAGCACTCAAATGTCAATACTTTCCTACTTTTAAGGCATAGGACATAGTAAGCAAATTACAGCGTCACCAAGTTACCAACCTATAGTGACAAAAATGACATATTTTGCCTTTTAATCAAGTGTTTTTTTGTCTGTGTTAAAATTTAAATCGAGACTGGTTGTAATATTGAAAATTGTGAATGCTTATAGACGGTTTCAGCAGTAACAACATAAACAAACGGCTTTTGTGGCCCAAACTTAACTTCCAGTAGACTTCTGGAAAGAGTTATTAACAAAAGAGTCCTTCCAGAGTAGATTATTTTTAATAGCAAGCAAAATAAATAACCAATAAATTACCATTACACTGAACTAAAATTACTTTGTAAAATGAACGTAACAATGTTGGCAAATAGGGATGCTTAACGATTAATCGCGATTAATCGTTAGCAGAATAAAAGTTTTTGTTTACATCATATATGTGTGTGAACTGTGTATAATAAATTTGTATAAATAAATGTACACACATGCATGTATATGTTTTAGAAATGTTTACATGTGTATATACATTTGTATATTTATGTATAATTTATATTATATATAAATATAAATACTTAATATATACATTTTTTTCTTCTTAAAATTATACATGAATGTGTTCATATTTATATATATATATATATATACATATTTATTATACACAGTTTACACACATATGTGATGTAAACAAAAACTTTTATTCTGCTAACGATTAATCGCGATTAATTGTTTAGCATCCCTATTGGCAACAGATAGACATGATTAACCGTTGGAAATTTGTCAACCGGTAGAGATTTTGCACTATCGTCTCTATCGAGGTTACGCGCCCATGTCATGCTCCTGTGGGCGTAGTCACGGAAACGTAACGTTGTACACGTATTTAAGCACAGCAGTTTTAAAACAAGTTATTTTAAGCCATTGAAACGCAAATAACAGATGTGTGTGCTCTTTCTGTGTGTGAGGAGTGCGCAAGTCGCGCAACCGCTGCTCATTAAGCTCGTAAACATTTTATCCGCTTTATTGGCTTTAAATACATATATGCGTTAAAATTCCCGTCTTTGCAAGTATCCTCATTAACATGACCATTTAGGGCTTAAGAGAAAGTGAACAGCTAAAAGAGAAAACGCATGTGTAACAGTATATTGGATCCGGTCTTAAAGGGGAAGTTACCCAATTTTGCTCCCGTCTGTCACTCATGTTTATGAAAATTTCTCACTGCACTTGACTAAATCACTTTTCTACCTTAAATAAAAAATACATACATACATACATACATACATACATAGTTATTTATTATCATTCTTTAATCATTGACTCTTTATCTTCAGAGAGCTTTAGTTTTGCTTGTTTTTTTATCTTTTTTTATTCTTGTATAAGGTTTTTGTGAGAATTATGAACATTTCTATTAAAGATTTTAATAAAAGAAAACCTTATATTAAAACATAAAATCTCTAACGTGATACTTATCGTTATCATGATATAAAATGAATCCTATCGTGATAGAAGATTTTGGTCATATCGCCCACCCCTACTACAGATCCTTAAATACTTGCCTGGCTGCCAAATATGCACAGCGGTGATAAATGCTCACTGCTTCCCCTTGTCTTTTGGAAACCAAAACATTTTATTTCCCACAAGGTATTTGTTCCAGAGGTCAGTTTAGTCTCTAGTCAGACTGATAAACAAGCACAGACAAGAAGTTAACTTTGGGCCAGGGGTCTCATTTTTAAAACTGTGCATAGGATCCTTACTAAAAGCCAAAGATGGTGTATGACAAAAATATTAAGACTTATAAAACAAAGCAATGTTCCCTTTATAAATCACAGATCACCTACAAGTGTGCGTACATGAATCATCCTCAGATCCCACCCTGCAAGCCCATTCTCCCATCAACTTGTTTTTTTTATAGATCACAAAGCGTTACTGTGTCATCACACGTTCGTCTGATAAAACTGTCTATAGTGAACTATAGCCTATAGAATTGTGCCCACACTTGCTCCACTGTGTGCTTTCATCCCTCTCTATGTACTAGTTCTTCTTCTCACTATGCCAGGAACAGGGGAACCAGACAGTGACTTTGACAGAGAAGGTCAAAAACAGATATGGGATCATAAAAAGGTACATTGTAACATCTGTTGCTTTACTGTAGTTTTTATCTGTGGTTTTGTTGACGTTTTATGCATCATTTGTTTATAGAACACTTCATCAAGGCCCAAATCAAACAAAATACCTGGAATTAAGTAAGTATGGTTTCATTCAATCTTCATCTGATAGATCATGTTTCTGCTTGGTTAATGGCTAAAAACATACTTTTCTTATAAAATTAGGAAAGGCACATTGTTAGAAAGACTATCTAAAGATGTGAGTCTAAATGAGTGAGCCTGGGTTCTCCGAAGGTTTTTGTTTCTCCACCACTTCACCTTTTAGGGTTTTGGTTCCTTGCCACAATCACCACTGGCTTGCTCACTGGGGTTACAATGACATAACCTGGGATACCTGCTTCCTTTATGTTCTGTTGGTAAAGCTAATTCATATGGAGTCATGTAGAGACTGTATTTGCATACAGTCACCTTTAGTTAGCTCAATAGGCAGTAACTGTAAATAAATTTGTTTTAAAATATAATATGTATAAAAAAATTCTCTTAAACTGCTTTTCTACAATACATGTTATGAAAATTGCTAAAGAAATAAAATGGAGCGCAATCAGATATTTTCGTTTTGAAGTCAACTGTAAAGTAAAGGTTAGGTGAATGGAACGCCCTTGCGGTATCTATCAGTTGGTGGTTACAAGGTAAAAAGGTCATGCAAGTATTAACAATGCACCCTCCCCTCAAGGTTAGCTAATAAATCCAATGAAAAATGTTAACTGATTGGGTACTGATTGTATCTTGTCATGTGTGTAAAGAGACTCCGATAGCTGTAGTATGCTTTACTTCATATAGACGTAATTAAGCCAGTGGCATAAAATAAACTATGACCTACCTTGTTTATGAGGAGCTTTTGTGCTTGAGGCTTATCCAACTACCCCAGTTATTTCTAACAGCCCTTGTGTACCGTTTCCCAGCATATTTCCATCTCCAGATCAGGAAATGACAGCAGAAATGACCGGCGGCTCTCTGCCAGACCTAACCAATATCCAGATTCCCCCTCCTCTCCCCACACCTCTTGACCCCGATGACAACTCATCCACTTTCAGTGCCTCCAACAGCACCGGCAACCTGGCCAACACTCACATGGGCCTCACTTCTGCTAGCCAAGGTAATTACACTATCAAAGGTATTACAACATATGAAGAGTTTGGTAAAAAAACACGATAAACGGCATTTTTAAAAAAACGAGTTACTGCCAAAATCAATATTGTATCTGGTCAGTATTAAAAAGTAAATTCTTAATTTTACGTAAAATCCAATATCCGCCATGTTATTCTGTTATCTTTTCTCCCTTTTTTCACAAAAACGAGATAAACGATAGTCCTCTTTCTCTGCAAAATGCAATAAATCCGCTCAACAAATCACAGGGCACCATTCCACGTATTGTAAACAACAATGGCGGCGCATTGAATACACGCTGAATCCTAGTTTTCCTCATCTACGTTGTACTTCGTGATCAACAAACAAACAAAAACAAAATAATACTTTTGATTGCATTGATAAACCTGTGGTGGTTTTCTGTGGCGGAAGAAACGTAAGCCAAAAATCAAAACCGAATAATTTATGTAAGAGGCACTCGGGCCAAGAAAAAACGCTGGCTGTTGCTTGTTCTCACATGACAGCATCAAACTTCTGTCATGCTAACACATTGATGCCAGGAGATCTTTTGAAAAACTTTACATTATTTCACTTGAAGTCAACAAAAATCGAGCAGGACTAAAACATTTTACAGCTGATTGCGGACCAAAAAGTTCAGCGACGACGTCCTAAGGATGACAGCAGCAATGACAGTGTTTTTAATATGACAAAATAAGTGTTTTGATTAATGACATTAATGTTTTATTTTTTTTTAAATCAGTCTATACCACTAGTCAACTAAATGAATATAACGTAGCAAAGATGAATGCACATTTATATATTGATTCAATAGATTTATTGCATTTTGAAAAAAAACCTTGTCATGGATTTATTGCATTTTGTGGAAAAAATACTCAGTTTTTAGAATAAATCTTTGAAAATCAAATTATGTATTTTAATTTTTAATGTTATTATAACCTAAAGATGCTATGTGAAAGTTTGCAACAGAAAATAGTGCTTTTTCGTCTTGCTACTTTCTTGATATAGAAAACACATTTTTACCCAAGTTAGTCAAAATGGATTTATTGTGTTTTGAAACCAAACTCTTCATATATTACAAGTATATATGCTGTGTGTGGTAAGATGTGCTATGTTCTTTAAAGGTCACCTAATATGGCAATTTTTCAAGATGTAATATTAGTTTCAGGTGTCCCCAGAATGTGTCTGTAAAGTTTTAGGTCCAAATACCCTATGAATCGTTTTTTTCTCAACCAGGGTCAGGAACCCACTAGGGGCCTCAACAAACTTACAAGGGGGTCTCAAGATGACACTAAAAAAGCATTAAAATAAGCTAAAATGACTAAAATAAAGATATTTTGTGGTTATTTTTGTAACAAATATACATCTATTTAGTTATGCCAAGCTGTAGTATATTTTACTTGGTAGAAATTTGAGGCCTTCAAATATTGTTATAGTCAGTTGGGGGGCCTTGAAGTGAAAAAGGTTGAGAACCCCTACTACAGATAATTTATTATACAATATTGATAAGGCACATTTTTGGTTGTGCAGGAAACAGTGCTGTTTTGTGTATGTCTCTATAAATGCAAATGAGCTGCTGCTACTACCACCCTCCTTCCCCAACCCCGCTGACTGTTGTCTATACCAAAAACATATGCCGTATTTTAACTTTTCATCACATCAGCCCAGACCACATCGACGGTGAGCGTTCAGCGCCGACATGAGAATGTGGTTCCTCTTATTCTCAACACAGACTCTCAGCAGCATCCAGGTCTCCAGCAGCTGTCGCCCACCCTCTCTCCTCCACTCTCTCTAGCTCAGGTAACACTACCCTTATACCTCCATCTGCTGAAACGATCTGTCTGCACTCATTTGGGTTGGTGTTATAAGGGGAACATTCTGTTCATCTTCAAGTGTCTGGTCGAGGTCGGTATGTGAGGGAACAGCCATTGATTCTTTGCAGGTGTTAGGGTGAGAAATGACAGGCAGTGGGAAGCGGGAATGTAATTTTGCTTTTTCAGTTTACACTTGCTCCTACCGTGACAATTGCAGATACCAAAATTTGTATCAGCTTCTGCCACCCTGGTATTAATAATCGATACTTTGAAATAAATAGCTTGGGTAACTAATGAAATGAATCAATTATTGTCTGACATGTTTAGCTGAGATGTTAAAGGTCCTGTTCTTTCTGTGTTTTTGAAGCTTTGATTTGTATTAACAGTGTGCAATATAACATGTATTTTGTCACACAGTTTACTTATCTGTATAGCGCTGTTTAAACTGTCCTCAAAACGGTCTGATGTTTTCCTTGTTCTGTGAAGTCCGTCCTTCAGAAATACCTAACGAGTTCTGATTGTGTAGTTTGTTTAGTGTGTTTTGATTCGACAGCAGCTTAGCTTGCCGTTAGCTTAGCTAGCGACTGACGTATTCCTGTGGGCGGAGTTTAGTCAAAAAACTGTTCTAGTGACGTCATTAAAGCAGAAAGTAGAGGGCTGTAGTCCAAACCGGCCGTTCGCTGTAGGCTTTAAAAGAAGACTTCTGTTAAAGAAAATATATCGCCTTTTACAGGTATTATTTATGTTATTATAGCAACATTACACACTAACTAGGGTTTAGAAAATGAGATCAGAAAGAACGTGACCTTTAACGCATTCGGTTTGTTTTAAAGAAAAAAATCTAAATGGTAATACTTTAGAATACAATAAGGTTGTATTTGTTAACAATTAGATGCATTGGCTAACATAAACTAATAATACTTCTACAGCATGTGTTAATCTTTGTTCGTGTTGATTTTAGCATTAACTAATACATTAATGCACCATGAACTAACATGAATAACTGTATTGACATTAACAAGAATTAATACATGTTGAAAAACTATATTGGTCATTGTTTGTTCATGTTAGTTAACGCCCTTTACTAATGTTTACTAATACAACCTTATTGTTAAAGGCAGGATAGGCAGGAATTATCTAAAAAAACTTTTTTACAAATTTGTTTGAACTGTCTTTATATATCAATACGTAAGGTGTGGGTACTCTGAAAAAGAGAGTATAGAGATCGAGTGTCTGTAGACCTCTCACCACTGTTTTAAACACAGCTCATTTTTTCCATTCACTCCACCCCCTCCCTTCTGGGTTTCTTCTATACATTTTAATTATGTATTTGTATATAAAGACAGTTTAAACAAATTTGTAAAGAAGTTTTTTAGATAATTCCTGCCTACCCTGCCTTTAAGTGTTACCAACTAAATGTACTGAAAGTGGTTTGACGGTTCATTGGGATGACGCAAATATCTATAATAATATTCTGCGTTTTAATGCAAATAGTAAATACAGATTTGCTGTTAAATACTAAAACAACTTTTCCCACATTTTGTCATATTTTGATTAGGACTGGGAAAAGATTAATTGCAATTTATCACATACAAAATATAAGTGATTTTTGGCATAATATATGAGTGTGTGCTCTGTGTAATTATTATTTACATATAAATACACACATTCATGTATGTATTTAAAAAACATTTACATGTGTGTATATATACATTTATTTATATTTTTATATATTATATATACATTTAAAAAAATTGATATATGAATAAAAAAATCTGACATGAATATATGTATGTGTGTGTGGTTAAATGTACACAATAATTACACAGTGCATACACATATATTATGCAAAAAATAACTTTTATTTTGTATGCGATTAATCTTTTCCTAGCCCTAATTTTGATGAATGCAAATTTCCAAAATCCATCAGTGTTTGTTAAACACGTACTTTCCTGCAAGGTACAGCCTGAACTACTGCAGAGTATGTCTGCTACTATTACTCCTGTTGACCTATGCAGTTTGTGATACTAAAATGCTGTCTCAATCTGTATCCATGTTAAATAGTCGCTGACAATAGACACCATGACGCTGGAGCAGCAGTTGGCTCAGTATGCTTTCTTCAGTCAGCCGTCCACACAGTCAGGGGTCAGTGGACTTCCTCAGCTCCAGCAGAACAATCAGCTGCCACCTGCATCAGGCAGCCAGACACAGACCTCTGTGGGCATTGACATTAACACGGTAAGATTGCATTTCAACTCGACCTTTAGCTCCTTGCTTTCTAGTATTTGGGAACGTACGGTCCATTCAGACTAAGCTAATATGATATTTGATTTGAGCTTATTTAAAAAAAAAAGTGAGAACTATGATAAAAATGCGCATTAGAGTTATGCAAATCAAAACAATCTTCTATGGTGTTTAGCCTCAAAGAAGTCGTCTTTAATTTTGCCTAGATTATTGCTGTCCTCATCTCAACCAACTTGATGAGGTTTTTTAAAAAAATTGTGTTGTCATGTATGCTGGGCACTGGTTCCCTTTACTTTAGCAGCTGCTTCAACATTTAGGGGCGGTTTCCCGGACAGGGTTTAGGTAAATCCAGGACTAGGCCTTATTAATATAAGGTCATTTAAGATGTTTTTACAAACATACCTTACAAAAAAACACTACAGGTGTGCATCTTAAGACACAACAATGTCAACGAAATATGTTAAAATTAAACAGGACAAGGTGTTTTTAAATTAAAGCACCTCAAGCATCCATTTTAGTCTGGGATTAGGATAAGCCGTGTCTGGGAAACTGCCTCTTAGGCTGGGTACACACCAAATTTAAAAAAAAATCTGAGAATGTGAGAGACATGATGAAAAAATTGACGATTTAACACTTTTGTTCCTATAGTGTGTGAAGTGCTGCTATGTGGTCAGCACATCACGCACCATCAGATTAACTTCACAAACAGCTCTCAGCTGAAAACACAGGAAATCTTGCGATGTTTCTCGCATCCAAACGTGACTTCACAGTAAACAAACATGGCAAGCAAAGTGCATAAAGAAAAGTCATTAATACAATGTACTGCTTTTTTACATCTCTGATGCCCATTTCACTTTGGACTGTGCCTGCTGCGCCATGTAGTTGTTATGGTTTTATCTTTCATCTGCTCACTTCCTGATTTGGTATCGTTTCATTTCACTTGACAATCTACAGCGTGTGTGTGCGTTAGTTCTCGGGGCTTTCGCCACACAACAAGATTTCTGATCGTAAATATTCAACATGTTGAATATTAAAGGCGGGTGCATGATTTTTGAAAAACACTTTGGAAAAGGGAGTCGGGCCGAGTACCAAAACACACCAGGGCTCCAGACTAACTTTTTTCACTAGGAACACAGTGGCCCCAAAGTGAATATTTTAGGGGCGCAACCAGAAAATTTAGGGGCACATACCGTAAATCAACATGCTAACCAAATATTCACATTTCTACTAAGTAATACACTGTATTACTAATAAATACTTTGATGATAGATGCAGAAAGTACAATGTGCTGTTTCAAATTCAGTGTCACATCACAAAAAAAGGGTCAAATTTACTGGTCGCACATGTGCGACTGGATGTAAAAATTCAGTGGCACACTCTCAAATTTTGGTGGCAAAATGCCACCATTTGGTGGCAGTCTGGAGCATTGCACACTTGTAGCCAATCAGCAGTAAGGGGCGTGCCTACTAACCGACATCGTTGCCTGGGTTGCGTATGTGTGGGGGGGTCTATCAAAAGAAGGTCTAGATTCTATTGGGGTAGGGGCGTGTTTGTTTAGGTGATTTCAAATGTCAACATTGGCTTTCGGAGATCTTGCACCCCGCCTTTAACCATTTGGGATTGGAGCGGCCCCGACGTGCTTCCGAGCAGATTCAGACGCTCTTAACGCACCGCGCACCACAGGAACATCTGACAAGATAATCGGCGCAACCACGAAGATGATTGGGACTTAACCTAGGATTGTCGTTAGGAGAAAAGCTACCTAAATTCACCCCAATTATCTTGTGGTGTGTACCCAGCTTTAGTTTACAATAGACATTTATAGGAACAATATATTTTTATAAAAAAATCTACATTTGAAATCAAAAAGATAATACGATTAAAAGAATTGTGAATACAGAAGTATGTTCAGACTTTTGACTGACAATGCAAATAATGACTTACCAACTGTTTTTGTGGTGCCTAAGAAATGAGACTTTCATACAGTTCTTAACTTTGGTTTTAACACTTGCTTAGCCTTGACAATACATGATATTACCCATGTCATGGTCTCTTCTGTGAAGAAATACTTGTTTTTATGAAAATGCTGTAATCCGATAAGTCAATGACCTGATTACAGAGTGCTGTTATTACAAAACATAGTTGGTAATGACACAGGCACAGGCCTTGTAACACTGACAAATCATGACAGTTGCCTTTCAGAGGTCCCCTACAGGGGCTCTGGTGGTCTAACTTGGTGTTGTCCCACATAGGCTTCTTCCCTCCAGCAGTACCGCTGTAGGGTGGGGTCTTCGGCCAATCAGTCTCCGACTTCTCCTGTCTCCAATCAAGGCTTCTCTCCCGGGGGCTCGCCTCAAGTAAGGGCGAATCCAGCAGCCGCTGCTTCCTCCCTGTAGTTTGTTTTGTTTGGAGCCGTTTTGGAAACTGTCCTTATAATCGCTCTGTGTGTCCCAGTCTAGTCGTGTCCCCCAGTCTCTCTAATCCCGGCTGCTTTGCTGTGTGTCTGAGCTCTACTCAGTCTTTGTGTGTATCGTGCTGAGTAGCGATATTGTTTAAAAGTACTCGGTGAAAGTCAAGTTCTTGTTATACGTTCTCTTAACACCAACACATTTTTATATTGTGATTGTTGAGCTACTTTATAGTGTCAGTTTGAACCTTTAACTAGACCTGTTACGATTACTTTTTTTTTTAGACCTGTTACGATTACTAAATTATCCTTTATTACAATATCATGTTATGATTATTCAAAAGTTTACAGGACTTGTGCAATAAAACAACAAATTATGTCTACTGTGGTAGAACAGTTTACATTTGAGGTGAAAGAACAACATTGTTGTCTACCATCACTGTGAAAATAAACTCAAACTACTAGATGTAGTTACTTAAATATGAATAAATATTAATAGCAATTTGCTCATCCATTTTAAGTCATTTAAAACACAATAGGACAGTTTCCCAGACAGGGTTTAGATTAAACCAGTACTACGCCTTAGTTATTTTAGAAAATTTAGCATAGACAAATTAATACCTTTTTATTTCAATGTGTGCACTTGGTTTTTGTGCGGCGTGTCGTGGGTGTGTTGGCATTTGGCCTGGCCCCGTTCATTCCTTGGGATCTAGGCGGGGATGAATTTGGAAGCCACACTTTCATGTTTTCCCTATTTAAAGACCCCATTTCCATTTTTAGTTTGCAGCACTTCGACCTCGGGCGAATGATGTAATGATGTCACTGGGCCCAACGTTGAAGTGCTGCAAACTAAGTGCTCTTCCGCCATACAATAGAGTTCTCATTTTTTATCCGCTTAAAAAATTGGCACATTTTATGTTGTGCCACCATACTTATACATTTTATGTTGTACCACCATACTTGTGTAACTACTCATGTGACAGTCTTTAAATAAGGAAAACATGGAAGTGTTTGGTGGCTTCTAAATTCATCCTTGTTTGGATCCTAAGAAATGAATGGGGCTAGGCTAAATGCTAACACATTCACGACGCGCTGTACAAAGATTAAATGCACGCATTGAGAAAAGATAAGGTAAGAACATAGTAAAAGATAAGTTAAGAACATAGTAAAATATTAAAAAACTGTGGTGTTTTCCTTTAAATAAAACTTTGTCGATGTGCATTTTGAGCCAAAACGATGTATGTTGAGATTTGTCAGTGCAAGATTTTTTTTAAATCAAGCTAGGATAAGCCCGGTCTGGGAAACTGCCCCATTATATGATATGCAAATAATGAAATTACAAAAGCACACAATTTAAAGGAATAGTCTACTCATTTTCAATATTAAAATATGTTATTACCTTAACTAAGAATTGTTGATACATCCCTCTATCATCTGTGTGCGTGCACGTAAGCGCTGGAGTGCGCTGCGACGTTTCGATAGCATTTAGCTTAGCCCCATTCATTCAATGGTACCATTTAGAGATAAAGTTAGAAGTGACCAAACACATCAACGTTTTTCCTATTTAAGACGAGTAGTTATACGAGCAAGTTTGGTGGTACAAAATAAAACGTAGCGCTTTTCTAAGCAGATTTAAAAGAGGAACTGTATGGCGTAATAGCACTTTTGGGAGTACTTCGACTCGGCGCAGTAACACCCTCCCTCTCCCATTATGAGAGTGAGAAGGGGAGCGGACTTTTTAGGCGAGTCGAAGTATTCCTAAAAGTGCTGTTACGCCATAAAATATAGTTCCTCTTTTAAATCCGCTTAGAAAAGCGCTACGTTTTATTTTGTACCACCAAACTTGCTCGTATAACTACTCGTCTTAAATAGGAAAAACGTTGATGTGTTTGGTCACTTCTACCTTTATCTCTAAATGGTACCATTGAATGAATGGGGCTAAGCTAAATGCTATCGAAGCGTCGCAGCGCGCTCCAGCGCTTACGTGCACGCACACAGATGATAGAGGGATGTATCAACAATTCTTAGTTAAGGTAATAACATATTTTAATATTGAAAATGAGTAGACTATTCCTTTAATGGAAAGTAGATATATTATTTTTTGGTAAAATTTAAAGTTAACATGTGAATATATTCACATACGTGTGTGTGTGTGTGTGTGTGTGTGTGTGTGTGTGTGTGTGAATATAAAACATATAAATTAGAACATTACTGTTCATTGCAATACCCAAAGTCATACCTTCCACATTGGGTTTGCACGAAAGGATTGATACATAACTTACAAATTAAGAAGTTTAAATCACTGTAGCATTTTTGTCATATTAAGTGGTTTTTAAATATTGAGTGACAAAGACTTTTAACTGATGTATAGTTTGGCGAGATTAAATAATTATCTGAATTGTATGACAATCATTGTGATGTCGATGGCGCCCTCTGCAGGTTAAGAGATTTCAATTCATCCACAGAATATAGGCGTATCATGTATTCTGCATATATGACTCGATAATGAATTAATTACATAAATAATACAATAATACTTATTATTTCAATGTCTTAAGCAAGGCTTTGTTATATACAATACCCGTTTATATAAATAGGCATTCTGTCATATGCCACAGCCAAATCCCTAAACACAGCCAAATCCCTGCATATATGACTCGATAATTAATTAATTAATTAGTTAATTAATTACATGAATAATAAAATCATGTTTATTATTTCAATGGCTTTGCAATTTTAGCATCATCATAACATTTTTTTTGCTATCTTAAGCAAGGCTTTGTTATATACAATACCCATTTATATAAATAGCCATTTTGTTATGGGCCACAGCCAAATCCCTAAACACATAAACAGATTTTCATTTTGTATAAACTCTGATGAAATTCCAGATTAAGAGAGTCTTAAATAGTTTTGTTTTATATTCAGGAAGTGATATTTAGTTGTACTCTTTCCAGTATTATTGGCTTATTGTGTCCTCTTCTGTTAATCATTTTCCTGTTGTTCTCTAAAAGCCGTTACAGATCTGAAATGATAATCACAGTCTGAGATTGATAACAGGACTGGGGATGTCTGATTTGAGATCTTAGCCTCAGGTGTTTGCTCATCTGACTTTGAATGCTTTATCAAGTTTCAACAAGGTGTTACCTTTCTGTACAGCACACAAGCAACAAAACTTGTTGCTGTTTTGAAAATGAGCTTAAACTCTTGGTTTCATCTTGTTGCAGAATTAGTGTCATCAATTTTCTTGTGATGCAGAACTTAATTTTGTGAAATGTGAGGTCTGATATATTGTTTTAAGGGCCGTGTGAGAGTAAGTGATCATATTTAACCTTTTCTCTAATATGTTTTTCCTTTAGCACTCATCCATTCTCGGAAGTGTCTTCGGTGATGCGTTTTATGACCAGCAGCTGTCTCCCCGGCAGACCAGCGCTTTGTCTCAACAGGTGAGATCACTGTGCACTGTGTATAAATAACCTCAATTATATTTAAGCTGTTTAGAGCATCAGTGACTTTGCAAGCCACAGGTCACACATGTGTATATAAAGCATTTAGTGGAGGACTAGAATCACTCCAGCTTTCTACGATCTGATTCACTTAGATTTGAGAAATGTTGTGCCTCCTGTCCAGGTACAATTCTGTTTTGTGAACTGACCACTAGAGGGCAGCTGTGAAAGCTGTGAGATAACAGGCTTAGGTTTAACCAAAGCTTTCTTTTAGACACAGTGATCATCATTTATTCGCAGTGTTGTTTTTGATACCATTTTTTTTTTTTTTGGAAATCTTAAAATGGGTATTTTTATGAATGCCAGATGTGCAGTTTTCAATTTATAAATGATCTATATTCATACACTCATATGTGTTTGTGTGTGTGTGTGTGTGTGTGTGTGTGTGTGTGTGTGTGTGTGTGTGTGTGTGTGTGTGTGTGTGTGTGTGTGTGTGTGTGTGTTATAAAATTTATATCGCTTATCTTTCCAAAATAATTTTAGGGGGCACCATCTTACTATAAAATAACTATTAAGGTGATGACTGTTGTTTACTGTTGTGGGGCTGGCACATTCAGTCAGTAATGATGTAATACTCTTGTCTTTTATAAAGAAAATGCTTTCATTTAAAAATACTTTTTAAAAGTTAAAGGGGACCAGTTTGGTTCCCCACATTCTTTAATATGGCATACAGTACCATATATAACCTGTAGCCCATCTGGATTTTATAACAATTAGACTAGTAGGTGGTTCATCTCATTGTTAAAAAACACTTAGCCTATTAATATTTCATTAAAGAAAAACATCACCATTTTTCAATATTTTACTATGTTCTTACCTCAACTGATACAAATTAATTCATACCTATCTTTTTTCAATGCGCACACTTTTAATCTTTGTACAGTGCCTCGTGAATGTGTTTGCATGTAGCCTAGCCCCGTTCTTTCCTTAGGATCCAAACAGGGATGAATTTAGAAGCCACCAAACACTTCCATTTTTTCCCTATTTAAAGACTGTTACATGAGTAGTTACACGAGTAAGTATAGACCCCTTCAAGGTTTGTAAACATTGAATGACTATCGGGTGCGCGCGCAGCATGGGGTCAAACTGTTCATACAATCGAGGCTTTAAAATTTAATCTAACAGGTCTGAAAAATTATGACTTACCTCAAATGAAGTGAGCACTACAAACACAAGCCTCTTTTCATATTTGCATTGTCTCAGTCTGCACGTTAATTGCTTGCAGCCGCAGATGTTGTATTTTTTTGTTTTTGAGATTCTGCATGAATCACGAAAACTTAACGGAAGACCTGGTGCGATTTTCAGAGCCCACGACGTAAGTAGGCATTTTTAACGATACCGAATAACACGCAACTCAATCTGCTGTAATGACTTTTCTGACCCTGACATGCGCAGTGGGAACCGACTGTGACGTGAACGGTGAAGGGGGCTATTGTGGCACAAAATAAAACTTTAGTTTGGAGCCATATGAATGAATGGGGCTAGGCTAAATGCTAACACATTCACGAAGCGCTGTAGATTAAAGATTAAAAGTGCATGCATTGAAAAAGATAGGTATGTATTTATCTAAGTTGAGGTAAGAACATAGTAAAATATTGAAAAATGGTGGTGTTTTCCTTTAACAGTAGAAATCTGCCTTATTGTATACAACTGTAGTCTACCAGGTTGCTTTAGTCCAGGTGAACTTGTTTATGTGTATTTGGCACTACCTACCACATTTTGCAGGTGTACAGTATGATTAAGATGTAATCGCCTAGCTCAAATTTAAGACCGCATTGTTTATTAAAAAAATGGTACGACTTATATATTTATAATGCTGGATACAAGCTGAGTGGCTTTTTTACTCCGATTTTAATAGTGTGCAAAGATTATTATTTATATTTGATTAATGAAATGATTCATACTATTTTTTCCCTTGGTTGTGTTCTCTATATCTACATTTCATTTGATTGTACCATCCTACATTTCTTTTGATTCTTTAGCTAGAGCAGTTCAACATGATTGAGAATGCATTCAGCTCAAACAGTCTGTACTCAGAGGGATCGACTCTAAACTACTCGCAGGCCGCAATGCTCAACCTGACCGGTAGCCACGGCAACCTGCAGGACACACAGCAGCTAAGCTATAGCAGCCATGGGAACATCCCCAACATCATTCTCACAGGTATTGCATCTGCCCAGGTTGGATATTGCATAATGTTGCCTGTAGCTTTGCAGTACGTGTATGCTTGAGTAAATATCAGGGATGTTAAAGTCCCCCTGTGGGGAAAATCATTTTTGTATTGTTGTTAATAGGTCTATGTGGTGTTTTTAATGTCTTAAGACAAGCCATCAGCAAATTTATCATTCAACACCATTGCTGAGTATTTTCTCTATAAAATTGGAGACCGTCTCATTCCCACGGTTTAAAATCGCCTAGGTTTCCAACGTCACAAACATGTAACGGTTGAATGCATGGATCAGTAATTCAAGTCAAAGATATTATGTTTGGATGCCGCATAGACTCTTAGCTATGCTTCTGTGCTGCTCACACATGCACGGTTTTATACCTTTAACCTGTTAACAAAAGTGCTTAAAGATTAGTGCTTAGCAGTTATGTGTCTGAAACTGCTGAATGTAGCATCTATTCACGTATATATCTATAGTCCAAAGTGGTGCGAAAGAGTAGCCTGGGAAAACCCAGACAACTTCCGGCAAATTTAGATTTGCTCTGCAAGTAGTCTTGCCAAGAGGCCATTCAAGCCCATTTCTAATGCCGAGAAATCACGGCACCAATCAGAAACATTGGGGCGGGCTTTACACGATGACGACAGCGCAGCGACGGTGAAGCAGATTTTGTACATTATAAAGATGTATGCCACCGTGGAACATCACTCATTCTAATCAGCTATCGCGTCTGTTTTAAGTGATTTAAACTTTTCCTTTTCGTTAAAACCTGAGCAAAGAACAACACTCAAAGCCTTCATATTAAAAAAAAAAAAAGATGTTATCGCTGTCTTACAGACTGGATCTGGCAAAAGTCTGATATAGCTCTGCATACGTCATCTCCTTCAGCGCTGTGATTGGGTTTAGGTCTATCCAATTGGACACAGAGGCATTTGAGAGATGTCCATGGTGGCTCCCCTTTGGAAATTATTTGTCTATGAAATTTTGCCAGACCATAACTCAGTTACTACTGAGAATGGTCTGGTTTTAACCAGGCTAGCGAAAGAGTGGAGGCGGAGACTAATTTGCATATTCATGTCTATGGTCCGAGTTGTGCAATTGAGTAGAGGCAGGGACTAATTTGCATATTCATAGATCCGTGTCATACGCAGTGAGACAAAGTTGTACATTCAAGCTCTTTAAAGCATAAAAATGTG
This sequence comes from Misgurnus anguillicaudatus, assembly GCF_027580225.2. Taxonomy (NCBI): domain Eukaryota; kingdom Metazoa; phylum Chordata; class Actinopteri; order Cypriniformes; family Cobitidae; genus Misgurnus; species Misgurnus anguillicaudatus. The sequence goes on from NC_073338.2 coordinate 27,128,933, forward strand.
ATGGGTAAAACTTTTAACTCATTATGTTAATTATGATGCTCAAAGATGTGATTTAAAGCAACACTATGTAGTTTTTTACCTTTAAATAATGTCTCTAAAATTATTTCAGTGATAGAACAACTTTTAACTGGACAAACTGTACTGTTGCTGCAACCTGAACAGCCTCCTAGCTGCTACAAGCACACTCTGAAAGTCGAGGTGGAGGGTAGTAAACACACCCCCGCCCCTCCCCCTGCCAGGCACTGTTGCGCTTTTCAACCACATTGGGGAGCTGTAAGTCATTTTTACATGGAAACTACATGGTGTTGCTTTAACTGATAAAATTCTTGACTACAGGGAGACTTTAACACCCGAGACAATGTTTAGCACATTATCTTGACTAATTTGTAGTTATAGGGGTGCCTGTCTCCCAAGCCCATTCAAAGAGTTCTCAATCCTCTGACAGGTGACATGAGCTTTGACGCAGATTCCCAGTTCCCCTTGGATGAGCTGAAAATCGATCCGCTAACACTGGACGGCCTGCACATGCTCAACGATCCTGACATGGTTCTTGCAGACCCCGCCACAGAAGATGCTTTCCGGATGGACAGGCTGTAATATTTTAGGTATATTATATTATTAATTTGCCCTTTTTAGAGATTGGTATGGTTACGTGGGAGAAGAAGCTATGATCTCCACAGTGTGTTTAGGGGCACCTGACCCGTTTTCTCAAAGCTCACCATGCGGAAAGGTGGGTGGTCGCTGCAGTGTCTGATAATGTTTTCATAGCGTGCTATGGAGAATGCTAGAAGCGCTGCCACAGTCCACAATTATTTAGGATTATACTGACACCTTTAACTCTAGATGAGTGAATGGGACTATATATACTGTATAAGATCCCTCAATGCCCTTTTCTTATGTTCTTTCATTTCATTGCCTAAAGAAGCCCCTTTCGCTCCCCCCGTACCTCCAATCGCTTGCCTCCCGGCTCAAAAATCTGTTACATGCCACTTTGTTTTCACTACAAATATTTATTTATGCACTTTTATACATGCATATGCCACCAAAAACATTGTTTGCCATGAGTGGTTTTTAATTTATTTCTTTGTACAAATGTTTCTTGCTTATAAGACCATTAATGGTTAAAAAGGAGTGTTAATCCTCCCCATTTTAAGGGCAGTATTGTTAGCCTCATGCATCAGCTGAAACACATTTTACCTTTACACTAATGTACTCAAAGACAGCTATGTTTCTTCATTGTGGTTTGAATATATGATTGTAATTTGTTATAAATGTCTAGTCATGGTTCCGGGTGATGTGGCTAAAGATGATAAATGCACTTTGTGAGGATTATGATCAAATGAATCTGGCTGAAAAAAATAGGCTAATTGGAAACTTTCATATCTCTTGTGCTTAATTTGGTTTTGGTCACCAAAGCGTTTAGATATGCATGTGTATATGCACATGGTTACATATCATTGCACTAATTTAAATTAAGCAGATCTCTATGAAACATTTCACACCAGTGAATTCGGTGTACCTCTACGTTCAATGTACAGTGTGCATGTAGCGTTACAGTATAGCACAGCTACTGTATGTTAAACAATCTTTGTAGTGTACCTGATACAGTCAAAATGATGCTGCAGTCTTTAGCATTACTTTCAGGTTAAGAAACGAAAACGCAGTACATGATAATGACGTTTGCATGTGTATCAAACTAGTCACTGTGATAACCAGATTCTGCCTTACACTGAGAAAATGCAGTTTTTTGTCATTTCTGTTCTGTGAAAATGTTGTTGTATTCTGAAAAATTTGGTACTGTAAAATAGCTGTAAGTGATTCTGGGTTTGTTTTGGTGCATTGCTCTCATTGCTGTCATGTCTTCTGGTTCTCATGACATCATATGCCCAAAAGGGGAGGTTTATTACTCTTACTACCTTTTTTGAATCACATTTATCTTTTTCTCATTTTTTTCTCTCTAGATTTTTATACTCTTACCACTTTATAAAGTGTAAGAAGTTTGTTTACAAGTAACATTAATACAATCTTAATGTTTAAAGTAAGTAATGAAATGCTAAATACAAGAAAAATATTTTAAGAAATTTTGTTATCCTTGTAAAATTTCTCTGAAGGGATAACCGGATTTGGAAAAATATCTATGCAAAGTATAATTAAATGTTTAAGAACACAAAAATACTAAAAATGGCTCAAACAAAAGTATAGTTTTTATAGCATCTATTCGTTCTAAGTCCATGCAGTGAATTTTAATTGTTGCACAGATGGCTTTGTTTATTTTCAGCAATGTAGAAACAGAATAGTTAATGCATGAAAAATGTTTTTAAATCTCTACTTCGTAAAGGACTTTTCTCATATGAGATCTGATTGCACCGTGTACATTTGTATAAATGAAACGCATGACCAACATGTGCTTTGTCTCAGACAATTGTTTTCATGAGGATCATGCTGCAAATGTTAAAAAATGTAAAATATTCAAGTGGAAGGATGTGTCAGGTAAACAGTTATTGTTATATATTCCTTTACTTAACTGCCTCATGGAAAGAGCAGCATTGCTGAAACCAGAATGTATTTCATCACTTTTTGTGTAGGACCAAACATATTACTGAACTAGCGTTGTTTTTGTTACTGTGATGTCTTTTCCATGTGTCGATTAGTTAATAGTTGCCCTTTGTGTTATTGTGCCGCCTCCATTTCACTCGCAAGTGGCTGCATGGCCGATCACCTTTACAAAATGGTGATTTTATAAGCTGCGCACTTTTATCTTTGTGACATTTTATTTCACATCTGTATTCGTGTAGTCCGCGTTTATGTGAACGTGTATCACTTCATACATTTACTTGGCACTTTAATCAATAGTACGTTTTTTTCCTCATTCTTTTTACACCCATCTGAGTGACTGTTATGTGCACTGGGTCTATTCTCCCCCCATGTTTGGCCGCCTTTGCCTTCTACTCTAAGACAAGTATTTTTGAAAAAGTGAAAAAGTATCTGTTGTCTATTTATGATTTTATACTTGATCAAAACTTTTTATGTAGTGTTAGCAAAGTATGAAAGTACCCCGGTATTAACAAAATGCATCAAAGAAAGCTGGTGACTGTGTCTTAGTTCATAATGGACCAGTTTTAACTTCACATAGCTTTCATCCGTGGACTGAAGTGTGTCATTAACAAAAATTGAAGCAGAATCTAAAAAAGTAAGTAACAGATATAAAAGGAATGCATGCAAAAATGAAAATGTCTTCTTTGTAACTTCTATTCAGTATCTAATGTATGTACAGCCTTCATGTACATAAATGCTACACTAATACATTTCTATATTTTAAAATTTAAAATTAGAGCTTAATATATAAAAAGTATGTAAAAATCTATAAATGAAACAGATAATATGGAACTATATGTTTCAATATTTCAAAATGCTTTGACGTGGACTTTATATTATCCTTTGTTCAGGGATTTCTAACTTTCCTTTGACTCATTGTTTAAATAAAAATCTGTGTCTATTATCAAGTGAGATCACACTTCTAGGCAGATTTTTGTTTTTTTAAATCCCTGCGGCAATTGTACATGCAGTTTTGCTTTTCAGCCTCTATACACTGAACTTTGTTAAAGCTTTGTGAAATGATATCCTCTTTTGTCTTTGTTCTGTAGTGTTTGCAGTAGAACTATTCGTTTCTGGCAGGTGTTCTTCTATTTTCATATATGTATGGAATTTGATGTTTAAGTACTGTAAAAGTCGTCTTATCATGCTTAAGGTCTGTTTACTGCATTGTAGATTCGTAATTTCTTTGCTATGGTTGCTTTATCTGCTCAGCTCCTAGATTTCCAAATATATCTATCTTGTAAGACATGTTTACTTGAGGTTTAATTTAAAAGAAATATATTGTTACAAGAGTTCTCATAATGCAGTTAAAAAGATAAGTTTTTGGCATAAAAAACATTTCACTATGTTACAAATTGACTCTCAGTAAGGAAAGAAACGAAGTTGATGTTACTATAAGTACAAGGATAAAGCTAGAGTCCGGCTTAATGGTTATGCTGTTAAACATAATATCTAAATATGAACAGAATTATGTTGAGTATTATGAAAATAGCCATAAAAACAAAGGGTTGTATTATTTTATTTCGGTTTTTTTTTTTTTTTTTTGATTTCTTTCATGGGAAACAAATTGTAAGGTAAAGTTTTTCCCCTATAATTTGGTTCTCCTTAATGTAAATTTTGTTTAAAGGTCCCGTTCTTCCTGTGTTTTTGAACCTTTGATTTTTGGCGCAATATAACATGTGTTCATGTTTCACGTGTAAAAAACGTGGTATTTTTCACACAATTTACTTATCTGTACTTATCACTGTCGTAAAAACCGGCTGATGTCTTCCTTGTTTTATGAAGTCCCTCCTTTAGAAATACGTAACGAGTTCTGATTTTGTAGTTTGTTTAGTGTGTTGTGATTCGACAACTTAGCTTAGCCAGAGCCATTTGTGCTTAGCTAGTGACTGATGTATTCCTGTGGGCGGAGTTTAGTCAAAGACTCTTACATTGACGTCATTAAAGCAGAAAATAGAGGGCTGTAGTCCAAACCGGCCAATCGCTGTAGGCTTTGAAAGGTGAATTCTGTTAAAGAAAATGTATCGCCTGGCAGTGAACTTTGAGCTTTATCATTTTACAGGTTTTATTTATGCTCTAACGGCAACATTACAAACTAACTAAAGTTTGAAAAATGGGATCAGGAAGAATGTGACCTTTTTTAAGTGTTGTTTTTTTCTCAAACAATAGCAGATCTGGAATTCTTTTTTGTGAAACGATCATGCTTTAATGAGTGTGCCAATAGATTTTATTTAAAACAGCCCTCTTTAAATAACTTGTTTTTTTCTCTTTAAGATATTTGCAGCATTTGTAAGACACTACTTTATAACACCAGTAAAATAAATTGTGAAGAAAGTGTGCATGTATATGTTACCTGCACACTTTCCCTATTATTGACGAAGCCATTTGTATAAAGCCAAAAATGTTCTTACCTTTTAGTCATGCTATTAAATTATTTACCTCCAGTTAATAATGCTTGGTTTAACAATGTAGATGCTTTTGCATCTAATGGCAGTTTAAAAATAGCTTAGCTTACTTTACCTTTTGTTAACATTGATAACCTATTTTTTTTAAATCAGCCGTTATTACCTCCCCTGCCAACTATTTACATAAAAATCTGTATTACTTTATATCCTAAACACTAAAACTTGATTTTATTGTTAAAACGTTTGCTGCATGGTACTGAATATTTAAATACCTGTAAGTCTTGATGTGATGTCCTGCTTTTTTGCAGTTATCAAAATCTCTTTAACTGGAAATATTTTCCTATCAAGTGACTTTGTATACTTTTGTTTTAACTACAAGAAATGTTAGGAGAGATGACATGATAATCCAACCTAGTGGCATTTAAATGTATAAACAAAATTTTAAGATCATCATACAGTATGTGCATTTAATGAATGTGAACTACTATTCTAGTGGTTCATATCTCTACAAAGGCAGCTAATTTATATTTTTTTCAGTATATGATATGATAATTCAGACGTTGCACATACATTTGACTGCGAAGTTCAGACATTAATTTAATATTTTGCAGCTGGTCATGATTATTCTCACCAAATATGCAAACCTAGCTTTCAGGAACAGCTTTGCAGCTCTGTGGTTTTGTTTATCTGACCCTTTAAAAATGAAAGAAAAATGTTCCTCTTACAGAATGTTTTCTATGAAATAAAGAAAGCAAAAAAGAATATATATAAAGATGTGGGGTGTGTAAGTGTATGCTACTTATTTAAAACAAGATGTTACCGAGCTAAATCCCATTGTCCTTACTGTATTTTTCTCTGTGGAAGCTAAAGTCTTTGTACCTTTGCATTAATATTTGTTTATGGAATTGAATAAAAAATTTCAAAAGCATAATTATTTGTTTGTGCTTTTTTATTTAAATACTCGCCAAAATAGATCAGTTATGAGTAAAACGGCATTATGTGAACAACCCCCATACACTGAAATTTAAAAACTTCCCATACTGCACACTGTCGCTTGAGTATTTGTTTGAACCTGCGTGATGACGTCACGAGACGTCGCGCTCTCCCATAATGCAGCGGTGTGTAGGGTTTTGATCCAGTGCAGTTCACGAGATCGGCGAGAGCGCTCGACGCAATGAGGCGGCGAACCGTCGAACCTTCATCTCCCTACTGAACACACACATACACACCGCTTCTCAAGCCAACAGTCACGTTAGAAACATGTGGTTCCGCCACTTCTCCATCCTCCCGAGAGGCCTGTGAGTTCACGCAATCCATAAAGCCCTTGAATCCGGAGGATTTTTCCCCCGTCGGCCGCTTCGCACAGAGCAGGCAATGACAACGGCCTCCGCAACCCCGCAGCAGATGAGAGACCGGCTGCTGCAGGCCATCGATAGCCACAGCAATGTGAGTAATCCGCTCACTTTCCCGCCACCCGAGCCTCGAAGCTCGCTTTCCCCTACACAATTACATTTCGTTGCTTTATTTGAAAGCGTGTGGAGCTCAACACGGCGACGGAGATGTGAGCTCGAGCTCCCGTTAGCCAGCTTGCTAACTGAGAGGCACATTTATCTTACGCGCTGTGCTAACAGAGCAGCCAGACAGGCTGGAGTTAAGCACAGACTTCAGACATAAATCGGCAGTGAGGTGTTTTATACACCCATCTATCTTGTTTTAAGGTGAACGATGTGATCAGACACAGATGACATGCTGTGTGAAGTCTGCGTGACAGACATGTTGTCCGTTAGCCGTTCGGTGTCAAGCTACCTGCTAGTTTTGAAGTCGATAGCAATGGGGTGCGTTTAAGTCATGCACGATTTGGTCGACGCTTAATTTAAGTTGTTTAGTATGCATACTGTTCATCTGTACGGTGGGAAATGTTGTTGTTTGATTTAACTTTATATATGGCAGATCAGGACTAAAGTAAGCTTACTATGTGGCTAACGTTAGGTGACACATTGGCACTAGCATCGCGCTAGCTTATGACTTTTCAACTGTTTCATTGAGTATTCTGTCTATAAACCTAACACACAAGCAATGGTTTTGTACAGATTAATATATATTAATGCCTTGCAATCGTAAAAGCGATCTCAAATGTGAATGCGTGTGAACTTGAGTGTCAGCTAACCTGAGCACACATAACCAGCTGCTGTTCTCCGGCAACGTTGCATTTCGGTGTGCAGTGCTAACTAAATTCCTCTGGCTGGAAAAAATAACAGGCACACTGAAAAGTTTACTAGGCTAACTCGCCAACCGCCCTTACAAGAGAGGAGAAACTAGTTATTGTAAAGGGCATGTGGAAAGTTGTCACCATAGAGATGCAAAGCAGACCATGTAGCATGTCATAGCATTAGGGTTTTAATGTAGGTTATCTTTTCACTAGATTGAGTCCTTTTAGGTTTGTCTAATTTCTGCTTTTTGGACTTAGTTACAGTTTGGGTTCAGGTTTATTGCTGTGGCTGATATTTATCGATTTGGCCGACAGTCTTTCCATTCCTTAGATTCTTTGTTAATTAAGAAAGGCCACTCAAATGTCAAGTCACTGTATGACAGACAAAGGAATTAGCAATTATCATTCACTTTTTGAACTTGATGTAAGCTTACATTGTTACACACAACAACACTCGAGTGTGCATCAAAGTCCTGTTCATACAGTACAGTGAGCTGTCAGATGCACAGCCCAGCGGTAGTTTCAGCAGGGAACACAGGTGTGATGTAAACAAACTCGTAACATTTTACCTTACAATCACAAATCCTGTGACAGGTAAGTAATATTTATTTGGTGTTATTTTTATAACTTGTTACTGGGTGTATTAACTAGATATAGTTGTGCTGAAACTTAAAAAATGCACTAATTTGTAGAAATGCCTCCTGAAGTGGACACATTCATAAAAAATTTTACGGTAAATGTTCATTTAGTTTTACTAATTTTTAGTTGGTTTCTCATTTACGGTCATTACATTTGTGTTGTATCAGCCTTCTCAGTATTGGCATTACCAGTCAAAACCCATATCGGTCAACCCACCAGTCTGGTATACTTTGACCATTTATTTTTCACTGTTGAATACTTTCCAGTGGCGTGTCTGTAGATCATTTGCATAGTTGCAAATCTCTTGGGGTAAACTGCTAGGTTGAGGGTCAGGAGGGTCGCATACTCGTAGTGATGCCCTTGAGTTCATGGCCAACCTGTTGAGTGAGGTTCTGCTACCACAGGTGATACAGTTCTTCACTATTTCATTGGCCATTAGTATAAGAGAAGTAAATGATTCTGATATGGTATATTGTCAATAATGAGAGTATAGACACGTTTAATTATTTAAAATGTATGCACTTGTCGGATGCTTTTTCTCTTTACTTTCTGTCTTACAAGATATGCACTTTATCAGTATGTTCTTTGTAAATCAAACCCATGACCTTGCTGATGTTAGCGGTGTGCTTTACTAGTTGAACTGCAGTTTTTTTATCTGCCATGTATTGTCAGTGTGTTTGTTTTTTATATTAGACATTGAGCCAATTCATCTGTTCATTATTTCAGATCATAATAACTTTTGGTTCTGTCTCAATGTTAAGCTTGTTTTGTTAAATTCTCTCTCTTCCTGAACAGATCTGTAACATGGTTGCAGTTCTTGATGTTATTACCAATTTGGAGAAATACCCCATCACCAAAGAAGCACTTGAGGTTGGTGAGATGTATAATGATCAAAATATTTCTTTTTTTATACATTGTAATAAGGGATGCTCCGTTCGATCGACCGCAGTTTAGTATCGGCCGATAACGGCATTAAATGACTCAATCGGGACTCGCTAAGTTTGCCGATCTCATGAACCAATTGTTTCATTTACTTTTGTCATCATAGGGATCCTGAATGCGGCCACAATTAGAGACCATTTTTACCCAGCACGAGCATTTTTACAACGCGTCGCTCATATGCGACCTGCAAATTTGTATTTCTCTTTTTGCTTTAATAGAGATATGTGTATTTTTTTATGGTCCTAACAACGATGCGTCTTTACATCCCCTTCAAACAGCGTATACAACACATATCTATTGCGAACATTACACCTGCATGCCAAAAGTTTATTAATTGCATGCGTTTTGCATTTTGACAGTTTAAACTTTTATTTTCCTCACATCCGCTTTTGTCTACGTACACCTGACGCGTGAGCGCGCACACACACACACACAGCAGCCTCTCATTCAGTGCACGTGTACAGAGCTAGCATTCTCACGTCTTAAAGCTACAGTAACCTTATTCATCTCTCAATAAAGTCACACTGTGCTCTTGACTGAAGAACTGTTGTACTTTATATGAATGCGTGTATATTTAATTCATACAGTAAAGACTGTCAAGTGTTTTAATTTCATTACTTTTAACAGGCTCTTTGCAGAAGAAATATTTGTTGTGCTAATTTATTTGATTCTCTGTTATATAACTTGCAGTAATTGGGTATATTATTGTTTTAATAAAGGCAACATCTATGTTATTACTTTATCTAGAACAAAGGTTAACAGTTACAGTCATCATAGAGCCCGCATATCAGTTTGAAAAATCAGTATCGGGCATTTGTATCGGCCGATCAAGACAACAATTCGTTACTCTGTTTCGGCTGCAAAAATCCTGATCGGAGCATCGCTATTAGTAATAAATGTTATGTTTGCTAAAAAAAAACATTTAAACAGATATTAACCTTTAGGTTGTCTATGTAACATGGTATTTAATATATTTCATGCTTTATTATTGCCATAGAACTACAAGATGTGTTTTTGCATACAAACCTGTCATGTGAATAGGGGTGGGAGCACAATTAAATTCTAAGATTCAGGTTCTGAATTGATTGCTAATGTAATACATAGATCTTTGAAAGTTAGTTTACAAAATAATAACGTAGAGAACCAATAGGCGGAAGTCAACGACAGTAGCGGAGAGCACACAGACAGACATGTAGGATTAATGAGTCAAGTTTAATTACTATTTTTTTCTACTTGTTTTAATGTCTGACAACATAAACATAACATGTATGTCAAAAAGAATGGCTTTAATGAGCTCTTAGTTGCATTAAAGTACAGTGTATGACAGTTCAAAGACTAGTAGCAAAAGTTCCAACACTAGTCTGATTTCGAGTGCAAATGCGATGTAATGACGTCACAAATATTCTGAGTAGTACGTCGAGAATCGATTTTTGAAACCCCGCCTACATTGTATGCGTAGGTAACACGAGAATCTAGGTGATTGCTTGTGTCGAACGACGGTTTCCACGTACAAGTCAAACTATACTTTGCAAGGCTCTGCATTCGACTTGGCGCATACATTTGCGTACACGTAAAAAACAGACCCACCCCTATATGTGAAGAATAATGGTTCTCAGTTACAAGAATTATGAATGACATTTTTTGTCTGAGACTTCTCAATATTTATTCCAAATGTTTTTTTTCAATGCAGGAAACTCGCTTAGGAAAGCTAATTAATGATGTAAGAAAGAAAACGAAGGATGAGGACCTTGCCAAACGTGCCAAGAAACTTCTGCGGAACTGGCAAAGGCTCATCGAGCCTGGCCAAAGTGACACTCCTGCGAGAGGAGTGCCAAACGTCCCGGGCTCTGCCAATGGAGGTGCTCACCCCTGCCGGACAGAAACGCCTCCAGCGGTACCCCCGGCAAGCAAGATTGCTCCAGAGCTCAAAACCAGGAATGACATCCACAACACTTACTCTCCAAAGGCGGAGAAATCTAGCAGAAAACGGCGGGCAGAGCAGAGGGATACCCCCCATTTGCCAGCCAAAATGACAAAAACATCCATTTATGAGCAAATGTTTTCTTCCTCCCCACCATCAAATGGAATTAGGGGAAGTCCTGAGTCTCTCTTAGATAAAGATGAGGACGCACCCTCTGACAGAATCCGCACCGAGCACCTTGAGAATGACAGGCAGAACAAAATTCCTGTCAATGCTGTTAAGCCTCATCCGAGCTCTCCCGGGCTAACCAAACCACCTAGCACTTCCTCTTTACTCAAAACGTCAGTGTTACAGCAGCATGCGCGAATGGATGGGTCTGGGGGTGGGCAGCATCAACCTAAAAGCCCTCGATACTCCTCAAGTCCACGTAGTTTAACACACGAGACAATGGCCAAGAGGTCTTCAACATATGCACCTAAAGGGACTCTTTCGAGCCCATCCCAGAATTCTGCCCAAGTGCCCTCTCCTTTGCCTACATTGCAGCCTTTAACCTCCCCAGCCCAAGTGTGCATTGGCGACGGTCCGTCCTCGGTAGGGCTGGAAGACTCGATGCACTTGCACAGATCAACAGAAAGAGTCTCCCAGCCCCCACACAGCAGCGTAACACTGGAGCCGCTATCCGGCTCCCCGCTCGCCTCCCACCAAGCGACCCACAGCTTGGAGGCCTCCGAGACCAAGAGTGAACGAGAGGGAGCGACTTCCAACTCGGATGGCAAAAAGCGGAAGAAATACAGGTCCAGAGACTACATGGTAAACCTTCAGGGCCAGACATCAGAGGACAGGACCAAACCTGTGCGGTTAAAAGAACGTAGGTTGACGTTCGATCCCGTGACGGGACAGATAAAGCCCCTCACTCCGAAAGAAACTCACCACGAGGAAGAGTGCCAAGGACCGCCAGTTACAGAGGTCACAAGGACTGAGATACCCCAACAAAAACCGCCTCCATCTGTCCCCAACCCCTTTCAACAGACGAACTGGAAGGAGCTGTCCAGAAACGAAATTATTCAATCCTACCTTAATCTTCAGAGCAATGTTCTCACATCCTCTGGAGCGCAGACCCACGGGGCGCACTTTTTCATGACTGAATATTTGAAACGAGAGGAACACGATGTAAAAGAGTCCAGGAAAACGCACGTTTTAGTACCGAGCAGCTCCGTTACCGAACTACCCGGGGTGACTCGGGAGGTAACGAATGAGGACCTTCTCAGAATACACAGTGAACACTGGCAAGGGGTGAACGGTTGCCATGACACCAAGGGAACCTGGTATGATTGGACAGAGTGTATATCATTGGATCCTCATGGTGATGAGAGCAAATTGAACATCCTGCCATATGTTTGCCTAGACTGAGAGAACAGGGATTATGCTGACCCGAGTTGGAAAGGTTTCCCAAAAAGTTCCCACTGCGAGTTCGAGGAGATTGAGAGTTTCTCTCCTTGTTGCTCTGTGCTAGGTTCATCTTACAAGTGTAATGAATGAACAGGGGTTGATCCAAGTTCAGCTTTCCACAGGAAGGAGCTGAAAAGGTGTCCTGTTTGTAATGTGCTGCTACCAACGAGAATTTGCAAACAAGGGTTGTATATAATGGCTCGCAGGGATTTAACAGGGCCAGTTATTGCACAATGTGTGAATAGGAGGTCAGAGCAAGCATCGAGCAGTACGGATACGTTTGAAAGCAAGTCGAGAACATTTTTTGGCAGTTACAAAAAGCTTTATGTGACAAAGAATAAATTATAAAAGTTTCTTATCATGTATGCATCTATTTATTTGACCATTTGTTTCTTTTCATTTTTCTTATAAGAAGGTTATCCACTAAGATGTGCAAATATGTTGGAGGCGTTTCTGATTGCATCACATATTTGCCCCTTGTTTGCGAGGCATATTTAAGTCAATGTTTTTCCACAACGGCTTTCACATACATGTGCTTATTGCAGTAGATACCGACATTCCATACTGTACGAGCATTATTTCTTGCTTAATGTTTCTTTCTCAATATAGCTAAAATAAGTGATTTTCATATGAGAGAAAAGCAATCTATTTTTAGATGTGTTAAATAAAACAATATTTTAAACAGATCTGTTTGCCTAGAAAATTGTAAAAATAAAAACACAAATATGGATATGTCAAAAAAGAAATAAGTATCGAGTCCTAGATCGGATCGTTTGAATGCAGTGAACGGTTACAGAGGGTGCTACTCTTCATCTTCATACTGTGAGGACAGGAAAGCAGGAAAATGTTAATATGCTGGAAATATACTTGTTATCATTCCTTTAGATATTTTTTGCCTTACTAAATAACATTCAACAATGACTTTGTTATTTGAAGAGCCTTAGTGAATGTACGGCATTGAGATTTTTGTTTGGGTGGTGCGGAAGGAAACACCTTTTATGGTCTTTATTTTCTCAAATCGGCACATTGTCCTATAAATGTGTCAATAAAAATGCGCATTATCCTGCTTGTCTGTACATAGTTCTTGCAATCCATGTCAAACCTTGCAAAGTCTTCATTTTTTTATGTGTCTGTCAATGTTCTTAATTTGGAAGAAAACGCATTCTGAATGAAAATCCCAATCGTTTGTGTTGCATTCATAGACCTAGATTTATAGGTTCTGGTCCTATTATTCATTCAGTGTTTTAAGTTTTACATTTTGATCACATTTCTTTTTTTTCAAAAATGTGTTTTTTCAATGCCTTGCCATTGTTTTGAAGACAAACGTCCTGTGAAATGGGTTGAAACCAATTTGCTGCCGACTTGCAAACACTGTGTGCTCTGCTACCTTCGTCCTACCAATGTGCCTTTAATGTAAAAAGTTTGAAAAGGCTTCCGCTACCTTCGTTTGGTTTAAAAAATTCAAAATATGTTTTCTTACAACCATGTCAGATATTCCAGGTATATTCATTGTTTCTAAAGCAAAGGCCATCAATTCAATACTTGGTTAGGCTATTGCAAATATAATTTGCAATTTAAATCTAGAGGAAGAGACTACTTTGATCATTTTTGATCAGTATATGTGTTCAGTGTTTAACATCACTCGTTTGTTCGAAAAATAAAATGATCAAAACTATTTGTATCATGGTACCCTTTCTTACATTTAGGATATCCCTACACAATGAAGGTGTTTGTGTTGTGATTAGATCTCTTAGTTTTTTGTTTTGAGGATATGACTCTCGAAACATTGCATCACCTTGCTTGTTTAATTTATATTTAATCATAGGTTTAACTTTTTGTTGTAGTTATGACTGGTTTGTTATGGACATCCTATTTGACTGAATTTGTCAGTGCTCTATTAGCTGTGCTTCCAGTACATTTATTGTTTTAGCAGATGCTTTAATTGAAAGCAAATTACAAATTAGGGAACATTTAAGCATACATTGTAAAAAACAGTGATTTTGTAAGCATCACTAAAATTAAAGATTGAAGTTACTTAATAAAATAATATCTTAATGTCACTTAGGTGATTTTCTGAGTTGGATAAGCAAAAATAAATGACTAAAAATGTAACAGATATTGTGGGGGAAATTTGCAGATATTATCAAATAAAAGTATTTAACACATTATTTCTAATAGGTATCCTTAAAGTGGCCATGGCATGAAAATTTGGCTTTTTACATGTTTAAGTGCTATGATTGGGTCCCCAGTGCTTCTATCAACCTAGAAAATGATCAACCCAGTAACTTGGTTTTGGTAAACCATTATGATGTCAAAAGGAGCTCTTTATATAATAATACCACCCCTTAATCTGCATTATCCAATCACAGCACTGCCATTTAGTGCAGAGAAAAGCACAATTGAGTTTTAATTGCAACAAACCACCATCATTGTGATCAGTGTTTGAATTTCATCAACTCATTTGCATTTTAAAGGGCACACTCAAAACGGCACATTTTTGCACACACCTACAAAGTGGCAATTTTAACTTGCTTTAATAAATTATTTAAATGATATTTTGAGCTAAAACTTCACATATGTGCTCTGGGGACACCAAAGATTTATTTGACATCTTAAAAAAGTCTTGTGACATGGCCCTTTAATATTTATTGTAAATTTTCATCAATATATTTGAGAATGCTCCACTTATAAATTTAAGTTTTTTTAATTGTAATTGTAAAAACATTAAGTAGATCATAGTAAAAGTCATTACAAGCATTTCTAGACTATAAACACATGATGGGACTTATCTATTTATCTGAGGAGAGTGCGATGAGAAATGTAGTAGTGTGGTTACAGTTTTTCTGAATTGCTAAACACTAAACCCTGTTCTCTGAACCAAATTCACAGTTGCCTAAACCACAGTTGCCTAAAATTTTTCAAATCATTCACTCTTTTGGAAAGACCTCAAACAAGTTTAGGCAGTTAGACACTGTTTGCAAAACTGTAAAAACAAGCTTCTCCCTAAAAACACATTTCACACTTGTTTTGCAAAATGCAAAACACAAGGCAGGCAAAAGTTGAACACGGCTACAACACCGTTATCGTTCGGTAAACACAACAACTTAAAATTGTGCACACTTTTTTTCTAATGTTATTTTTTTACCAATTGTAGGATTGGAAACTGAAAAAAATGTTGCAGTTGGATTGCTGAATTTTTACAAAATACAAGTACTGCATACACATAGAAAACTTACTATTTAAGCAGTACTTACAGTAAAGTATTCACTATATTTACTGAACTAAACTTGTGATTAGTAATAGAAAATTAACAGTATTTGACAAGTGTGTTGTTATATACAACATACATGTATTTTTCTGTAACCAGATGTCCTGGATATGTTGTGTTTTCCATTTTTTTAAGGTATTGCCTAATAGATGCTCTCTAGTGTTTATATTATTGAGTTATGTGTGTATGATTTGAAAGCTTTGTTTGATTTTAAGTACAGTTAAAACGGTTTTGAAGGGATTGTTTGATTTAGCTGGAAGCGTCAAGGGTTTTGTGAATTTAGTTTGAATATTTGGATATCTGCTTAAGGTTTTGAGAACATTAGTGCTGCTTTCTAGAAATGTGTTTTAGCAATTAAGAAAAACTGTAAAAGCAGTCTAAGCCAGACTAAAACATGTTTCAGTTACATAAAAATGCAGGAAACAATTTTTAAATGCAGTTTCATGAATAAAATAAAACATAACTTTTTTGAACTTTACATTTAAAAAATCTAAAATATATTTAATTTTTTTTATTATTTGTAAAACTTCATTTTGAGGTTAATTTAAAGGTTAGGGTTCCAGACAGTTACCTCCCAATTGAAAGTATAAATAATTATTATTATTTTACTCATTTACCTAATATATTATTGTGTATTTTAATAGATAATAGAAGTAACTTAGTAAACATCTAAGATTTCAATACTTAAATGCTTTATAAATGTGTTTTTTGGATGTGGGACAGCACCAATTCTTTAGAATGTAATTCTGTATGTAGACAGTTTACATACACCAATTCTGTAAAAGCTGTTATTTAGTGTCTTCTATAAGTTTTTATTATAACTGCTTTATTATAACTATTTTAACTAATAAGTTCAACATTTTATTTGTTCCAAAAAACAAATATTTTTAACATTTACCACTGGGTGGCTTTAAAGTGTGCTTGAAAGCATGCGATTACGTGTATCATTCAATATGTTGCTCTCTCAGCATTCCCGAAAAATACTGAATGAATGTTGAGTGACATCATTCAGTAGCCTGCTGTATTCCCAGAGGGCCTGCTTGGAATTCCAGGATGGACACAGGGATACTCCCTTTGTAAAGGAATTTGGTACTTTAGTGCCATATATGGAGTTTTTGATATCAATCACGACCAAAAAGGAACGAAGGGGGCGGGGTCTGTAATTTTATTGGTGCGTCGAAATAAACAGGGGAAGTGTTGAATCTACATAGGCTAAAATAGTAAAGCAAGCACTTATATTATACCCTAGTCATTCTTTCGGTTCCCGAAACGCGATTAACCAGTGTTTGTTTTTAAGTTTGTCACAATCGATTTCTGACAATGTCTGCACAGTTCAACAGAGGACCAGCTTATGGATTCTCAGCGGAAGTAAAAAGCAAGGTATGTGGAGTGATTCATTGATAATGTTAGCTTTTATGAGCATTTAAAGCGACTTAAAGCTTTTATTTGGTGTATTGCAACTTTTCGCGAGAATGTCGGTCGGTATCATTCTGGTGAAAGTTTGCCAAAGTATTTCGACATAAGGTTTTGAACTTCCTGTCTTATTAGCATGTTACACACGTGTTACTCTACAAGTTTTAAGCATCATTCGTGCTTTATGTAATGCATATTTAATTAAATAATCAATTGCCGGTTGGTTCTCAAATAAAAATGGGTTAAACGAAAGTTAGATAAAACTTTTATTTGCTCTTAAACAAGTTAACATTTAGAAAATAATAGTTCTGGGGCGTTGCCTTTAGTGTAACAATGTCTTTAGGTGTGTTCGAATACACGCTGCGCTGCGCAGACAGATTGGCGTATGACATTATGCTATCGCGAGATTTTCGAAAAGCTGTGCTGTCTAATCGCTCTCGCGATACTTCAATGTCATAGGTCGATCGGTTTGCCCATCACCGTATGAACACGAATACTCCTTTTAAAATCTTAATCTGGGCTTAAAACTCACACCTTTTTAAGGTTATAAATAATTCAACTGTTTGTTTATATTACGTGAAGCATTAAATGAATCATCTCATGTAGATTCAACATTAAAACATTAAAGGGTAATGGCCATACTCACTTTCTTTTAAAAATACCTGCTGTCATTTCACCAGATTGCACAGAAGTATGACATCCAGAAAGAAGAAGAATTACGCATTTGGATTGAGAACGTTACTGGACGGTCAATTGGAGATGACTTCCAGAAAGGGTTAAAAAGTGGTGTTATACTCTGCGAGTAAGTTTAGTGTTGTGTTTGTCTTCATATGTGCTCAATGCTAGGTGAATACGATTCCTGTACACCATGTTTTGTTAATGCAGTACACTTTATGTTTCCCCATAGGCTCATAAACAAACTTAAGCCAGGGTCTGTGAAAAAGATCAACCAATCATCCATGAATTGGCATCAGGTCAGCCGACTTTTTTTAAAGCCATTTCAGACTAGTGATGAAAATATTTTCAAGGACATTGTCTTTGTTAACCATTAATCATATGTGTTTAATGTCTCATAGCTGGAGAACCTGACCAACTTCATTAAAGCAATCACCAACTATGGTCTCAAACCTCATGATATTTTTGAGGCTAATGATCTTTTCGAGAATGGAAATATGACGCAGGTTCAGACCACCCTTCTGGCACTGGCTGGCATGGTGAGCCTTTGCTTTGGGAATATCAAAACATTTTTTTATATATTTTGTTTTTAAACAGCCCTTCATTTTACTGTACTTATAGGCTAAAACCAAAGGCAATCACTCAAGTGTTGACATTGGAGTAAAGTATGCAGAGAAACAGGAGAGAGCATTTGATGAGGAGAAAATGAAAGCCGGACACTGTGTCATTGGACTTCAGGTATGATGTATATAAAATGGTGAATGATAATAACAATCATACAGAACTGTTGTTAGTATGATTGACTTTAAAAGGTACGTGCACTTCCACAAAACTAATTCATAACATGTCTTAATAGATGGGAACCAATAAATGTGCGAGTCAGGCTGGAATGAATGCTTATGGTACTAGAAGGCACCTCTACGATCCTAAATCACACATACTCCCCCCAATGGACAATTCAACCATCAGTCTTCAAATGGGAACAAACAAGGGTGCAAGCCAGGTAAGTACCATCATCCCCGTGCCCCATGTCATTTGATGCATGAGTTTTCTCTAAAGTGGTGGTATCTTGATTATGTTCAGGCTGGCATGACAGCTCCAGGAACCCGTCGTGCCATCTATGACCACAAAACTGGCACCGACAAGTGTGATAACTCCACCATGTCTTTACAAATGGGATACAATCAGGGGGCCAACCAGAGCGGGCAGAATTTTGGGCTTGGCCGCCAAATCTACGATGCCAAATACTGCCCTCAAGGTGTGGCCGACGCTACTGAAGGAGGTTCTGACGCTCCTGGCTACATTGATTACCAGGACGAAGGCTACCAGGGTTATCAGGATGATGGGCAAGATTACTGAAATGACTAATCACAGGCTGTGCGAAATGCGAGTCTGAAGGGAAGTAACCACTTCCTTGTTAACGAAAGAGCAAGAACAAACCATTACACCACGACTTACCATCTGTTGGCTGTAGATGGTGTAAGAAAGTGAGCAATACAGAACATATCATGTATGTTTAAAGTATAATGATGTACAGTGTGTTTTGACAATTTGGAGCAAGACCTTAAAAACATTAGTTAAGTGTTATATTGATCATTTTTGTATTATATATGATTCATTTAATTGCACAACCACTAAAATAATATTTAGTATTTGCTTAATTGTTAGTTTAGTATAGATCTTCTCTCTCTTTTTTTTCAAAATGATGATCTTTATATGATGTTATAACACAAACATGAAAAAGGGTTATGACATGGTTCCATTGAAATAACTATTTTTTTTCAAATCATACTGTTTATAAGAAATTCAATATTAAGTAGACAAGAAAGAGTGTCACGTGAGCCTAATTCATGCATTGAAGATATAATATGCTCAGGGGTTTGAAATCGTGCTCTTTTGCTTAGTGAAGCTACGGTGAGCTTATGCTGTTACAGTTAAAAAGTTTAACGTTTTAGATTATCAAGCATTTAGATAAGGTGCGTGTTTATTTGAGTTATGTGGTCCAACGTCTTTCCCTTTTATATTTTTAAAATGTGTGTTCAGACATGTGAGAACACATTGCTGGGACGTGCAGAAGGGAAGGTTTTATCACTCATTTCAGCTTTATCAGTCATTTCTGCTTTTGACATTCTAAATATTTAATACTTCCTCTCATGGTGAGAAATTATGAATGTGGATTATGTTATGTAATACACATATTGTCTTAGACTTAGATGCAACTCCTTGTAAGAATAGCAATTTTTTGTACAATGTGTGTAAAAGATGTCATCTTTGTATTATTGTTTTTGTATATGAACTTTTTATCCTCACTTTTATTTGTCACTATATGAACATTGTGAAATATTTCCCTGTTTGTAGAGCCAGAGCAACTGGAGCAAACCTTGTTTTTTTATTATAGTATTGTGATAGGAAAATTGAAGTATAACATTGTGATCTTAAACATTCCAGATTAGGAACTGGATTTTTTACTTTTCAAATTGATTTTGACGGTTGGATGTAGTAAAGACTGGGTTCCTAATAAAGGGTGATGAACAATCCTGCTGTCTTTCTTCAGAATTCCAATAAAAAAATGAAAGACCAAAGTAATATGTGTTTATTTTTGTTACTCTTAACAAATTTATATGTTAAACAATTTCAACTTGTTTTTAAAAGTTATGTCAGCTCATCACTAGTCAAAACTTAAAATAGTACACTGTAAAAAATCTTTGATGCCTTTTTTGTTGAATCAACTAAGATTTACAAGTCATATCAACTTAGCATTATTTATCTTGACAAGAGATGAGTTGCTACTTGACTTTTTTCAACTATTTATAGGTTATAATAACTCATATGTTATAACAATTCATCTCTCGTCAAGATAAATAAAACGATTTGTAAATCTTAAGTTGATTTAACAAAATAAGGCAGCAAATATTTTTTTACAGTGTAGGTTGAATGGATTTATGGCGGCATATTTTTATAGTGCAAGTGAAGTGATCTAGTCGAGTCTAATACAGCCCCCCCCCCAAAAAAAAACCAAGATAAATGGGGCATCGAAAATGTACAACTCAACTCAAAATCTACCCAATATTGCCGCCGTGTGGCGCTGACTAGGATAATACATAACACCAGGTATAGCATCCTACATGATGCCTGTTAAAATTTAATTTACAAAATCCACAAGGAAATTTTCGTCAAAAAAGTTAAACTTTAGAAGTCACATGACATGTTTTTTTTATTACAGTGGCTAGAACCCGAAAAATAACGTACGTTGGAAACGTTTGTTACATTGATAAGTATCACCCCCTTACTCCAATTTTTTGCATACGATTTAATGTTTGCTTCTAACGAGCATTCAGTTTCTTCTATAATGATGTGGTTATCATTACATTATAACATTTTTTAAAGCTAGTGTTTTTTAACGCTTGCAACTCCTATGAAAGGAGATTTTGCATGGAGGAATATCTGTAATCAAAATATTTAATGTGTTTCTAACGACAGAAAATGCAAGGATTTGTATGGAGAAACAAGCAAAAGACATTTAAGAGTTCCACCACCCAGGACCCCTAAGTGCTTTACTAAAAAGCCTATAATTTGTATTATATTTTGCATTAGATTAGTTTTTAGCATTCTGACCTTTTAACGATAATAAAGCACCAATTCTCATTAGCATACTGAAATGAATTATATTATTAATGCATTGTATTATATTTTTAAATGTATTGCATTATCATTAGCGTAGTGCAAACGTATATTCCTAATAAAAGTGCTGTTTTTATTAGTATTCTGCTGTTGTATAGGGATGACAGAATGGATAGATCCATCTTATTTTACATTTGGAAAGGAAAGAAGCTATATATGCCACAGCAATTTTATCTTTCGTCTGTGCCACGGGATAAGTTGATATTTTGTGGTAAAAGACAGCAGGACACATTACACGTTTTGAAAAAAAAATAGTTTTGAACAAATTTACATTAACAGACTTATTATATGCAAACCGGTACCATGTTTCATCTGCAGAATGAATTACCCCTAAATGTTCTTTAGTTTAAAAATTTGTTTTTGCATATTGCACTAGGTGGCGCTGTTTTACAAGATCTGTTTTCAGTTTTAATGCTTCAGTTTGTGATTTTTATCGTCATCGCTGCAAATTTTCATGTTGAAAATCTGTAAACGTTTGGTCTTATCTCTAGTTTTCTGGCAATTGAAATTATGCGTGCCATTATGACAGGTGTTTGTTTGCCCTCATGTTTGGGAATGATTGATCTTTTTTGATTCCTGTTGAAGCACGTAATGTTGAGCTAATCCTGTGGTATTATTACACACACTGTCTCTTCATGTATCGCTTAAAATAGCAACAATGTCTATAATGTGAATATCTATTTTACTATTAAAATGTAAAAACAAAGAGTTGCAACTGAAGGGTTTTCAAGTTCAACTAAGTTAAGTTGTTATATAACTAGATGTTATTAGTTTGTTAAATGTTCCACCCTGTGGTTCTTAACAGAAACACAATACTTTATTTGAAATGATAGACATTAGAGGAAAGGATGACTATTGAAAGAACATAATGACTAAACGTAATAGCTGTTATATAACAAAACACAAGCCTTTATGTTCGTGCATTGGCCTATTTTACAGTTGGTTCAGTGATGGTGTTTGACAAAATGTGTTTGCAATATTTACAGAAACTAATAGCAGTGACCTTTTTGCATAAAATGAGACCCTGCTTGTGAAAAAGTAATTTTTTGTGATTTACTGTTTTTTTACATAATGTAAAGAACATTCTGTGAAAATATCTTTAATATTGACTAAGGTCATGTAAAAGAATAAAGAATTAATGTGAAATCAGTGATTGAAATTTATTGTATACATTTTACATATAATCAACATATATAACTGTTTCACAAATAATGCTTTGATGAATTTCATATGACCATAAATCAGTAATAATTTTAGCCGTAGTCATTATATCCGGTGAACAATAACATTCATATTAAAAATATTAGAAAACAATTTTGAAAATTGCGAGAAAAGAAAGAAAGAAAAAAATACAGAGGATATACATACACTCACCTAAAGGATTATTAGAAACACCATACTAATACTGTGTTTGACCCCCTTTCACCTTCAGAACTGCCTTAATTCTACGTGGCATTGATTCAACAAGGTGCTGAAAGCTTTCTTTAGAAATGTTGGCCCATATTGATAGGATAGCATCTTGCAGTTGATGGAGATTTGTGGGATGCACATCCAGGGCACGAAGCTCCCGTTCCACCACATCCCAAAGATGCTCTATTGGGTTGAGATCTGGTGACTGTGGGGGTGATTTTAGTACAGTGAACTTATTGTCATGTTCAAGAAACCAATTTAAAATTATTCAAGCTTAGTGACATGGTGCATTATCCTGCTTCAAGTAGCCATTAGATGATAGGTACATGGTGGTCATAAAGGGATGGACATGGTCAGAAACAATGCTCAGGTAGGCCGTGGCATTTAAACGATGCCCAATTGGCACTAAGGGGCCTAAAGTGTGCCAAGAAAACATCCCCCACACCATTACACCACCACCAGCCTGCACAGTGGTAAGAAGGCATGATGGATCCATGTTCTCATTCTGTTTACGCCAAATTCTGACTTTACCATCTGAATGTCTAAACAGAAATCGAGACTTATCAGACCAGGCAACATTTTTCCAGTCTTCAACTTTCCAATTTTGGTGAGCTCGTGCAAATTGTAGCATCTTTTTCCTATTTGTAGTGGAGATGAGTGGTACCCGGTGGGGTCTTCTGCTGTTGTAGCTCATCCCCCTCAAGGTTGTGCGTGTTGTGGCTTCACAAATGCTTTGCTGCATACCTCTGTTGTAACGAGTGGTTATTTCAGTCAAAGTTGCTCTTCTATCAGCTTCAATCGGTCGGCCCAATCGGTCGGCATTTTCGCCCCCACAGGACTGCTGCATACTGGATGTGTTTCCATTTTCACACCATTCTTTGTAAACCCGAAATGGTTGTGCGTGAAAATCCCAGTAACTGAGCAGATTGTGAAATACTCAGACACCAACAATCCATTAGGCACCAACAACCATGCCACGCTCAAAATTGCTTAAATCACCTTTCTTTCCCATTCTGACATTCAGTTTGGAGTTCAGGAGATTTTCTTGACCAGGACCACACCCATAAATACATTGAAGCAACTGCCATGTGATTGGTTGATTAGATAATTGCATCAATGAGCTATTGAACAGGTGTTCCTAATAATCCTTTAAGTGAATGTATATATTTAAATTAAAGAAGAGGAATTTAAGTCTTTGTAAATGTCCATAGTTCTGATTACTTTGCGGTTTGAGAGTCCTTGTAAGGTTTCAAAATAAATCTTCATATCAGCCTTAAAGTGGGTGATATTGGGTATCCTTTTGGACCATTAAATTATTCGGACCAAGTATACGATTCAACATAAACACATTTATCATTATAAATTGGATTCCACTTAACATATTAAATAAATATTATATACATAGCCTATGATAAAAAAAGATGTAATAGATTCATTATGCATTTTACAGAGTGATTGAAATCAAACTTTCATGCTCCTTATCTTATCATTAAATTATGACACTTTAACCTGAATTTTACAGACAGGGTCACAAATAAGCTCTGCTTTATGCAATATGAGCATAATGTTGTTGCCTTTTTGCAACAGCATTATTATTTCACGTTAAGCATGCTATACCCTGATCACACAGGTTATTTTCCAGTTATTTTCCAGTCAATAGCTTTCACAAAAAGTAAACCTGTATGGAATTAAGGTACTACAAGCACATTAGTGACGATTTGACGCATTAGGAAACACTCTTAGGTGTGAAACATCGAGTGTGACACTTGCAAGCTAAAACAACTTGGCTACTTAAAGTCAGATTAGAAGGATAATCTGATTTTAGTTAAAGTCCACGTGTAGTAAAGATCATATGGTGCTGCTTCTTAGGAACATTGAACGTAACATGTAGTTTAGTTCAAACCTGAATCAGCGTCTGATACTTTTTGTAGACTGTTATCAAACGTACCTTCTATATGAGCATTATAATGTGTTGCTATTATGTATTTAATTATATTAGACTCAGATGAGCACTGTAAGTGTAACTATATTATGGAATTAAGGAATGCAAGAAATCATATAGATCAGCTTGAGTTATGAAGGGGTCATTGGTGCATTTTTATCATCTATGGATGAGTTATGGATGTGCAATAGTTCATGTGCAGTCAATTATATCTCTATAATGTCTCTTGGCTCTGGGGCACAGTGCAAGCTTGAGCACTGTCAAGACATTCCACCATCACATGCCATCTTAGTGTTTAACATGTACTTAACCCTTACATCTGATCAGAGGTCTGTACAGCTTAACACACGAGATTGAACCGATCTAAGCAAAGTGCTTGATATACTAACTTTAGATAGTGTTGAAGTATATGAACTTAATGATAATGACAATCAAATCATGTTTATAAATATGCTTTATAAATAAAGCAAACAAGCAGTCATTATTAAGATAAAGTCCATCTTTATTGGTCTCTTCAGGACCAAACATTTTTTATAAAAACAATAACAAAATGTTTTACTTCATAAGAAACATAAATTACAAGCAAAAGAAATAGGATTTTACAACATTTAAATAATATACAAATCACAGCACGAACATTTAAAGTTGGCAAGATTACAGCTGCAATGCTACTAAAACTATATGTAGATTTATGTTATTTACAAAGAAGTAACAGATCTAAATGTTTAAAAGCAGTCAATGTGACTGAAAAAAATAATCTCATCTAGATCTGATTTCAAAACAGGAAGGTGCACAAGTAGTTTCAGCTCATTTAAGCTTTCGAAAGATAGTACGTGTCCTGTAAAAATGATTTACACTATCGCGTGAAAGCAAATTAGCTTTCAGTGTTTTGCAGACCTACTAATGCATCTTTGTCTGTGGATAATGCCTCTAGTTAAACAGTGCCAGCATTTCAAAAGTACCGGCTCAAGCTTATTTAACTTATTTGGTCCATATTTCATTTTTTGTTAAGAGTTCTCACTATTTTTGTTCATTGAGCTGTGGGTAGCGCTGCGATGGTGATAAAGCATCAGCTCATTCGTATGTCTCTCTATCAGATATGTCTCAACATGTAGCAGATCCTTACAGTGGCCTGCACCATATAAAACATGCTGCTTCTTGTAAAGCCCTAGGCACATTAAATTCTCCCTCGATCTGATTCGACATCGTAGCCCTTTTTGGCTCAGACTGGGATTGAGTGTCCACCAATCTTCCTAGACATGCATCTGTTCTTAAAACAGTCAGAAGATTAGAAGGCACTCCTGTTAGAGCTTTAGACCTTTTCAGCATCAATAATCTATTTTGGCAGGTTAGGAATGGTCTCCACCCATTGACAAGGTGTCCTCTATGACTTGTTTTCAATCTCAGCGGGCGCGATCATCATGGTTGTAGTCTTCAGCGGGTAATAACGGCCGCGCCAGGTCTTCCAGAACACTCCTTGTTTTCTTTGGTGCCTTTGCTTTGGTGCAGGGGTTACAAAATACCTCCCGTTCAGGTTGGAGCGACCACAGTTGCTAAACCACCACCCACCTGGAAAGCAAAGATTTAACATTAGGACTTTGAATACATGCACACGAAACAGCTTTTATACCATGTGGATAATGGAAATAATCCTCATAAAAAAAAAACTTTCATCTTACCTGATAGTTGTTTGGCACAGTTGAGGTCATTCTTCTGGTCATTGTCTTTATCGCGGGTGGAGAAGGGCACACCGGACGCTTCGGTGGATAGTGAGGTCTCCAGGTTCCCAGAACTCTCCAGAATTTGCAGGGAATAATTGTTCTCCTCACCATTCATTCGGAAAGAGTATTTAATGGTTTGACTCTCATCTCTCCAGTCAGAAAACTGCACCTTGAGGATGTAGTTGCCACGTTTGGACAAAGAGTAGATTTTCTCCAGACCCAACCAAAACTCACCTGGAAAAAAGTGAAATGTTTTAGAAAGGTGAACTTAAACGTGTAATCTTTAGTTTAGGAATAGGACAGGAGATTAGTCACTTTGTCAGTTCAATTATCTAAGGTATTAAGGATCACGGATTTCCTCTCCATGCAGCCAGGATTTCATCCTCTATTCTTAATCTGCTTTATTAGTGCGTAAATCACTTCGGCTTAATCAAAGTGTACAGAAGTGACTTTGAGATGAGACATGCAAAGCTTGGTTTTTGTGTCCTTAAAATGTGCGCTGGGTTCTTACCATTCAGGCTTCCGAAGCCAGTCTGATACGCCTGCCATAGCTGATCAAAGTCTATTGATCCATCTTGGCGTCTCTGGATGACCGTCCATCCGCCATCTGTGGACAGAAGAACAAAGAAAACATTTACAGGCTGTTCCAAGTCTTAACACTATTAGAAATAATGAATGGGTTTATGTGTTTCCTTATTTGCAGAAGGCATGCGAGATGGTTTCTCACACATACCGGGTGTCATTTCACAGTAGACCTCAAAGGGCTGCGAGTCAGCTGGCTGGATGGTATACAACCCGCTTGTGGTCTCACCCCGCATAAACAACTCATGACAGTCAGAAGCCATGGCTGTAAAACAAAACATCACTTGTTAATCACTTGTCTATCACCAGCACCCAAATAGAGGTTTCAAAGTTGCAAAATGGAAATTACTTGCATGTTTATCTTTTGTTTAATAATAACAAACCTAAACTGTTATCTTAGTCACAGGACCTTGAACTTCTAAGTACCCATAACCCAACGTGTTGTTTTGAATTCCAAAGTCCCAAGTCAAAATCTTTGGACTTTATATGCATTTGCGAACGTGAACGACTGCTGAGATTTATTTCTTTTTGGTCAGACACCAGTATGCAAGTTACTCATTTGCACAATGTATGTGCAGTGCTGTTTGTCTCTTTACATTGCAAACATCTGCCTAACAAAGGAAGTTTCACGTTTCAAAACTGACCCGACTGAAACAATTGAGGCTGTAAACATGACCTTTCCCCCAGTTCCCAAGCAAAGACTCGGGTTGCCTCGGAGCAATATATTAC
Source organism: Misgurnus anguillicaudatus (assembly GCF_027580225.2). Lineage (NCBI taxonomy): Eukaryota > Metazoa > Chordata > Actinopteri > Cypriniformes > Cobitidae > Misgurnus > Misgurnus anguillicaudatus. The sequence continues at coordinate 27,156,514 of NC_073338.2, forward strand.
CCAAAGCCCTGTGGATGTTCATCCCTACCCCCTCTCCTCCAGTCGTGCATGCCTCCTTCACGTGCACAGCACTTCTCTGATGACATCACAATGCATGGGCAGTGAGTGATCCAGGAATGCAGAGGCTGCTGCTGCTATTTGAGGCGCAACTAAACGGCCCTCAAGGGGGCTATATCGGATGCTTTCTGTGCTGTTTATCCTAATCAAATATGAAACTTTATATTTGTGGATAAAATTGGCAAGCGGTCTGTGGTTATGTTTTCATTTACATACATTTATGCATTCGGCTGTTATCCAAAGCAAATTGCAATGGATTTCATCTTTAAATAATTTTATTAGCGTGTGTGGGTTTCCTGGGAATCAAGCATGCAAGCTTTTTGTTACCAATGCAATGCTCTACCAATTGAGCTACTGGAACACTGTGCAAAAAACTAAACAAATAATTCAAAGCATATGGTGTCTGGTCTTTTCTAGTCAGGTACACGTCCCATTTACTACAATAGAGTGGTGTCTTAACAGAGGAGTTGGGGGGGGGGTTAAAGGGGGAAACTAGACTGTCTCTGACAGATCTAGGGTAAAGGTTACACATTTTTTGAGGATAGTCACACAGTTTACGAACAGACCTCCACATGCCGGGGAAAGTCTGTATAAAGTTCACAATCCGAAAATATGCACTACTGGCTTACAGCCAAGCATCCAAGGTACAGGATATGCTATATTTGTAAAAAAAAAAAGGCCTCCCTCTGTTCTTGGCCAGATTTAAAACAAATCCCAGGGAGCTTGAGATTTTTTGTGACCCTGAGTTAACACTGTCCAAGACTCATGAACTCTCACACAATTGGAAGACGTCCAGAGGAAAGTATTTTGTTTAAAGCATTTTTTCCCCAATCCCTCTGATGTCAGAACTCGCCATGAGAGGCTTTATTGTTTTAGTCTGGATGAGTGCCCTGTTCTCTGATTCCATGTGTTTCAGTCAGCCTCACCTTTCACCTACTTAAAGACATCCAGTGTTCGGAAATGCATTTACAATATTTAAAAATATTATGGAGGGCATAGTTTAAACGGGACACATTTGAAACAGTAAAATGTCGCAAATTATAGTGTTTACAATAGTCCATTACTATAGTATTTTAAATATCAATTTACAATAGTTAATACTACAGAATACTATAGTAATTATGCTACAGCCAACTATTATAATTGTACACAACATACTTTAGTTTACTGTATTAAATACTATAGTTTACTACAATATTTTAATACGGTTTCTAAATCTTTTGTGTGCGTTTCACTGTAGGATGCAGTAAACGCTCTGGATGATCTTTGACCTAATTGAAACACGTTCAACTTTCATTATGTCTCACAAACAACTCCTAATATCACATCAGGTGCAAAACAAGTCTTCCAAGTCCCAGCATGCTTTTTTGCAAAACCACCACCTGTGTTTTTTCAGTACAGCTGCAATTTATTGACAGCATGTCTTAAGATCACACCTTTATGTAAGGAATAATTGACGACGGGCCATTGAATTATAAGAAAATAATGCACACCCAAGAAGTCAATTATTCCTCTTATACCACGGTTACCACAAACATTTCTCTGGTGCCTATTTTTAAGACATTTGACAAGTTAGGTGTGCAGTTATCAAAAAATAATGCATACCCACGTAACATTTCTCAACCAATCAGAATACAGCATTCAACAGACCCGTGGTATACATTAAAATAACAGAGTGACTTACCGACGGGGGAGTCTCGCTGTTCAGAGCTCGTGTTCAGGTGAACGTCATCCTCCTTCAGCCTGAGAGAAGAGCGCTCCTTCCTCATATGAATCTGCATATCACATAAATTATAATGGATTATGATTATCTTACTTATTAATAAGCCACACATCTTCGTATATTATTTTCCTACTAAAAATGTGTACCTGGTTTTGAAGGGTTCGAATGCGAATATTTTGTTTATCCAGTTTTTCTTGCTGTTGCTTGATGCGCTCAACAAGATCATCAATGCGCTTATTCTGCGCCTCCAGAATCAACTGCGGGACCAAAAAGTGTTTGCAGTTAGTAAGAGACATTTTTTTTAAATCACCAACAGACCGTAATAATAAGGTCAAAGTCTCTAAACACTCAAATCACGTATTTTCCGGTATAACCGGTTTTGTATAATCTCGTCAATCGACAGGGACTTTCTTCTTTGTTATGTAACCGTGGTGTGAACAAGTTAGTAGGAATGCATGCATGCGTATTAAATGATAGTTTGTTTTACGATGAAATATCCATCAGGGGACAATTATATAACAAACTTTTTAGGTAAGTGATATTTCATTTTTTGACTGGACAGCTGCAGCTGCAGCCTTGCACGTACTGCACGGCTCTGAATCAGTGCCATAATAAGCGGCGATCACGCCCACACGCGTGCCTCATACATGCTGTTGTCTGCTAGAGCTATATAGCCGAATGTACTCAAATATTGAAGTGGTATTCAGTATTCAGACGTTTTTACAAACACACAACAAACTTCAAAATGTTTAAATAGGGGTAAACACACATACCTGAATGTTTCGTGGATCAGTGTTGTTGCCATTGCCAGCTTCGAGACCTTCTCCTTGCATCATGCCATCAACCTTTTCTTCCAGCTTATTCATCTTCTCGTGGTCCTTCTGTCTGTCTCTGACCAATTCCTGTGTTCTCTCCTGGAGATCCGTGGACACGTTTAGGATCTGATTCTCATGGTCTTCCAGGTTCTTGGCTTTGGCTTTCAATGCTTCGTTGTCTTCCAGCAGCCTCTGGGTCAGCTTGCCGAGCTCGGATACGGTCACGTTGAAGACTTTCATCTTGATGGTGATGTCTCTCATCTGGGCTTTGGTCTTGTCTACGTGCTCCTTCAGACCCTGACCCAGCTGCAGCAATCCGTGCGCAAGCACATTAACATCATCCCAAGCTGCATACTGAACTTTCTTCTCTTTACCAGCAGCTCCTCTCCTCTCCAGTGGGAAGCTCGATCCAGAACTTGCCAGGACTGTGATGCAAAGCAGATTTGCCAGTGGTACCTTCATCTTGCTTGTGTGGTAGCTGTCGTCTTCTGGTTGTTGTTGTTCTACCTGTAGTGGTGACTAGTTAACAGTCGTAGTATTCTCAATAGCACAGGCTCATGTTGTTGAAGTGCTAACTCATTTTTATACCCTTGCTGAGCTGTCTCGGGCATTCTCATTGGCTGGTCATCTGGAGGGAGTGTGAGAGTCTGCTCGTATTTCAGTCTCCGCCTCCTTTAACATGTTAGCTGCAGATATGGACCATGATGCAAGAATGGACCCGGTTGCCTGTTAATATCTCATAATATTAAAGACAGATGAAGTTTTAGCTGGCAAAGAACAATATTAAATATTGAGAAAATCATTGTTTCACTTCAGCCACTTGCGTTTTGATAGTTACGCCTAGTTGTCACTGAATACCAGTTTCACTTTTGATATAAGTCATTAATTTTCGTAATTTCTAATTTACTGTTTTAAATTTTGACCAGTTATACGAGCTTAAACAAATTGAAATTGCTTCGTTTCATTTTTATAAGTTAACATAACATAAAAAAAACATTATGTTGATATGACTTGTTACTCACTTATTTTTTTCCCAATGTAAAATATTTTAATGTGGATGTTATTATAATTTAGTACAACTTTTATATATATATAGTAATAATACACATAATGTGGTTCAACTGCTCTGAATGGACGTAGGGATTTTCCTGGTGTGAAGTCATATTGTCGTAAAGGCATTGTGTGGAGAGACGAGGAGAACGTGCTGTGGTCTGAGATGGTCCCGTTCACTGCGAGCAGTGTGAGAAGTAGGGGAAAGTTCACGCTCACAGAAAACCAGCATTTAAAAGGAGGTTTCTGAAAACTAGACTCCTAGGATCATTCAGTTGATGGCTGGGAATGTGCCTTGCCCTTAGAAAAACAACACTCCTACATTTTTTAGTTGTTTTGTCTTTTAATGTGAAGGATTAGGAGTTTACTTCAGTTGAATGAAATCAAAGTACAAATGTTACAGAGTTTATATGCGTTTGGGAGCTGATATGTGTTCCTGTTTCTTGACAGAAATGGTCAAAACAGGATTTGTAAGTGTAGCAAGAGCCAAGTCACTATTGATGTTGAAAGAGAATCCAGTTACATCCGGAATTACATCTATATAATGTAAGTGACCTCAGACATGTCTACCTTTAACATATAAGACATAGGTGGTGACATGGTACCATTTATATTACATTGTTTTAACTCCACCATTGATATTTTGGTTAATTCAGCAGAATCAGTGACTATAAAGCATGTTAACAAACAACATTATTGTAACCACCAGTTAGTGATAAACAAATAAGTGGCCCACATCTCTAATGTAGGGTCAGAATATTTATCCATCAGCATCCAATCTTAATGTACACATCATCTGAGAAGCACAGGCCATACCACTGTTCTCCCAGCTGAAGCCTTTTCAGATGCTGAGTAGCCCTGAAAAAAGTAATTAGCATATCAATGTAAGGATATTCAGTATCTGCCCTTTATACTAGTTTCCCAGAAACACTGATGAGTTAGTCATCCACTAGAAACGTGCTGCCGGAACCACAAGCACAGCTGCGCTTCTAGCTTCCAGCTAAGATGGTGTCACTCGCGACAGGATGACCTTTCACACACATTTTAAATGCGCAGCATCTGCATCACAGCAGAAAATCCAGATTTGCGGGAAAGAGGCATTATAGGTGTATAAGCCTTGGACCGATGAGGAAATATTATTGGAAACTAATGGTTGAAATGGAGTAATATAATCAAGCTGAAAATATCTTAATTTTCCGGAATTCATTTTAGTTTCATTTTAAAGTTTGGCTTTAATGGAGAACACACTTATTATTTGTCTCTTGTCCTTTTAATTCCCTGTGTTCCCTTCTGATCTTCTCTGGTACAATAATCATGAATGACTTTTACATTAACATTTGGCAGATGCTTTTATCCAAAGCGCATTCAAAGTTTACATCAATGTTCGTATTTCCTGGACCAGCGGCGTATGTAGATAAAATTGGCTCATTCTAAGCAAGGTAATAAAAACATAATGGTTCATTATGTAAGGTCTTTATACACCACTGAAAACATATGTTATGTATATTATATTGCATTTTTGTCAATAGATCCTCCTAAAATCTCCAGATTGCACCTTTAAATGTTTTTGACTTGGCATAATGCTCAAATTTGCTGTAATAATAATAAACTAGTTACAGTATAGTTTATTTTTAAAATACTGCCCATCAGTTGTCCCTTGTTTTAATGAAGATCAAAGGTGCCCAAACTAGGTCCGGATGACCTTTATTTTGGCCCGTCATGCCACGTGAGATAAGGAAAAAAGATAAACGTCATTGATGCATATGTTCATATTTCTAATGAAACGTTTTCTAAGATTTACATTTTTTGTTTTATTTGTACAAAAAAAGTGTAAATTGAAATGAAATGCAAGGAATTAAAGTGAATATTTTTTTAATGTGCATGCATACTAAAGGTGTATAGCATGCATCACGAAACTCAACGAACTCGGGTACTATAGGCCTATATGAAGGGGTCGAGGCAGTGCCACACAGGAAATAAAAAATGATTGGCATAATGATTTTTTGTTACCTTAATAATAAAACTGCATTAGTTTTTTTGTAAACAGAGTGTTTGCTTTAGGCATGGGCTGGTTACCGGTTTAAAGGTATACAGAGGTTTTAAAGGTGTAGTGTGTAAATTTTAGTGGCACCTAGTGGTGAGGTTGCGAATTGCAACCAACGGCTCAGTCCACTGCTCACCCTTCGCTTTTGAAACGCATAGAAAAGCTACGAAATCCCACCACCGGAAAAATATGTCATCATCGGAGACAACTTCGTAAAAAAGGTTTGTCCATTAAGGGCTTTTGTAAAAAACCATGGCGGCACAAAATGGCGACTTCCACGAAAGGGGACCCTCTGTGTATGTAGATAAAAACATCTTATTCTAAGGTATTAAAAACACAACGGTTCATTATGAAAGATCTTTATACACCCCTGATAATGTAGTTTTGTATATTATTTTGCATTTCTGTTAAGAGATTCTTCAAAAAATTACACACTGCACCTTTAAACAGTCAAGACCACTAAAATGTTCTGTGATATCGTTTCCAAGGTATGAGCTATGTTTATACAAAATTCATTAAATTATTAAGTCATGTGATTGATGTTTACATTAAATATACATTACTAAAATTTGATATATTTTTTGAAAGCATATTATAATTCAAAGGCTTTATTTTTACCTGGCATTTGAAAATAATACATTTTAGTGTTGCAATGGCAATACCTCACCGTGAAACCGTGGTATTTTATATTATACCGGCCCATGCCTAGTTTGCTTATTTATTTTTTAAATATTAGAAAATTATAAATTAGGAGAATAAGGGCAACTTTAATTTTAATTTTAAAGACACAGCAACATTTACTTTCGGCCCACGGCCCTCAGTCAGGATTGATTTTTGGCTCTTGATAGGAAAAGGTTTGGGCACTCGTGATCTAAATGATGTATTTGTTTGGGTGATATCGTCATACAGTGAACACCTATTTACTGTATACACTGAAATTGTGACTCATTTTTACCACAACCCGAGTATAAAACAGGAACTTCTTTTGTTGTTCAGTCACGTATCAAGTGTGATGTACAGTGCCATATCAGCATGTAAACTAAACCGTAATGTTGCTGTTTGATGTGCTAAATATACATTGCATTACTTTAAAGGCCACATTACACTAAAAATCCACAGCTGTAAGACTTAAGATAAGGCAACATTTATTGCTATGCACATATTTGGTAACTATATTCTTGAGAACAATTTGCAACTGATAATGAAAGTGAAATGTCTTAGAACAGAACTCAAATACACCAGAACAATCTGTTCGGACACTCTTGTACACCACACATCACATCTGGGCATGTGTACGGGCCTGAAAGAAGAGACTTTTGGGCCGGCCTGGACCGAATGAATGTTCTTCTGCCTCCTTGTGGCCAGATGTGAAGCTTATCTTCCCACAACCCAGACCCTTCAGACTCATCAGATGATGGTCTTCATCACACCATGGCTTGTGATTTAAACATTTCCACTGAAGTACTAGAAAACAGCTCTTAGTTTATCTGTTAATAACACTGAAAATGACCTGCTGTAAATGCAATTAATGATGTTCTTTCTGTACGTGAACTGAAATCACTTTATGGGTCCATTGTTTCGGGTTTCCTTCTTTGCTTGCGCGTTTCCTCAGTTTGTCACTGATGCAAGGTGACGACAACGTTGAATACATGCTGAAATGCATGCTCCACAATTTAAGTGCTTTTATAACAAAATCAACAAGATGGGTGGCAAAATATGTTTCTGTTTTAAATCTACACACTTGGTTGAATTAAACTACTTATAAATATTGTCTATGCAATGCTCCATCATGTCATGTACAGCTTTATTTGTATTGTACTTCCTTCTATTAGGTTTGTTGCTCCTTCTTTCTGTAAGACTATTAGTTAATATTTAGCTTCAGGTCATATTGACCCATCAAAGTGCAAGCTTATTTTTTTAATAGTAGCCTGAATTTGTATCTCTGAACATAATTGTTACAAAAACTGTTCACAAAATAACAGCAGGAACATAGAATGAACATAGAAGGTGATCAAACATTTTTTAAAGGTTGGCATCAGATGCTTTGATAAATGGGGTTTACATATTTAAAATGTTTATGTGTTTAAATACTCATTACAAAGATGTTTGTCGTGTAGTGTCCCAGCATAAGTGGATCACCTTTGTGTGAACTTATGATTTATTTGTATAAGTATCTGCTGTGAGAGGTCTGTGTTGAATTAGGTGCTATTAAAATGACTGAGCAAAGCTGTGTCAGCTATACGAATCAGCAGATATCAGATGTTTGGCAACAGTGGACAGGATTTAAAAGATTTGACAAAATGCAACAGGTGTCGCTTATTGACATTCTAGGTATATCAGATATTCCCTGTGCCCTTTTAGTGATGATGTGCATGGTTATTTTGAGTGTGTATTATTTAAAAAGCGTGTTAGTAGAGATACATTTGAGCACATATAAAGTATAACTGGAAATCGACTGATAATGCATTTTTATCATATTTTCCTATGCATACTCATTGAGACTAAAGTAAACACTGTGCAAAGCTGAAACTGTTAGCATACCACTGAGCATGGAAAAAGTGCAGGATGTCGAAACTTTACAGATGTTTCAATGACACAACAGTTGCAGCTGTGTATATTTTTAATCAGGGTTTAGTGGTGTAGTCACGAAATATTTGATTTATTTATTCGTGTTCATGGAAATGGTTTTCCTTTTTCTTTCTTTCTTTCTTTCTTTCTTTCTTTCTTTGTCGCTTGGGACGGGGTTAGATTTGGGGTTTCGGTGTTAGGATGTCATTTTATGTTTTGGTTTCTATTAGTGATGCACCGATGTATCGGCCGCCGATATTTATCGTCCGATTTTTGATGAATTTGAAACCATCGGCATATCGGCAATAGCACAAGAAAGGCCGATACCGATTGTTTATTAATTAACTGCATAAAGAAATCCATTATATGTAAAAAAATTTGTTAATGTTGTTAATAAAATAAATGCTGAATAGCAAAAACCACCTTTGAAGGTTGTCATGCAGTCTTATTATATTTGTTTTAGCCTAATTTGTGCCTCTCTTATTTTGTTGGTCAGTTGAATGTTAATTAGATTCAATCCATGTTCAGTAAAAATAATTTGATGCAGAAATAAACTAGCTAATAGACCAACTGTATAGTATTATATACAAGTGTTTAATATCGGCATCGGAATCGGCCAGAAGTTGTCTGTTTAAATCAGTATCGGCCCAAAAAAAATCCTATCGGTGCATCCCTAGTTTCTATACCATACCTTCGCCTTGGGCCCCCAATTTGCTAAATCCTCAACTGTGGGTAACATACTTATGCTGCAGTAGTTAGCCTGTCTGGAACCAAGCTGATTTAAACCACATCTCTGTGTGACATTTGCATCATTACATGTAAAACGGCCCCTACGCTGATAGGATTTTGTTTCTCTCTCCCTGTCTCGTCCTCGACGTGAAACTCACCGAGTGGTCAGGGGTGTTCACTGATGGGCTCGCACAAAAATCGCCGCAAAAGATGCTTTCCAACAGGTTTTATCATAGTTTTTGTCCAACTCCATTGACTTGTATTAGATGTGCTGTGAGGTACGGTATTACTCCGCGCCGGGAACTTTGTTTGTATTCTTGCAATTGGCAAAGGTGGATTATCGCCACCAACTGGGCTGGAGTGTCTATTATTCAAGATCTCAGCAGAAGAATATACGGGTGTGAAGCGTTTGGAAAAATAGGTCCACAAGTTTACAACAAATGCTAAAACACCTGTTGGAATGCGTATTTTGCAGCGATTTTTGTGTGAGCATATCGGTGAACACGCCCCTGACCGCTCGGTGAGTTTCACTCTTTGTAAACGAAAGTTTAATGCATTTTAGGAAGGATTGTTCCTGTGCACCTATACATCCATTGTAGAGGTGGGAGGTGAAACAATAGACAACTGAAAATTCTCGGGGCAGCCGCATATGTCGAAATTTCGGTCAAAACCGTTCTATTTCATCATAAACAATCTGAAAACAGGGCTTTAAGTGTAAAATACCGAACTTGTTCTTTAATCTCCTTTTTCGTTTACACTGTAAAAAAATTCCGTAGAAATTGCAGCTGGGTTGCCGGTGGTTTGCCGTGGATTTGCATTTGTGTTGTTTGCTGGCGGGAGTTTGTTCAAAGTTGGATGAACATTGAACATTTGCAGGTCTTTGTCTTTACAGAGTAAAACTTAAACAAACAGCATCAAGCAAAACATTCTTGGAAACAAAATCTGAAGCAAAAAACCGAAAAAGGTTGATGATGATTTCTGATTCCCAGAATGCTTTGCATGAGGCTGATATTGTATAGTTTTATTCTGTAAAGATAAAGACTTGTTAATATTTAACATTTATTTAACTTTGAACAAACTCTTGCCAGTAAAACCCAGCTGCAACAACATTGACATTTCTACGGAATTTTTTTACAGTGTACATATACACTGTGTTTCTTCCTAGGACTTTTCCCGTGGCTAAAAATCAGGAGGTTTTTCTCCTAGGGGTTTTTTCACCCCGGGGAGTCAGCCATCATTGGCTTAACTTAGCACCCTCTTCAATTCTTTATATTATTAATACGCTCGCTTATAATGTTGATTCATAGCCGCAGCAAAATTTTGCTGCTTATGCTATCTGTATTATGTTATGCTATCTGTTGATTTTTCTGTGCTTTTCTCTGCTTATATTAATGTAAAGCTGCTTTGAAACAATTACCAAGTGTGAAAAGCGCTATATAAATAAAATTGAATTTAATTAAACTATCGCTTGGGGTCGGAGTTAGATTTGAGGTTCTTGGGTTAGGATGTCATTTTATGTATTGGTTTCTACATTTTTTTTTAAACCATTGTTGCTTGGGACGGGGTTAGATTTGGGGTTTGGGCTTAGGATGTCATTTTATATATTGGTTTCTAAAAAATTTTTTAAACCATTGTTGCTTGGGATTGGGGTTAAAGTTGGGGTTTGTAACAGAAAGTCGTTAGGGTGCCAACCAAACTTAGCCCCGCCCACAGCATTTCAGGACGGGAAGTTCGAATTGCATATTCTGACTAGAATTGAGTATGACAACGTCAGAATAAAAAAGTTGTGCTAACCCCAACCCCAGGCAGCAACAATGGTAAAAAGTAGAAAAATTTGAGAAACCAATACTTAAAATGACACGACAAAAAGACATTTGTGCTCAATGATACAAAAAAAGCAAATCAAATGTTGTTGATTTTGGACAGCAAGACATTTGGTTATAGTAAAGAAGCACATTTTTTTCTAAGCCAAATAGTGGCACCATCAATTATAAAAGAAATGAATTTTCACATATAGTGCTTTAATATAATTTAATTTTTTCATAATGATAATAAAAGGATAAAAACAAATAAGCGGGTAACATTTAAATGGAAGTTTTTGCTAATTCCTGCTAAAGAATTGCTAGTTATTGCACAAGCATTACTTCTCCTTTCTCATAGAATAAACAATTTTCAGTGCTTTCAAAACCGGTTTTAACTAGTTATTTGTACAGATATGGTCTGTGCAAAACATAAATGTCTCCTAATTTACAGGATGTTCAAAATACAAATCCCTAAACGTCTCGTGTCATGTTCTTCATGGTGTCAAGGAAACACTTGTTTGCTTTTTAGTTAGTAATTAGCCTGTCTGGCAGAGGCGTTCAGTCTGGAAGGTTGATGAATGAATGTTTTTGTGTTATCTGTAAAAATATTTTTCTTGGAAATTCAACCTTTGTCGGGTCAGTCAGTTTGCAACCCACCATGTAACATTGTAACAGCGGTGTTAAAATGGGTTTCAGCATGTTAAATAGTTTCCATGTTATAACCCTTCAACTTTTGAAACATCTGGTGTTGTCAAACCCCCTATGACTTTTAAAAATAAACATGGAAATGTAAACATTTAATCTCCTTAAGAGTCTTATACAAGAGTAAATGAAGAGCTGGGGTGCATTTTTCCATGATCTGCAAAGATAATTATGCCTGCAAATGTCTTAATGCATATATTTTTAGCTCCTGAAATATGTTAAAGCAAACTTGTCTATATCCAAGAGCTGACATGGGATGTCTATAAAATGCATCATCACACATAGAAAATATTGGGTATAGCCTACATTTCAATTCTCAAAGCTTTGGTTTAGTGCGTCATCTCATTAAAGCTCAGTAGATCATTTAGCTCATTTTGTAATATTAACTTGCACTCCTTTTGAGTCAAAGGGTGTAGAGATATAAATTTAATCTTTAATCATGTGACATTCCTCGATTTCTATATAATACATGTGCAGACATGTTTTAACAACTAAACTACATATAAGCATTTAATTATTCGTTATTCCATTACCACAGATGACAGATATGGAGTTAAACATTATGTGATATAACGTGATGTCAGCACAACAACAGTCCAGATTGCAGACTTGTTCTCCACAGACAAAACCAGCATTGTCAGTTATATTCTTCTTCCTTTCCGAAGGCCATGTATTGTCCAATCAGGCTTGTTTGTGATCTGTAGCTCTCGGAGGCTCACCATAACATCAGAATTGCCCTTGAACCTTTGCCCTGTTCCACTTGCACTCGAAAACACAATCAAAAGCCAACTGAACAACACGAAATAAGAACCGAAAACAACGAAATCATACAAAAAGCCAAAAGATACATCTGCATGTTCCTGTATTTTAATATAAACATGTTAATGTAGTTGTAAGAGCCAAAACCAGCTCATTTTTCTTTCACATGGTGCTGTGTTAAAGGGTGCTCTGCATGCCTAATAGTAACCTCTGTTCTCCCTAAAGTGAATAGCTTTGTCCTTGCCACTGGTCAAATATATCATATGCATTGATCAGTTGTAGAAGCATGAGCAGTAAATAACAGTTGTTTCCTCCATTACTGCATCACTACAATTCACTAATTGCACAAATGAACCAGAGAAAAGACTTCCTTTCTGTTTACTGACCCAAGTGAAATTCAATGCTCCATTGGCTCAGTTCTGCTTTTTAGTGGATGTTTTAGGCACAGCTGCCCTACTTAAAATAAACAAAGTTACGTCTATGATGTAACAGGTCAGGGTTGACTCTAACATTAACAGTAAGTGGTTCATTTAGAAGAAACCGCAGTATAAAAAAAGCACTTAAAATTTTAATTTATTTGTGGTTGGAAAGCCCCATTGCATTTAATATATATGCACCTTTGCAGTAGATTTTTGTTTAAAATGTTTTTGTCAAGAAATTGATATGGTATACCCATGCTGCTCTCTTTGTTCATGCGCTGGAAAGCACCAGGATGTTTACTGCAGGTGACAAACCCGGGTGAGTTTGTCCGACAGTCACCCTTGTTTGTTCCCTGCTTGGGAGAAAGATGAGAACTCAGGGTCATCAAAACAGCAGGGGTAAACATGCAAGCTATCCCATGCACTTATCTGCTTTAAACACAGATACCTCATAGTCAAATCACAGTCTGAAAATAGGACACAGCAATTCATTGAAATAATTTCTTGCCTTCTTTTCTTTTTGAAAGTAGTTCAACAGGAACTTTTATGGCTTGGTTCAAGTCATATGACGCTCCTTTAATAATAACAGAGCAACAGTCAGTACGTAACCGACTTGTTTTGCAGAAAGAGTAATTTGAACTGTTCCCTTGAGACATTGTTTATATGTAACAGAAAGTTCACATTGACAGAATAGGAATAAATAATTGCATTTTAATATTGTGACCTGCAAAAGGAACATCCTTAAATGTGAAATTAATGAATTTATATATTTATATATGGGTGATTCTCACGAAAACTTGGTTTTAAAAATGTCAAGCATGAAAAGTAAAAATTGCTTAAATTTACTTTTTTTCCCACCAGACATTGAAAAACAAAGTCTGGAGTAAATGGGAACATTAATTTAAAAACTTTTACTTATCATTTAACACTTTTTGTAACATAATTAAAAAAATTTGTTCTAAAAAATCTCATTACCGCAACAGTCAGAAAACATCAACACTGACATATTTTCAAAATGACATGACAAACCTGAAAGAACATAATTTTGAGATTCTGCACATGCATTTAAAATCAAAAGTATTATGCTTCTATTAATTAAATTAACATTTAATAAGCATCTGTTGCGGTAATGATAATCAAAATGTCGTGTAAGCATTCTGACAAGACAATATTTCAAATTAACTGTAGAAAAATTATCTTACCTGGTAGCCATCTTGAAGTAACGGGTCCATGTGCTTGGTCACTCAAAATCAAACTTTATTAAAATTCTGTATGTGTGCTTAAACTGTTCTCAAAAAGTGTTGCGGAGGATGAGAACATCAGGCATGGACACATCATTTTCCTAATTTTTCTTTATTATTATTATACATGAATATTCATTAAATATTTTTTCTGTCATCTAAAGTCTAGCAAAAAAAAAAATTTTCTTAATATTTTTGTGTTAATTTGATTAAATTACAACATAACGCATGTTCAAACACAGCCGGACACATTGCGGTAATGAGAATTTCAGCAAAAAATGAGATAAAATTTACAATTATAAATTCTTATGTTGAAATCACACATTGTCCAAGGTAGAACACAGTACTGTGTTAATTGTGATGCTTTTTAATGTTACTATATTACACATTTTAAAGCTAAAATCATTAGTGCCGTGGTGTTTCAATGGTTTCGTGAGAATCACCCATATATAGCTTTAGAGTTTTACATTTGTTAAAAATACTTTTATATAATATGTTTGCTACAAATAAATACAGCATTCCAAATTCAAGGTGATGTCAGCCTGATTGCTCCTGTCTGATATGCAACACACAAAAGTATTATTTTATGATAAAGGACACCAGATGGTGGCCAGAAAACTGAAATCAAAACAAAGCATTAGCCTCTAACCTAAATATCTGCACAGCAAAACAATGTGGTCAGTCTTTACAGCAAGATCAAACATTTCTTCTGGTTTGCACTTATTAACTGTATAATGCTGCCTAAGCATCTGTATGCGTCAGACCATACCGGTATTTACAATCAATAGTGCCCTCTCGTGGACATCATATGACCATACACTCTAAAGATATATGACAAGATGCAACAAACAACAGAGACACTGATATAATCACACATACCTTGCAAAACTGACTTATGCATAAACCACAATGGCTTGATTTCACAAACTAACATGAGATGAATCAATGACACCGGCATACCGACAGTGAAAGTTATTTTCAGTTAAGACAGCTCAAACATGAGTTTTATTCTAGGACTAACCTTAAAGCTTGTCTGTAAAACCAAGAAATATTACTTCTATCTACTCATTTTATTTGGAAAACAAATGTGACGCCCAATTGTTTATTCCTCTAAATAGGAAAATGTGTCTTTTCTTTAGAGAAACTGCTCATCACCTAAAGGAAAACTTCACACAATAGCATCTAATATAATAGACAAGAAATTTAATCTAGGCCGATGATCAGAGGATTTTAGCACAATATTATTTTATCTTACCAGGATACGCTATACCAGTGGTTCTTAAACTTTTCAGCGTGCCGCCCCCCTTGTATACGGTGCATCCCATCAAGGCCCCGCAGATAAAATTTATGACATAAAACATTCCAAACTTAAAATTTGAATTAAACAAAACATTAAATTATTCAATATAGTGCTGTTGGTTAGTAGCCTTATTTTTCTGACATTTAATTACACAGAATTTATAATAAATTCTTATAAAATGTTATTAAACCGGGGCCCCCAATTTGAGTACCACTAACTTACACTTTATTGGAGCCATTTAATATGTAGATTTTATACATTCCTTTAGATACTTACGTTTTTTTTACTTATGTACTGGCAGACTTAAGACTTTCACATTTCCAAAAACTAAAACACATAAATCCAGCTACTTACATTTATGTATTAGGCAGAAGCTTTTATCCAAAGCGACTTCACAGCACATTAAAAGGTACACATTATATCAGTATGTGTATTCCCTGGGTTCAAACCCATTATTATTTAAACACTATGCTCTACCACTGAGCTATATAGGAACACATACTTACATTTCACAGGATTTGTGAATACTTAATCTCCAAATATACCATGGGGAAAATGTAATTCTATATAAAAACACCACTTGTATACTCTTAACATGCTTCAGTAGAATTAAAAAAAAAAAAAACCATCTTATTGACAAAAAAACATTTATTTCAAACTGCACATGACATTGTACAGAAAACTATAGCGCTGGTGTTGATGCGCTCCAAGTACTGGCCATGGCAGGTCTTCAAACTCTGATGAGGAAAACAAAAAATAAGGTTAGAACTTAGATACCCAGTCATAAAAACTACTTGGATATTAAATCAGACTATGCAGTTTAGGGAAAAGTAACAACTCAGGAAAATCAAATATTCACTCATACAGTAACAAATAAGTAATCAAATAAAAATTAAGCATTATCGTCCCTCCTAACAACCTATGTATACATGAGTTTTAGGTTAACAACCAACAAAATAGCCAGAAAATGTAGACAATATTTAAGTGATTCATCTTTTTCTAATAATTTTTTGGATCTACCCTATAAAATGGAAGAGTGAGAGACTGACATAATTAGATCATCATAATTCTAGTTGTTTAATGGTTAATAAAGCCCTTTTGGAGGTTTGTTGAGGTCAGATGTTATGAAACACTAATATAAATGTAACCACACCTTTACATTTGTGAATAATGTATACTGACCTAACGAAGTCTTCTGGCTTCTCTTTCAGATTCCAGAAGTGTCAGGACATCACCTTCTCTGACTGGACCCTTCACGTTCCTGATGATGGATCGGTTACTGTCATCCATGAACTCAACGCGTACCTGAGTACAAAACCTTAATGATTGTGGATCAAAATTCAACTTAACAATAAACACGGTGATCTGCATGCAAGTTATACTCTTTGCTTTTACAAGCAATATTTTAGTCATTATAACGTGTTGTAATCTCAATTCACCAAACAGTGACAAAATTAAAAGGTTTTTGTAATAGAAGTTCCTTAGAGAGACCAACGTTACAAGCGCTGACATTTTCCCATTGGAAATTTCTCACAAAGCCGTTCTGGAAATAAAATGCAAGTTCTGAACTCCACAAAACTAAAGAAATAACGTTGGTTGCAAAAATGTCTAAAGTAAAAGCTGATGTGTTATCGTAATATGTTAAGTCTTAATTTAACGGAGCGGTCCCAACACTAAACCGATCACGAGTTCTCTCTGGACTCACCTGAGTACACTGCCCCTGGGAGCCGGTTCTTCCCAGCACCTTTGTAACCTGTAACGCAGAAAATGCATTTATTACAATTGCTAATTACTAGATTTGATCAAATAACGCGCTCAAATCAATACACGCCGCGGTTTGTGACCATGTTGCTGGATAGCATGATGCTAATGCTAACTGACGAGCACTGCTAAACAAGAGCGCGTTGTGTAAAACGAATGAAACTGTTAAAAACGAATATTTTCTGAACAATGGTGACAATTATATACATTTGAAGTGTATATTTCAGATGACAATATGGACTAAATGTAATTTTACGCACTCTGGCGAGCTTGATGGGCTGCACGCGGCTGGCATCCATGATTTCAGCTTCGTTCGGAAAGGAAGTCACGTGGTGTCCACGTAATTTATATACCTTCAGCAAACTTGTATTTTTTTTAATTTACCGGGTTTTATTCGATATTTATTATTTATATTATTTTTGAAAATGTAACTATATTTAAAAAAATGTGACATTAAATAATCAAAATAGTTTTACAGTTGCAATAAATTTGTTTCCGTTTCCGGGATCACGAGGCGAAGGGTTTATACCTCTGATCTAGGATCAGTTAAACATAAAAAAACAAATATCGAAAGAATTGAACAGCTAATATGAGCTGTAAAGGGTTAAATTATTATTTTTAAACGTTAATTTATCTTTACGAAAAGTCATTTTAAAAGAGATATAGTACACATACTGGACTAAAGATATTACATGAATTAGGCCTACATAAAGTAGTCCATCATGATGAGGATTTCAGAAAAAGCATCATGATTAAAACGGTTGTGCTGTGAAAAGTTAAATATATTGACTGAAAATAAAGATAAAGAAAATAAAGTTTAAGAAGCCATGTTTAGTTTGTTACTAATGTTTTCCCATTTAAAGAACAAGCAAATAATTGCAGCTAAAGGCAATTTAATTTTGAAGTTTTGTTATTTAAACAATTTCAGCATTTCAAAGCTTCTGAGTTAGCAGAAACCATAAAAATGTAAAGCTATATTCAACATTCTCAATCATAACTTTAAAAAATTTAAGTCAAGTCAAGTCAGATTTTTGAGATTCAGGAATTATTTGCATGGTCATGTATAATATTCATTAGAGATGATGTTAAAGTAAGGGGAAGGAAGACGAACAGTAGACTATAAAGAAATTATGGGATTAGGATTAGTGAATTTATTAATGGGACTTTTTAAATTGTTCAGAGTAAACACAAGATTGGATTCATATGTTTATTATAAGCAACATACATTAAGCAGTGGTTATTTAATAACCACATAGTTTCCCTGCAAATGCTGTTTATCCTCTGTCATTCCTCCTCTTAGGGCTCAATCCTTAAATCACAACACTAATCCTCATGACTGTATTTTTAACTCTCCCGGGACAGAAAAACAGCAATGGGATTACGGCATCAGTGAGGTGGGGCAAAATCCTCAGCTTCTGATCTTCCGTTCAGCCGAAACAAATACAGTTGCTTTATCTTTCAGTCATTTTAGCTATATTGCAAACTCTAAAAAGCTACAAGCTGTAAATGATGTTTTCTTGGCCAGTCTTAAAATTTCCTTGAAGCTGGATGTCGGATGTTTACACTTGGAATGTAGAATCTGCCGTTTTTTTGTACTTTTTCTGCAGAGCAAATCTTGGAGGTCCTGTTTTCTACTTCTTTTGCAAACGTTTTCTTTTTAAAGCTACTGTAATGATGGATCAACCAATGCGACATCTCAAAAAACTGAGAAAGAGGCGATCAAGTCTTTTTGCAAGTGTCAAACTTAATTCCAGCTTGTCACAGGGCATAGAAGAGGAAGAGAGTGCCTTTCCTTTTTCACAGGACTGCACTGTGAAACCTTGGACGTCGATGGACGACCTCGATACTCCATCACCTCAAACACAGAACAAAAAGGACCAAAACAAGAAGAAAAGCAATGAAAAAGAAGCAACAAAATGCCCACACCGGCATTCAACTGTGATCAATGTTAATGTAGGAGGCAAACTGTTCACTATTCCCAAGCACCTGGCTATCAAATACCCCAGAACCAGAATAGGCACCCTAGCCCTATGCAAAGATCCCTTCAGCCGGCTAAAGCTCTGCGACGACTACTGTGTTATCACTAATGAGTTCTTTTTTGACCGAGATCCTACTTTCTTCCATTACATCTTCCACTTCTATCGTAGCAATGTATTGTGGGTAATGGAGAGTCTGTGTCCCATTAATTTTGAGGAGGAGATGGAGTTCTGGGGCCTACACTTGAGGGACACCCCTCGCTGCTGCCGCATTCTCTATGAGGAGAAAGTAGATGAGATTAAAGACCAGCTAAAAGTGAACAGGGAGCTCATGGCTGAAATTGAACCTCTGCACAGTGAGGAAGGTTTCAAGACAATGTTTTTGGGTGGCATTCGTAAGTCATTATGGGACCTGATGGAGAATCCGTACTCCTCGATGGCTGCCAAAGCATTTGCTGTGTTCTCCAGCCTCTTCGTCCTCATCTCCATTGTAGCGATGACTCTAAATACCGTGAGTGAATTGAAAGATTATAAGATCTATGGAAGAACCTATATGGAGTGTGTTGAGATCACCTCAATACTCTTTTTTACCTTTGAGTATTTCCTCCGCCTGTTGACAACTTGTAATGTCAAGCATTTCCTGAGAAGTGCACTTAATTTTGTAGACTTAGTGGCTGTCATGCCTTACTTTATTCAGCTGATATTTGAGACTTTTGCTGATCAGGAAGATGTCAGCGTCCAAGATGACTTAAAGACAATGGCGAGAGTTAGTAAAGTTAGCAAAGTGCTAAAAGTGGTCAAACTCATGCGAATCTTTCGCATTCTGAAACTTGCAAGGCATTCGACAGGTATGCGGGCGTTCGGATTTACTCTCCGACAGTGCTTCGAACAGGTCTGCTGCCTGTTTCTGTTCATTATCATGGGCATCTTCACCTTCTCTGCCCTGATGCATTCAGTTGAGCAGGATGTTGCGGGAACCCCTTTCAGCAGCATACCAGATGCTTGGTGGTGGGCAGCGGTAAGTAAACCTAAATTTGACTGGACACATTAAAGGGACATTCCACTTTTTTTGAAAATATGCTAATTTTCCAGCTCCCCTAGAGTTAAACATTTGATTCTTACCTTTTGGAATCCATTCAGCCGATCTCCGTGTCTGACGGTACCACTTTTGGCGTGGCTTGGCGCAATCTATTGAATCTGGTTGGACCGTTGGCATCGCGCTCAGGGGTGGCCAAGGAGTTTCGATATTTTTCCTATTTAGCTTGGCTCTTTTGTGGTTGCATCGTGTGCTGGGACAGACGGAGAATTGGGGGTTGCAATTTTCTGGTGAGATGTGTCTAGGAGATGTGCTCTCAGACTGGGGTAGTGATCGGTGACTTTGCTGCCATGGCATGGCTGCAGGAGGTGCAATGATATTACGCACTGCCAGAAAATAGTCCCCTTGGTTACTTTCAATGGCAGGACTATTTTCGGGCAGTGCGTAATATCACTACGCCTGCTGCAGCCATGTTACATCAGGAGACTTTGATTATTACGCCAGAATGATAGTATATTTACTAGACATATCTGACTAGAAAATAGCAACTTTTAATTTTCTGTCGGACTTAGTACACAATGTAACTACAAAAGAGTCAAGTTTTAAATAGGAAAAATATTGAAACTCTTTGGTTATTTTTAGGCGCGATGCTAATGGTCTAATCAGATTTAATGGATTGTGCTAAGCTATGCTAAAAGTTCTAGCGCCAGACCCGGAGATCAGCTGAATGGATTCCAAAATGGTAAAAATCAATTGTTTAACTCTAGGGGAGCTGGAAAATGAGTATATATATATATTTTTAAAAAGTGGATTGTCCTTTTAACAGCAATGAGCAGAATTACAGGATAATCCATATAGTTGAAAATTAAAAAGAGATATGTTTCAGCATCAACTTAATGCTTAGGCATTTTGAGATTTTGACTTCTTTTTTGTGGACTTTTTAAATTATTATTCTTAGTGCACAACTTTAGTGGGCTTGTTATTTGTCGCTTACTTTGGCTGTTTTTTGTCTGTCCTTTCCTTTTTTGGGTGTTAAACTTTATCCTCTGGCAGCTGTGTTTAATCTTATGTAATGCCTAGCAATGTAGCTCAATTGGAGGCATCCATGCTGATTGGAAAAGTTAGATTAGTTTTGAACTTCCTGCAGGCTTATTGAGCAACATTTTGACTTAAATCAACGAGCTGAAACTAATGTGGAAACATAACTCTTTTATTTTTGGTTCTTTCTATATTGTTTTTAATTCACAGCGACCCCTAATAGTAGTGTGAAAATAGACATAGTTTTAATGAAATCTTTTACCACTGTTACAGGTGAGCATTTCCACCGTGGGCTATGGGGATGTGGTACCCATCTCCTACTCTGGTCGAGTTGTGGCTTTTGGCTGCATATCTTTTGGCATAATACTAAATGGAATGCCAATCTCCATTCTCTTCAATAAATTCTCTGACTATTATGCCAAGCTAAAGGCCCAGGAATGCACCAACACTAAAGTGCAACATGGCTTGAACCTCAAGAAGAGATTGCAGAGGAAATGCAAAAGCTGCTTTGAGCCTGCCGGAGAGGATTCTGATGAGGACAATCGACATCAGATCAACCAGTGTCAACATTAAATGTCCTTGTTATCCAGACTGCCTTCTCTGCCCTTGAACGGAAAGCTCAGGCTCCCTGCCTGCCTTGAATTAAATAGGGATTTAAGGGATGGGGGAACGCCAGGTTAAAGGAAGTTAAGTGATTAACTTTAAGATGGCTAACAAATTACATGTTCTAAAAGATCTTTAGCAAACCACCTTGCTGGTTATAAAAAGCATTGTTGGAAATAGATTAGTGAATGGATTTGAAAACGTGTCATTAGACTGCCATTCTTTTACTATAACACCCAGTAGTGTTACAAAGAGTGTGATTCACTATTGGCCTCGCCTAACACACTGTACAGTACTCTACAGCTCTTCATTGACGCAAAACAGATTCTGAGGATAAAGTGGGACTTATGTGGCCTTCAGACACCTTTGGTGTATATGAGTGTATCTATCACATAGGTTCTATTCTGGATATAATGGCACTTTATTACTTTTACTTTATTGACTTAAATTTTAAAGACAATTTTTTAAGCTGTATAAAGATAATACAAGATCTGATGTTCTTTATTGTGATTTCTAAACAATGTTTCTGTGTTAAGCAAGACTCTGTCTCTTGTCTGTCACTCTTTAAAGTTAAATTATATATCCTTCCAATAATGTATTATATATTGCATTACTACGGGAAAACTCTAATCCATTCTATTCTACTTGTGTGAAATATTGTTAGTTGATTCCATTTATTCTGTATTACGTAACAGCATATTTCTGCAACCTCCATACAGTGGAAAAACTAATAAAAGATAGATATCAAAGCGATTTTTTTTTAATCATAGGGAGAGAACTTTATATGCTGTATGTCACTACATGGGCGATTACATAATTGCAGGTACAGTTAGGGTCCAAAGTCATTTTTTCTGCCTTTTTCAAATGTTTTTTTATTTATTAAAAATGTGATACGCATTGTCATTGATCACAAGATGTTACAGGCTTTAACAATATAATATTTTCTGTAAAAGGTGTCTTGCTGAAAATCATGAATGTGTGTGTTTCTCTGTGTATAATGTCATTTTTTTTACACTGTCAGAAAAAAGAATGGTCATTATATATACCCCGGCTGTCAATGGGGCTGTACCCTTTGAAAAAGTACAGCTTTGCACATAAAGAGTTTATTTCAATACCTCAGAGATACATATCTGTACCTTATGGAACATATAGGACCTTTTAAAAGGGTATCCCTCAATGACAGCAGGGCTATTTTGACCATTTTTAAAGGTGCAGTGTGTAATTTCTCTTGACAGAAATGCAAAATAATATACAAAACTAAATTATCAGAGGTGTTTAAAGACCTTTCATAATGAACCGTTATGTGTTTATTGCCTTAGAATGAGAGGTTTTATCTACATACACAGAGGGTCCCCTTACATGGAAGCCGCCATTTTGTGCGGCCATTTTTCTACAGAAGCCCTTAACAGACAAACCTTTTTACTAAGTTGTCTCCAACGATGATATGTTTGTCCAATGGCGGCTACCGTAGCTTCTCTATATGTTTCAAAAGCAAGAGCCGTTGTTTGCAATTCACAACCTCACCACTAGATACCGCTAAAATTTACACACTGCACCTTTAACAGTGTGCTGTCAACACTATTACTCTACTCTAACCCCTACCGTAAATTTGCACAAAAGAAGACTCTGGACACCTGTTATATAATCCTCCATATAATGAAATATATAAACATGAATAAAGAGCCTATGACACCACATGTAAACGAGAGCTGTAACCATTTTTATATTTAGCCCTTTCCTAAATGCTTTGCTTTTAAAGAATCTCATGATCATGATAATTTTTATCTCCTCACTGAACACTTCAAGCACTGTGCACTCAAGTCAGCTCGTTGGCGAGAAGTCAAGTGATTAGACTTCATGTCTAATATTTAATGATCAAGCGGACCTGTAATGCCGGTGTTTTGAGTGAAATGTTCAGCATCAATTAAGTAAATGTAAAGACAAGAGCCAGTTGCGTGTAAATAGCCTTTGTTGTTCGATACATTTCGGTCTCTGTAGCTGACAGATGGGAATTACTGCATAACGGTCAATTATGGGATCATTTGGTTAGCTCAAATAACACACAAAGAACTAATGTGCTTATTTATGGTATCAAAGAAGATTTCTGTTTTCAATTGTTATTTCAATAGTTACAAATAGGGATGAAAAACATGAAAACCACTCAACACTCAGAAAGAAAAGCACAAAAGCTGTTACTGGGACGTTACCCTTTAAAAAGTCTTTATATGTACAATTTAGGTACGGATGGATAAGTACCAATATTTTTCTCTGAGTTGCCAATATGCACATTTTAGGGTGGTAATATCCGTTAGGTACACAAATTCTCCCCCAATGACAGTTATTGTACCTTTTTATGACAGTATAATTAAGATCTGCTGGCTTATATAAAAAAATAGTTAAATAAATAAATCAAAAGTTGTTATTTAGCCAAATAAGTGCACATACTTATTCTAAAATAAAATAGAAATATGAAAAGTGATCAAAAAATGTCCACAATGGGTTAATCACAAACTACGAAAAGCCTGACCCTCTATCACAATTCTCCTTGACTCCTAGGCAATATATCATATCATAACTGCTTTAATTTTTATTTTATCTAAAAAGTTTCAGCCTTGAATGTCTCAAAGATCAGGACATGATTTTCTTCATTCAGGGCCAAATGGATTCTTCTGAAACCATGCATGCCAAAAGCCAAGTTAACATTCTTTGATGGGAGTATAAAACCCGCCAAATTTCTCCTAGCAGGTAGCCTGTAGTACTTGAACACACGTGAATATTGTTTATACCAACAAACAAGTTTCACCATTCCAAGAAACAGCATGAATTGTAAGTGGTTTGCATCTTTAGCCTTTTTAATTCTTCTTGAAAGTTCCAAGATTGAAAGTCAAGATGTTCGGGTGAAGCTCTGTGGTCGCGAGTTTATTCGGATGGTGGTCACATCGTGTGGAAGCTCTCGACTTAAACGGGACGCGCCTGATTTTGGACCTCTTTACACAAAGCCCCATAGTAGGTTTGCTTGCTTCAAACATTAAATAGATTTTGTATGGTTTCTTTATATTCTGTGTATTACATCTCTGTAATTTTTCAGGAAGGCTTCAAAACTGGCTCAACAGAGATCTCCT
Organism: Misgurnus anguillicaudatus; assembly: GCF_027580225.2. Taxonomy (NCBI): domain Eukaryota; kingdom Metazoa; phylum Chordata; class Actinopteri; order Cypriniformes; family Cobitidae; genus Misgurnus; species Misgurnus anguillicaudatus. The sequence goes on from NC_073338.2 coordinate 27,181,259, forward strand.
GGCAAACCAGAAATGGGCCCAAACCAGTCAAGAGGAGCAGTGGAAAGAGTCTGAATCCCCTGAAAGCGTGACAGATCATCCAGCCCCCCAGCAGCACATGAGCCCACAAGCAGAAGTTCTGGTACACTCAACCGCTGCGCAGGATCTCAGCATGTCCTACAGAACCCGGCGTGATGTTGGGCCAGCGGGCGTCTGCTGTACTTCGGGATGCACTATGAGTGAACTGATTCAATACTGCTAGGTGCGCAGTTTATTCTTAGGACAAATGTAGAGGGATATCCTCAGCACCAAAGGATTTCTGTGAATGTGGTACATTAAATTATAGATCATTAAAAATTCTATCTAAGCACAAATATGAGATGAATGATGAATGAAAGGAGTGTGGTTTGACAGAGCATTACGCTTTTGATATAAAGTACTGTCATGCTGAAGTTTATAAATATATTATCAGATATATTTTTTTGCATTTATAGACTTAACAGGTAAAACTGAAAGGGGCCTTCGTGCAATAATTCTAAAGAGTCAAAAATTTTTACTTTATAATCTTAGAAGATTTTAGTTGGCAATGACTTTAGCACATACGAACTAAGTAAGTACTGTGAGAATTGAAAATAAAATAGTGTAAGATTTATTAAATATTAATCTACAGAGATGCTGCCTTCGAAAAAATGTAGAGCTGATTTGATGTTTTTGAAATACAATTAAACTTTTGTGCCCAAAAATTATATGCCTGTGTTTATTTGGTCAAAGTATGCTGAAATACACCACTAGAGGGTGCACCATTAGCAATGAAACAACTAGATGTCAGTAATCCCAGATATTAGAAAAATCAAAGAAAAAAAAACATTAAAATGCAATAAGAACTTACAGTACATGTACTTTGAGTTTCTTTCTATATAAAAAAATGTTATAAAGAGAGACAATAGCAACAACCCTATCCTAACCAAACTCTCAGAAAAGGGTACAGAAGTTGTCACTGGGACAGTACAAAAAAAAAGGGTCCTACTACGTACCATTTTGGTACAGGTATGTACCCTTAAGGTACAAGTATGTACAAAAGTGTACTTTTTGAAAAGGTACCACCCCAGTGAAAACTTTTGTACCTTTTTCTGTGCTGATATATAAACAAAACTGTTGATATCACTAAATCTAAAGCAACACAAAATTTGTCTGATAAATATTTTAAATAATGAAAATCACTACAGTATTTTAGTGTTGTTTTTCTAAAAAGTAGCTTTTAGACGTACAGCCAAATATGCACATTCGTTTTTCTATCATGATGGGGACTTTGTAATGAAATTTACATTTTTGCAGTTGGCAGACAAAGTGACTTCCAGTGCATTACAAGGGCTTACATTCTATTATCAGTATGTGTGTTTCCTGAGTTCGAACCCATGACCTTTTACACTGCTAATGCAATGCTCTGATACTGAGCAATTCAGGAGCACAAGAGTGTATACTACTCACATCAGAGGTGTATACTACTTGAATATTTTAGTTACTTTTTCCAAGCATCTGTGCTTTATTAGTGTTTGTCTTGGGAAAAAAATTACTTTACTAAAAAATGTCCACTACATTCTAAAGCATAGAATCATACTGTGCATTCCTTTTATATTGCATATTAAAATTGATTAAATACCTAATTACATAAAAATTGTGTACTTTTACTTTCTTGAGTAAAAAGTATGTACTTTTATAAGTACATTTTACTTAAGTAAAATTAAAAATTTTTAGATGTTTAATGTACTTAAATATTAAATATAAACCAAAAACATGAAATTATGAAATGTAGTAGAGTCAAAATTATGATAATATGCTTTGGAATGTATGTTTTCCAAAGAAAAACACTGATAAAATACAAATACATGAAAATTTACTTTTATGTAGAAAGGAAAAATACTTAAGTAGTATACACCTCTGTTCAGCATGTATTCATACTAAACTAATGGCATTTATCTGCAAACAATACCCCTATAAACCTAATCCTCACAGAAATCTTTTCTGCATTTTAAAATAATCTTTATGCGGTGGTTTCCCAGACAGGGATTAGACTAGTCCTAGACTAAAATAAATGTAAGAGCTGTCCAAACTGAAAACAACGTGCACACATATCTTAAAATACATCAGTGCCCTTTGTTTTGCCACAAAATTCAGACATGTAATGATTTTAGTAAGGTATGTTTGTTATAAATAGTTATATTTCCCAATTAAACTAGAGCCTAGTCCTGGCTTAAGCAAACCACCCCTATGAGTATATTTGAGTATATTAAACCATATCCTTGTGAGGATCACACTCTAAAAACAAATACTGCTAAATAGCACTAAATGTGGTTCACACGGCTTGTAATCATTAGCCTGGTCCAACCAGACTCTCGTACATTCATTTCATTTGTACATAGAGTCTGGCCACGCTCCATTGCAAACCGTTACTTCCGTTAAGGAGGGTCCTCTGTGGAAATTTAAAACTATTGGATCTGCCTAGAGTCACTCTGAATCTGTCATAACCAATCACTAACGTTTGGTCGTGACGTATGTAACTCAGTCTGGCACACGACCTCAACGTCCTCGTTCTTAGCCACCCCCCTCTGATCGCTGATTGGACCTGCAGATCCAGACGTGTATCACGTGCGTCCGATGAAACCGTCTATAGGTGCTAGCCAGTGAACCACTTTTAGTGCTATTTAGCATCCTTATTTTTAGATTGCAGCAATGCAGGAGGAGATATTATGTTTACTATCTTTTTTGGTATATTAAAGGTGCAGTGTGTAAATTTTAGCGGCATCTAGTGGTGAGGTTGCGAATTGCAACCAACGGCTCAGTCCACTGATCACCCCTTGCTTTTGAAACGCATAGAGAAGCTACAGCCGCCACCGCAAAAACATGTCATTGTCGGAGACAACTTAATAAAAAACGTTTGTCCATTAAGGGCTTCTGTAGAAACATGGCGGCACAAAATGGCGACTTCCACGTAAGGGGACCCTCGGTGTATGTAGATAAAAACATCTAATTTTAAGGTAATAAACACATAACGGTTCATTAAAAAAAGGTCTTTGTACTCCCCTGAACATATAGTTTTGTATTTTGCATTTCTGTCAAGAGATCCTTCTAAATATTACACACTGCACCTTGCACCTTTAAGTTCCCATTATGCATGTGCTTGCCCAATATAGACTCTATACTCTCTGTGTCCCCGTAAACCACGTTTAGCATAATAAACATGTCATTATACACTATTCATGTCCTCGTAAACCACATAGACCAACCCACACACACACACACACACACACACACACACACACACACACACACACACACACACACACACACACACACACACACACACACACACACACACTGTGACCTTCTACAGGCACCTTAAAGTAAATGTGCATTCAGGCCACATCCACACTGTCAGACCAGCTGCTGTGTCACAGCTGCTTGTGATAGCATGTCTTCATCTTCCTCCTCTGGGCCTTTGTCTATTACTGTCACTTATTCAACAGTCCAGGAGAAATGAAAGTACTGGAATTATAACAAATGATGTGCAAGTGAGGGATCTGTAACATGATGTGGATGCACAAAAGTAATGTGTAAAGGGGAGGAAACTTAATATAACCAGCGATGACCAATGCTGTCGATTTTTCTTTTATCATCCTCTACCCAATTTTCTAAACGTGTTGTCTGCAACAGAAGCATAGCTAGGAATTTTGATCTGACTGTATTTAGCTCAAGGACCCTTACACTGACAATACCAGAATTGTTTTGCCCTTGCACCTGTGGCCCGTACATTCATTTCCACATTTCACTCCATATACTGTAGCTATAAAGCCTCTCATTACAATGGCAAACTGCTACACATTACTCTTAGCAATTAAACTTATTTTACTTTATTACTTCTAATGAATACCACTAAACTTTACATTGCATATACATCGCTGAACCTTTTTGTCACCACATAATTCCATCAAAAGGAGAAGACAATCAATCCAGTCTCTGTTTTTCCAGTTTTGCCTCCTCTCAGCAGTGCAAACAGACTTCACTCACTCCCACTTCACACTCTTCTTCTTTTCTGCTTTCCTACCCCTGCACTTCCCCTGTGAGTGAGTGGGTTGTTCTCACTACAGCTGCTATGGATAATTAAGGCTGCAGTGGAGGTGTACTGCAGTGGTGCTGAGCTGCAACGCCATTACGGGCCCCTGCAACGCTCGATGACTAAGTGACCGTGTTAAACTAGAGATCCCTGTTACACACGCTTTCCATTTACAATCTCAGCTCCCGCAAGTGCCATAGAAGCAGACGCTCAGCGAACAAGCTGGATAGGTCAGCTGTGCTGAACACAGATCAGATTTTGAGTGAATAATCTGCCAATGCAGTTAGTGCATGTGAGTAAATTCAACAAAGAACTGGATCACTATTCTAACAATCACTACTTGCAATTATATAGTGCACACACTGTGAGGGATGTCCTCGCAGGAGATCTCTTAATAGGCTCTGCTTCACCGCTGAGACTTGATCAACACACGTGGCCCCTTTAGCAATCTAGAGAACAAAATCCATTAATATTAATTGGATGCTGTCTTGCGTGAATAGTGTAGTAAGACTGCAGTATGGTGCTATATATTCTATAAATATTGCTATTCTCATTCTCATTCTGCTACAAATGTTATGTTATAAAAAAAATTCAGCTATATGGTGTTGTTTTAATAAATAACAAACTTTAATCATTATGAGTTGAAAAGAGAAAAGTACATAGATATCACATGTGACCCTGGACCACAAAACCTGAAAATCCCACAAAATCTGAAATCCGAGGGTACAAAAAAAAATCGAAATATTGAGAAAATTGCTTTTGAAGTTGTTCAAATAAAGTCCTTATCAATACATATTAGTAATAATAAATACATTGTTAATGTATTTCAGTAGGAAATGCCCAAAATATCTTCATGGAACAGGATTTTTACTTAATATCCTAATGATTTTTTGTATTGAAAAACTATAATTTTGACACAATTGCTACAAAATTCTCATGCTGTCAAAGGTCACATACAAACATAGATGTCCAAAATCTACTTTGTATTATAAAATGCAATCAAACTTAAACAGGACAACTGCCAACAGTAAGATACCTCTGTGACCAAAATATCAAAAATAAGAAATTTTTTGCTTAAAGGGACACTCCACTTTTTTTGAAAATATTCTTATTTTCCAGCTCCCCTAAAGGTAAATAATTGATTGTTAGCATTTTAGAATCCATTCATCCGATCTCTGGGTCTGGAGGTACCACTTTTAGCATAGCTTAGCATAATCCATTGAATCTGATTAGACCATTAGCATTGCGCTAAAAAATAACCAACAAGTTTCGATATTTTCCTTTTTTAAAAATATCGTTCCTACAGACTCTTCTGTAGTTACATCTTGTACTAAGACAGACGAAAAATTAAAAGCTGCAATTTTTCTAGGCAGATATGGCTAGAAACTTTACTCTGATTCTGGCGTAATAATCAGGGACTTTGCTGCCGTAACATGGCTGCAGCAGGCGCAAAGATATTACGCAGCGCCTGAAAATAGTCCACGTGGTAACTTTCAACAGATAGGGACTATTTTCAGGCACTGTGTAATATCATTGCGCCTGCTGCACCCATGGTAATATATGAAAAACTTAACCTTAGAGAGCATATAAGCACATGTTCATATTATAATGACATATTCCTGTCTCCTGGTAAATGTAGGCACATTTAAAACAGCATGATACAAGACATCTGCCAACAGTAAAAGGGAAAGACACAATACATTTCTGCAGATATGGCCCATCAGATCTGTTCTTTAATGCATTTCTTGCAGTAATGTGACTTTAGAGTTAATTCCCTTGTTCTCCTTCAGGTATGCTGTAAAAGTCATGGCTTAATTAGGACATCATAAACTCCCGGAGAGTACATTCACATAATCTGTATAAAAGCAGAATTCACTCCACACATGACAATATAAGAGGAGACTTAGGCTTTATGTGAGGAGGAATAAGGGTATAAATTAACACAAGATTTTATTTTCAGTCCTTGCTAACTTGGTCCCCAAGGTGAGGTAAGATGTGACCAAATAAATGAGTAATATCAGTAGCGAACCATGACTCTTCTAGGCCCTCTACCCCAAAACCGCCCCTCAACCAGACCACAGTCTAGATACCAAAACATATGACTGACAAACACAGTCTTCTTCTATTGGACAAGGACAACATCTTTCTTGATAGAACTCACAGCTAAGAAAATTAGCAACAGACACTTCAGCAAACGGTGAACAGCGATGCACCACCAAACAAGCAATTTTCATAATAAGATTATTTAAAGTTAAACATTTTAACTCTATAATACTTATTACAAAAATGCATACTGTATGAAAAGCTCAGATGCAAAACCCTCTAAGTGTGTCTGACATGTTTTCTTTAAAATGATAATTTTTTTATCAGACTCTTAACAAATACTGTCAACAAAGCGGTAGCTATTTCTAAATGGCCTGAGGCCGGGATTAAGTGGATTTGAAGCGAAAGTATTTGATGAACATATAATACGTGCCGAGAACATTCGATTAAAGGCAGGGTGCATGATTTGTGAAAACCACTTTAAAAAAGGGAGTCGGGCCGAGTACCAAAACACACTTGTAGCCAATCAGCAGTAAGGGGCATGTCTACTAACCCATATATATTCATAATAAAGCCTTTATTATAAAAATCTATGTACTAACCGACATCGTTGCCTGGGTTGAGTATGTGTGGGGCGAGTCTATCAAAAGAAGGTCCAGATTCTATTGGGTTAGGGCCGTGCTTGTTTAGGTGATTTTAAAGGAACAGTATGTAGGTTTGTGGCCAAAACTGGTATTGCAATCACAAAACTTGTGGCTAAAACTGGTACTGCAATCACACAACTGGTGGCCAATACACAAAACGACAACATAAACTTCAGTTGAGGGCTGCAACTCCACTTTTTAAATGACAATATCTTGGCCAGACCACTGTTGTCAGTGATATAAGTATTTGAAATGAAAATTATTTCTTAATGTCTAGTGACATATCAGGGCCATTTTATGATTAATTGATATAAATTTACTGTTCCTTTAAATATCAACATTGGCTTTCAGAGACTGTGCACCCCGCCTTTAATATCATTATCTTATTTTTGATGGAGGTGGCATTCAGAGGCTTTTGCATTTGAGCCACTTATATACTGTAGGTACAGTTTTTAGCATGCAAGGAGGCTATGATTTCACCATAAGTTTTTTTTTAAAGAACCAAGCAAAAGTAAACTGAACTTGAAAGCCCTGTCAACTGACGCAATCTTGTTCCCTCAGTTTTATTCCCCATAACATCAGCCAGCGCCTCCCTGCTGTTTCTCCTTCAAACTATTTGCCTCCTCTTTGTTAATACAGTCACTTTGAGGATGATTAACACAAACAATGGAGTCTCATTAAATTCTGTTTAAAATGTCTGGCTGCTCATATGTCAAATAATGGCCCCTGGACAAACCTCATCCACAAAGGGGTCTAATCCTCTTAAAGATAATTGAAAAGACAGTTGTGCTTTATTCTTGACAGTGTTGCACCTTGCACCTCTGTATGGGCTATGACGGTTTACCTTATTACATTGTGTAGTGTAATATCAAAACGAAATGCATTCATTTTCCATGAACTGTGATAAAAAATAGGCACATTTTTGCTCAATTCTTGTTCAGCATTTTTACAATACAACAACTGTGCCTTAGAATATGATGAAGAATGGGTTTTGACTTCTCAAGACAACCCTTTTGTATTCTCAAATCTTATCATGTCATTGAGCTGATGGCACATACCATTGTGAGCATTCTCCAGGTTATACTTGTGCATGGTTGTTAACAAATGCAAGACGTTTTCCCTTCTGGGACCTTGAGTCTGCCAAACACACACTGCTGCACCACACATTGGACAATTCACCAATGTGCAAGACAAATGTCTTACAAAAATAAGAGAGGGTTAAGTATAAAGCATATAAGCATTCATATTATCATGTCTCCAAACAATGCTATCTGGCAGATGATACAAGTTTAATTTTCCAAGGTTAAATGCCAATGTCTAAGTTCTGTTAATATATAGGCCTAGGGCTAGTCTACATATTTGCTTTTAGTCAATACGTTATTGGAGCTTAATTTGTGTAGAAATGTATCTGTTACATACATACATTTATAAAGACCATGACAGAAACAACAACAAAAAGGCGCACTGGAAAATGGTGTCTGCATTAATATTACGGCCATGCGTAAAAACATACGAGATATTTCAATGCACAATAGAATAGCTTTATAAGCATCATTATCAGATCAATTTTGCTGCGGTTGGTGCTTGCACGGGAACCCCCAAGCCCCCACCCTTTTCATCCACCCCCGCTAGGCTCTCAACAACCAGGGTCTAAAAATAGCACAGGGATCCCCACATCAATTTTAACACGTCACAAGGTCATATAAAGCTCCTCACGACCCTCCGTCAATATAGCCTACTACGGCGTGCAGGTTTCAAATTCGCATGGATTTTTGCTTTTTCTCAAATAGCTACAGTTTTCGTGTAACCCAGTTAGGGTGGGACACATGTTTCAATGTTTTTATCTTTAAAATACCTTTCGAGAACGAACATTCCGCATCTGGATATGAAGTGAAGGGGAGACACGGAGAGTGTGCTCGCGCCATCGGTCACGCGCTGGAGAGTATGCCCGTTACTACATCGAGAATCACACCTCACAGGATAACGAGACAACGTGTATTACAGATTTTAATTCAAGTAAACGTGGAAATTACGTCCGATTTTTATTTGGAATGTTTTTGTTTTATATTTGGCAAATCTCAGTTTCAGTGACGTTCAAAGTATCATCATGAAGCTTTGTAAAGTGTAAGGTAAGTAAGCTGGTCATTTAAGTTTTAATGCTCACCATTTAATGTTTGGTTTTCCAATGATTCCTTCCGTTAATATCGGACTTAAAATGGCAACCAAAGGTGATGAAAGAAGGTTTCTCGAGGCCTTTGAAGCAAATCTTTGTGATGATTTATTCTGACCTATCGTTGTGTTGCCCTTTCATTTATATAGACAACCTTTGTCAGGAATAGAAAAAACGTGACCACCCCACGCCCACAAAACTAGGCATCCACTATCTACATATTTGTTTTATAATCATGTTGAGACAAAAACTTTTTTAAAAAAATCTTAGTTTGTTTCTTTCTTTTCTTTATAGTGCATACAATTATTTGACATATTTTCCAATATAGCAGGTAAAACTGATCAGTGTAAAACACAATTACATATATATATATTTAATGACACTAATAGAAGCATATACATCTGCAAATAAATAAAATTCAAAGGCGAACGACTGACAGAGGCTGTCATCTGTGTACTTGAAAGAGTACTGAATGTTTCATAAACACGTCTTGTCTATTTTGAACCAAAACATTTAATCCTCCGATTTCATGCTTTTTACAGCTGTGTGCATATCATCATCATCATTATTATTATAATTTTACAAAAATATGTTGTATGTACAATGTTTGAACAAATGCAGTATAACTTGTACTTTCAAAGCTACTAAGCCTGCTCCTCGCCCACTGTTTATAATTCTTCCTGGGAATCACGACTCTTGTCAGCTCCGTTCAAGTCTTTCTCCCTCAAAATTTCTTTGTATGTTATAGTGCTGATTTGTTGGATCATTTTCATTACATCCATAGATTGTATTACTCTGCAGTGCATAGAAGTAATTTATATTTTAATCAATGAGAAGCAGAATTGGGCATGCCATCATGAGGCATTTAAACCATTAGATATATATGTTTGTGTGTAATTCAGGTCACATTTTCTCATTAGCAGGCTTTGCCTAATTAGGAGATACACTATAGAGTGTACCTGCATTTACCGGCAAGATATGCAACTGGCCATTCAGTTTTCTATACAGTTTTAGCTTATTCATTTAAAATAAAGAATAGGCTATAATACAAAAATTAAACAGCTGTATGTTTATTGACTTTTTAATAGCAACTCAATATGTCTTGTATGTTTACCGTACACTCACCTAAAGGATTATTAGGAACAACATACTAATACTGTGTTTGACCCCCTTTCGCCTTCAGAAGTGCTTTAATTCTACCTGGCATTGATTCAACAAGGTGCCATTTTAGTACAGGGAACTTATTGTCATGTTCAAGAAACCAATTTGAAATGATTCAAGCTATGCGACATGGTGCATTATCCTGCTGGAAGTAGCCATCAGAGGATGGGTACATGGTGGTCATGAAGGGATGGACATGATCAGAAACAATGCTCAGGTAGGCCATGGCATTTAAACGATGCCCAATTGGCACTAAGGGGCCTAAAGTGTGCCAAGAAAACATCCCCCACACCATAACACCACCACCACAGCCTGCACAGTGGTAACAAGGCATGATGGATCTATGTTCTCATTCTGGTTAAGCAAAATTCTGACTCTACCCTCTGAATGTCTGAACAGAAATCGAGACTCATCAGACCAGGGAACATTTTTCCAGTGCAAATTGTAGCCTCTTTTTCCTATTTGTAGTGGGATGAGGTGGGTACCCGGTGGGTTCTTCTGCTCTTGTAGCCCATCCGCTTCAAGGTTGTGCGTGTTGTTGCTTCACAAATGCTTTGCTGCATACCTCGGTTGTAACAAGTGGTTATTTCAGTCAAAGTTGCTCTTCTATCAGCTTGAATCAGTCGGCCCATTCTTCTCTGACCTCTAGCATCAACAAGGCATTTTCGCCCACAGGACTGCTGCATATACTGGATGTTTTTCCCTGTTCACACCATTCTTTGTAAACCCTAGAAATGGTTGTGCGTGTACAAGTGTACAAATAAGCTGGTGTGTGGTGGGAGTTCTGGCGCAATATGGCTGCCGTCGCATCATCCAGGTGGATGCTGCACATTGGTGGTGGTTGAGGGGATTCCCCCATTCATATGTAAAGCGCTTTGAGTGCTGCAGAAAGCGCTATATAAATGTAGCAAATTATTATTATTATTATTATTATAAGTAACTGAGCAGATTTTGAAATACTCAGACCGGCTCGTCTGGCACCAACAATCATGCCACGCTCAAAATGGCTTAAATCACCTTTCTTTCCCATTCTGACATTCAGTTTGGAGTTCAGGAGATTGTCTTGAACAGGAGCACACCCCTAAATGCATTGAAGCAACTGCCATGTGATTGGTTGATTCGATAATTGCATTAATGAGAAATTGAACAGGTGTTCCTAATAATCCTTTAGGTGAGTGTATATGTCTGTTTTATTTTTAGTTCATGAGAAAAATTGAGCCCAATATTTTTTTTTATTGATCTGCTGTTTTTCATTATCCTACAGCTAATGTAAAGAACATTCTGTGAAAATATAACCTTGATATCTTTAATATTAACAGAGTAAGGTCAAAGTGAAACCAATTATTTTAAAAAAGCTTGCTCCTAATCTCATAATTACTGTAGATCATTAGACTTTAGCCTGGATTTCACAGACAGGGTCACAAAATGGATACAAAATCTGACATGTATGCATATATCTATTGTTGTTTGCACATTACACACACATTGTGACTTGCTATTATGAAACACATTGGATGGCAACTTGGAAAGTTGTTTTTTTAAATGCCTTTGCAATGGACATTGTACATGATCCATCAAGATATTACAACAGACAAAATTCTATATCATTTCTGGTTTAATCATTTTACAATTATTTATTCTTTTTGTAAAGAAATGTAAGATTCTGTTTCTATTATTATTTTATAATCTGAACCGTTAAAGGACCTAATTTTGCCAGGAGCTCACAACAAATTGTATTTAAAAAATCTGTTTAGGTACACTCTTAAAAAAGATAGATAATTCCCAACTTAAAATGTTGAGTTGTATTAACCCATTGTTGGGTCATATATAAAAATTGTATGGGTTAATTAAAGCAAATGGCTGAGTTTGTCCCTTTTTGACCCAATCCTGGGTTAAAACAACCCAGCATTTTTGGGAGTGTATGAGTGTATAAGGTTTTTTTGTGCTAAATTCCTGCATGCCATAAAGAAGTTGCTGAAAGGAAATAAATAAGATCATTAGCTGTTCAGCCTTCAGTTTATTCATTCAGTTTCTCATTTAATTAACGAGAACTCATGCTTTTCTTTAGTAAAGCCACACCCTAAAAATGTCTGGGTTATTTTTGACCCATAACCGGTAAATATTGGACAGAACACACTGCTGGATTAAGAATGACCCAATGATGGGCTTTAACCCAACTGCTGGGTTATTAAAAACCGGGTGGCATAATAACACAACCCAACATTGGGTCATTTTATTATTTTTTAGTGTTTAGTATTTATCCATTATGGGTCAAAAAAACCCCCAGACATTTTTAGAGTGCAGACATCTGTATTATCCCTAGCAAAACACACAACTCTATTTTCATTGCCATTAAATCTTGTCTTTGGACCATCAAGGTTTGACCATCTATTTCTGGAACAAAAAGAGTGTTTTTAACAGGGTCATGACTCATCACTAAAATTAATAAGACCCAGATTAAATACGGGTGGTTTCCTACAAGCCCAAATGAGTAAACTACACACTCAAAAATGCTGTGTTGTTTCAACACACGGTTCTAAAATGTTTACAAACCCAAACGCTGTTTGTAATTAAGTATATAAAAGTCCATATTTGACCAATCCACATTATTTTAGAGTGCCTCCGAGGGCCCAAGTCTCTGAGACCATCATTTCTGGTTGTCCTTGCCTGTCGACTGGTCTTCATGCCCATTCTTTTTAAAGCTCATTTCCATCCTCATTATCATCCAACAGAATGGCACATCCTTAATAATCTATCATTGATATTAATGAGGAATGTTATTTATAGCTTTGCACTCACAATTGCTTGACGTCTTTCATCTGACATACGAAATGTTGTGTTTGTTTTTAAATTAGAATCAGTGAATGATGAAAGGCCATCTAGTAGCAAGTGTCTAGTAATTTTTTAAAGAATAACACTATTGAGTGTTGTATCACACATAGCATACAATTTCACCAATTACAAGTGAGATAGGCCTTCAGGTAGAAAAAAAGTGTGTATTATGCAAGTGCACCGTATAGCAACTGTAAAAAACGCTCAAAGATACAAAATGTTTCCACAAAGACATTTTAGTGCTTCAGCCATAGTGCTGAGATTACAGGGCTGAATTCATGCAATGCATACAAAATCACAACAAAATGTTTATAAACTACATGAACATAAATAATGTTCCCCGAAATGGCCAATAGAATATCCCACGACTTAATTAGCTACTGTACCAATATTTCAATATTTTTTGTATTTCTGTAGGCTATTTAAATACACAATTCGTATTTCGTAAAACAAATACACATATACCCTGCTTTTGACATGAACTATCTGAACTGCTGACAACTGTCAAACAAAGACCACATAGAGTAAATTATCAAATCAAATCATCAGTAAATTATAATTATTATAATATTATCAGTAGATAATTTGTTAATGCAATCAGATAATGTAAATTATTTGTTTAAAATTGGTTGGACATACACATTCATTTTTTTATTTTTCTCTTCATTCTCTACTAAACACTCAGTTATTACTGTATAGATTCCCAATTATTCTATAGCTTACGCCATATTAGCATCCAGGAATTCATTTTTACCATGTAGTGTTGGGAAAAATGTTCATGCAAATTGACCATTACGACATTAAACTTTCGCTGTGCCCACTCCCCAATACCTCAACACTCAATTCTGATCTCAGGTTTAATATTGTCAACTGTAAACATATAGAGCACGATATTGGCACGAGGGCGGTGTTAACGTTCGTGATGACGTTATGAGGCAGGTCTTGATCAAACCCACCAATGAGACGAGCTCGCTTGCTGCTTTCGGGGCACATCGCAATGAATGGGTGTCGGTGCTTTACAAGGCGAAGGAGCAACCACAACAAGACGCGGATATTGAGGGCATGCGGCATCGATGCGCGGGAGCTGTCCAACAGCACCCCACCAACGACACGGAAACGGTTGACTGTCAGAGCGTTTCAGCGCGCGTTTATAAGGACGGACCTCGTCCGGTGGCCCCTCTCTTTAGCCTGCCGCCCCCACCTCCATCGATAAAGGAGCGTCCCACCTCCTCACATCACAACCGACATGTACTGTCTTATCCGGAGCGTGCCACCAGAAAGGACGGCGAGTGCCTGCCTTTGACCGGTCCCAGCATCCTCACGCAGGCGGCGCGCGGTGACCGTCAGTTTTATCACAACCAAGCGGACTTTCCAGGGCCCTCGTCCGGCTATCAGTGTCAATCTGAGGGGCTCTCACACTGCAGCCATCCTCCTCAGCACAAATCTTCCGTTTCCCCGCAGCCCTCCCCATCAGATCTGCTGCTGCCGCCGCCTCTGCCTTCGCGCATCTCTATAACGCGGGATAGTCGCCAAACGAGTGCTAATTGCGAACAAGAAACCGTGCAGCGTTGCGTTGGGGAGGGGGGGCGTCGAGACCAAAACCAGTTGCTGCAGCAACCTTGGTATAATCAAATAGGTGATCGTCAACAAAAGGACCCCTCCTTTGAGCCACTCTTACCAAACTCTGGCCAAGGACAGGTAAATGTATGCGAGGAGAGGCAATTAATTGATGCTCCGTTACCACCGTTGCAAGCTCAACGGCAATTATTGTTGGGCAGCAGCTTGCCTATCAACTACTGCATCGGTGGATCAGGGGAAGTGTTGCAGCATCAGGCAGGCGCACAGAAGCACAGCCTCCAGTGGCAGCAGAGTGACCGAGACGCCAGGTACCAAGAGAGGAAAATCGCACCTTGTCAACCAGAGCAGCAGTATCATGACGCTCAAAATGAACGCTCGTTACTGAGAAACTCGTCCGTTTCCAGTTGTGAAAACAGCAGTCCCCTGTACGGCTCCAGCAGTCAACTGTGGCCAGAGCCTCACGACAAGGAGGAAAAGAAAAAAGGCAAACATAAGGTAGGCTTATCTGTGGACATCATTATTAAATGTGCCTGAACATGTTGAAGCTGCTGCGTTATAGGGACACGATGGCCACGCCTGTCATGTTTTTGTTCTTTTGCTGCATTTACATGAATTATCGTTGTCGTGATGTTGACTCAGATATTGTAAAGCCTGTATTCGAAAGCAGGCTATCAACACGACGAGCACCGCATCTCATGCATACACAGACACGCACATAAAATCTCTCTCTCTCTCTCTCTCTCTCTCTCTCTCTCTCTCTCTCTCATTCTCAAATTGAATAACATACATACATGTGCAAAATCTCAACATTTTTGCTTTAATGCAGTGCCCAAATGTATGCCATTATAGGATTAAATATGTAAATAAAGAAAATAAACATTGTAAACACAGGACAACACAGCTTTTTAAAACTGGACAAAAGGAAATCAATCTTACATCAAATGCTGCTATACTGCAACTAGTCTTAGTGACACACATGAAACTTTCAATTCATAAATCTGTGCCAATGTGCCCAAACTCTGCCCTCATTATTCTCCACAACAAAAATGTAACGTTCTGATCATTTTAAACCCAAATCCCATAGGGCTCCATTTATCTGACCCTGCTGATATCTGAAACAACTTACGGAGGATTCACTCATGTCTCTGTTCTAATTACCTTTAATTAGGCCAATCACTGTAGGTTATCTTATTGGTGCATGGTAATAGCCAAGTATCTTACTTTTCATCCCGAACATTTACCAAAAAGTAACAGTATCTAGTGATTATATTGATTTCTGGTCATTTAGAGGAGTGGAGACATTCTACTGTAAGGCTTTATAAAATATAAACAATATAGGAAAATATGGTGCAGCACAAATCAGTTTCTTGCAGTACTTTGATATAGTGTTGTTCTCAGGGAAGAAGCATTACCTTATAAGGTAGCATAAAACACACTATATAAACATTTGTTTAAATTCTTTTCTTTCTACATTGTCATGTTGCTAATAGCTAATCTTAAAAGTGTATAATTTCTGCATCACCAAACAAAATGACATAAATGATTGATTTAGTGTTGCTGTGTCAAATGGTCAAACAGCAGAAATGTTTTAATAGCAACATAGAGCCACTGTGAAGCTTGACCTATGACTTACTTACAGTAGTGGACGACGTCTATGGATTTTAAAATGGGATATAATGAGGTATGTTTTTAAATTAAAGAAATAACATGCATTCATTTTAATAAAATGAATTTATGTGACCCTGTCTATGAAATTCAGGCTAAAGTCTCTTAATGAGATTAGAAGTTTGATTTCTCATTGATTTCAATCTTTAACATGACCTTAATCAGTATTAAAGATATCAAGGTTATATTTTCACAGAATGTTCTTTACATTATGTAAGATGATTTTATGTAACACAAAAATACTTTAGATGGTTTTTCACAGACACATTTACAACCTAAAATTGCAGGAAGTAAGCTAACAAAGAAAAATAAACTGACTTTTTTAAAACAAAAACATTCTTCATATCTGATGTTGGATAGTTAAAGGGAAGGATACTAATGAGGGTATACAGTCAAAGGAAATTCATTTAGGCAGTGAGTCTTATCAGTTGGGCAGAATACAGCCGGCAGGGTGGAGTCTGAGACCTTTAGTTCTTCTGTACACTTTGGTCTATTGTGTGCAAGCTGTGTTATTGGAAATTATGCTCTGGTAACGCAAACAAAGGGATTTTAAAAAAGACATCTGAAGATCTGCAACACCTAACCCTAACTTCAATAGCTGTCCCACAGGTCTGTTTATCTATACCACTTTGTATCACTTTGATCTTTAAATTAGGATTGTTTAATTCAGGCATGTGTCCAGCTGGACTCTGCAGACGTCTGGTAGATTTCCCAATTGAGATATTAGGAAAAACTTCATGTCTAGTTGCTTTTCCTAACCTAATTAAACTAAGATGGAAAACACTTAATTTTTTGCTTGTTCAAAAGTTAAATGCATGGGAAGAGATTCTTTTCAATTAACAAACAAAACGTTTAAATTGTGCTACCAACTGAGAAAAGTTACATGCTTATTTGTGAACAGGTATTTGTTACATTTTGTTCAACCAGTCTTATCTAAACAAAAAGTGTTTTGACTAAGTGTAACCGATCAAGTATATACTGTTACAATATCCGGTGACACAAACTGAATGAAACCTAATAGTACGTTGCTATTGTGGTTTGTGTGATATACTAATTTCTTCTCCCCACTTGTCTGCAGACTCCTCTTTTAAGTCTCCTTTGACTTTGCTTTCTCACTGAAATGTTTGATAAACCTCCCTAATGTAATTAACATATTATAGGATCAAATATTCTTTATAAAAAAGAAAAAAATCTTTTAATGAAAATCTTTTACGAAGATGA
Source organism: Misgurnus anguillicaudatus (assembly GCF_027580225.2). NCBI lineage: Eukaryota > Metazoa > Chordata > Actinopteri > Cypriniformes > Cobitidae > Misgurnus > Misgurnus anguillicaudatus. The sequence goes on from NC_073338.2 coordinate 27,198,663, forward strand.
AAGTCTTCATGAAAGAAAACATTCAGAAATGTGTTTTCTTATTTGTGAAGTATTTAGAAATAGTGCAAAGAAGATTTTTTTTCTTCAAAGAGGGATTTCAGTGTTAATAAAGATGATAGTCAAATCACACAAAACTGTTCAGTTCAAACTAATGAATTTACATAGCAGTATGTCTGTATGAGTTTCTAATAGTAATGTCAATTTGGTTATTAAATGGCTACATAATTTCTTACAGAGAAAATAAATTTTGTTATTATTTTTCTTTGTTGCTATTTTGGCAGTGATACCTGCTAAAATGCTACTTTTTAACTCAAGATAATGTAACTAATTTGATTAATTACTGGGCATTAGCTAGTTATAAAATAAATACTATTTAAATACACACTAAACACAGAAACAATCAAACCCACAATTAAAATGTTATAGGAGAAAGTATTACTTTTAGCCTAAATTTTCACAATAGAATATTTGCACACAAACACTAAATTGTATTTTGACTGTGATTTTGTGTCCCACAATATTCTGCACGCTGTGTTTTCATACATACTAGTGATCTTGCGCAGTTGCTTAGTAAGAAAACATTAAAACGTTGCATAATGGATGTAAAAAATGTGCATTTCTATAATGTACTGCAAGTACCCTTTCCTGCCCACCTTGAACAAAATGTATCCTTTTGAAGAAGGACTTCTCTTTTAGGCATATATGTGCCTACTAGTGTTATGTTTTTGCATTATAGCTTTTCGTAAAAAGGTAGATGCTCTCCATAAATCCTCCAACCACTAATGCTACTGTAGCTAGTTGCAGTGATTTTAATACCATCAAATTCAAAGTGGCCTCTTCGATGTTCAGAGCTATACCTATTAATAGTACTGACATTAAAAATCTGACACACTCAAAGTTGCATTAGCTGACAGGCTGTTTGGAACATGATGTTGTATTAAGTGTATTAAAGGAGGAGATGAAATGATGTGTAAGTAAATCTTATATGCCTACTCTAGAGTCTGAGTTGTTAGACTTACACGTCTGTGGTTGACCCACGTGAAGGTTGTACATATACTGTAGTGTATAATGTCTACATATGATTTTAAAGGCCTGACAGTCTCTGTGGTTATCAGATATAACCATTAAAGTGTCTTGAAGGGTCAATTTTCTTTAAAAAGCACCTATTTCATTGCTAAAAACAATGATTTTGGACAAAACTGTACCCGATTGGTCAGCTAATCTGTATGTCGTGATTGGTCTGAATACCTCTGTCGTCAGCTGGAAATGTGACGCTGCTTACCATGTTTGAAAGATTCGATTGCTAACAGGAGTTAACTTACAGGCTGTAAGTCCGAAGCGGGATGAATTATGATAATGTCGGTCTTTTCTACATCACTAATCCCAGAAAGAAAACTGTTGCCTACAATCCGGTTGTTTGTTATAGTCCAAGAAAAGAGATTTACGTTGAAAACGATAACTCGCGTCATCGTTTAATTCGGGGTTTGTACCTTTTGCATATTGTTAACATGTACTAATACACACTTACACACCAAAGTAAATGTAAAAACGTGAATCGGACAATAGGTGCCCTTTAATACCTTAGAATAACACCAATATTTTCCTGTTGGTTGAAGCTTTTGTGCAATTTAACAAAAATAAAATTACTGCTTATGAATAGCTAGCATGAAAATAGACTGGTTTGTGATGTAAATGTAAGGTGTGAGTAACACATTTTTGACAGCAATATTAGTAGTTTGTAGTGAAACTTCTGTTAAAGCCTGATCTTTGCATTTATAGCCGCTGATGAAGAATGCAGAGAGTATGCAAATCTCCCTATTTAAAAAACAAAACAACAACATGGATCTAAGCATGCACTGCTGGTGTTTAACTTACTCATGCAGACTTGCTGAACAAACAACCATGCTGGTTGACCAACATTTTTGGCTGGTGAGCAGAATGGCTTTGCTGGTCCTTCATCTAAACAAGCATGGAAATTGATGCTGGTCTGAGAGCTGATCTTTACAGCATGGTATGCCAAGGCTGTTTCGTCTTCATTAATAGCTGGCTTAGGCATCTGATATATTTCAATGTGGAACATTATTACATTATTTAATCCAGTAAAAGGATCAGAACACCGTGGTCTGTTGTAATCCTTTATAGTCAATGTCATTCAAACAACATATTGTTAGATAAAAGCTTTTAAAGGACTCTAAATTCACCAGAGTGTAGGTTTCGGTGTAATCAAGGAGAGAGCACAGCACAGACCTGGAGTCAGTCTTACATCATGGTGTTGCTCTATATTGGGATCTTAGCTGCTAACCATCACGATTGCTGCACATCACAGAGCTGTATGTTTTCTTTCCTTGTTCCTTGAGGCACTTTTTACTGTGTGGGAAATTTCCGCCGTGGCATTCCTTTAGAGAGCTGAAACAAAAAGGAATACTGCCTGGTTTTCTTCTTTAAAAGAAGATATACAGACTGTCTTATGTATAGATTCCCAACCAGTACCTCAGGGGTACTTGGAAAGATTTATATTTTGATTTGTTAAGCCTATTAAACGTAAAGTACACTCTAAAAATGCTGGGTTATTTTCAACCAAGCATTAGGTCAAAAAGAAACGAGTCCATTTTCCGTGGCATTCTCACGGATTGGTTACTCAACTGTTTTTTCCTATTTTCAAACCATTAGCCTCTTTCACACAGTAATTCTGGTAAATTACCATGAATTTACAAGAATGAATTTACCAGTAAATACAAAAATGTGCTGTTCACACACGCAGTGGCGTTCCGTTATTTTACCAGTAAGACATCATTCACACATCAGTATCAAAATAACGGTAAATTCTTTGAGAAAGCGGAAGTACCTGTAGCACGCGGCGAGCTCAGTGTTGTATTTGTAAACAATCCACGTCGTTCATATCCACGGTCCGTATTTTGCTGTTTTCACGTCTGTGGTAAACAGTCGCGAAGTTGCTCATGACCAAACAACATTGAATGAGACGACGTCAAACCGAAAATGCGTTTTTAACAACACTACTGTTTGCACGTTAGGCTTCGCAGAGGGCGTGCTAAAGACGTCGGCAATTCGGCGGTAAGCTGTTTTAAACAACTTTGGTGAAGAAATGTGGACGTAAACTTCAGGTGTGCTCAACTTTCAAGCAGCATGTGTGTGGAAACGTCCATAAACAGTGCGGGGGTAAACGCGTCATCTGTATTAAAACGCTATGATTGGCCCGAAGCTGTCAGCACAGTCTGACGTCGTCCGTTCTAAATGCCGGTAATCCTATAATTTTCGTTCACACATAGCGCTTACCGGTAAATTACTGGTAATCTTACAACCTGTCTTACTGGTATATTGGGAGCACTGATTTACCGGAAAGGTTCTGTTCACACATGATCTGTTAACTGCAATTTACCAGTAAATTACCAGTAAAGACTGTATGTGTGAAAGGGACTAATGTCGCTTCGGTTTAGGGTTAGATTTGGTTTTTGCGTTAGTATGTCACTTTTAAGTATTGGTTTATACAATTTTTTCTGCTTTATTCTTTTATATTTTCTAAACTTTAAACAATTGTCACCTGGCGTTAGGGTTAGAGTTGGGTTTGGGTAAGGATGTCATTTTATGTAAATATAACCCTAAACTGAAGCGACAATGGTAAGAAAATAGAAAAAAGAACAGTTGAGTAACCAGTCCGCGACAATGGTAAGAAAATAGAAAAAAAACAGTTGAGTAACCAGTCCGTGAGAATGCCACGGAAAAAGACCAGCACAGTCTCACGAAATTTCGTTATATAGTCACATATTTTTTTGATTCTTTTTTCGTGCTAAACGAAATTTCGTGTTTTTTCGTGATCGTATAACGAATTCCAGTTTTCGTGTAATTATCACGCATTGGTTACTCAACTGCTTTTTCCTATTTTTAAACCATTGTCGCTTCGGTTTAGGGTTAGATTTACATAAAATGACATCCCTAACCAAACCCAACTCTAACCCTAACACCAGGCGACATATAAAAAATAAATCAGAAAAAATAGTATAAATCAATATATAAAGTGACATTCTAATGCAAGCACCAAATCTAACCCTAAACCGAAGCGACAATGGTTTAAAAATAGGAAAAAGCAGTTGAGTTACCAATACGTGATAATCACACGAAAACAGGAATTCGTTATACGATCATAGCACGAAAAAAGAATAAAAAAATACGTGACTATATCACAAAACTTTGTGAGACTGGGTAGGATAAGACAGAATGCCCCCCAAAAAATGAGCAAAAAATTCTGTGACTATCCCAAGGAATAACCCAGCATTTTTTAGAGTATTAAAACTTAAAAACATGGGACTGCTTTTAATAACACAATGGAATATATAGAGAATATATACAGATTCTGTAAACACAAATATTACAAAAAAAACCAAAGTATTCCTGAATCTGCATAAAATGCATAAGAAATGCAAAGATTATAATCAAATGTGACCCTGCTTGTGAAAACCCATCTAAAGTCATTATTTTGTGATTTACTGTTTTAATAATCCTGCTTAATGTAAAAAAAAAACATTTTGTAAAAATAAAATCTTGATATCTTTAATATTGACTGAGTAATAATTGATATCAATAATTAAAATCAAACTTTGATGCTTCTACACTGCAAAAAATGACTTTCTTACTTATTATTTTTGTCTTGTTTTCAGTGAAAATATCTAAAAATTCTTAAATTAAGATGTATTTTCTTGATGTGTAAAATGACCTGAAAATAAGACAAAAAATATAAAATTTAAGCGAATTTGTGCTTAAAGCAAGCAAAAAAAATCTGCAAATGGAATAAGAAACATTTCTTGAATTAAGTGTTTATGAAAAAAGTAAACTTATTTCAGGAAATTTTTTCTTTTTCCAATGTCACATTTCTTTGCTTGTTTTATTCACTAATTTACTTAAATTTTATATTTTTTAGTCTAAAAGTAGACTTATTTTCCTAAGTCATTTTGCTCATCAAGAAAATACATCTTAGTTCAAAGTGTAAATAATATTTGATCAATATTTTATTAATGCTTAAAATTTTCAATATAATAGTATAGGTGCTGCTACATCATATTTAACATTCAGTTTTTGCAATACACTGTGGTATTCCAATGCTACACCAGATCTTCTGAAGGTCTGGTCATGGAGCAGGGCCAGCAGAGTAGATTAATGTGCTTTTTATTTTACATGCTTCTAACAGCTTTTTGTCTGTGTTGGATTTTTGCTGACAGGCACATGCTGAGCGAACAAAGCTGAGCCATGCTGCATCCAAGGCCTCCCTCTCCGAGAGCAGTCACTCACTCCCTCAGATAGCCATGAACAGTTGCAAGTACAATGGAGGAGTGGTAAGACCGCTGGGCAGCCTGGCGGCGTCACGACGCAACCTAGCAGAGCATGACTCTGAGACCCAGCCGCTCCAGACTCTTCACAGCTCCGGCCTGGAAGTGGTCGTCTCCAAGGGCGGCGAGGACCGCAGTAAGGCGTCCAATGAGAGCTTGGTCAGAGAGAGTGGCAATGCGCCGCAGAAGAAAAATAAAGATATCGGCTACAAGCTGGGCCACAGGAGGGCTCTTTTTGAGAAGCGCAAGCGGCTTAGTGACTATGCCCTGATATTTGGTATGTTTGGGATCGTTGTCATGGTAACAGAGACTGAACTCTCCTGGGGGGTTTACACTAAGGTACGTGGTTTCTTTCATTCTTTGGATGCTATTGCATGTTCAATACATGTCAATTTTATCTTGCCCTTCGTTTTTGAAATCAACAATTGGTGTGAGGTCGTAATTCCTAAACAGCTTGGGTAGGAGCATCCCAGGGGGTATACGAGGTGACAATGGGGGTATGGAGCCTTTATTTGGAATGAAAATAGAGTAATAGATCAAAATAACATTCACGTTTCTTTATAGACCGTTTTATCAGATGCACGTGCAGTGACGCGATTACGAGCCTGGTCCGAAATTTACTTACGGTTACTGTTTGTTTAATGGTCTGACTAGTTGCTGAAACTGAACTCTTAAACAAATACCTCGTCAAAAATAACAAATGTTTTGGGTTTCTAGGTAATGTAAGTGTTGTTTACTTTGTTTGTTATATAAATAAACTACGGATTTTGTTGTTATATATTTTTAGCAGAGTTTACCAGAAGTAATTAGTACATTAGTAATTTACAAATAAGTAGATTGGCTATGTATTCTCTACCACACCTGCACCGTACTTATGATTTATGATGTGAGAGGATCTTATTTAAATTTCTATAGGCAGTTCTTTGAAAACTGATTTGCATGCAGAGTGTCCTGTCTTGGGAAATTGCACAGAAAAAACATTACTACATTTTGGCACTATGCATATTTGGAAAAGTGAGATCTTGTCACTTTCTAGCTGGAAGAATAATGCCGCCTTTAAGTGCAGTTGGAAATATTGTCGTTCCAAGGTCCAAGCAAATGAATTACCACGCCAAGTCGTATTTACAAGTGGGAAACTCAGAATGTTAAATGATACACAAAATGCTGACTTGTGACGCTGCACAGGTTTTGTTTATTTTCAGCACTGTAAAAAAGCAAGCCTTTATTCTTGTGGTGTAAAAGCTATTTGCTGTTTTAAGGTGCAATGAAAATGAGGTCCACAGAAGAACATTCTTCGTTGTTTTGTTTACGCTACTTCTGTGTTTTTTCCGACTTAAACACATTACATGTACAAGTTAAATACAGACATAGGATGTCTTCAACTCATGTTGGACGATCGTTTTTAAGAGACAAGTCACCACAAAAATATATTTAATGCACGTTCAATTTTGGTCCCCTGAAGGTGCAGACTGTGACGCCAGACGACGTCGTTTTTCCATGTCTATTGAACGTCCAGTATTGATGTTTATTGTAGTCCAAATGTGGTTGTTGTGGAGGTCTTTTCTACATCAAATTCAAATGAATTTTAGACATTTAGACGTTTTTATACTGCTTTATACTAATATTTCAGAAGGGGGCATACTGTTCAAGTTCATTTTCCTATCTTCCTTTGTCACAGCAGCAGTTAAAATGCTTAATTTTCTAACCCACATTATTCTATTTGCCTTGATAACATGTACCACATTAAACACAATCAGAGATGATGTAGACACAAACTGCGGTCCAGAGACACTTAAAATGAAGCAGTACATTAGAGGAAAAACAAGAATATTTAAAAAAACATAAATAATTGAATATCAAATAATGTTTAATCACAAATAACCTGTATTCGTACAAAGTACAATGGAAGAGAGCGCATCGGGGAAAGAATATAAGTCAAGGTGCTCTATGGTCTAGGGTTAATCTTAAACTAAGAATGACGTGGTACTCTTTTAAATTAAAAGCCTTTATTTTAGATGGCTACAAACAAAAGATATATAAACATTACAATGCGTTTCGGCCCATGCCTTCCTCATGGAGAGTGACAAACAAATTCAGCAACAGGTGAAAGCAGTTAACATGCGCATGTCTTGTGAGTAGTCACTAGTTTCTATTACAGCATTTAATGTCAATTTTCTGCACACGTTTTAGATGCATATTGACATCTAACTGGGGTCATGGTTAGACGTCCAAGTCGCGAACCTAGTTTGCACATCGTGTAGACGTCCAGAATTGGTCTTGGACTGACAGACGGAATGGAGGGTATTCATTGCTGTCACTTTTCCACCTGACCACGGCGGAACTTGCTTTGTTGAGTGGCAAATGTTCAACAAAATGGCTGGTTTGTATTTTGGGAAAAAATTTACTTCACTACATTTTAAAGCATTGAATCATACTGTGTATTCTTTAATATTGCATATTAAATTTATTTAGTACCTAATTACATTAAAATTGTGTAATTTTACTTGAGTAAAAGTACGTTAATGTACTTAAATATTAAATGTAAAACAAAAACTTTTATTTATGAAATGTAATAGAGTAAGAATTATGATAATTTGCTTTGGAATGTATGTTTTCCAAAGAAAAACACAGATTAAATACAAATACTTGAAAAAAATAAAAACTTGAAGTAAAAACTTCTTACCCCACCTGTGGTCTGTGGACGTTGGCATGAACGATCAATTTACTTCTCCTTTCTGTGTTTTTATCAGTCTGTAAAATGATAGCTCTGAATTCTTGTTACTCTGTTAGTACAGTCTATCTCACAACAGCTTTTTCACATTTAGACGCGTCTTCCCCGTGTTTTCGCTGATTTCACACTGTACACTCATTCTGTCGCTCTGTCTTTTGCCACTCAGTGGGCGTAACCGCAGTCACTTTCGCCGAAGGTGACATCACGTGCATACCCTCTATATAGGCATGATCTGCATGTCCATCAGACGTCTAATGTTTAGTGGGTTAAAGTTCATGACAAAAGCAAATAGTTTTCAAACATAAGAAATTGTAATTGTAAATGCTGACATTACAATGTAGCAGTTTCAACATTATTACGACATGAAACACGTTTAAGTGGGAAAATAACAGAAATAGCGTAAAACAAACAAAACTATGCAAGCTGTAACAAAAGCAGTTTTCCTGTTTACTTTATGAAAAAACAATTTATGCTGCATCAATTTTTTAAACATAACATGCCCATACAGGTTGCCCTTTACAAAAGTACAATTCGGCTCTGGTGTATCATCTGTAATGAGTTCACAACTCATAAATGTGATTTTGTGTGGTCGTTCATGTGCTCAGAACCCATAATTGTAATCACTTTGAATGCAAACACGAGGTTAGGTTTCTTACTTTACTCAAAACCTTCTTATTAATAAGTAAAAAAAAATTTTATATTTCTTTATGTGTGTAAAATAACCCCCTTAATATATATGCATATATTTATATAATATAGTTGATAACATGCTATTATAAATATAGTGTACTGTTGTATTAGAGTACACATTGTGTTATTGTAGTCTACAGAATGTGTGCGGATCTTACAAAGGTAATTAATGAAGCAAGTCCATGAACACTGAAATACGCATAATTTGAAAACGTATAGCTGCCAAATTAAATCATTATACGTTGTATGGTGTGATAAAAGTACTAACCTTAAATTTGTTAAGTTATATGATGTGTTACTTGAAAGTATTACATAGTCATGCCATTTGAGTTGTAAAATTGTATTTACATTTATGCCTTTGGCAAACTATTATATAAAAAAGCAACTTCAATCTTTAGTGTAGTGAAAGTGACGTGATCAAGAGTGAAGTATGGTAGCCCACGCACTGCAAGTCACGAACACATACAGACACAGAGGAGTGGGCAGCTATTACGCCAGCGTCCGGGGAGCAATTGGGGAAAATGTGCCTTTCTTAAGGGCACCACAGTCACAACCTGCCAGCCGTGAGACTTAAACCAGCGACCTAACCATTGTGCCGCGACTGCCCCATCCAGAGGGCATATAGTTTGCCAGAGTGTGTTGCCTGGGAATTAAACCAATAACCTTTGCATTACTACTTAGGTTTACAAAACCATACTGGAAAAATTAGTTGTTTTGTTTACATCTATTCATTTTGTGGCTGTACTTTTAAAACAGTGTATAATTTGACATTTATGGACGACGTCGTTCTCTTCCATTGTAAATGTCTTACTGTAAATAATACTGTGTAAATAAATAAACAGGGAGGATTTAAAGGTTTGTTTTGTAATAACATTATGACCCAAAATGCTGTCAACTGAGCTTGTAATATTTCTTGAAATGTTAATAGATTCAACCATACAAATAAGCAAAAATATTTACATTGACGCATGATTCTCTGTACATCTAAGGTAGTCCTCCAGATTTTTTTGACCTTGGGCATATATACTGTAGTAGTATTTACAGACATCACATTAATAATTGTCCTCTACCCCTCATGGTTCCACTTTGGCACTTAGAATAGCCATAGGTTTTTTCATCTGCTTATGTTTTGTAGTCTTTTTCACACACAGTGCTGGAGGTCTTAAATAGCATAAAAGCTTTAAACTTTGTTGTAGACCTGTGTTACAGGCGAGTCCCAAAGCAATTCTTTATACAGGGTCCACAAAATGAGGTGTTTGGTACTGTGACCACTCAGCTCCCTTGAGATTGGGATTTTGTAATGGTTGTGCTATTTCTAGCCCTGTGGGAGAGAACTGCTCCACTGCTACTGTCACATTCAGCTGAATTAAATGAATAATCACATGGCTTGATCTTGCAAGGAAAATAGATAAGTAAAGCTAAGAACAATAGTGTGTGAGAATGTCAATGTAAAAGAAAGGCATTTCAGATGAATTTGTGCGGAGAATTACCTTTGGAAAAAGCTCTTCCGATAACCAACAGGTGCATTACTATGTAATTTGTCACACGGGAAATTTATAACAATTTGAGACCTAATTTTTCTCTTAGAGAGACCATTGGGGACCCGGGGTTAAATGAGATGGGGTAAAGGAGAAGGGAGTCTAATTTCACTATTAAAATTAAATCTTTTAATTGCTTTTCTATAGTTTCTATAAATTATGCACTTTCTCAGTTGCTTAGTTTCTCATATATAGTGACAAAACATAATGTAAACTTTGCACCACAGTTTTTAAAATTAATTAAAATGAATAAAAAAGATTTGTATTAGTATCTTTAACACATTTACAAGGAAAAAGCTTCGGAAATGAACGTAGCTAAATTTGATCAGAACTGGGTCAGTAATAAAGGAAAATTAAGTCCTGAGTGCTAATTGGCTCCAGTTTTCAATATACAGCTTCAGGTAAAAAATGCATAAAATTATTTATTTTCTGCGATTATGATCCATATATTTTTCTGCAAAATGTGATATAGCAATGAGAATGGTACCACACTAATCATTACAAATGTATTATTTTATTGATGCCAATAACATAACGTTCATTCATTTTTTTGTCATGTAACATTTTAATACTTTTTTCACACTGTAAAAAAACTTTGCTGCCTTAAGAGATTTACAAATCATGTCAACAGAGATGAGTTGTTATAACTTATAAAATATAGTTGAGAAAAGTCAACTTAATTTTATAAGTTATAACAACTCACCTGTAGTTATAGCAACTCATCTCTAGTCAAGATAAATAATAGTAAGTTGAAATGACTTGTAAATCCGAGTGGATTCAACAAAAATTTTTAAAGCAGCAAAGTATTTTTTACAGATGAAAAAGTGACGGAAATGTATAATGCATGGATCTTGCCAAGACAAATGTACTCTGCAATGAAGACCAATAAATTAATCTTTAGTCTCAAAGTGAAGATAAATGTATAAACTTTCATACAGTAGCATTTACATTGTTCTACCCTACTTTTTCGAGATGTTACGAGGCATCATTATTATCTTGTAGGCAAATATACTTACCTGTGTATTGATAATTATAAATCTCTATTGTAAAAATATCTTGAAAACCAGCACCTTTATCACCTGTTTTCTAATTCATCTGATCAAAATATTTAGGTGGTCGATAATTTCCCAAATTTGAAGACCAGTGTTATAATTTTAAAGTTATAGCTTTTTTGTACCTACAGTTACAAATGTTTTTGTTGGACTTGAGACCAACTAAACAATTTAATTACACTTCAATTATCTTTTTTCCGAAGCTGTTTTCTGTCATTTACTGTAGTTTTTATCACACTGATGTACATTCAAATGTTTGTTTTTAAAATAAGTTTGTTTTTAGTTAGTTATTTAATGATATAAAAACGATGGTGTCACGTCATGATTGACAGCTGTGATATCGTGTGATATGCGCATTCTGCGAGGGCGGGGTCTTGATTTCGCGGCTTTACTTCCTGCTACTACTGCGCAGGACTGGTCCCGAAATCGCTACTGCGCAGACTCGAGACCCAAGATGTCAGCGCCTTATCAGGACAGTGGCGGCTTCACTTTTCACCAATGGAAGAGAGTGAACAGGCGTCGTCCATCTTTTTTTACAGTCTATGAGTCAGACCATTATTAATGTCCACATATTTGTTGTTGTTTGCACTATAATACTTAATTTTGTGTAACTGAAACCCGTTGTACACAAACGTGGACAATTACACTGCTACATTATGTTCAATGAAAAATATTTGGTTATTATATTTATTGGTTTTTAACCCCAAAATAGCTGAGAGAAGTCTGAAAAAAGACAAACCAAAGCTCGGGTCTTAGGAGGTTTAACAAACAGAAACCGGAAGTAATGCACATGAATCAGATGAAACCGTCTATAGAAAGTGGACTTATCTCTTGACATAGTGGGACCTTAAAGTCCCTGTGAACAGGAAGATGTGATCAACTATTCTTCTGTTTTGAGATGTATTTCCGAGTGAAACGGAAAATCAAACAAGGAAAACAGTGGCCGTGACTTGTGTTTTGCATTGTGATTTAATTGGATATAGGAAAGCAGGCATTTCATCAGAAATGGAACTTGCAGTAGACTGAAAGTCGGAGGGGGCAGTGTTAGGGGATGCTCCCACCCAAGCCATCAGAGAATGATAACGTTTATGAGAGCACATGAGTTAAAAAAATAATAATGACCCACACGGATAAATTGTTTATAATGTCCACTCCAATATTCAGTTTTGATTTAATGGGGACTTTAAACTCCCCCAGAATAAGCAACACACTATTCTGCTGGGTTATTTTTATCCCAATGCTGGTTAAATATTGGACAAAACACATGTTAGGTTATAAATAAACATATGCTGGGTTGTTGTTACCCAACCATGAGTTGAAATTGAAACTGATGTAGTGAAGTGTATTTTGATGCAGATGGTTTAGACAGCATCTATTCATCATAAAAAATGTTTCATTTACTAAGCATAATTTTATTTACTTGCCCACAGGCTAGCGTGAGTGAGACCGTGTGGTGTGCATAATCTTTTGGCAGTTATTCCAATGAAAAACTAATGGTGTGTTTTTTCTCCTTTTGCAGGAATCTTCATACTCATTTGCACTGAAATGCCTTATCAGCCTTTCCACTGTTATTTTGCTTGGTCTTATAATAATGTACCACGCTCGGGAAATACAGGTCAGTCTAATGCAGGAGCTCTAAGAGAGTGCTTGAATATCACGAATCATAAATATTAAAATCAATAATCTTTTAATATATTATTTATTGGTGCTTAAGGTGAAGTGTGTAATTTATGTCCATTGCTTTTTCTAATTCCCTTAATGTCTCTAAAGCCATTTGAACAGATCAGTCACCACATGCTGGTCCAAGCAATACGTCTTCTATTTTAAGCAGGGAATTACTGTTTTTAAATGTAGAGCCAATGTTGTGTCATGATAACTGGCATGCACAAACAGGGCAATGTTTTCATTTATTGCATTTTGGGGAGTCAAATACTGTAAAAAAAGTGAAAGTTGGATTCACTTAAATAATTACTTCAATTGTTAACGCCTAAAAAAACACCTGTGAAAAAAGTTAAAAATTATTTTTTATGTGTTACTACTCAAAAGTCATTTTTTTAAAGGTGCAGTGTGTAGATTTTAGCGGCATCTATTGGTAAGGTTGCAAATTGAAACCTCTCTTTCGAAACACATAAAGAAGCCCTCACAGGACAAACATGTCATCGTCTGAGACGCGTTTGTCTCATCGCAGTAACAAACGCCCTCTGTAGAGCAGTTTGTCCATTTAGGGCTACTGTAGAAACATGATGCCGCAAAATGGCAGCTTCCATGTAAGGGGACCCGCAGTGTATGTAGATAAAAACGGCTAATTCTAAGGTAATAAGATCTGAAACATACACCACTGAAAACATATTTATCTATTTTATATTGCGTTGCAGTCATTAAATTCTTCTAAAATTTACAGACTGCACCTTTAAGTAGATTCAACTTTCACTTTTTACAGCTTGTCTCAACATATTACAGTCTAAAATGCTGGCGCTTTGACCCAACACTAATTAAAAAATAATTTTTTTGAGTGTAAATTAGACTGAAAATAAGTATTTAAATAAAAATAAAAATACACACTGCACCTTTAAGACATTACCTGACCATACCTACATTAATACATAAGGACATTTATTATTTGTCTACTAAATACACACTGTTCTGTTCTTTACGTCCTCTACAGCTGTTCATGGTGGACAACGGGGCAGATGACTGGAGGATAGCCATGACATACGAGCGTATCTTCTTCATAGTGCTAGAGCTGCTGGTTTGTGCCATTCACCCAATCCCGGGCCAATATGTCTTCACGTGGACTGCCCGGCTGGCCTTCACCTACGTGCCCTCTGTGGCAGACGCCGACGTAGACATCATCCTTTCCATCCCCATGTTCCTCCGCCTCTACCTGATCGGCCGGGTCATGCTCCTCCACAGCAAGCTATTTACTGACGCGTCTTCGCGTAGTATAGGTGCCCTCAACAAAATCAACTTCAACACGCGCTTCGTCATGAAAACCCTCATGACCATCTGCCCTGGCACTGTGCTGCTGGTCTTCAGTATCTCCTCGTGGATCATCGCAGCCTGGACTGTTCGGGTCTGTGAGAGGTATGGCACCATCACAACCGTTATCCCGAGCACAGCTCCGACCCCTCCACCACACACCCCTCTTTCTTGTTCTGTCTTCTGTTCTTCTATCAGCATCTTCTACTCACTTTCATTCCCTGCAGGAGCTTCTCCAACAGCCTCACGCTGCTTGAATGAAGAGCTTTTCCCCCCGCGACTGCAACACAAATCCCAGTCTATGTTTCTAAGCTCTATTAGAAATGGTTAAATAATTCATGACCACCTAATTTGTTTGTTTACGATATGATTTGGTTTGGTAATTCGAGGTGCCCTGAGGAAACCCACCGCAAAGCTGCATCATCATGATCTCATTCCATGAGGCAGCGTAGATTTCAACACAATGAGACATGCACAACAGATGGACACGGGCATTGTGCTGAATAGGTTAGATTTAGAGTTGAAATTCAACCATCTCTACATGTCTAAACTGTATGTGTTTAGTTGTATGTATGTGTGTCTTTTCCATTTCTGCCTGTGTTACCTGCTTCTCCTTACCTTTACCTCTCCAACCCTTACCTTAAGTTAATGATGAATGAGGACCAGAAGTCAGAGATGCAATTAATAGAAGAAATTTTACTTAAAATAATTGTTTGCAGTTTAATAAGCATAAGTCAGCTTCAAAACCCAGAAAGGTTCCTTGGCCGCTTTGCTCACACATACAATACAACAGTAATTATAACACAGGTAGGAAAACTATTTTATTACTTCAAACTTAATTCTGATTAGTGGAAACACTTAGAAAATATTCACACATTGACATCCAGTTCAAATATGTTCATTGATTAACAGTATGACAGTGAGAAGTGCAGGGCAGAGGTCACACTCATTATCCCTTCATGGCCATTTATCCACCTCGGGTGCCACATTGTTCTTAAGAGCTGTTCACCTCCCGTAACAATAAGCTGAGAATACACACACCCTTCCCCAAGGTCTAAGTACTTTCTTGCTCATGTTGGGAACTGTAAAGTGAGAGAAAGACCTATTAGGAACTATAGAAATCCTATCAGTGTCAGTATAGTATATGAACATATAGAACATATAGGGGCGGTTTCCCGGACAGGGTTTAGATTAATCCAGGACTAGGCCTATGTTATATTAGTACATTTAAAGGAGGGGTGCATGATCTCTGAAAGCCAATGTTGATATTTGAAATCACCTAAACAAACACACCCCTACCCCAAGAGAATCTGAACCTTCTTTTTGGCGCTTTTCCATAGCATAGTACCCCACGGTTTGGTTTGGGTCAGCTTACTTTTGTAAACTTTTTCAATGGTTGCAGTACGTAGTACCCAATAATTTTTTTAGTACCATCTTAGTCGGGGTTCCAAGCTACCCGAGCTGATACCAAAACGTGACGCGAAAACATTTTAGATCACTGATTGGTCTTATAGAATCGTCACTACCAGCGTCATCGCTATAATGTTAAAGATTAGCTTTACCTTCATGCTAGCGCAAGCTGTCTCGAGCAAGCATGTTGTCATCTGTGCTCTGCTACTGTATAAGTTCCCAAACTCCCTTTTAGCAATGAAAAACACCCACAGGTTGAGAATCAGGAAAACCATAACAGTTTTCTCCAGACTTGCAGTTTGTGGCGGCACATTCGCGACACGCACATCCCATATATGCTTAAATGAAGCTCAGCGGAGCGCGTCGACTGATGCCACGGGTGTTTGTACAGAAACTGTTATGTGAGACAGAGGTAGTGATAAATGCGATGTGCACATTTTTTTCCTTTATTTTGTGGCGGACTGAGAAATAAATAAATGTTTGGGAATGTACACCGATGTTCATACTTGTATGATGTCACAGCAGCAGGCAGCACAAATATAATGACACGCCTATATGCACAACCGGCGCAACGTCAAAGAATGTCTCTGAACAGGTTCACGCCCACTTTTGGGGGAAATCAGACTAGACCTTCCATTTGGCTTCCATTCAAAATAGCGGAACAAAGCAACCTTCGTACACAGCCGGCAGGCGTAAATAACTTATGAAATCACTCAGATTAAACATGTTGAGTAATTATCCACCCTGCCTGCCATAGAGCGCGAAAGATACATTAACATATTTAATTTGGTCAATATAAAAACATGTCTCTTTCATTCTCCCAGCATCAAATTTGTGTAACAACGCTCCCTATTGGCCAGAGGTGTCTTACCCGGACATTTACTCGTACCTCATCGAGTCAACAGGGAAGCAAGTGAATGACTTTACTTCGTATTTGAAAGTTACTTCGTATTTATTTATTATGTCTTTATATTTAGAGTATGAGTGCACTTTTCCATCCAGCCATGCAACTAACTGGCTTAGCAATATTTCCAGCAATCACTGGATGGTGTTGTTACACAAATTTGACGCTGTGAGAATGAAAGGGACATGTTTTTATATTGACCAAATTAAATGTGTTAATGTATCTTTCGGGCTCTATGGCAGGCAGGGTGGACAGATAAATACTCGACATGTTTAATCTGAGTGATTTCATAAGTTATTTACGCCTGCCGGCTGTGTAAAAACGTTGCTTTGTTCCGCTATTTTGAATGGAAGTCAATGGAAGGTCTTTTTTTATCCCCCAAAAAGGGGCGTTGACGAAATTTATAGTCGAGTTCCCGGATGTGCCGGTAGTCCGTATGAAGGCACTCTCACTCTGAAGTGTTACTAAACTCGAAGGAAAAGCTAACCAAGCCAAAGTGAGGTGAGCTGACATGACCTGACCCATACCAAACCGTGGGGTACTATGCGATGGAAAATCGCCATTTGATAGACCCGCCCCACACATATGCAAACCAGGCAACGATGTCGATTGGTAGACATGTCCCTTAATGCTGATTGGATACAAGTGTGTTTTTGTACTCGGCCTGACTCCCTATTCCAAAGTATTTTTTAAAAATCATGCACCCCGCCTTTAAGTAGCTTTTACAAACATACCTTACAATAATACTGGTGTGCATCTTGAGACAAAACAATGGCACTGATGAATGTTAAGATGTGGCAGTGCAAGATGTTTTAGTATTAAGGCAGCTCAAAATGCACTTTAGTCTGGGACTAGGATAAGCACAGTCTCCAGAAAGGTTTTGGTGAAAAATTACACATTATCTAAAATGTCATAAGCTTGAGGAATTTAGTCAAATCACTTTCATTTCTGAGACAATAAATATTGATTAGTATCTGATAACTATTCAAATATCATCAAACAAACACCAGAACAAAAACATCAGTGCAGTTCATCATTTTATAGCAAAACAAAAAGAATCCGGTTCGCCCACTGCACTCTAAAAAACTTTGGGTTGTTTCAACCCATGGTTGGATAAATATGGACAAATCCAACCATTGGTTTAAAGTAACTTATAAAATGTCCACATTGTTAGCAACCCAGCATGTTAGATTGAGAAAACCCAACATAGGTTCATTTAAACCAACCGTTGGATTAGTCCATATGTAACTCAACCATGGGTTGAAACAACACAGTTTTTTTTAAAGTGTAAATTAAGAGTTTGGTTCCAAAACGCAATAAATCCATTTTGACAAATTTCGATGAAAATGTGTTTTCTTACCAAGAAAGTGACGCGATGAAAACCACTATTTTCTGTTACAAACTTTCACATAGCATCTTTAGGTTATAAAAACCTCAAAATTCAAATCCATAACTTGATTTTTAAAGATTTATTATAAAAACGAATTATTTTTTCCACAAAATGCAATAAATCCATGACAAGTTTTTTTTTCAAAATGCTATAAATCTATTGAATCAATCGCCTATATAAATGTGCATTCATCTTTGCCATGATATATTCATTTAGTTGAACAATTGTACACACTGATTAAAAAAATAAACATTAATGTCATTTATCAAAACACTTACTTTGTCATATTAAGATCACTGTCATTGATGCGGTTATACTTGACGTCGTCGCTATTGGATTTTGCGTAAAATTAAGTATTTACCTTTAAATACTGACCTGGTATAATACTGATTTTGGCAGTAACTCATTTTTTTTCAAAAATGGCGTTTATCGCGTTTTGGAACCAAACTCTTCAAATATAAATTAACCATTAGGGATACTTTGTAGCAACAAAAAATTAAGAGAATCTCTCATCAATAGACCCATGATTGACAATCTTACACTTTAAAAAATGCTGGGTTATTTTCAACCCAGCGTTGGGTCAAAAATAGACAAACGCAACCTGTTGGATTGTAATTTAACATATGCTGGGTTGTTTTAACCCATTGTTGGTACAAATATAAACATTTTCTGGGTTAATTTAACCAATCAGGGGTTTTTTTGGAAGTTTTTTTTTTTTAGAAAATCTCATTATCTAATTAGATGAGAAGCATAGTTTTTTGTGTCCCCAAGCACGACTTTTTTGTATTAGTTTTTCAAGGTTTTCTATTGTTAAACCATTCTTACTTGGGGTTGGGGTTAACATGTCTGAGATGTAACTGAAAGTCGTTTTAATCCCAACCCCAAGCGTCAATAGCAATAATAATTACATACCACTACATAAAATGACACAAAAAAGAAAGTTGTGCTCGGAGACACAATAAACAATATTTAGAAATTCATGCTGAGTGACATGAAAAAGACATTTGTGCTCATTGACACGAAAAAAAAGAGGAGAATCATGAACATAAATAAATAAATAAAAAATTTGTGACCATAAAAGAGATTGGGTTGGTGCCACACATAAGCTTTCTTAGTAGTGTCTATGTATGAATGGTGTCTTTTTGCATTCAAGACAAAACTACGAAATGCTTTGCGAAAGCAAAAGATGTGTCAGCCATTGTTACTCTCATCTTTAGCCAGAAGAGGATTTACTCCAAAAGATGTGTTCATAAAAGGAGTTTGTTTATTGGTCTCTGGCTATTTTTTCTCCTTGTAGTCAATTAGCTCATAGCAGGCAATAATAAAGAGTTTGGAGTGGTAAATGAGGTGAAGGTTAACGTTACACCATACCACAACCCAGCACTCTGCAACCCAGTCTCATCAGCCCCAATGCACGACACGATGCTGCCCACACACTGTTATATTTCTTGCGTGAGTAATTTGCATCAAGCGCGCGCTTTTATAAACGTATGGGAGGAAGTTGAGTGTATGTGTGTGTGTGTATGTGTGTGTGTGTGACTATAATTCACTGTTGTACTTTCTGTTTCCCCTCTATGCTGCTCCATAGGGATGCCATGTGAGTCCTTGTTCTCTAGCCGTGGAAAAACCTATCATTGTTCATTGAGCTGGTGCCACTGCTGCTCTAAGATGGGGAGGGGTGGGATTTAGGTTTTCTTTTTGGAAAAAACGGAAAAATAACGTGTGAATGTGGCACCATCCGCAAAAAGAGAAGTTTGCTCTTAGAAAATGCACTAATGGTTTGGAAAGCTATGATTTGCGCGGCCCTGCGAATCAAGCGTCTCTTTCTAAAGTGCTTAGGAGTAGGAGGGAGGGAGGGAGGGAATGGGAGAGAGTTTGTGTTAAAATGGAGCAGCTCCTTCAAATCACCTTTACAAATACGCCTGAGGGCAACTCTTTTTCTCTATTATTCCTTTAGCAGCTGTTATTGAACCATAATAAACCCCAGCACAAAAGATTCGCATAGCGACCTGGGAAAGGAACCTTGCATGTCTTTGTGTTTTTAACATGATACATGTATTAAAATGTAGGCTCTTGTAGTGGTTAGGTTAAATCTTTGTTCCCACACATTTAGCTTTTACCTAAAAGAGTGCCATAAGTGCGAAAATGTGTGCAGCCTGAAACACATTGGTTAAAAGATGCTGAGCCACTTTGGGACAACAGGTGTAAAGGATGCTGTCCATTTTAGCACAGTCTCTTCAGAAAGAAAAACAAACCAATGTTTTAGACTAGATTGGGTTCCCACTTCTGGTAAACTATGAAACAGCATGATAGTCTTCATGTTTACTGATGTCGTCATTCAAAAGAGGCGCTTGTTTCTCAACAGTGCTGCTAAATTGGGCATTTTACAGCACTATGGTTTTCTGCAAGCACACTGGCCAGCCCAAAAGGCAGAACGGTGTGAGACTGGACGAGCAGGGAGTCCGTCTGGAATGGGAGGGATGGGAAAATCGAGGAAAAGTTGGGACATTGGAGGAACATTTGCAACGTTGGCTTATCATTCACACTTTAGTTCATTGCTTTACAGTTTTCATCTTTTGATCCTTATCCTCTCTGCCGTTCCGCTTTTCCTGGGATATTTTGCATGACTGTGGCAGTATCTTAGGTCCTTTTCCCGAATGTTCATCCAATTCCATCCATCATTCCATGTTAATGGTACTTTTAAAGGACAGGTTCGGTATTTTGCACTTGGAGCCCTGTTTTCGGATTGTTTATGATGAAATACGGTTTTGACTGAAATTTGGACATATGGACCGATAATTTTTGGGTGTTTGTTGTATCACTTCCCACCTCTACAATAGCTGTATAGGTGCATCGGAACAATCCTTCCTAAAATGCATTAAACTTTCGTTTACAAAGACGTGAAACTCACCGAGTGGTCAGGGGTGTTCACTGATATGTTCACACAAAAATCGCTGCAAATTATGCTTCCCAACAGCTGTTTTATCGTAGTTTTTGTCCAACTCCATTGACTTGTATTAGATGTGCTGTGAGGTATTACTCCGCCGCCGGGAACATTGTTTGTATTCTCGCAATTGGTAAAGGTGGATTATCGCCACCAACTGGCCTGGAGTGTCTATTATTCAAGCTCTCAACAGAAGAATATAGGGGTTTGAGGCGTTTGGAAAAATAGGTCCACAAGTTTACAATGAATGCTTAAACACCTGTTGGAAAGCATATTTTGCAGCGATTTATGTGTGAGCATATCAGTGAACATCCCTGACCACTCGGTGAGTTTCACGTCTTTGTAAACGAAAGTTGAATGCATTTTAGTTTAGGATTGTTCCAGTGCACCTATGCAGCCATTGTAGTGGGTGATACAACAGAAACCGAAAATTCTTGGGCCAGCATCATATGTCCAAATTTCAGTCAAAACGGTTCTATTTCATCATAAACAATCTGAAAACAGGGCTTTAAGTGTAAAATATTGAACTTAATACGGTATTTCAGAAAGTATGATAAAAGAAAAGCAATTTAATGATGAAATAGACTATAAATATAACCACATATGGTGAAGTCGCAGTATAGAGGATAAAAAGAGAAACAGATTTTGTCAAGATGGTATGACAGTTTCTCCATGTATACAAACCTCCAGTTACTGGAGATGCATAAAATACTTGTAGCTGGTAGCACATGACGCTGGCAATGCCAAGGTCATGGGTTTTATTCCCAGGGAATGCGCAAGCCAATAAATGCACCTTGGATATCTGCCAGTTGTATAAATGTAAATAATAAGAAGGCTTACAAGTTGCAAGGGTGTTCCCTGAGCATTCGGTTATCAGGATGGAAAATTAGAAGACCATCTTGAATCAGGTTTAAGATGTTTTTTGTGTGTTGATTGTGCTTAAAGCATTTTATATAAAGTTTGTCTGGTTTTAATTATCACACTGAAACCTTTAAAATACAGTGTGAGTTTAAAATTAAACATAACACAGAAAAGCAACGTGGTGGGAATTTATCTTGAGTCCACTGTGAACATTGGTAAACGGGTTTAAATGTCTCTATATTTCTTTCATCATTGCATCCTCTAATCATGCTGTCAGGGTTTGAGTCATAAAAGGTATGAGATTGTCTTTCACTGCTGGATTCTGAACGTAATTGCTAAATGTTGAAGTTTGTATGGGGAATGTGGGATATGAGTGGGATATTTGGGAAGATGATTTCTTGAAATAGATTTCTTGATCTAAGTTGAAGGTGGTGCCAGCTCTTCTCCATTTTATGCCAGTATTGCATACAGTATATTGAGAGCTTTAGAAAGCCATTTTCATTACCAAAATCTTCAGCATTGAGTGAAATGTTAATGCACATCTGCACTGTCAAAACCGTTATTGATTATTGATAATAGCGTGCGTAGTCATGATAACACATTTATTCCGTGCAAGTGCGCAGACCTCACAGGATTTGACCTCATCCCAAAAGGTTTATGGTTAAGATACACTACATCTTTTACATTACACTATCATTCTAGAAGGCATTTCCTAGAATAAAATCATGTGATTACAGCACAGAGGACTCTTTTAACCTCTGAGATCTGACACCAGCTTCAAAAAGATCAGCTAAAAATGACAAAAACTATCTGAGGATGGTTTTTGCCAGCAATGTGTGATCATGGGAATGTTCTCATACTTTCTGAGAATAATCCCTTGCTTTTATCTATATGATTTAAAACGATCACTTCATTATTATAACTAATATAGTGATAAGGTGACAATGTCTCTGCTCTCAATATACTGGCTTATATCTCAGCATGCAGGATGTGGATATCTTTACAATGCCTGCATGGAAACTATGCTTTTCGCATGTAAAAAGAGGGACCTCTATCTACACTGTTTTTGAAGAAAAACACAAAAGACCAAAAACTTTTTTGCTCTTGGAGCATGGCTGCAGAGTTGGATTGTGCTATATGCAGTTCAGGCACAGTTAATATTGGCATGACATCGCTTGTGTTCTGCGTATGCTGCCCTGAAGGAAACATTTAGGAATAATTAAATCTGAATTAACATTGTGGTTCATTTGTGTTCAGTCTGGCTGCTCAGTATGATTGTTGAATAGCCTGTGGGCATTGATTTTTTTCTGTCTCATCAAAGGTATTTCAATACTGTATTAAATGCAGATAAATGTCTTCTGACTCCCTGACACACTGTTGAAAGGTCAACCTCTTGCAAACATGTGGATGAGCTGATAAGAATAGTCTAGTTTATCTGTATGTAGGGATTGTATTTTTTTAAATTATTTTTAATGATTGGATTGTCCTTTTGAAGTGACGTTAGGACTTTTTTTTAAATGTTAACCATTGCTAATATGAAAAATTAAAAATAAGCTTTACCCTTATTTAGGATTTTCTTATTTAAAAATGCACATTAGTTTGATTTTTTAATTTGTATCCTTTGTCTATTTAAATTGCTTTGAATTAATTTTTTATTATCACACACTGAGCATTAAACTCCCCTCCCCATATAAATATTGCTTTTTAATACTCTAATCTGTTGTTTTTAATATATTATACTGTATATTATTTGATAATGACTGCTGTTGGTAAGTTTCTCTTGGTTAATTATTTATTTAAGTGAGATAAAATCAGGAAATGTTTCTTTTTCAGGTCCTGATGTTGAAACATCAAACATTTACTTTCATAAATT
This sequence comes from Misgurnus anguillicaudatus, assembly GCF_027580225.2. Lineage (NCBI taxonomy): Eukaryota > Metazoa > Chordata > Actinopteri > Cypriniformes > Cobitidae > Misgurnus > Misgurnus anguillicaudatus. The sequence continues at coordinate 27,222,374 of NC_073338.2, forward strand.
GTATTACCAAACATTCAACCAGAACTTAAAGGTGCCATAGAATGTAAAAATGTATTTATCTAGGCATAGATGAATAATAAAACACGATTGTCTCCTCTTTCTTTTGTAAACCTTGTGCATAGAAAAGACCACTGAAAAACAGTCCAATCTCAGCATAACACAGACTGTGACGTTACAGTCGAAATGTACTTCATTAATTACAATGTTGTTACAATGCTAAAAACAATGTTGTGACTGCCGTGTTGGCGCTACTAGCTAATACTATATGCCAGCGTTTAGTTCTATTATTGATGTTACAATTACGTTTTGCAGTTCCATACTGAAAAAGAAAAACAAACTTAGAAACGTCTATTTCCAATCTCCAAAGAATTAATTATTCCTCCAAATCTATATCTTCATCTGATACAGCTTAAAACATAAGGTCCGTGTACAGAGAGAGCTACTGAACTGAACTGCTCTGAGAAACAGCCAATCAGAGCAGAGCTCAACATTATTATTTTAATACCCTTTCAAATAATTCAATATAATTTTATTTATATAGCGCTTTTCACAATTGTTTAATTGTTTCAAAGCAGCTTAACATTAATAGATGTAGGAAAAAACACAGAAAAATCATAAAACATAAGCAGCAGAATACAGCGGTTAAGATTAACTTATACTAGCAAGTGTAGTAAAAATGTAACGTATGTAAGAGGGTGCTAAGTTAAGCCAATGTCAGCAGACTCCCAAGGGGTTGAAAAAATAAGGTATTAAAAGACCATTTCATTCTAAGGGCATGTCCTAAGGTTGTAAATAGACATGTATAAATGTTTTTGCACTTAATAAAGTCACATACCTTCTATGTAGATATCAGAGAACAATTTAACGCATTATTTCAATGCATTCTTTGGCACCTTTAAAGAAATATATTGCTACACATTCATACATTTCCAGAGATATTAGTCTGATCATTGTTCTCTGTCTATTGTGTTTTTACTCTTACAGGTATCATGACAAACAGGAAGTCACTAGTAACTTTCTTGGAGCTATGTGGCTAATTTCCATAACTTTCCTATCAATTGGCTATGGGGATATGGTTCCTCATACATATTGTGGGAAAGGTGTCTGTCTTCTTACAGGAATTATGGTATGTCTTTAAAATGTACTGTGTATAGACCATTTTGCAAGATGTAAAGAACACTGGTCCAGAAACACTTTATTTTTCAGTTTGTAACTCTTTTCTTTATTTCACTGAGATGTTTTTTAACTTTTTGATTCAGTTCTATATGTTCTGTTGGTTGTATTGGATCCCAATGTTTATGTAGTGTTAAAAACTGAAACATGAAGTGCTTTTGTTTACATCTTGCAAAATGGTCTATACATTAGCTGTTACTACTTATTTTCAAACTGGATACTATTCAACATCTCTTCTTGTAGGGTGCTGGGTGCACTGCACTTGTAGTCGCAGTGGTAGCCAGAAAATTAGAACTGACAAAAGCTGAGAAGCACGTCCACAATTTCATGATGGACACCCAACTTTGTAAAAGAGTAGGTGACTGAATAATTTGACTGAATTGTCTTTAAGTGCTTCACGACGTATGTAATGCTTGCTGTTCTTCTTTCATCTCAGGTAAAGAACACAGCTGCCAATGTACTCAGGGAAACATGGCTCATCTACAAACACACAAAATTAGTGAAGAAGATAGATCATGCCAAAGTGCGCAAACATCAGCGCAAGTTCTTACAGGCCATTCACCAGTAAGCACAATGTTTCCACACATCAGCATTTTTGCATGCTATTTATTTACAGTATAATAAGAATCAAGTATGTAACGAATCAATGTCCTTGTCGGATGAACAATCAGTATTATCTGTTTGCAAACCACAAAATTAGGATTCAAAACCGGGTCATTTGGTGGGTAAATGCAGTTCACTTTTTTTAATGGAAGACAGGGTTCGACTGAGTAATGACTTTTGTATGTTTTCTCTCTCTCCCATTTGAATTTTTCCCATAAAGTCTTGTTAAATTTGAATGGTGAGGTAAATGATAATACAGCTATTAAAAAATACAGATCCTGGTTTTTAAAGAGCACCTATTTCATTGCTAAAAAACAATGTTATTTTGTATATTTAATATAATCAACCTGATCTCACGAATTTCTGCGGGATAGTCACTGAGTTTTTTTGCTAGTTTTTCCGTGGCGTTCTCGCGGATTGGTTGCTCAACTGTTTTGTCCTATTTTCTTACCATTGTCGCTTCGGTTTAGGGTTAGATTTACATAAAATGACATCCTTACCCAAACCCAACTCTAACCCCAACGCTAGGCGACAATTGTTTAAAGTTTAGAAAATCTAAAAAAGCGGAAAAAATAGTATAAACTAGTGATGCACCGATGTATCGGCCGCCGATATTAATCGGCCGATATTTGATGAATTTGAAACCATCGGCATATCGGCAATAGCACGAGAAAGGCCGATACCGATTGTTTATTAATTAACTGCATAAAGAAATCCATTATATGTAAAAAATGAATTAATGTTGTTAATAAAATAAATGCTGAATAGCTAAAACCACCTTTGAAGGTTGTCATGCTGTCTTATTATATGTGTTTTAGCTTAATTTGTGCCTCTCTTATTATGTTGGTCAGTTAAATGTTAATTAGATCCAATCCATGTTCAGTAAAAATAATTTGATGCAGAAATAAACTAGCTAATAGACCAACTGAATAGTATTGTATACAAGTGTTTAATATCGGTATCGGCATCGGTATCGGCCAGAAGTTGTCTGTTTAAATCGGTATCGGTATCGGCCCAAAAAAATCCTATCGGTGCATCCCTAGTATAAACCAATACTTATAGTGACATACTAACGCAAACACCAAATCTAACCCTAAACCGAAGCGACAATGGTTTGGAAATAGAAGAAAGCAGTTGAGTAACCAATCTGTGAGAATGCCATGGAAAAATGAGCAAAAAATTCCTATCCCACAGAACTTTGTTAGATCATGTTGGTATAATACAATGTGTTCGCGTGGGTTATGGTTAAAAAGCACATTATTTTCCACATACATTTTAGTAGCTCAAGATTTCACTCTCTTCCTGAAACGCAACGATTTGAAAAGCTCTGATTGGCCAGCTAATCTGTACGTTGTGATTGGTCTGAATACCTCTGACGACAGTAGGAAATGTGATGCTCCTTACCATGTTTGAAAGATTCGGTTGCTAACAGAAGTTAATTTACAGCCGTGAGTCCGAAGCGGGAGGAATTATGATAATATCGGTCTTGTCTACATCACCAATCCCAGGAAGTAAACTGTTGCCTACAATCCGTGTGTTTGTTGTAGTCCAAGAAAAGAGATTTACATTGGAGACGATAACTCGCGTCATCGTTTACTTTGGGGTTTGTAACTTTGCATATCGTTACAATAGGTGCTCTTTAAACTTCCCGTCAATCACGTCAAAGACATTAGGAATGAATAAAGACGTCCTTCACAGGAGTAAAGAACTGAAGCAGCATGTTATTCTATGTAATGTGATGATTGTCCTTCTCCCCTTTCCTTCCCCAACCCCTTACCCTGTGGTTATAGTGCAGTGTAATGGCTCACATGTTGTGTATATGTTGTGCTTTCTAAACTTGAACTGTGTTTTGTCTTCGTTCTGCTCTATCACCGCAGAGCTCAGAAGTAAGTTTTGTCCTCTGTGTTTTTCTTCCCACATCCTCCCTGTCTCTGTTTCATATGCATGGAGTTGGAAGCTGAATGCTGATTTTGGTTACCTATATTGCTTCTCTCCATTCTAAGTCTAGAATGAAAAAGATGCAACATTACTAAATGCTGTATGGTTTTATGAAACCTGTCGAAAGAGAAGCATCTTTGGGAGTGTTGATTTGTTCATTTGCACCGATTCCATTATTCAGACGTGTAAATCTCTGTATTAACTTGCATTGATAGCCCCAGCTTGTGTGTCTAGAGGATATAGGCAAAATGAACAAATAGATAAAACCTCAGGGCCTTTAAAGCTTAACTATATTTTACGTATTCACAGACTATGTCTATAAATTAAAAAACATTTTGTATTTTGTTGAAGCTTTCACCACAGGCACTTACTTGACAATCAATGCAAAGATATGTAGGGTCATCCAGGGCTTTGATGCAAGATGATATGGAGCTTTTGCATTAGAAAGAATGCTGACCATGTCCTGCATCTCCAGATTTGTTTATTCTCGGATACTTAAAAGTCCATTAAGCTTGTAATGAAAACAAACGAACATTTTGGCATTTAGTTAACGACTCACAGATTGGAGTGGATGACTTGCATTCCTTTGAATGACAACAACTAACAGGCAGGATATTAAGGCAGCCTTTCTTACAATGTCTCCTCATGGTTAGAGTCATCCCAGTACTCTCTTTCATAGTTGCTATGGCACAATTAAAACAACTTCATTAACACATTCTTTTAAAATTTTGTTCAGAACCAAGCGCACAGCAAGCAATGCCATTCTCACAAGCATTTTCAGCGGTCACATAAACCTCTACCTCAGCTGTTTGCCACTTCCTTTGACCTCATCCACAAAACGAGGCTCTCGGATGGCTTTTTTTGTGAATGGTTGACGCGTGCCTGCAGGGGCAAAAGGAGATGTGTCATGTTTGAACGTTAAGTTAAGAGTTTTCTCTTCTTTACATTTCATAGATTGGGTTTGCATGTCTGGTATGGCAAACAGGACTGTGAATGCTTGCATGAAGGCCACTCTCTCTCTATCCCTCATCCTTATTGAGCCTTCCTGACAGGAATCTGTTACTCTTCCCTAATGTCCCCCTCCTCCTGATCCCCTTCCCCTCCATAACCCTGCCTCCTCTCAGGCTTCGCAGTGTGAAAATGGAGCAGAGGAAGCTCAATGACCAGGCCAACACTCTGGTGGACTTGGCAAAGGTAGATTCAAATCTTTTGTTCCTACTGGGCATACAGCCATGTAGACTATCTTCAACAGAAATAAAAGAGGGAGAAAAGCTGTTCTGTTAGTAAAATGATTTAATTTGATAACCATATAGATTGAGTAATACTCTAGATACCTTTCTGGATAAAAAAACACAGCTGGTCACCAGCATATGCTGTTTTGGCTACCAGTCCTCAACAGGATAAAGAGACAGACAGTTTGATCCATCGATTGATTTCAGTTAATCTCACTCCATCTCAATGCACTCTTCTAGACACAAAATGTGATGTACGACCTGGTGTCAGAGCTGCAGGAACGCAGTGAGGAGCTGGACAAGCGCATTGGCACGCTGGAGGACAAGCTGGACGCAGTCACCGGCAGCCTGCAGGCTCTGCCCTGTCTGATCTCCCAAGCCATAACTCAGCAGCAGCAGGACCTCCTAGATGGCTTCATGCACCGCTTCCGACCGGCGTCACTGGGCTCGGAGCGATCCTGGACACCCTCCAGACGACGACGCTCCCCCTCCACTGCCCCGCACACTTCCTCCGACAGCGGCTAACACCGGCTCGGACCTGCTCACCGCTTCCAAAGCCCTCAGACTTATTCGCGTAAGCTGATCAGACCGAGATCGAGGACTCGTATTAATAAGTAGAGAATTATCAAAATAGTAGATATATGGTTTATGTTTAGCCATTGTATGGCTGTTCAAGTTAGCTTTTTTGTAAAGCCCTCATATATTTACAAGACTGAGATTGAGTCTGGGAAACTGGTCCTTAAAACTGGAGATCACAGGGTCCAGACCTGCCAGAGTGAGGAGTGACGCACCCAAAAACAGAAGAAGAGGTTTATCGGTTCTGTAAGACTCTACCTGTAGTGGTGTTTTTCTAATGCTGGGATGGGCACTACGGGCACCCTCAGGTGCTCTGAGATCACTTCAGTATTGATCTGGAGAAGAAGGAGCACATGACCTTACTACTGAGTAGAATAATGCAGGAATGCCAACTTAAGGATTCGGGAAATTGGGTGCAACCTTTTTTTAGTTAAATATAGGCATGTTATTTTTTTCTCCAGTGCCTGAATGTATAGATTGTGGAGGGAGCGAATTTTTGTATAATGTTGACACAAGCATTGCATTCCTTTTTCAGATACATTCCTCTTTAAGACATTTGTACTAGTTTGTCTAAACGAATACCATTAATTTTGTTGCGGTCTTATTTTCCAAAGCCTTTCAATACTTCCACCACTTACTACGGAAAGAAAGAAAGAAAGTAAATAAGAATGAATGAATGAATGGATGAAAGAATGAATGAATATGGACATAGAGACAGACTACTTAAGCTGGTATGGTAACACTTTCATTTCACCAAAATCTGAGCTTCCAAAAGTCTTCATAATAAAGAGAGGTTGCATTTTAAAATTTGAAATGACAGCACAGAGTGCTGAATGCAGTGGTAGGCACAAATGTATGGCAGAACTGAGATTTAAACCTTTGCATGTTTCAGTGCAATTGTGACGAATGGATTATGGATGGTTTTTCAAATGTGTGTATGTGTGTGTGTGCGTTTAGTTTGATTTTGTTGACTTTTTACAGAGATTCCTTTCTTAAACGTTGGATAGTATTTTTAGAGCTGCAAATATAGAGGTGCAGTCATGATGTGGTAATGTTTGTTAAATGCATTCCTTGTTCTACCTATAAATTAAATCTTACAAAGAGATTAAAAGAGAAGTAGGATAAACACCAAATCGTGAAAGATACTTTAAGGCCTTTATTGAAAGAATATACGTGATCGAGAAGGTGGTGATGCTTATGGAAGACATTGTGGCTTACACACAGCAAAACCCCCAGTGTTAAATAAACACTCTTATAATCGTATAATCCACTCTCAGATGGGTGTTAAAAATGATTAGTCTTAGAAAGTAACACTGAATCGGTGTTGAAGTCTGTGTAAAGTCTCACTATTAAAGGTCCCGTTATTCCTGTGTTTTTGAAGCCGTGATTGTGTTTACAGTGCGCAATATAACATGTGTTCATGTTTTATTTACTTATCTCTCTTTATACTGCTGCTTTCACTGTCCTAAAAACGAGCTGATGTCTTCCTTATCCTATGAAGTCCCTCCTTCAGAAATACTTAATGAGTTCTAATTGTGTAGCTTGTTCAGTGTATTGTGATTCGACGGCAGCTTAGCTTAGCAGAGCCGTTTGAGCTTAACTGGCGACTGACGTATTCCTGTGGGCGGAGTTTAGTCAAAAACTCTTATATTGACATCATTAAAGCAGGAAATAGAGGGCTGTAGTCCAAACCGGCCGTTCGCTGGAGGCTTTGAAAGGGGAATTCTGTTAAAGAAAATATATCGCTTGGCAGTGAACTTTGAGCTCATTTTGCAGGTATTATTTATGCTCTAACAGCAACATTACACACTAACTAGTTTGAAAAATGGGAACAGAAAGAACGTGACCTTTAAATGTGCAACTTTTACACCACTGCAGCGTGGGTGGATGCTCGTGGTTGTGTTAGGGGCGGGGCTACAACAGTGCCTCAATGACGCAGTGGAGCCACAAAGCATGGCACCGCTCCTAACACAGTCGCGGGCATTCATTCGGGTTGTAGTGGCCAAATAATCCTGAACAGAAATGTGGAAAACTGTCTAACCCCTCAGTCACATTAGCTACAAGAGACAGAGCGACAGGCTACCATTCATTTTCAATGGAAGTGGCCGTTTGCCAGCGACAAGCGACGGGCCGAAATAGACAAGCAGGCTATTTTATGCAAATGCTGAGCGATGCGACAAAGCGACTGCCAATCGGAATGAAGGAGCAGCGTGACGTAGGTCTGTGGTCGAGTCTGAGAAAATACTTCAAGATGGCGGAAAATGCATATTTATGTATACATCTGATAAGTTTGGCATTTTATCTCATATACTTTGTTACTTCTATCGAGACATACATACTTTTAAATCCAAAAATACCGTTCTTGTAACAAAGGAATAGTCTACTCATTTTCAATATTGAAGTGTGTTGTTGCCTTGGCTGGGAGTTGTTGGTGCATCCCTCTGTCGTCTGTGTGCGTGCGCGTGGGCGCTGGGGCGCGCTGCGACGCTTCGATGGCGTTTGGCTTGGCCCCATTCATTCAGTGGTACCATTTGGAGATGGGGTTGGAGGTGACCAAACACATCAACGTTTTTCCTGTTTGGGACGAGTGGTTGTGCGAGCAAGTTTGGTGGTACAGGGTAGAGCGTGGCGCTTTTCTGGGCGGATTTAGGGGAGGAGCTGTATTGTATGGCGTGGTGGCACTTATGGGAGTACTTTGACTCGGCGCAGTAACACCCTCCCTCTCCCATTATGAGAGGGAGAAGGGGAGCGGACTTTTCAGGCGAGTCGAAGTACTCCCAAAAGTGCTATTACGCCATAAAATATAGTTCCTCTTTTAAATCAGCTTAGAAAAGCGCTGCGTTTTATTTTGTGCCACCAAACTTGCTCGTGTGGCTGCTCGTCTTGAATGGGAAGAACGTTGATGTGTTTGGTCACTTCTAACTTTATCTCTGATTGGTACCATTGAATGAATGGGGCTAAGCTAAATGCTATCGAAGCGTCGCAGCGCGCTCCGGCGCTTGCGTGCGCGCGCACAGATGGTGGAGGGATGTGTCAGCGGTTCTTGGTTGGGGTCATGACATATTTTGGTGTTGAAAATGAGTAGACTATTCCTTTAACAATACCTCTAAAGTGACTTTTGATACCGCTTTTAGAAACTAGCCAAGGAACGCCCATCAAGCGAGTGCGTGTCGCTCGGTGTCGTTCACTTTTGTAGCTAATGTGACTCCATAATTCATTACTACATACATTTCTAATGTGTTTAGAAACAATTCTCTGATTTAACTTTACATGGACTTTAATGAGATAATGAAGTGATGAATGAACAATAATGATGAACACCTGCTGCACTCTTAACCCCATAATACAGCAGTCCCTGCTAAAAAAAAACAATTGACACCATCACAGAAATTCTATTGGTTTTATTGGGAATTTTAGTGGTTCTAATGGAATATGGGCCAAAACACACTACAGTGTATTGGTTTTTGTGGATCTCTAATGGTATGTATTTGTTCTATGTATTGGTTCTAATGAAATATGGCCCAAAACACACTACAGTGTAGTGGTTTTAATGGTAAAAGCTAATGGTTCCTATTGGTATTTTAATGGAAACCATTAGAATTTTCTGTAATGGTTTTATTGTTTTTGTCAGCAGGGGTATCATGATGGTTTCTATACGAAAAAATATCACCGATTTAGTGTTCATTTTTAACACTGGAGGTTTTGCTGTGCATTTGCACATTACGGAATATACTGTTAAGGCAGCTCAGAGCTAAAATCTCTCTCCTGTTCACTTCTCCTGCATTTGACTGATATTTCAGTGGTCTTGAATAATCTCATAACCTTAACGCAACTGACAATGTTACGTGTTTGATGATGTAATCGTCACAGATTAGAATTTATAGGAACTGACTGCAGGCATCAATCCACCATCAATCTAGCATCTGAGACAATTTTACTTTAAGAAACCTAGACAACACAAGGCAACAATGGGTAATGCATCTTGCAAGCACACTTCTGCGTAATGATTTCATATGTATGTATTATTTGTTTGTTTTCATGTTCAAACTTTTTATTTAAGATATTGCACATCCCTAACTTGTTTTAATTTAGTCAAAACTGTTTGTTTGGGTCTTATGAATTTTCATTCTGTTCTAAACAGTTCCTAAAATTAGCAACTTTGTTGAACAATTAAGATTATTTACACTGACAAAAAAATCTGTTATAAAAATGGAGAAGTAAAAAATAGATGAATAATTCTTACAACCTGCCTTGAAATATACTTAAAAGTTCCAGTACATTTTGATAAAGCAAAGAACAAAGGCGAAATGAGAAAACGGGTCATAACATTATATCCTAATATAGACAAAAATAGAGACACAGATTGTTTGACAAATATCTCCCATTTTAAACTGTTTAAATCCTCAAAAAAGTACCAGATTAAAACAAGATGGGTTATGTAAACAATAATTAGACATATAATTGTTTAAAAATTGTTGCAATGACCCTTGTTCATGCCTTTCTCTCTTTCATTGTCTTAATGTTGTAATGTGCCAATAATAAGACTCAGCTTCTGCCATCTGATGTCAAACTGCATACATACATGGGAGACCAAATCAGTAAAAAGTATTTTTTCGCAGTACATGATTTTTTTTCTTTCATTTTATTCTAATTGCCTTCCTATGTGAAATACCTGTGAATGATTAAACACAGAGAGATGAATTTGCATTTTGTATCTCTAAAGGTTGACTGTACATAAAGGCATGGGTTATCATGGTCTCGTATCTGGAGAACCTCTTATTTTGTTTACATAGAGATAGCCCAAGAAGCTACAAGTGTGGACAAAACCTGCCCATGTTTCGGATAATAAATATCAAGTTCTTGAGAATAAACTGTGGCACTGTGATGATGAATCCAAGTATGTAAAAATGAAATGACCTCTTGACACATTTCACTAACATGTCATGACTATCACTATGGATATTGTAATACCAGTGAAATAATTGATATTGAAAAACATCCATTACCATTCTGAAGTAACGGTAACACAATATGCATGAAAGTCTGTTCGCAACAATAAGCCAATAGGAAGTGTAGCCCTCATGAAGAATAATTAGTGTGCTCTTTATGTGTTTGATGTGTTATTGAAAGACGCAGACCTAGATCCTGAAATTTGAGGGTACCAGTGTTCACTCTCCAGAGATATCGTGAGACATTCCCAGAGGTTTGAAGAAAATAGGCCACATTAAGTTAGCAATGACAGCATGTACGGTTAATACATAAACCTATTAACATTGAAGCAGACCTTACAAACATTTAATTGAAGCGAAATAAAGATAAACCACAGGCAGCTATCTTGGGACAAAAAATGACCCCAAGCCATCTTCCAAGGTGAATCCAAACATCTCATTGACAGAAGAAACTCAAAATGACAACTAAAATTTGTTTTAGATACAATTTGTATGCTCTACTTGCTGGGGAAACATGAAATGACCCTCCTTTACCCCCCCACATTTTTTTATATCAATGACCATCAGACTGGAAGAATGATGTCACCACTGATGCTTATCTTACACATGCCATGCCATGATAAATCTTTTTAATTAAACTTTTCTGCAATGTTTTTTTATTTTAATAATATATTTTAATTTCTAGGCCTATATATTAACTTATATCATTGTAACATGTTTAGTCTCATATCATTTATGATGTATTGCATGTATGGATATTCTAATGAGCACATGCAAAGACACATTTACAGCATAATTAGTGTTTATGTGTTGCACCACAAAATTGTACAGTATTTCCTGTAGGCTACTTAGTTTAGGTCAGACCCATTTTACCGTCTTTAAACACAGAAAAAGGAGAGTTTATGCATTTCTTAATGCACTGGGAGAAATTAAATGTATTTGCACACAACAATAGTTTAGCTAAGTTCATTGTTATTGCATATATAAATAAATAAATAAATAATTTTATATATATATATATATATATATATATATATATATATATATATATATATATATATATATATATATATATATATATATATATATATATATATATATATATATATATATATATGTTTCTTGAAAATGTGAATTAGGAGAAGGGTTTTTGTGATGGTTGGGGTTAGGGACTGGGGTAGGTAAGGGGAATAGAATATACAGTTTGTATGGTATAAAATGCATTACGTCTATGGTGTGTGTGTGTGTATATGTGTTTGTGTGTGTGTGTGTGTGTGTGTGTGTGTGTGTATACATATACATATATGTCCTCTTTAATAGAGAAACTGGAAAACATTGTGCTAGCGTGACAAAGTGTGTTGGTTTCACTGTAAAAATCTGTATATATGTATAACAACAAGACAGTTACAACTATGTGTTGTCATCAGTGTACACATGTAAATTATTTACATAATCAAAAAAAAAACAGTAACATAAAATATCCAGAGGAAAAAAACATTTTTACATTTGTTTAATACATTACAGTATTGCTTAAATTTGTTGATAAAATAGAAAACATTTGGTTTACCAGAAGACCACTTCATTTTATGTACATGAAACTTCACCATTAAGACCAGTAATTGCTTTGTCCTTTTCTATCACACAATCATTAACATAAATCATTATATCGACCCATCCAATTTAACAGCTATATTAAGTTTTCTTGTAATAAAATTTTCGACATCAACCCAAAATATCATTGGATAGATGCAATTGAAAAAAAATCGTTTCTTTCTTATTATTACAGAATTCACATGAATAGTCAATATTTAATTTAAACCTCTCTAATACATGTTTTACTGGATAAATTATGTGCATTATTTTAAATGAAACTTCCTTTACTTCTGTTCTTATCAACTGTTCTCCAAGTCTTGTGCAAATATATCTCCAAATATTGATGACAAAAAAAAACATCTAGCTGGGGGATATATAACATCATGTAAAAGTTACTGATAGATTTTAAATGTTGTCTAATTAAAATATTACTATTTCCAACAAACAGTGTATTCGTTAGACATTCAAAATTAGGGTTTTACTTTCATTTTTAAGAAGAAATAGTACTTTCCTAGGTAATAATAACAATTGCATATTCCCTGGGTCGGATTGGAATTTTAAATTTGTTAGGGAAATCTGTGTATTAGTTCAGTTGCATTGCATAGCTGACACAGATGCATGACGAAAGCATGTGAGTTAGGCTACAACGTTACTCTGCTACTGCCCTCTACTGATCAATCCTCAAACAACACAACAAAAACACAGCAGTCACACGACAAAGTATTAAACAATACGTTTAAATCTTTGAAGTAAACACAATAGTTTTGCAAAACGACAATTTAAGGTTTCTGGAATAAATATTGATATGAAGACCAGGGATTGGCTGTAGATCTTTGATTGTTATTACCATTGGCAGCAGACTCTGCGGGTTTAATGTTTAAACTCTGCGCCAGCTTATTACAGACACCGAGTCAGGTTTTTATCGTCATTTATTTAGATTCTGTAGCCATTTTGTACCTAGCCATACAAACTCACTGCAAGCTAGCCTGCTCTGCTAATAAGGTAAGGACTTGTGTTAAATGTTGTGATGTCACTTGTGCTTCAGGGGTAGTGTTCTTGAAACGTTTTACTGGGTGAATGTTTGGGAGAACAAAGTAGCCTACAACTTCCTTTCAGCTGATAATCGGAAACGGCATAGCTACTGTTTAGCAGTATGCTACCTGATGGATAGACTTGAGAACTTTAAAAAGCAAATAAAAACAACATTTGACACTATTTTACTTTACTTGACTTCACTGTTTACATTAACATTTAGGGGATATTTAAGAGATATTTAAAGGGGACATATCATGATAATCTGACTTTTTCCATGTTTAAGTGCTATAATCAGGTCCCCATTGCTCCTAGCAACCTAGAACATATGAAAAAGAATAACCCAGTACATTAGTTTCGGTAAACCATTCTCTGCAAGCATGTGAAAAAATAACTCATTGAAAGCTGGCTCCCCTCGTGATGTCAGAAGGGGATAACCACCCCTTAATCTGCACTATCCAACCACGACATTGCTATTTAGTGCAGAGATCAGCTCATTTGCATTTTAAAGGACACACCAAAAACTGCAGATTTTTGTTCACACCTACAAAGTGTCAATTGTAACATGCTATAATAAATTATTTATATGATATTTTGAGGTAAAACTTCATGTTTGTACTATGGGGACACCAAAGATTTATTTTACATCTTAAAATTGTCTTGTGAAATGTCCCCTTTAATAGAGAAACTGGAAAACTGGTGCTAGGATGACAAAGTGTGGTGGTTTGATTAATTTGAAAAACACTGTAAAAAAATTGTAGCTTATTAAATTGCTAGGTTTTTTGGTTAAACGTAGCTACCAAATGTGTATTTTCTTTATATTTATTTTTTATTTTGTAGGATACCTTATAAGAAGTTAACAGCAGAAGGTTGTGATATCATCCAAAGCACTATGATGGACCAGAGTAGTAATGAGGTCTCATCTTTACAAAGTGAAGATGTTAACAGAGCACATGGCGAGGGAGCTCTTTGTAAAATTCAATCTGATGACAGCTTTGAGGACTTGAGCTACTTTCCTTATATACCAAATAGTTTTTCAGCCAAGGAGGAAACTGAGAAGACAAAAAAAAGTGTCTTAATGAAACCCTTGGCTGATCTCTTTAAGAGATGGAAGAAGACTGATTCTGAATCACATTCCTCCTGTTCAGGGGAGATTAAAATACTACCCAACGGGACAAGGTGTAGTCCACCTGTTACTCCTTTGCCATACAGAAAACACTGGGATGCTCAGAATGCAATTCCTGGAGATATCAAGCCAAATTCCCCTCCTGATTCAACAGGACAAATGTACAACACCCTTGCTGAATCTGAACTGACCAGTATTCACCCAGCCGAGTATTATGCTGAGAAACTAGAGGTGTACAAGTTAAAATACTCCTACCTAAAGTCTTGGCCTGGTCTTTTAAGACTGCTCGCTGGCCTTGAACTTCTTTTTGGTGGGATGGTTTTTGCTTGCGTATGTTCTTATGTTCAGAGAGACAGTGAGTGGTCAAATCTTTACAGCTCAGTGGGTAATATGCAAGGATACAATAGACCCATGACACCTTTGGTGTTGGTAGTAGTTGGATTTGCATGGATATTGACTATCATTCTTCTAGTTTTGGGGCTGACGATGTATTACCGAACTATCTTGCTGGATTCCAAATGGTGGCCTCTTACAGAGGCCATAATGAATCTGGTCATTTTTCTGTTGTACATGGCAGCTGGCATTGTTTATGTGAACGATCTCAATCGTGGTGGACTTTGCTTCATGACCATCGGGATCAACCCCATCCTTTCTAACCTCTGTCGAGTAGAGGGCGGTCAGATGGCTGGAGCGGCGTTTATATTCATTAACATGATCGTGTACCTAATAAGCTTTATGGTATGTCTCAGAATGTGGAGGCACGAAGCTGCTCGTCGTCAGAGAGAGGCTTTGACAAGCAAGGTAAACTGCCAGGTAAACCTTCTTGTTCATATTTTTAATGGAGCATAAAATGCACTTTTCTTAAACCACATCATTTCATTGTGTGACTACTACTACTACTATGACTTCCAACTGTTACTATAATCTTTCAGGTACAGCACAAGACTCTGGAATCCACATCCAATATGGGCAGTTCCTTGCCTAGATCCAAGAAAATTTTATTTAAAGATGAAATGGACCAAAGCTTTCTGATGGAGAGCAAGGAGCCACATACCTCAGAGAGAGCCGAAGTACCAGAGATTTTAACTGGTGCTATTCCAATAGGACACATCCCTAAACCCAAAGTCATCGCTGATTATATCATGTTCGTATTTGTGTACATGGTGTATTTCTGTTCTAAAAAATATAAGCAGTGTTGGGGGTAACGCATTACAAGTAACGCGCATTACGTAATAATATAACTTTTCTGAAGTAGCAAGTAAAGCAACGCATTACTTTGTAAATGTACACATACATTTTTGAGTTACTTTTTTGAAAGTAATGCGAGTTTTAATTAATTCAGTTTAAAAATAAAATAATGTACTGAATTTAACTGAACATATTAACGTAGAATTACGCACTTGTATGTTTGAGTCAGAAACGGAGATGGCAGGCCAGAGCTTACCGAGCCCCTAAGGTAACATTCTAGTAAAAAACTAAATGCGATAGTTTCACGTGTGCACGCGATAGTTTCAAGTGCGCTCACGAAACTAAACTTTATTTAATTTTTGCTCCATGTCCCCTTAGGGGCTCCGTAAGAGCTTGATTTTCTTGTGATCATAAAAAACACCTGCAAGGCCTGAAAGAGATCAAGCCTCAGCCAAGTAAGAAAAAGTAACGCAAAAGTAACGTAAGCATTACTTTCCATGAAAAGTAATGCAATTAGTTACTTTTTTGGGGAGTAACTTAATATTGTAATGCATTACTTTTTAAAAGTAACTTTCCCCAACACTGAATATAAGTAATATATTTAGGGCAAACAGACGTAAATATTTTAAGGGGACTATATTTTTTAATGAGCATATACAAGTTGGCAACTTAAAGATTTGTGTGTGATGTCATGTGGTGTTGTTTTGATAATACTGCCATTGGAGAATCTAAATCGAGATAAAAACCAAAGGAATTTGTGTTTGATATACACTGTAAAAAGTAAAAGTTGGATCAACTTAAAAAATCACTTTAATAGGTAACACCTAAACATTTGTATTTTTTTCAACTTAAATTTTTATTTTACATTTAAGTTGAAAATGTTTCTATATTTTAGTTGCCAATTATATTCATTAAAAAAATTAGCTTAGATTTTTCACTTGAAATGGGAAAATTTACGTTTATAAAACGTATTTAGATATTACCAATTGAAGTAAGTTTTTAAGTAGAGCAGCTTTTACTTTTACAGTGCGTGTTAGAGTTAAAAAGCTAAACGATCACAATTGATTATTTTATATTTATTTTTCAGAAAGTATCCTGAAATACATTCAGTAGAGGACAGAGAGCAATACAAAGCGGTCTTTAATGACCAATACCAGGAGTACAAAGAACTACACATGGAGATCACAGCCACTTTAATGAAGTTTCAAGAGTTAGACAACACAATGAGCCAACTCCTCAACAACCCGAGTAATCCTGCGGTAAGACCTTTCTTCAAATAATTTAAAAAATCTGTGTTTTCAAGTTTTCCCATTATTTTAATGGCTGTTTTATGTTGGAATAGGAGCATAGGAGGATCAAAGACTTGTTGAAAGTATATGAAGGAAAAAGGAATGTAAGTAACTGTCGATCTTAATTTTTAGAGAATTAATGTGTAGTACAAGAGAAATGATTTAATGTTGTTTATGTGACTTTTATGTGCAAGGATCCATACTTCCTGGAGAAAAAGGAACGGTGTGAATATCTGAAAGCAAAACTAAGTCACATCAAGATGAGGATTCGTATTTATGACCAGATAAATGATAGAAATTACTAAACAAAAAAATCGAATTTATTACTCTTACAGTGATTATGTTTTTTTTTTGGTTGTTTGCTTACATTTTTTTTTTAGTTTACAAATTACACATTACTGAAAAATTATAAATGTTGTGCTTTAAACCAGTCCATAAATGTATATACCGCATATATATTTTTTTATAACAATATACTTTTTGTCTACAGTATTACACCAAATTTTTTTCTCTTTTTTTAATTGTTAATTGTAAAGTAAACAGGAAATGGCAATGTTCGTATCATATTACAAGTGAAAAAATCTTACCTTGTCTTATGTAAGAAGACATTACAAGCATGAAATGTGTTCAGGTGCCAGTTCAGCATACAGACTCTTGGGAACTACTGCAGATGTTAATCTGGCAATCATTAATCCAACTTCTTGTTCTTTCGACTCGCTGAGAAGCTATTAAGAACTGTGTCAGTAGCAACAGGTGGATAGGGTTTACGGTTTCAGGCCCTGCTCTTCCATAAGTCACTATTGTGAGTCAGCTGTCTCAGGTATTCACATCAAGGGAATAACTCAGACGGCAAACCTTACTTAACGGAAAACTATCAAGCAAAGTTGGACTACACTAAACAAGGACAATTCCTGTGACCATAATTGTTTTTGGTAAGTTACATGTTTTTATGTTATTTACTAAAACTTATAGACATTTACAGTAGAATGACGACATTGCAAACATGTGACCCTGAGTCATAGCATGGATATATGGGTCAAAATTGTTGATTTTTTTTTAAATGGCAAAAATCATTAGGATATTAAGTAAAGATCGTGTTCCATGAAGATATTTTATACATTTTCCACTGTAAATATATAAAAAAGTATTTATCGTTAGTAATATGTGTTGCTATGGACTTCATTTGGACAACTTCAATAGAGATTTCCTTAATATTTTTTGCACTCCGAGATTCTAGATTTTCAAATATTGTCCTATCCTACAAATCATACATCAATGAAAAGCTTATTTATTCAGCTTTCAGGTGATGTATAATTCTCAATTTCAAAAAACTGACCCTTATGACTGGTTTTGTGGTCCAGGGTCACATACGTAAAGACTGAATACACACTTTACTTATATAATAACAATTTAATTTATGTGATTGCAGCTCTCAGATCCTTTACGAATACGAATTTTAAATATTAACTGCTTATTTTGTTAAATGTAACAAATGTTCTCTCCTACCAATTGTACAAAAATAAAATCTTTCCTATAAACATGCACTGAGTCCATGCTAAGCTGCCACGGTTGATTTTCAGCTCTTGAATTATTTATTCATTCGTTTTAAGTAACCACAGGTGTGCAGCTCACCCTCTCTGACCCACAGCATTATTAACTAATAGCATGAGAGTAATAAAAATATTGCTGTTAGCAGGGTATCTCCTCTTGTCTGTTATTTACATATAATGAATGTATATTTCATATGGAGGACGCAACAGTAATGTGATGAAGAGAGTGTAGTGAAAATCCCGATGGACTGCATCTGCTCATGTTTCTCTGAATTATTCAGACGTCTCATCTGAATTGCAGTACGAGACTAATAAAGGGGATGATGCTTAGATCTGGTGACTGAAAATGTTTTGGGTTAAGTGTGTTCTGTCTTAATTTTACAGCAGAGACAAATCTGAGATTGAACAGGAACAGTAGGCTAAATATTGGGGTCACATCATTTACCGGTTGATACTTTAGAAAATTTGGGTGTTAATTGAGAGCAGAAGAGTTGCAGTGAATGTTTCATATTTTTAGTGCACAATCCCAAAGACATGCAAGTTTTCCAAATTGTGTACACCTTAAATGCACTGTAAGCATCTGTCCAATACACAAATACATGTATATTTGCAGATGTAAGTCTTTCCAGATGATCTGATTGAATCTAATTTTTCATTCAGGTTCTTGGTTGAATCATGTTTGAAGCCCAGCAGTATGACAGCCCACCTCAATACAGCCCACACTACGTTGCCCCATCAAACATGTACACATCCCGAAGTTTCTACTCGCAAAGGAGCGAATATGGATTATACTCTTCAGTGCCTGATGGTCCTCATGTGGAGGGAAGCCCTCAGCATTTCTACAGATGGTTCTCGCCACCTGGCATCGTGAAGACTATGGAGGGATTGACCGCATTGCTCTGTTTCGTTATTTTCGCCTGCGTCGCTTCCACTCTGGTTTGGGATATGCATGGCTATGAAGGCAGCCTTGGGGCTTACGTTGGTGGATCTGGGGGCTTTGGAGCGGGCGTTGGCATCGGGACGGGGTACTACGGAGGAGCCTACGGCTATCAGAGCTCCTATATGACACCATACTCTGCAAAATCAGCCATGATCTCAATGGCAGCCATTAATTTCATCGCGTCTTTAGCCATCCTAGTGGTCAGTTTCTCTAAGGTATGGTGCGTGCGTGGAAAAACTTTTTATTTGACAGTTTTGGTGGTGGATGTGGTTTTGGCTGTTCTTCAGGGTATTATAGACATCATATTCGTGATAGGGGTCAATCCCACAGCGCAGAGTTCACAAAGCATTTTATACAATCCCATCCTGATGATGTGTCAGACTTCATTAGGGACACCCAGCATCAGTGCTGGAGCAGGCACAGGTTTCCCCGGTGCATACCCTTCATTTAATCGATATCTCTATCATTACTGCTTTATGGATCCTGAGGAGGTCAGTATGTAGAGAAATACCTGTTCTATACATGTGTCATCACTGTAACATTAAACGGTTATTGTTTTTTCATTAACTAGGCTGTTGCACTCGTTTGTGGGCTGTTTGTCATGGTTGCTCTTATGGTTGCTGCCTATTTTGCCTATAAGACTCGAAGCAAAATATGGCGTCATGGTAAAACTAATATCTACTGGGAGGAGCCACCTATCCTAGGAACAGTCAGGAGCCAGAATTCACAAGACTGGGTGAGTTTATAAGTACAAGTTTATTATTGATACACACTCACTTTAAGTGAAAATTTTAAGTTGAAAATGTTTATATACACTACTGTGCAAAAGTCTTAGGCAGACTTGTTGTTTTAGAAGTTTTAATGTCCATCCATATTTATTTTTCAATCTATTTTATTAAGATACAAACAGAAAATAAAGGAAAAATTCTTTAGGAATCGTTTAGTGTGACCTCTCTTGGCACTTAACAGCTGTTGAGCGTTTTTGAGCAGAATGAAGTTAAAAAAAACTAATTTCTTTAAAATTAGAAATTAGGATTTAATTTTATTTAGGCTAAAGAGATCCTGCAGTTTCCTGTTATTGCTCAAGTGGAAGGGGAGTTTACCCTAAAAAACTTGACACATCAGTTTACATTTTTAATACTATATACACATTTCCTGTATTTTATTACTCATTCATTTACTTATTCATTTAGCTGACGCGACTTACAATTGCTATATATGTTAGAGGTCGCATGCCTCTGGAGCAACTAGGGGTTAAGTGTCTTGCTCATGGACACCATGGTGTATCACAGTGGATTTGAACCCGGGTCTCTCACACCAAAGGCATGTCTCTTATCCACTGCGCCATCACCACTATAACCACTATATGATCACTATAACATTGCAAAATCTAATTCTGGCATGGTGGCCTAAGACTTTTGCATAGTACTGTATATTTTATATATATTTAAATATATTTAATAAAAAGTATTTTTTTTATTAAGTGAGGAATTTTAAGTTGAAAAAATTTCAGATTTTAGGAGTTACCAATTGAAGTATTTTTTTTTAAGTTGATCCAACTTTTACTTTTTAAAGTGCACTTAAAATTTTAATTATGCAAGTCAATACAACCTACTTTTTAAAATTTTGACTTGTGATAAGTTGACATAATTTAGAAAAACAAGTTAAAATTGTTTACCTTCATTTGTTAAGTAACATATAAATAAATATAAACTTCATATAGAAATATATTGATATATCATTTTTACAGTACTTAGGCCTTAAAACTTCTTAAAACGGATTATTAACTCCTAATCTGGTATGCAACCAAAGCATGCAGTAGGAGATCAATCCACATTTCTGGTGTAAAGTGCATTGTATAATGCATCGTGCATGTTTCATGTATTGTACAGTATTATTTAATTACAGATATGACACTACAGGAAACTTTTATACAGTACAGTACAGATATATGTTTTGAAGAGGTGTTATGACTAAGCTGCTTCCTTCAACACAACCACTCTGGTTTTACGCTAGTGATTATGTGCAAGGGACTAAAATCCCTTTGAGGTTCAGACTGTTTGGCAAACAGAACATGAACATGTTTTAATAGACCTGTACTAAAAAACACAGGTTTAGTGAACCAGAATAACTGGCAACATTATTGAAATTGCTACTTAATTAACTACCAGTGACATGCAATGAAATCAGTCTTATGATATGCACTGTTTTTGTGGTTAATCATTTATAATCTACTTTATATACCTGAATAAAGGTCAGTGAGCAACTCGGGCCTGCTGAACAGTCGCAAACAATGTTTTTAATTGTAGGATAGTGCATTCATGCCATTCCCTGTTAGCATTTCTTAAAAAACTGATGGCAGCTTGGGTAACACTATCAGATTTTTGTTGTTAAAATGCACTTCTGTTTACAGTATGATAGCAATAGCATGTGGTGTAATTATTAGAAATACAAAGTTACTAAATTTTTATACAGAGAAATTATAATTTTCATGCACTCTTAACAACATTATTTTATTGATTTGATATTCCAAAGATGAATTACTCCATCTCAATTAAATTCACATTTATTTGTATAGGGCTTTTAACAGTGCACAGTTGTCTTAAAGGGGACATTTTCCATGTTAAAGTGCTATAATCGGGGTCCCCAGTGCTTCTACCAACCCAGAAAACATGAAAAATAGCAACCCTGTAACTTTGTTTTGGTAAGGCTCTCT
Source organism: Misgurnus anguillicaudatus (assembly GCF_027580225.2). Lineage (NCBI taxonomy): Eukaryota > Metazoa > Chordata > Actinopteri > Cypriniformes > Cobitidae > Misgurnus > Misgurnus anguillicaudatus. Next base: position 27,244,279 of record NC_073338.2, read on the forward strand.
CTGCAAGCATGTGAATATAAAGGTCATTCAGATTTCGCTCCCCCCATGACGTATTAAGGGGATCTTATTATAATGATACCGCCCCTTCATCTGCGCTATCCAACCATGACGCGGCCTCACGAGTGCGAGAGACAGAGAGAAAGAATGACTGACAGCACGATGCGTTTGTATTCCCTCAAACACAAACAGTAGCCTACAATCTTATAACTTGTCGTTTTAATGGTATTTCTAAAGGTTGAAGATGAGGATTAATTACCTTAGTGCAAGAGAGAGAGAGAGAGAGAGAGAGAGAGAGAGAGAGAGAGAGAGACTTTAGACTTTAGACCAGGTTTTTGTTGGTCAATGGCGTAGTCTATTTTAGTTGCCTTAAAATAGCAACGCGCCAACAATGCGCCTGAACACACCTCGTTTTCAGACCAGAACGCCCATGGGCGCAAAAGGGGGCGCAAATGCATTTGCTATTTAAACAACGCGGCGCTAAACGTGAAAATTATAATTGCGCAGGGTGGAAACTAGCAAAAGACACTTGCGTTGCGCATTGCGCTGCATTGCGCCGGGTGTAAGATAGAGCCCATAAAGTGCCTACTTTAACATGTCACAATAAATTACCTATATGGTATTTTGAGTTAAAACTTCACATATGTACTCTGGGGACATCAAAGATTTATTTAATACCTTAAAAACGTCTTGTGGAATGTCCCCTTTAGAGCTGCTTTACAGAAAATGCATGTTCATGTTACAAAATAAAGTTGATAGATACTATAATTTTTTGTGTTTACAGTTAGCAAAATTAATTGTGTATATTATTGCAATGATAGGTGATCATAAAGGATATTATGATATTTGACCGTTTCTGTGATGATCCAGAGCTGTCATTTTAAGTCCCTGTGGGGGGAAGGGCTATCATCATCTCTTAGATGTTGGAATATCTGTAATCTTGAAAAGAGGTTGGATAAACTGGAGCGTAGCGTAGTTTCTATTAGAGACACAAAAGCAGGCAACAAATAATTAGCATAGCTATTGTTCATAACATTTTAATCAAATATAATCATTTGTGTTTAATGTGATGCAGCTGGAGTATAACAATCTTGGCTATAGAGATGTGTATTTAATATAGGCCCTGTTTACACCTGGTATTAAGATGCATTTTTGTCGATTGGATCACAAGTAGACGATGGGTCACAACAGTGGTGTCCAAAGTCGGTCCTGGAGGGCCTGTGTCCTGCAGAGTTTAGCTAAAACTTCCCTCAACACACCTGCCTTAAAGTATCTAGTCTGTAGCTGGATCAGGTGTTTAATTAGGGTTGGAATAAAACTCTGCAGAGACACCGGCCCTCCAGGAGCAGGAGTGGACACCCCTGGGTCACAAGGTCTAAACATGATGTAAAACGTTTTAAGCTTGTCCACTTTCGATCACATTCAGAGGTAGTCGAAAACACATTCAACTGGATTGCTATCTCTGCCTATTGATCTAATGTGTGATGTACTGAGCACAATGTTTTGCGGTCTTGACTTTGTGTGCTCAGCGTAGCAAAGGAAACTAATCCCATGATGTCTTATTATATCGCCAAGGAGCAGTATGCAGATTGAAACAACAGAGGGCCTAGAACAGAACCTTGTGGCAGTCCATAAATTACTGGTCAGGAAAGCTTGTTCGGTTCACTCTGAGTTTACACCGCTCCCGACAGTGGGTCATTTCAAAGTTTATGGAAAATGCTTTGACTTTCCTGGAAATGTTATTTGTCAGCGGCATGTTATTGTTACAACAATACACGGGCTGTGTGTAGCTGTAATCGAGCGTTTCCTAAAGAACGGCATAACTTTGGAAACCGTGCATGTGTGTGAGGATGGGATAATTGTGTTATGAAGGATATACAAGGTCTTAGTGTATTGTCTAATGCAAAGCATCTTAAGTGGTCTCTTAGGTTCCTAAGACACCATATTGTTCAGAGATATCTGTAATGGGTATCTATAATGATAAGTACTTCTAATTGTTTTCCGCTCTGGTTTTCACATCCAGGGTCATTGAGCGTGTATTTCCTATTAAAGGACCATCGGTGACAGTGCTTGCCCACTGCCCTAGGCAAGATAAGACATGACTAAAGGGAAAATACCAATACTTTTACCTTTTTGTCAAGTGGTACAGGTATCGAAAAGGAAAAAATATTTTTTTTTGCAAAATGTATGTGTGTGTTTAACACTTTTTTAAAGGGACACTCCACGTTTTTTGAAAATAGGCTAATTTTTTCAGCTCCCCTAGAGTTAAACATTTGATTTTTACCATTTTGTGATCCATTCAGCCGAACTCCGGGTCTGGCGGTACCACTTTTAGCATAGCTTAGCACAATCCATTGACTCTGATTAGACCATTAGCATCGCGCTCCAAAATGACCAAAGAGTTTTGATATTTTTCCTATTTAAAACTTGACTCTTCTGTAGTTACATCGTGTACTAAGAGTTGCGATTTTCTAGGCCGATATGGCTATGAACTATACTCTCATTGTGGCGTAATAATCAAGGACTTTGGTGCCGTAACATGGGTGCAGCAGGCGCAATGATATTACGCAGTGCCTGAAAATAGTCCCTAGCTATTGAAAGTAAGGGGACTATTTTCGGGCACTGCGTAATATCATTGAACCTGCTGCAGCCATGTTACGGCAGCAAAGTCCTTGATTATTACGCCAGAATGAGAGCATAGCCATATCTGCTTAGAAAATAGCAACTTTTAACTTTCCGTCAGTCCCAGCACACAATGCAACCACAGAAGAGCCAAGCTTCAAATAGGAAAAATATCGAAACTCCCCGGCTATTTTTGAGCGCGATGCCAATGGTCCAATCGGATTCAATGAATTATGCTAAGCTATGCTAACAGTGGTATCGCCAGATCCGGAGATCGTCTGAATGTATTCCAGGACGGTGGAAATCAGGTGTTTAACTCTAGGGGATCTGAGAAAATGAACCTATTTTCCAAAAAAGTGGCGTGTCCCTTTAATCTACAATGATTGAGTAACTATTATCCAAGACCCAAAAATGAGTTTAGGGCAGTTAGATGCTTCCATTGTCTTCAGTAAAGTGGGCTGCTTCTCTAAATACTGTTGATTTGGTCATTCAGCGGCAGTCTTAATGTCTGACCAGAATCGATTAAACATGTTGTTCTGTGGTTGTGCATGATCTGTTCCAGAGAAGCACTCAATACACCCCCACTGTGGTTTTATCGGAGAAGGCTACCCCTAATCTGAAAGCAGAGAACAGCTTCACCTCGTACACTGAAGGAACAGTGAGCGTCTACAGCGAGGGAACTTATAAAATCAATGTGTAAGTACACTCAGTACTAACCAGAACAAGAATAATCTCCAGAGCAAGAATTTCTGGTTAACACAAATGCCTTCTATTCTTTTCACTGCTTTTTCTTCATAAGATGTTCTGAGAACATGAACAGATCCTCCCCAGAACCGTTGTACCAGAATCAGTGGATGAGCTCCAGTCCTGTAGAGGAATATGATGACCTGAGCTCCTCAGCGCATAAAATGGACACTTATGATGTTCAGGATGTTCACTGTGAGACAGGTTACACAACTGGAGGGGAATCGGCTATTGAATTAGACACACATCAGTTGGAGAAGTGAGTTTTTGTAATATATCATTTCTTCAGTACTTCTCTCTGTGGACAAGGTGCCTTATTGTGCTCCGTAACCGTAATTTTGTGAATTAAGCTCTTATTCAGAGATAACAACAGATGAACAGCGCAAACAGTACAAGGAACAATTTGACACGACCCTCGCTGTGTACAAGAATCTCTGTGCAGAGTTGGATGATATCAGCGATCAAATGAATAAACTCAGTCGAGAGCTGGACACCCTTCATGAGGAATCCACTAAGTTCCAGGTAGGTACCAAGATCTTGGCATAGATCGATTCAAATGTCTGTTAGTTCACTTCAAACAATATATTTTGATCTTACGGGACATATTTCCTGTTACAGGCTGTGGCTGAGGAATATAATCGACTTAAGGATCTGAAACGGGTAGATCAAATCTTATTAGTGTTTTGGCTCTTAGAATTGAGTACATTTTTCGTTCTGTAGATCACTAATACCTTTATTTTATTTTTTAGTCTCCAGAATACCAGACTAAGAAGAATCAATGTAAGAAACTGAGGCAAGAACTATTTCACATTAAGCAATTGGTCAGAAATTACGACAAAGGCCCTCCAAGGAGAGAGAATTTTGCTGATCATCAGGATTTCTTTGTGTAAAACTGCTTTTGTAGCATTATTTTTAGTGCTTATATTATTGGGATAGTTCATCTTTCTATAGTAGTTTTGTAAAGTTACTGTAAATAGTTTGTAATCCTGTGAAATATAAACAAATAATATATTGTCTCTACAGTTGTTATATAAAGATTCTCTAAAACAAAAACACCCAAATGTATTTTTTGTAAAAGTGACTGAACAAAGGAATGCTCACGTATACAACAGTCAATGTATGATACCTTTGTTTATTCAAGCGGTCATACACAAATATTTAAAAAGACAAAGATATTAAAATGAAAACTGTACACATTGCATGTTTTGTTTTATGTATATTAGACCGTCTATGTTTCAAGGCCTAAATATGAGGTAATATTAGTCATGTACGCTAAGGCTAGAAAAAAATACATCTCACAACAAGAGCCAATGCCACATGCTGTCAACTGTGCTCATCAGATCACTGCTCCACAAAAGACAAAACAGGGAATGCCATTTTCTTGCCAAAAATGGCACGCGCGACACAAACAACAGACAGGTACATCCAATCATTCCTCTTTAGTGTGAAATGAGCAGCGCTTTAAAATTAACACAGCCGAGAATGATGGATCATCCATTTAAACCGAGGTATTTTTTTGGTCAACATACACATTTATCAGTTTATCTTTAAAAAAACAGAAGAATACAAACCATGCATGATCAACTCTAAAATACAGTCATCTGTATGTGGATAAGCACCACGTCCATATAGAAAAGGTTCACTGGTTTCAAATCTGAAAAATACATGACTACTTCATTGGCCATCCATTTTATAACATTTTAAATGTATGATGTGCGTTGGATAAAAACCATCTGAAACAATGCTGAAAAGGTACATATGCAGCAGACTTCTGGTCTTGTAATAAAACAAATACACTCTATTCCAAATGAATAATATAAAGGGTCTCTTTCCAAATTTCAACTTTTCTTTAAAGAAATGCAATATAGCCGAAAGTTTAAATTGACCGTTAAATAACTCCAATTCTGACTGTGTTTCTGATCGAATGGAATGTCTTTATAGTCTGGTACACGAGGGCCCAAGGCCCCAGCGGCAGTCCAAAGTGACTTTGATGACATTAAAGTAACCTTCATGTTCAAACCCAACAGATAGAACATTTTTCTAAAGTTGGCCTTTTCCAATAACACACTTTCTGTCTTTGTAAGATTTCAATTTTCACTAAATAACTCACTATTAAGCCGTACCTGGCATCTCACAAACGGTTTCAAATATTTCATAGAGTCAATTTTCAAGAATGGTTTTGGGGCAAGTCTTTGCATCATTAAAACAGTTCACAGAACATAGATCAAGCCATCTGCAACATACTAGTGATTCCCATAGTATGACCCCCGTTGCATTGGAATACACAGCCAATGTTAGGTTTGAATGCATGATGAAGAGATTTGCTAAAGTACTCTGGTAGTTGACTGCCTCTGTAGTCACGACTGACGATTATTGTCCTGGAGCGTACGGCCAACTGATGGAGCTGCCAGAGAGCTGCATGTCACGGATGAGTGTCTCGATGGGCGTTTTTCCTACAAGCCTCATGAAGAAAAGCTGAGAGATTAGGTTGGCGGGCACCGCTCGAAGAGCGGGCAGTCGTAGTAGCAGCCGTCCAAAGCGCTGGGGTTGTCCGGGGTACTGCATGCGCTCGTACTCGGTCAGGGCCACCTGAGCTTTTTCCTGCAGGCTTTCGACGTGAGCTGGGTCTGTCAGGCCACAAGCATCTAAGAACAAATGCACAGAGAGACCAAAGCAACCAGTATTATTCACAAGTACTTGTAGCTCAACACTACACCTTTATCAACAAAGTAGTAGCATTTTCACAATGGAGGTAGCGCTGTACAACATTAGGCAATTGTCACTCCCCAAATTTTACCGTGACTTAGGGTTTTCCTTATCCCACATTATATTTCTTGGGTTTGCGCCATTCCTTTCAAGGCAAACAAACCAGCACACCTTTGCTTGTTCAGGGTTCCCACACATTAGTTTACTTCAAATTCAAGGACCTTTCAAGGACTTTCCAGGGTCAATATCCTCAAATTTAAGGACCAAATGTGGGGACACATTTCAAGTGAGAGCAAGGTTACATCGTGTTACCTTTTAAGATACATTGTTACAGTTCCCTTTCGAGGGAATTCGCGCTGTGTCACTGCGGTGACACTTTGGGGTCGCCTCCAGGGGTAAGTGCGTCTGAATGTGTATATCAAATTCAACCAATGGTGAGGCTTAATGACAAAGACATGGTGACGCGGGAGCCAGGAAGTATATCGCTATCTGAAATATTGCCAAAGACGGCATTACAAGGATGCAGGAAGTATGGCAAGGGAGACACAGCGTCTCGTTCCCTTCTCAGGGAAAAGCAGTTACATACATAACCTGAGACATTTTATTGTGTCAAACACAACTATGCAAAAAAGCATTTTGGTATGAATCAACATTCGCATAAAGAAGATATAAGCATTTAAAGTCAACAGTTTAGCATGTGTGCTTAAAAAGTCTAGAATTTTTATGATATTATCCTACACTACACAGGGAATAATATGGATTTTTTTCCAGAAAACTTCCTGCATAACATCGATTCAAGCACTTTCAATGACCTGTATCTATGTATGTATATTTTCAAAAACTTCCCAGGGCCTTGAATTTTTTCCCCCCAGATTCACAAACTTTCAAGGACCAGTGGGAACCCTGTTGTTGCTTAGTGCCGATTTTGTAGATGTATGACAGAAATATATCTATTCGACAATATCGAACACTGATTCATGAGTTGAGTATGTGCGTTCAGTCGGTGCAGATTGCATGAACTTCGGCAGCAAATGAAGTGACTGTAGATTGTAAAGCATTACCCGCTATACAGGTTAGTGATTTGACATTGTTATCACAACAGCTGGACATGATTGTAATAATTTAATTCACCGTGACCCTGTCCAAAGACTGACCTGGCAAACAACCCTCCCCCATTTTCTAAAACTAATTGTATCCAGATATCGAATCACAATAAAACCTATTTTGAATCCAAAACTGTGGATTTTAACAAAGGGGGACAAGTTTGCAACCCTGATTTGTAATGTTTTAGGTTTCTTCACAATGCAGTCTCTTGCTCATCTTATCCAGTAGATGGTGCTAGTATAACTTGTATTCTCCAAAGTTTAATCCTTAAGTACTTCAAGCTGACCCACCTGGTGAAAAGAGAGCTATGGCCTTGAGACAGCTGTACTCTGCTGAATCCACCTGCAGACGGGTCAGCTTCTCCACTTGGTCCTGGAAGACACGCACCTGGTCCATGAAGGACACCACCCTCTCGGCTGACATAGGAGAGGAGTGAAAGCCTGCGGCGGCGAGGAGCGGGGCCATGTGCAGTGGCAGGGCAGACTGGGCCGCGTTTAGAATAAACAGTTCGCTCCAGCTGAGCCTTAGCAGGGCCACCTGCTCCGACACAGGCAGCTCAGGGAAATAAGGAATGTTTCTGGCCCATTCGATGATGCTGAAAAGAAGTCTGGCGGCCAGCTCGCAGATGCTGTCGATGCCCATGGAGGATCCGCCGCTGCCACCCTGCATCTGCTGGTTGTATTGATGGGTATAGCGGCTGTTGGGGTAGGGCTCTGCCCGCAGGAGCTGGGAGATGAGCTCAGAGACCTGCTGCCCATTGTAGAACTCAGTCACACCGCTTCCGGCGTTACCGCCAACTGGAGTCGTGGATGGGCTGAGACTGGAATGCGAAGGTGGGATGCGTCCACGCTGAACTGCTAAAGGGAGAGAGGGAAGAGGGAAGCACATTTATGATGTAGGTGAAACATCTGTTAGATGCGCCAAACTGTCCTTTGCTAACCCACAGCATGGGACATCTGGTTGAGTCAGATGACTGGCCTTAAGGATTAGAAACTAAATCCTGATCGCACAAGGACACAGAAGCATGAAAAATACTTTCGCAGGATAAAGAGGAAATGTTCCAGGTGATAGTCCAATGACTTTCAGAATAAAGAATAAAAACAACCTTTGCTATAAACTCTTTCCTACAGATTGTGTCTTATATCCTACAGATTTAACGAGAACCAAACATCTTACATCACAAATCAACTTAAATCTCACAGTCTGCAGCAGGTGAAACACGTTGTTTAGACTACTAGGTGAACTTCAAGTTCATAAAATAGAGACTATTTTGCATACAAAGAAAATGTAATCTTAAAAGTAAAACCATACTGATTTAAACTTACTTTAATAATTATAATTCATATAAAATAACGCAATACAACAAATAGGGCTGTCACGGTTATGACATTTGGCTGACGGTTAATTGCCTAATAAATTGTGCCGATTATGGTGATTAATTGACCGTTTTATTGCTTTGACATTTAATTCTCATACTTTTTTGTTTGTTCATGAAATCATTTTTTTGGCAGTTAATATTAATACACATATCACATATTTAAAAGTAATTATTTAATGAATATATCTTTCAAAAACTAAAAAATTCTTCATAAGAAATAAACACAATAAAGTGTCTGAAAAATAACTAAAAATAAAAATGCATCAAAAAAATAATCTGACCATACCAGAACCAGCCTTAAATAGTAGTTAATCCTACTAAGGTCATATTAGTAATGGACCACATGTTTATCAAAGTTTTGCAGCATTTCCTTTACGGCAGTTTTTTCAAAATATTGAATGGCTTTGCAATGTATCTTGTTACCCTGTCAGTTAAGGAGCACCATGATACTGTCTCGTTTATACAGGCGCTGCAGCTCCCCCTTGTGTTTTTTAGAGAGATATGCAATCATTGCGGTGATCTGAAATCATTGCGATGAGGTCAAATAATTGCGGTGAGACGATTATTTAATCATTGTGACAGCCCTAACAACAAACACTACTAGAATATATACAAGTTCTTTTGATATTCTATCATTATTCATTGACCACGTTTACATGGTCCAATTATAATGGAATTTTGGAAATATTGCGATTAATCCTGACCTCATGTAGACACAATACTTCAATACAAATATTACAATTAGGCTCATAATTGCAGCTATTCGTATGCCTTCACAAAATGCGGCCATGTAAACACTTAAACCGCATCTATAAAGCACTTATTGAAGTGCGGGTGTGTTGGTGTCATGCACCTTTAGCGCAAATCCCTTTTAAACTTGACATTGGGAAGTTTCCCTGAACTCTGTCAACATGACTTGCTGTCAGCAGACTGTCCTCATCCAGAAACAGCTCAAATAAGGCAACAGCATCTTATAAAACCTAATTTTTCTGTCTTCATCACGTAAACCGGAAGTGCACATTAAATAGCACGAGCTTCGTCAGATAGCATCTACTTCAAAATGCAAAATATACGTCAGCAGCCAATGTTAATTGTTAATGATTTGGGACACATATTATGTTATGAAATGTTAAACTATTTGAGTGGCGGGACAGGGATTTGAGCAACTTCCTGAGTCACAGCTGGGCGGCGCAGACAGGCGCCACCTGGCGGCGCCGGTGTGCGTATACTCATAGAAAACAATGTGTTCAAATTTTTTAGAACGGCGCGGCTCTGTGCGGCGCTGAGCTGCGCGGCCGGTGTGCGATCCCCTTTAGTGTGATGCACTAATCACACTGTTCAGGGCTTATTTCTGTAATAACAACCGGCTGCGTATACGTTATCCATTACATATAAAATCATGCCTGTTTAAGACCATTACATTTTCCCTATCTTTAAATTATGAATGAAAATTATGACCTGTACATTTTCTCAACAAGATGTGCCTTGATAATGTTTCCAGTTCAGGAGCCTGAAATAAACTGAAGAAAAAAATGTCTGCTGATATAAAGGATGCGGGATAAACATTTACCTTCTTTGCGCATTCCCACTCTGAAACACTTCTTTAAACGGCAGTATTGACACTGGTTGCGGTGATGTTGGTCAATCTGGCAGTCTCGGTTTGATCTGAAAAAGACACCAAAACAAGCTTAAAGTTTCACATTCAAAAACAAAACATTATTTATATAGGTTCCAGTATACGTGTTCTTTACTTATAATTCAGATGGGATGCACCGATCCGATACCTGGAATCAGCATCAGGGCCGACCTAAGCCTTTTTTGCTGATTTGGGTATTGGACTAACGGGACCAATCCCGATACTGTGCATTACCCGTGATTGTTACTGTCAAGCTATTAAAAGTACAAAATATTATAAAAGCACCAGAAACGTTTTTGTGCACTATATTCCAAGTCTTAATACACTCGATGGCTTTATGTAAAGAACAAACGCATTCATTGAATTCATGGAAAATTTGATGTGGTACTCGCTACTGGGTTAAAGCACTGGAGAAGTGGACTGGATAAAATGCGTCATTCACACCCACAATAACTGTATTTTAAAGATCTGACTTTATAAAGACTCAGTAAACTGTTGGATGGATGCTATAAACATAAAATATATATTCTCTTTGTGTTGTAATGGTTATGAACTTTCTTTGCGGAACGATGGTTCCCATGAGAGGATGCTAAAAATGTATTATTCTGCACCTGGGATGCGCATAAGCGTTAAGGACAGGATGCTTAAGCACATCATTCCCAAGTTCCCAACAATAACCTTCTGCATTAAAGCCTTTATTACTGTGACAGTTTTGTGCAATTAAGGACAATATATTTAGCCTCATCATTTTAAATGATAGGTTTGTACCAGTAAGCACTGGGTGTGTAATATGTGTGTGTGCAGTTTTTAATTGATCACAAAAAAATACAGCAGTATCGGATGATACTCAAAATTCTGGTATCGAAATCGGATCGATAATGGAAAAAGTGGTATCATTGCCTACTGTATTAAGATAACACAAACAAAGTGGCAAATCTCATCACCTGCAGGTGTAATTGAGGTTTCGTCGGACGCTCCTCTTGAAGAAACTTTTGCAGCCCTCACAGGTAAACACGCCATAGTGTTTTCCACTGGATTTGTCACCACAGACCACACAGTCCACCACGCACCCTTTATCTTCGTCCCCAGCCTCCATGTCGCTGCCACCTCCTTGCGGTGAACCATCTTCTTCATCTCCCCTCAGGTAACCCTTCTCTCCAAGTCCGTTAGTATCACCATTGGGATCTCCCCAGCCCCCTCTCACCATGGCCATTGCTTAGTTATCAGCACAACCGAGATGAAAAAAGCACCCAATATGCTGTTGGCCTAGACAGCAATTTCGGCTGACCCCGTTTCTTGACAGCTACGTGTTCTAAAAAGAAAAGCAATGGAGGCTTTTCGATCCGGCAATTGTCTGTGGTCTCTTTTGATTCATGGATGCTCAGACATGGGTCCGAGGCACTCTTCAAAGTCAGTCAACTTTGGTTTTGGGGCAGTGGGTGGTGCATTCTGTTTTGTCTTTTTTGACAGACCATATTTACATTTTGATGCTGCTTCTTTAGTCGTACCTCTGAAAATGTCTCATTTAGACATTAAATGTTGATTGGGTGACCTGTAAAAGAAAAAAGTCACTCAAAACAACCTTATCATCAAGCATTTGTCACAGCTTAACTGTATTTGATCACTATCTCTAACTTATTATTACTCTTCTAAGATTCCCCCCGAATTTTTTTTTAAAACACCTGACCTTTCAAATGTTCCAGCCAGAACAAGACATAAAGAACAAATTAAAAAAAAAACACAAATAAAAATCCCACATGAAACGGAATGTACTACAGTATTTGCTATTGTAAACTTTCGTAAAATTCCTAAATATAGTTTTTTTTACCGTACTATTATAAACACCATTTTAGGTCTAAAGTCTACGAAAACAAACTTTTAATGTTCAAAACGCGTTAACGTTAGTATAAAAATATCTGCATGCAATATAAACTATTTGTTCAAGGAAGTGCTCTCTCTGTTTGTTATGAAATGGGGACATACTTTTGAAGTCTAGTAACAGTTAACGTGGCGCTTTGATTAAAACGAGCGAATCGATAACGATACAGCTCCCGTTTCACGGTTTCGACGTGATCGCGAGCTGAATGACCCATTTCATGTTTTTCATGCGCGCCAGTAACAAACATGCGGCCTAACCTCCAGCGATCTGGCTCGAGCAGGGGGAGGGGTGGAGCCATAGCTTTAGCCAAATACCTCACTCGCGACTTCGGCTAACATTGTATTTTTGCTTATCGCTAACGGAGTGAGATGTAACCTAGCGTGCAGTTCATCTGAATATATTTGAAAATTCCTACCTGGGTTGAAAAAGTGCGAAAGTCGCGCGAGCTCCAAGAGGACAAGAGACAGCGCGAGTCAATGTCCAGTAGAGTGCGCGCGCCGCGTGCTTGTGAGGGAGGGTGTACGCGCGCGTGTGTGTGTACGTGAGGGGATGCGCGGGGATTTGACACAGCCATTGAAGCCCGCGGTTGCCATGGTATCCGTTGCCTTATTTGGGCAAAGAAGTCAAAGTGCAGCGAGGGCTGCTCTGCTGGGCACGCGGAGAAAGAATGTGGCGTTTTGCTCCTAATGAGATCAGTGACCCTTAGGGCATGCTTCACAAAACTGAAAATATGCAACTGAAAGAAAATTTTGTCCGTAGTCATGCACAAGATATTTAATTGCTCAAGATGCTATGGCTTTATTATTTTAACAAAAGAAATGTGGTCAATACATTCACGTTTGTAGAATTAATGTCAAAGGTAATTGCACTGAACAGGAGAGAAAAAAAAACTTTAGCAACAATTCAACGAAGTAAATTAAGTAAATTCTCAATTTATGTAGCAAGTGGTCACAGATCAGGAAACATAAAAAAACTAAGAATTAAAATGTATTTTTGTGACATTTCATAATTTTTAAACAATGCAACAAGGTCATAGGTTCATAGCTATTTCCTGTATAAAGAGGGATGTCTAATATTTTTTTAATTTTTTAAACAATGAGAAAGTCATGCAGGCTATACATCTTGCTGTTGATACATGACATGGCTGTCTTATGTAAAAAGATTTAGATCTTGGTCAGCAGTTCACATAATTAATCAAAAGGCAACACTCAATAGATTTGCTAATCTCGCTCAACCCCCTTTTTTAAACTGTTTTGAGAACTCAGATTTAGGGTTTCGTCATTTTGAGAGTTTTGGTGCCATGTAAAGTACAACATTGCTTTATTTGTGTGTGTGTGTGTGTGTGTGTGGGTGTGTGTGTGTGTGCGCGTGTGTGTGTGTGTGCGTGTGTGTGTGTGTGTGTGTGTGTGTGTGTGTGTGTGTGAGAGAGAGAGAGAGAGAGAGAGAGAGAGAGAGAGAGAGAGAGAGAGAGAGAGAGAGTACACAAAAGAAAGGAGGAGTGTGTGTCAAAAGAGTGCATGTGTTATGTTCATTGTACAAAGCTGGTGTTTATTTGACCTTTTGACCCTGGGGTTCAGGAATGTGGTTGATCTCTGTTAGGATAGTGTTGCGTGCCACAGGCTACTTTGGACAGACTCCTGAAAGAATGTTACCGTCTAATAAACTTTGTTAAATGCTTTACTGAAAATTCGCATAAATCTCTATACCCTTATATTTTTCATTTAAAATAATAACACAGGGATGCTTTTACAATTTTTATTAATTTTATTTCAAATTTTAAATCTTTAAAAGGAGCTTTATACAATTCTTCTAGAAGAACAGTTAATATTAAAGAAAAAACATGAAAATACTTTTTTACATTAGTATCATACAAAGAACAAGATAACATTGCTAAACTGGTTAGAGTGAATAATGCTAGCAACATGTTTTTTTAGGTGTGAAAAGGTTGTTTAAACCTTAGGATATATTTTATTTTTGTTTAAGTTAATTATATTAAGTTAGCTGTATATTTCTTTAACGTAATGTAACTGCTGCTAAACATCATATATTTGAAACAGCGTATGGTCTATGCACAGCAGTGCTGTTTTCAAGAAATACCCCCATCTAGCGGTGAGATTCAGGGACTGCGTTAACAAGATCCGCAGATGCAAAAGAAAAATTATCTGTACGGGCGGACTGGCCATCTAGGAGAAAAGGCATTTTTCCGCTGGGCCGACGTACTTTTTGTTACATATTATACTATTTTAATCTGACCGACCCTTTCGTACATCACGGACCACTCCTTTTAAAAAACTGGCGCTTGAGTCTTTGTGAAAACTTTACCGGATTTTTACTGGACAGACCGGCCCATGGGACATCTAACCAGCAGTTAGCGGTTCTTTTATTTGACATTTGGTTGGCCTAATCACATCTTTTAAAAACTCCCATTTGGGCTCACTGCAAGCATGTACAGTAGTGTCAGTGTGCATCTGTCAGTCAGAGAGTGTTCAGAGAGATGATGGTGAGGTGAGTGGACCTGTGGTAAGCAGAACTGCTTTCAAAACACTTTGCTATGTCGCTAGTGTAAATACCCCCTTTACAAAACACTGACAAACTAGCTTTTTGCAAAATATGTTGATAAAACTGCAATGGCTCTGCAACTTCAGATGAACATTTTACAATTATAAGCACAGGTGAAGTTAGCTGCTCTAACGTCTTGTTATCTATACTAAGTGGTCAGAATGGCTAATTCACATACATTATACGGTACATTGCAACATTTTTGGTCAAAACCATATGCTTCCTTATTTTTGATAATTTATTTGAACAAACTATTATTGCCTCATCATTAATATGTAATTTTAAAGGCATTGCTACTTAGGTTAATTTTATTTACAAAAAAATCACATGAGGTGATCATCATCATACTACTTATAGACAGTCCTAGATTAGTTAAAACATTTAAAAAATTTGTGATATGTTTCATCATTAAGGGTTTCTTAAAAAGTGTTAAAATCTTGTCTTGTTCTTGTGAACCCATCTAATGTCTTGTGTTGTGTGGTAAGTGTCTTGTCACACCCCTAACCACCATTTATCAACAGTGAGTCATCTGGCAGTATCTTTGTTTTGTTCACTATAAGCCCTAGGATGAATGTATTTTTAGGACATGACAAAAATGTGTTTGTGATACATCTTGAAATAAGTTATTTGATCTGCTTTATCTGGGAGACAATCATAATTCGCTCTCTCTCGCACGCACTCACGAACGAATGTTTGGCCATTTATCATGTCTCTTCTCTTTCTCCCTAAAACACATAGGCAAACATAGTATGAATGTCATTGCTTGTTTTAGGACTCATGATGACGATTAGTGGACTATATAGTTTTAATGTCTTAATAAATGTTTACTTTTTTTAATGTAATGTATTTAAAGGGATAGTTCACCCCAAAATTAAAATTCTGTCATCATTTACTGACCCTCATGTTGTTCTAAACCTGTATGAATTTCTTTTTTCTGATGAACACAAAAGAAGATATTTTGAGAAATGATGGTAAACACACAGCATATAGTATCCATTGACTTCCATAGTAGGAAAAAATATTTTGGAAGTATTGTGATAAATGATGGAAAGCACACAGTTAACAGTATCCATTAAATTCCACAATATTTGTATTCCTTCTATGGAAGTCAATGGAAACTATATGCTGTGTGTCCTCAAAATATCTTCTTTTGTGTTCATCAGAAAAAAGAAATTCATACAGGTTTAGAACAACATGAGTACATGATGACAGAATTTTTGGGTGAATTATCCCTTTAATGTGTCAGCTCTAACTATTTCCCGCATATATGGCTTAAATGCTTTTATGGATTATGTATTGATATACATACCGGTATTCAAGGTTGCACAAAAATGGGTGGTGTTTGTGAATCGTATGTAGTGGGCCATGGCCATGGCTAATTTTTTTCTTCCAGTCCAGACTGCAAAGTGGGCCATGTATGTTGCTTTCCCCTCTAAACAAGGTGACTTTTTGTGTTGCTATTTAAAGGTGCAATGTGTGACAGTCTGCATTCGTTTTAATAGCACTAAAATTAAACTATACTATAGTGTAGATGTAAAACAACGATTAACAACATAAGGATTATTTGAGGATTTATTTGAGGGAAAACCCTTCTCTACTTTAAGCAACCCCACAATGCCTCCTGATAAGTTTCTCTTTAGGTAACCTTCAAAACGTCACTAAGTTAGGTAACCGACGAACTGTAGTAAGACGGACAATTTAATATAACTCTAATATGTTACAATTTTATACACTCACTTAAAGGATTATTATGAACACCATACTAATACTGTGTTTGACTCCCTTTCGCCTTCAGACCTGCCTTAATTCTATGTGGCATTGATTCAACAAGGTGCTGAAAGCATTCTTTAGAAATGTTGACCCATATTGATAGGATAGCATCTTGCAGTTGATGGAGATTTATGGGATAAACATCCAGGGCACGAAGATCCCCTTCCACCACATCAAAGATACTCTATTGGGTTGAGATCTGGTGACTGTGGGGGGCATTTTAGTACAGTGAACGCATTGTCATGTTCAAGAAACCAATTTGAAATGATTTGAGCTTTGTGACATGGTGCTGGAAGTAGCCATCAGAGGATGGGTACATGGTGGTCATAAAGGGATGGACATGGTCAGAAACAATGCTCAGGTAGGCCGTGCATTTAAACGATGCCCACTTGGCACTAAGGGGCCTAAAGTGTGCCAAGAAAACATTCCCCACACCATTACACCACCACCACCAGCCTGCACAGTGGTAACAAGTCATGATGGATCCATTTTCTCATTCTGTTTACGCCAAATTCTGACTCTACCATCTGAATGTCTCAACAGAAATCGAGACTCATCAGACCAGGCAACATTTTTTCCAGTCTTCAACTGTCCAATTTTGGTGAGCTTGTGCAAATTGTATCCTCTTTTTCATATTTGTAGTGGAGATGAGTGGTACTCCGGTGGGGTATTCTGCTGTTGTAGCCAGTAGCGGAGTGGCCATCGGGAGAGTCGGGACATTTCCCGGTGGGCCGGTAGTGTTTTGAGGCTGCCAGGGCCGGTCTGATACATTGCAAGTTATATAGCAACCCCGTCTGGCGGCCTGTGCCCGGTTGCATGAAACTCCTTAAGTGAGGGTTTCCCTGAGGGAGAAAAAATCCCTGAGGTAAGGGATTTATTTAAGAGCGTTGCAACAAAGGTCTTAACTGTCACCCTTACCTAAGTGTTTATACTAAGTATTTTACGGCAGTCTCTGCCAAAACACGGCAGCGGAGACGCGGTTGCTGTAGTTACAAAATCTCACAGCGGTAACAAATCAACGCACGCAGGTCAACAGACGGCGGATTTGTGTACAATGAAACATCGCAAATAACAGACTGTAAAGTGCTGCATGTATAAAACCTCAAAGTAATTCAAACTGGAAACATTTTGACAATTGACGGACGATCAAACCGCTATTCTCCTAATAAATACGCATCACTTTTCTCTAGGGATTATTTTGATCATTAGAAATGCGCGTTGGTACTTCATTTTCTTAAATAACCATACAATCAGCCGTCGCGTGTGACGTTAAGGGACCTGTTATAGTCCCTTAAGTTTTTAAGAGAAAATTGGACTTAAGGACTTTGTTGCAACGCATAGCAGAACTTAAGGTAATACTTTAGCATTTAAGGGTAAATACTTATTGACAGCCTTAAGGTTTACTTAAGTGTTTTTCCTGCAACCCATTTTTTATTAAGGGCACCCTTAACCTTATATTTAAGGGATTTCTTAGCTTAAGGACTTTTATGCAACCGGGTGCAGGATTGGCATGTAAATTGTATTATTATTAGCAGGAAAAAAGCAATATTACTGAAATAATCTCTGAGGTAATGCGCCAAACACGTTAAAATAAATAAGCAAAAACCGTGGAAAAACATTATTATCTCTCAAAACTTTATATGACAAAAATTATATTTAAAGGAAATATTCTTACAGTTATTCAAAGATGCACAAATTATTCCATATTACTCCCGTTTATGAGCACATTCATCTCTGGTCTCGCTCTGTTATGTAATAGCTGATTGACAGGTGCGCAACTCCGTCTTTCAAACAGGTATAATTTTGTATAGTTACTCATTTAGGAAAATTAGCCATGATTTAATGATTTTATTAATATTATGAAAATGTTTTTTTTGTTGGGCAAATTGATTACGATTTGTATTACCCTAGTTTTACTACAAATAGGCTACGAGACATTTTTTAGCACAGAGGGCCGGTGGTATACGAAATTTCCCGGTAGATTTTTTGGTCCCACTCCGCCCCTGGTTGTAGCCCATCTGCCTCAAGTTTGTGCGTGTTGTGGCTTCACAAATGCTTTGCTGCATACCTCGGTTGTAACGAGTGGTTATTTCAGTCAAAGTTGCTCTTCTCAGCATGAATCAATCGGCCCATTCTCCTCTGACCTCTAGCATCAACAAGGCATTTTCGCCCACAGGACTGCCACATACTGGATGTTTTTCCCTTTTCACACCATTCTTTGTAAACACTTGAAATGGTTGTGCGTGAAAATCCCAGTAACTGAGCAGATTGTGAAATACTCAAACCGGCCCGTCTGGCACCAACAACCATGCCACGCTCAAAATTGCTTAAATCACCTTTATTTCCCATTCTGACATTCAGTTTGGAGTTCAGGAGATTGTCTTGACCAGGACCACACCCCTAAATGCATTGAAGCAACTACCATTTGATTGGTTGATTAGATATTTGCATTAATGAGAAATTGAACAGGTGTTCCTAATAATCCTTTAGGTGAGTGTATAAACATCTAAACATTGTGAATTCTCATGAGTATACCAACATTCATAGCGATATCTAGTTATTAATAGTCTGCTTCCAGTTGCCAACTCTCTATCAACATAATGTTATTATGATCTAACAAAACCAGAAACAACTGTTCAGTCTTATTTGTGGAAGGTAATTCCCCGAGACTCGTTTTGAGGTGTGTGATGGTTTGTATTCCCCCCAAACTGCACACGCCAGAAGCATTTTTATCTCCAGTTGCTATGAGATTAATGGAGAAGTTGCCTTCACAAATATGGCGGCGCTGTTGATCAATGGTCAAGCAACTAACCGTCTAGTTATTTCTTTAATGTCTATGCTGTGTGCCTCCACAGTGTGAATGTGTCATTGAGATTTATTGTGCTGCGTTACGTAATTTTTCCCACTGTGTCTGATACTAAAATCAGTGCGACATACTTTGGAAAGTGTGGGAATTATCGATGCTGCTTCACAATAAGAAATTACATTTCTCCATCCAGCTATTGTTAAATTTGCAGCTACACTGTAAAAAAATCCGTAGAAATTGCAGCTGGGTTGCCGATAATATACCGTAGATTTAAATTTATGTTATTTACTGGCAACATTTAGTTCAAAGTTAAATGAACATTTAACATTTAAAAGTCTTTGTCTTTACAAAGTAAAACTAAAAAAACAGTATCAAGCAAAACATTATGGTAAACAAAATCTGAAGCAAAAAACAGAAAAAGGTTGATGATGATTTCTGGTTCCCAGAATGCTTTGCATGAGGCTGTTATTATATAGTTTTATTCTGTAAAGATAAAGACTTGTTAATATTTAAAATTTATATAAAATTGAACAAACTCTTGCAAGTAAATAACATAAATTTAAATCTACGGTAAATTACCGGCAACCCAGCTGCATTAACATTGTAATTTCTACGGATTTTTTTACAGTGTATATTTAGTTTTTTTCACTGAAGCACCACCTGTGCTTTCTAATGACATTTTCGATGCTTGATTCAACTTCCACCATCTACCTGAGCAGATATTAACAGCGCAACCAAGTTGTAAGTTGCTAGCTTGAGGTCAAAAATGGGTTCAAAATTGTCTGATGTCTATTGTGGTAGTAGGATGCATTTCATACAAGATCCGGCAACTGGACAACCTTGGAATTATATATTGATGTGATTATATATATAACGATAGGGCCGTACAAATTACGTGAGTTTCCCGGGAGAAATAACAAAACGGGAAAACAGGAGTGTTGACAGGTATGATTGTCGCAGATGGTGACATGTTTGTCCTGTGGCAACTACCGTAGCTTCTCATTGCATTTCAAAATTGAGGTTGGCTGCAATTCGCAATCTCACAACTAGATGCCGCTAAAAAACACATTACACCTTTAAACAATACTATGTTTGAGCATCCCAAGGAGGCCTGTAATCCTAAAGACCTGTTAATCTTTAACATTCCCATTCACATGGAAACCTGTTTCAAAACGTTCATTATATTTTTCTAAACTAGACGGGTAGGTACCACAAAGTATCATGGAGTGAGATTTCCAACAGCCAATGAACTATAATGGCCCATCTAAACTCACAGCAGATAACAGTATTGGTGTTGTCTGCTATACTGGCTAGTTGATCTTATTTTAGCTAAGTGCCTACTGCAGATTTAATTAGTCAAAGAGCATTCATTCCTATAATTCCACAAGTAAAATATATATGTATAAATATATAGTTTATTTACAACCTCTTAGATAATCCTGGACTGAAATATGCCGACCTCTCAGCCAGCAGATATATGAATTTTTTCTGCTGAAAGTATCCCATAAGTCCACCAGCCCACAAGAAAAACTGCTTTCTATAGCCAGTTAAATGCGGTTCGTAAGTGGTCCATGAAATCCCAGAAACTGCCTGCAATTTATAAAAACAAGAGCTTCACATAAACTGGTCACTTATGCAAAGGAGACATATTTTATACAGAATCACCATTAAATTTTTAAAGTCATTTTAAAGTTTACAATACAACTAAAATCCAAACATTTTTTTAATGTGATTTAGCATTTTTTAATTCAGTTACTTACGTTATAAGGCACTAAGCAAAGTTTGGGCTTGTAAGTAGTATAAGTGCAAATAGTGTAATTCAAGTGTGAAAAATTTGGTAATGTGCGCTTTGGCAAGCTTACAAGATTGTGAAAGAGTGTCTGAACACAGTCTTTTAGATGATGATAATTTTAACGTCAGACGTATTTTAGAAACAGATAAACAGGACGATAAGTTCTTGATAATGTCAGCATATGTGTATACATCTGTGTTTATTGCTAATTTCCGTCATTTGTTTGGTGGTTTAGTAAAGACGTGTCCCGACCGTACCCTTTGCGTTTGTCATTCTAAGACACAGCTATGAATTACTGTTTCCTCTTGGAATCGGGCTGGCACATCAACAATTCCTGGCAGGAAAGCCACATGCTTTCATAATATTTTTATTCTCTGCCTTTTTGTAAGACCAATGATGCTAATAAATCTACACTATGCTATATTATCAACTTTTACAAACACACGTCCTTATTATTTTAATATAAAAATCTTGAGATAAAAACATGTCATGTTCAAATTAATCAGCCAGGAATGCTTTGATCCAGGGTTATGTTTAAGTTAAAGGCAAACCACACTCTCATCCCAACTAAATCAGGGTCATTCTATGAAAATTGTGGTTTTCCCCAGCCCCAACCACCATGAAAAACACTTAAAATTGTCAGATAATGACACAAAATATATGTTTTTGTTTTAATTGAAGTGTTTTATTATTAATAAAACACATGTAAGACAGTTTTATTGCAAACCATTTTTTATATATATTGTAGAACACGGTCAGTACCATGAAATTGGCTTGTCTCTCGTGTCAGGAGTCGTGGTTTGTGACATATTTTGAGTTAAAAAAATATATTATTCTCCCCCTTTAAATGTCATAATACAAAGGGAAGTAGTACAGTTATTTAGTAGACTACTTAAAAAACTAAAATATCAACTAAATATTATAAATAATTTACAGGGAATATCTGTCCCCCAATTTCATGTCACTGGTGTTACAATTTATAAACCACCACTTTGAAAAAAATCAACATCCTTGCCAACTTCTTAATAAAAAGGAAATTTTATTTATATAATTTTTCAAATTGCATGATTAAGTGATTTATTTACAATTTAAGAAGTGTAGTTTGAGTTACTTTGGCCATAATCATGCCATTGTGTCTGCAAATTTGTCACTGGTGTTATCGTCACTGGTGTTACTGTTGCTGCTTTCATAAGTTAGCATTTTAAGGATATCATCATTCAATTTTGATCACTCAACTTCAATTATTTCGAATGTTACAACAAAAAACACAATGGTAGAAATAGAATTGGTCACACAATAGAACTTTACGCATGCCTGTTTAAAGGGTCCATGACACAAGACTTTTTTAAGATGTCAAATAAATCTTTGGTGTCCCCAGAGCACATATGTGAAGTTTTAGCTCAAAATACCATATAAATAATTTATTATAGCACGTTAAACTAACCACTTTGTAGGTGTGTGCAAAAATGTGCCGTTTTGGGTGTGTCCTTTAAAATGCAAATGAGCTGATGAAATTCAAACACTGATCACAATGATGGTGGTTTGTTGCAATTAAAACTCAATTGTGCTTTTCTCTGCACTAAATGGCAGTGTTGTGGTTGGATAGTGCAGAATAAAAGGTGGTATTATTATAATAAGAGCTCCTTATGACATCATAAGGAGAGACAAATTTAAACGACCTATTTTTTCATGTGCTTGTAGAGAATGGCTTACTAAAACTAAGTTACTGGGTTGATCTTTTTCACATTTTCTAGGTTGATAGAAGGACTGGGGACCCAATCATAGCACTTAAACTTGGAAAAAGTCAGATTTTCATGCCATGGCCCCTTTAAAGTAAATTATTACTAATCCAGACAATTTCTTAATATTACATTAACTTTTTCTGTCTTTGATTATGTATGCAAATAAAAGTCAAAATACATTCTGAATTGTCATCTAAAATATAGGTAACATCAGTGACAAAAAAGCAGCACAAGCTTTTTAAATGTAATGTAGTAAAAATATATAAAAAACATTAAGCTGTCATTTAAGTTGATTTATAATGTTAAGAGGTTATCAATTACCTGACTATAAGTTTTGGTATAAAAAAAAGAATTCAATTTTTAAAAAGTTGTCTGTTCAAAAAGCCAACATTTTCATAGAATGACCCATCAAGAAGAATTTCTGACAACATAAAAGAAGTTGTAACTATGTCCTATTAATGTCCTATTAATTCAAAACAACATTATGTCATATCCATAAGGATAGACCTGTTCAAAACAGCACGTAGTCAAACCAGAAACCATGCCAACATGATGTGAAATAAAATGATCCGTCTTGGCAGGACATGTAAGGTACAGTTTAGATTTGGACCACCCCATCAGTGGTGCGCAATGTTGTTGTAACATCTGGACTGGGTGGACCAAAGCAACGTCATGCAATGGGAGGTGCAGGAAAGCAATATAAGCTGGTAGCGTAAATATGTTTAACTTCTTATTTTAACTGTTTAAAGAGAACATATTTTATGAAGGAGACAGGCTTGGGCTTAATTTATTAGGCCACATTTGAGCAGTAATGTACAACAGTAGTTATTCTAAAGCCAACTATGGCTTGGCTGCCAAAAAGATGCACAGGTCCAAAGGCAAGAGCTGTGGTTACTACATGAAAATCGTTTTCTTTTTCTCCTCACTCATCCAGTCTTTGATCATTGCGAGTTTGGTGCTTTTCCTGGTGTACGGACAACCCGAGCACACTGTGGAGGAGAAGAGACTGCAAGAGCTGGACCAAAGTGTTGGCAAACTGACCATGGAAAACTACAATCTCCGTGAGAAGACAAAGAACCTAACAAAACATTTGAACATCACTCTTACTGCAAAGATAATCAATGACAAATCTCTGTTTGAATTAAGACGAATGGCAAATGTTTCATCTGCAATGATAAAGAACTTGCAAATGAAAATGGTAAGAATCATATTTTTTGTTGTTGTTGAGAAGGTTTAATACTAAAAGATGCTCTAATGACATCCACTGAGAAAGATGACTGCAAAGCAACTATTTGAAGAAATGTTTTTTTTTACGCCAAACATGTAACGTGTTGTCAATAGCTAATGGACATTCATTTGACATATTGCAATTGCATGATGTATGGTGAAATTGTAAATGGCAACTTTTCATTCCTTCATTTAATATTTTCCTTAATTTAATCTAAAGCAATGCTTCTCATTTGCATTCCTGGGGATTTGTAACATATCTGATTCAGAAAAGACCCTTATACTAAAACCAAGTGTTTCAGATAAAGGAGTGTAAATGTACAGTTCTGTTAAAGGGACAGTTCACCCAAAAATGAAAATTCTGTCATCATTTTCTCATCCTCATGTTGTTTTAAACCTGTATGTATGAGTTTCTTTTTTCTGATGAACACAAAAGAAGATATTTTAGGAAATGATGGTAAACACACTGCAGATGGAAATATGATGGAATTTAATGGGTACCATCAACTGTGTGCTTACCATCATTTATCAAATTATTTTCTTCATCATTTATCACAATCCTTCCAAAATATTTTTTACTACTATGGAAGTCTATGGTCACTATCTGCTGTGTGTGCATCATTTCCCAAAATATCTTCTTTTCTGTTTATCAGTAAAAAGAAATTTATACAGGTTTAGAACATGAGGATGAGTAAATGATGACAGAATTTTCATTTTAAAGTGAACTATCCCTTTAAGTACCTTTTATGCAAAGCATTAAAATACCTCACATCAGTCCTATTAAATGGGTTTTCTTTGTGCTCTGCATTTACAGGCTCAGTGTGAGATGGAAAAACGAACACCTCAAGTAACCCGTTCATTCACTCCTACTACATTTTGTCCGGATCCGAATGGTGAGATGGTTTTATTTATACCTCTATAAAAACATCAATGTAATAAATGTATAAATAACAGAGAAATTATACTATTGCAACAATTTGTTTTCAAGAAAGCAACAGACAATTACGACTTCTGCTCCAGAAATCAGAGGATATGCTTAAGCTGGTCAAATCCAACTTTACACAGAAGATGGACTATATGAGAATTGAATTAGAAAACTCCAACAAAGCCAAGGATCAGTTTCACTTAGAAACCATTGAACTCAGACGCAGCAAGGCTTATCTTCAAGAGGAGCTCGACTTGTATCAAAAGAAGTGCAAAGAGGATTTTGTCGCATCTTTACAAGGGATCCCCAACGTCACCAAAGAATTTCTCAAAAGAATCGATGACCTGTTTTCAAAGCACATTATTTTCCAGCTAACGTGCGATAAGCAAAAAATTCAGCTTGAAAACATCCGTGAAAACTGTAGCAGTCTGTCAAACGAGGTTGAGAACAAGCTCCAGTCGTATCTGGATATAGTGGGGAACCAGTTCACCAAAATTAATGGTGAAAATGCCAAATACGCGACAGAGAACAAACGTTTCAGAGAAGATGCTGATTGGTGCAATCAGAATCGCAGTGCGATGGTTCGAGAGAATCGTAAGGTTCTGGAGCTGATTCAACTAAAACATGATCAAGATACCGAACGATTACTGACGGAGCGAAAGAAGTTGCAAGGAGATAACAAGTTGAAAGAAGAACTACTCTCCGTGAAAGAAAAGGATATTAAAATGCTTGCCCTTAGTGTTGAGACTCTCAATATTTCCCTTGCCAGCTGTAAGGTGAGATTCATATACCCTCTTAGAAAAAACTGTATAAAAGCTGTTGCCCAATTGAACCTTTTAAAAGAGTACTGGCCCAGGGCCTACTTTTGTAACTACTTGTAACTTGCATTTTGTTATCAGTTTGTTAGTTAATAATATAATTTTATGTTTTGTATACATATATTTTGTACTTTTCAGACACCCATGAGAACTTCATTTGGTTCGAACTCCTTTGGCTCCACTGGTCAAGGATATCCCAATTTTGGTGCAGGATCAAGCACAAGATGGGGCAGTTTAGGAACGGGTGCAACCGGATCACTTGGTACATCTCAGGGTGGGCTAGGATCAAGTAGAACAGGGACAAGTGAATTGGGGGGATTTGGGACAGGATTAGCAGGATTTGGATCAAGTGCAACTGCTACTGGCAATTTAGGATCAAGTGGATCGACGTCTTTCGGTAGTGCTGGATCAAGTACAGCTTTGGGGAGCAAACCAGGGCCAGCAGGTGTTGGTTTTGGCCCAGCGGCACCCAACATTCCTGGATTTGGGGGAACTGTTGGAGGCGTAAGAACAGCAAGTGGAAGTGACAGCCAAATGTTAAGCCAAGGTAAACAGTAATAATGTGCAATGTGTTGGTTTGCACTTTTTAGTGCATATACATTTATTTTACTATTATGTATTTTTTATATGTTTACGGTTCTGTGCATTATCTCTTGTGTTTGGTTTACAGTACAGATAAATAACCACTTGAAGGAGCTGCATCGTTATTCAATTCCAGCCTAAAGGAGTGAACAACATCCTGGCAGCATCTTAGTTTAAACCAGGATAATCTGACTGATTTATGAACTGTTGTGTAAACGTGATGATAATAATATCGCAATGTACCCACCCTACAAGTCTGTAATGTTATTTACTAACTATTAACATGAATATTATTAATGGGTAGAGATCATGTTTTTGTGCATTAAAATCATTTAAGCTTGTATATATTTTGTTTGATATTTATAGAAGAAAATAATATGATTATAAGACAAACTGAAAATATGTTTTCCTAAAATAGACCTATTATTGTTGTCATTGTCTTTTAGTGTATAAAAGTATATGTCCTCTATAATGCTTTCATACCAAATAAAAGTGAAATATACCATTAACCATTGCTTTCTTTTTTTGGCAATTTAATTATTTCTGAATATGTAATACAGGAAATAAGGGATGTTAGTGAAATTCTTGTAATGCTGTATGCCAATACATTGAGATGAAATGTAAAGTTAACTACAAATTAAAAAGAATATGTGGCAAATATAACCTGGATGGACAAACCCATCACTTTTGGAGTGTACATCCAGGAGGCTATACACCTTACATACAATGACGGTGTGTTTTAAAACACATCTGCATTCTGTAATCATGTTAACATAACTTCAATTAACATGAAAATGATTTATAAAAAAAAGTTATAAGGAAATTGGAGTTATTGGAACTATCAATGCAACACTTTAAAAATGGCTGGGTTATTTTTAATCCATAATGGGTAAATATTGGACCGAACACGTGCACGGTTAAAAATTACTCCATGTTGGGTTGTTGTTATCCAACCATGCAGCATTGGGTCCATTTTTAACCCAGCGGTGTGTTCTGTCCAATATTTACCCAACATGGCTTGAAAATAACCCATCCATTTTTAGAGTGAATTTTCAATAGGTTCATCTCACATAAGCTTAAAATAGCTCTGGCTAACCTGCAGGCCATTGTCATTGTTTTGCGTCAATGGGAAGCACTATTTAAAACAGAAGAACTGCTCTCCAACCGAAGCAAATCCATAGATGTGTCAAGCTAAGTGATTACTCAAACACTGTACAGGAAGGTTAGATTAAGTTAAGGGTGTACATTATTGCATAGATGCAACTCCAAATTTAAATTTAGTCCTTTGAGTATTGTTAAAAGAAAACCACGTACTGGCAACTCACACTACATGTGCATCACGTTAAACAATTAAGTGGCTTCCCATGTCAACAAGCATCCTGCCACCGAGAATGCCAAAAAGGTGGATCAGACAAAAGCATAGCAGCGAAGCAAAGACGCAGGGCGCCAATTAATATGTAGAGGCGTCACAGATGCCTGCCATCTAGCTTAAAGGATATCCTTTGTTTGACACAAGTGCTTTCCACTTAAGACATCAGATCTCCTGTTCTCAAAAAAGTGTAGACTGAGGACTTGGCGGCTCTGACGTGTAGGACCTTGAGCACGAGAAAGATCTTAGTTAAGATACAGGGCCATCTGCAGAAGACAAAGCAATTACTGTCGTATGTGGATGTGAAAAGTGCCAGAGGCTTTGCCTTCTCTGAACTATATATACTAAATACTATACTATATATAAACTCTCTGAAGTTACTTTTTCCTTGATTATGAAATAAGGAAATCTTTATTTGGACAAAAAAAGGCCAAATTATTCACTAGGACTCGTTTGTTTTTGTTTTAACATGATCCACTTTAACAGCACTTCTTCTATGGGCAGGGGTCTTTTAAAAAAGCAAGGTGTACTCTATGTTGGGGTAAATATCAGGAAAGGCATTGCTGTTATTATTATTACCTCCTTCCTACCTAGGTCACAGAACTCATCACCTTTTGTCTCATGAATCTCACATTCCCAAGCTTAATTGCATTTCCTGCTGGCTTGGACCTTTTTGCCCACCGTTCTGGTAAAAACATTAGAGGCCAAAACCTTGCTCTCATTGACCTTTACAGATAACCCTTTGCAGTGTATGTATTATGTAAGCTTCTGGAGTTATAAAAACAGCACAGCACCATGACAAAATGATGGATCATCGAAATGAGATCTTTAAAGGGGACATATCATGAAAATCTGACTTTTCCAAGTTCAAGTGTAATTGGGTTCCCAACTGCTTCTTAGAAAATGTGAAAAAGATCAACCCAGTAACTTAGTTTTGCAAGCATGTGAAAAAATAGATCATTGAAATTTGGCTCCCCTTGTGATGTCAGAAAGGGATAATACCGCCCCCTAATCTGCACTATCCAACCACTGCACTGCCATTATTGCAGAGATCAACTCATTTGCATGTAAAAGGACACACCCAAAAACTGCACATTTTGGATTTTTGCTTAAACCAAGTGGCGATTTTAATTATCTAGGCCTATATGGTATTTTAAACTAGAACTTTACATATGTACCCTGGTGACAACAAAGATTTATTTGACATTTTAAGTCATCATTGAGTCTTGTGAAATGTCCCATTTAAAGGGATAGTTTGTCAAAAAATGAAATTGGCCACTGATCGGTTTGTTTACAAACATTCCCTCATGTTCACCAGAACAAAGAAATGTATACAGGTTTGTAACATGAGAGTGAGTTAATGATGACAGAATTGTATATTTTTGGGTGAACTATCCATTTAAATGGATATGAATAAAAGTTTTTGTGGCACAATGCTGTTTTGGACGAGGCTTGCAGTGCACAAAACTCCTATACAAAACTCACCACTAGATGGCTTCAGCACCAAACTACAAACAATTATTGCAAACGTGATGTCCCTCTTAAAATTGCAGTCTACACCCTCAGAAGAAAAGGTACAAAAGTTGTCATTGGGACAGTATGCTCTCTATTACCAAGGTCCTAATATGTGCCATTCTGAGGTACCAAATGCACTTTTTAGGTATGAATGTGTGTTTCAAAAAAGGCTGGCACAATGACAGCTGTTTGTTTGCATGATTTCATTACAATGTCTGTCCGGAAATAGAGAAGGAAGATGTGCTATTTGTTTAATTATATCTATTATATTTTATTAGGTTGTCAATACATACTTCAAAACATATTTTTAGACACTATTAAGGAATGGCCATGTGTATAAGGGTCCACTGCTGCACTCTTCGATAGGGTTTTATAATGCAGGGGTTTTCAAACCTCTGATGATGCCAATGACACCCAAATATGATGAAAATTGGTAAGAGAGCAATTTATGTAGCGTAGCCTATTTTGTGTATAACAAGTAACCTATATATATAATTGACTGGTGGATGTATAAACCTGAAGAGAAACATTTTTCCAAATCATTTACACAGCAGCAACTGTGACAGTAAATAATTTCATAGGTTTTATAGGTTTTCAGGGAATAATGCCTTACAAGCCTCAGTAAGTGAAATTTTAACTGTAATAAGGAAAACACACTAAAGATACAAAGAAAATATAAAGTATTCTGGAATGTATAGCAAGAAAAAAACATCTCGAAGGCCCCCTATGAATCAGGACCCCAACCGAAAACCCCTTTTCTAAATAATCTTACTGTATTTTGGTATTTCAGTTGTGTTTAATATGCAAGAATATGAGTATTTTTACACATCATTGTTTTTATTGACTGTTTGTAAACTAACAATATAATATAAAAGTCAAACAGAAACAGCTGTTTTTTTTTAAACAATTAGGCTCCCATCAAGCCTTTTAAATGATAACGACAGTTTAAATATTCCTTTTATTAGTATTAAGCAAAAAGTACACAGCCACACAGTCGACTGTTTGTATATCGATATTAACTCATTAATGTTATTATCAACATTAAATCCAGCGTTCCTTTACACACACTGTTGGTTTTTCCTCCGCCTGCGCGCATCTCTCTGATTGGTCAATTTCTAAACATTGATGAATTATGCACCTCGCGTTGCGTAATTTCACAGTCGACGTAAGATAGACGGCGCGTTCCTTACTGACAACACATTGATAAACATACGAGAGAAGTACAGCGAAATAATAACGCCAAACGTGTAATTGTTAGGAAATGCACTTTCGAGGAATGAGGAAATCATGGATGATCGATGTCAACGTGTAGTTGACGGCTTATTTTGAGGTCAATGGATGCTTTGCACCTGTTTGCATCAGAAGAAGTGTCTCGCGCCTGGAGAAGCAGGCAGCGCAGTTTCAGCACCAGCGCCATCAGAGCTGACGTATTCACAGAGCGGAGCAAAGCGAGTCTCGTACACAATAATGTCTTCAGCGGTATTAGGTGAGTGACACTCATCTATATCCGTCACATAGACCAGTGCATGTATGGTTATTCATGTTATTCAAGTAAACATTATATGCCTGTTTGTATATCGCTGTGTTTTCGCTCTGTAAACCTACTGTTAGACACGATTCAGAGCCTTGCTTTGGTACCAGAATATTTAATGTTGTCTGTGTCCACTAAAAATTATTTTGGATTTGATATAGGCTATAGCGTGTATAAGCACTCTTATTGCACTAAATGTTTATGTTTTCATGAAAATATTGTTTTCATTTAACATTTCATCTCATTATTTCATCAGAACATTTGCATCGTGCATTGATGTTTCTTTAAGAAAAACTCTATAGCTACAAAGTGTTATGGTAATGTTCTTTTAGGCATTTGTATCATTGATAGAAGAAAGGAATCATCGCTTGGCGTTCACCCAAAGGGACACAAACATTTTGTCATTACTCACCCTAATGTATTCTTAGTTTTTTTAGAATTCAAATGCAGATTTAGAGTTGAATGTCTTTTAGTGTCTTTTAGGCTTCTTAAATGAAAAAAAGGTAGGGCTGTACTTGAATTTGTCCATCGAAAACTGATCAGATTGTTTGTAGTTGGGTCATGTTGCTATTTGCTGATCGCTGCGATCTTTTCCTGGACCTGGTTGCCAGTAACTTACTGTAGATTATACATTTATGTTATTTACTAGCAACATTTTGTTCAAAGTTAAAAGAATATGAAATATTTTTAGTCTTTATATTCTACAGTAAGTTACTGGCAACCAGCTGCAATTACAGATAAAATGTGTACTATATAATGTATACAGTGTTAACTACAGATCGGATGCCGAACTAGGGTTGGGCGATGTCCCCATCAATTGGCAGTTGACGATGGTTACGTAAACCATCGCGATGGACGATGATATCGTTAGGTGGGGGGGTGGTGGCACATTAAAAACAAACAAACATTCGAATAGCATTTTTTAAATTCGAATTATTATTGCCATTCGAATATTCGAATATCCGTGCCCATCCCTAGTCAAGATCAAATGCCTGACAGGATATTTTCACAGACTAACACACGTCCAGCCCAGTCTCCTGAAAATGCGTATAAATAGCATGAAGTGTAAAACTATTGCAATACATACGCCAAATTCCACTTTGGCGTGCATATGATACGCAAGTCCTTCCCATTCACTTAAACGGTGCATCTTTTTTTGTCGTTTTATTTATTGGTTTCTCAATTTTTTTGCTATGTTTTTACCATTTTCGCTTGGGTTTAGGGTTAGAACAACTTTTTGTTATTTAAAAATGACATCCTAACCCAAACCCCAACTCTTACCCCAACTCCAAGCGACCATGGCTTAAATATGGACAAAAACATAGAGAAACCTGTATATTAAATAACCTTATTAAGCAAATCTGAAATCTAACCCTAAACCCAAGCAAAAATGGTTTAAAGGACAGAGGAGAATTGAGAAACCAATAAATAAAACGACAAAAAAAGATGCCCCGTTTAAGTGAATGGGAAGGACTTGCGTATCATATGCACGCCAAAGTGGAATTTGGCGTATGTATTGCACAAGTTTTACACTTCGTGCTATTTATACGCAACCTCAGGAGACTGGGTAGCCATGTCTCAGGCATAGACTACAGTATTTAAAATAGCATATATGCATTAGTTATATTTTCTATTTAATTTATAGAGCAATTCACGCAAAGATATTAGGTTAACTATAGTCTATATAGAAGAGAGTAAGTGTATGTCGACTCGCAGCGGAGTGGGGAGGGGGCGTGGCATCACGGTGGTGTCTCTCCATCGTGATGTCAGTCAACCATCACGATGGACGATGATATCGTCTATCGGCACAACCCTATGCCGAACCTCCCATCAAAGAGCGGTAATTCGTGAATGCTCTCTTCCTTGCCTTTAGGAAACCAAAACGTGTTATTTTTGATTAGGGAATTTGTTCAAGAGTTCAGTTTGGCAACTAGTCAGACCATTAAACAAACAGAGACAGGAAGTTAAGTTCCGCTCAGACGCGTAATTGCGTCACCGCACGTGCACCTGATGAAACCGTCTATATGCAAATTAAATATTCATAATATCCCTTAATAGTCTAATGGCCTGCATGTCATGCAGTTATAAATAAATATTAGATTATAATTAAGATTTGGATTTCTTTTTAGGACAGATGAATACTACTAAACTACTTCTTTAATTCTTTTAATCTAATGTGACTTTTGAGGAATTAGATCGCAATTAGTATTGTAGATTGATGACTTGCTATGACTTTTTTATTCTTTAACAAACAAGGGTGCTGAAGCAAGTAATGTTCGATCTTAAAACTACTTGACTTCTCGTTCTCTTCACATGTAACATAACTGACACCTAAAAAGAGCACACTCTGTAACACTGTGGTCACAAAATTGCAAACATTTTTACACAAGAAGTCAGTTTTTTTCCACAAGCCTTTTTCATGGGTTTATATCAACATCAGTTGTTGTTGTACGGATTGGCTTCTTATCTTGTTGAAAGCAATACGTTCCACAATGGCACATTCAACACGCTGCCAGAATGCTTCTTATTTTATTACATTTCTATTTCGGTGGTTGAGCAATAGGCTGTGATTTGTTTATGTACTTTGTGTAAATGAAAAGTGGGCTCGGTTTGGTTTGACCCGATTAGGATGATAGCTCAAATATGAACCTGAAATGGTTCGTTATGTTGTGTGCAGATGTTTCAGTGGTCACATTATTTACATATACATTTATTCCCTTTGCAGGTGCTTTTATCCAAAACAACTTGTACGCAAAGCAAGGAAGATTAAAAGCAGTTTGACATAATCATCAACAACATTCACAGTATTTTTATTTACTGTCAGCCACTCATTGATACTGTTTTGTTTTTGGTTGGTGCTTCAGAGTTTAATGATTTTCATGAATTTTACATGAATTTAAATGTAATGATGCATATTTTAGGCTAATGTATGATTAGCAATTTTCTTGTCCCCTTTCAACCACAGAGAAATTGCTCAGAGGCCGTCTCTTTCATGCCAGGCAGTACTTCATGAGGCATAAACCTAGTATCACAATGGCACCCGTTGAAAACTGTGATGTCCTTATTACATTACCAGGTGCGGATATTACTTATGCTTTCATTGAGTGATTATTGAATACATTTTAAATAACTTACTTTTTTTATTCTTTAATTAATAATATATGTATCGCTGATGTAAAATAATACATTGTGTTTTTATGTTTAATTTACTGATTTTTCATCATCTATTCTACAGACACCACAGATGACCATACTCTATTATGGTTACTTAACCAAATCCGTCTGGGGATTCCACAAATCACCATTCAGATTCGGCAGCATAAATACACTCAAAACTATGCATTCTTCATTACCTCAAACTTTGAGAAGTAAGAGCTGGTAGAAAATCTACTTTAATTTCCCATACAAACCCTGACCTTTGTCAGACGGTCATTATGTCCTCAAAAATACAACAGAATTTTATTTCCCTTTTCTCTGAACTTGTTGCGTGGAGCTGAGCAGATGGGCATGCAAAAGGCCGTGAAGCAGCGCTATGGAGGCGGCACTCGCAGGTTTTCATGTGAGGAGGATGACATCTATGAGAACATCGAGAGTGAGCTGTGTTTCTTCACATCACAGGTCTGTCTACCATCACTGCTGTCGTCTCACATGACATCTCATCATTACCTGTTTGATGTTATAAAGGTTTCTCTCTGTGATGTTTCTAGGAGCGTCAGAGTATTTTAAGATACTGGCTGGACAATCTGAGAGCCAAACAGGGCGAAGCTCTTCATAATATTCACTTTCTGGAGGGCCAACCAATCAGTACATATTCAACATATATATTCTATTTCAGATACTGTGCATTCCGACCTATTATATTTACAGACCTATGAAGTGAAGTATAAGTTACATCATACCCCAAAAGACTCTAATGGCTGCCAAAGGTTCTTAAAGGGACACTTCACTTTTTTTTTTAAATATGCTAATTTTCCAGCTCCCCTAGAGTTAAACATTTGATTTTTGCCGTTTTGGAATCCATTCAGCTGATCTCCGGGTCTGGCGCTAGCACTTTTGGCATAGCTTGGCACAGTCCATTGAATCTGGTTGGACCATTAGCAGCAGGTGCAATGATATTATGCAGTGTCTGAAAATATTAGTAACTTTCAATAGCAGCGGACTATTTTCGGGCACTGCATAATATTATTGCGCCTCCTGCAGCCATGTTACGGCAGCAAAATCCTTGATTATTACGCCAGAATGAGATTATAGTTCCTAGCCATATCTGCCTAGAAAATCGCAACTTTAAATTTTCTGTCAGTCTTAGTACATGATGCAACTACAGAAGAGTAGTCTTTGGTAATTTTTTAAGCCCAATGCTAATGGTCTGATCAGATTCAATGGATTATGCTAAGCTATGCTAAAAGTGGTACCGTCAGACCCGGAGATCGGCTGAATGGATTCCAAAACAGTAAAATCAAATATTTAACTCTAGGGGGCTTAGAAATAAACCTATTTTTTTAAAAGTTGAGTGTCCCTTTTAAACTAAATACTAAATAGGGTCTGAATACTTATGTAAATGTGATAGTACCAAATTTTCCTTTTTTTAAATTCTGTTTTCACCTTGTCATTATGAGGAATGAATTATTTAAATGATTGTAGTATCAGGCTGCAACACAAAAAACTGAAAAAAGTGAAGGGGGTCTGAAAACTTTCTGAATGCACTGTAGCTTGGGTAGAAATGCTTATATTTGAAATCTGAGCGTGTGTGTGTTTGTGCGTCCTTTCAGTACCAGAGCTCATAGCAAGGCGTGTAATTCTTCAAATGTTTCCCATTCATGAGCAGAGAATTTTGAACCAGCTGATGACGTCTTGGGTTCAGGCAGTCTGCGAGAAACAACCCCTAGGTAGGAAAGTTTTCACCGACATGTACCAAACTTATACGATGGCCGGTGCTTGTAATCTGAATCCTCTGAGGCTCTTCCTTTAGCAAACAATGGTCTGTGTATCTAGTTTCTTTTTTTTGTGTTGACTGAGAGGCACTAACAAATATTAAGTTCTGCAATATGACTTCAGAAAACAAAGCACAAGACACTGCATATTTCATTATGCAAATGTGTCACATTTACATTCCACTGGTTGTATTTGTTTTCTTCCAAAGCTAATTTCTTTGGAAAGATGAGACTACGAGAAAAAACTCATTTTAAAAAGCAGATTAGGCCTGATGGCTTTGTTTTTCTGCTCCTGACAGATGACGTCTGTGATTATTATGGGGTGAAGATTGGAATGTATTTTGCATGGTTGGGATTTTACACCAACTCTATGCTGTACCCAGCAGTGATTGGCTTTCTGCTTTGGATGTTTGCCGAGTCCGATCAGGCAGGTTTTCTTCTTGATATCACAGGGCTACACCTTCAGAATGGAATTATAAATAGTACAAAACATTACATGTTCTTTATTTAGCTTTGACACATGGTTTTTATCACTGAGCCTTTTTTTAAATGCAGACAAGTCAGGATATCTGCTGTGTGGTATTTGCCCTTTTCAATGTGGTGTGGGCAACGCTGTTCCTGGAGAGATGGAAGCGTCGGGAAGCAGAACTGGCATATAAGTGGGGAACACTGGACACCCCTGCAGAGTCACTAGAGGAACCCCGTCCACAGTTTCGGGTACAATGACATTATTTTTACATTTTCCTATGTCAGTAGTAACATAAATAACACTCATTATATCAGTTATATTATACATTACATTTAATAATTATATATAGGCTTCTGATTAAATTGTGCCATACAATCAGCAAATTTTTACTTCTTTTGCAACGCATATCAGGGAGTTAAACGTCGCAGTCCAGTGACGGGATGTGAAGAGTTTTTCTATCCACCCTGGAAGAGGACAATGTTTTGCTGGTTAGTCAGCTTTCCCGTCTGCATCCTCTGTCTCTGCTTCGTATGCTTGCTCATGTTTATCTGCCTGGAGCTTCAAGTAAGTAACAGATTACGATGGTTTTTATACTTAAATCATAAATGTTTTTACACATGCAGTACTGTGCAAAAGTCTTAGGCCACCATGCCAGAATTAGATTTATTGTTTTTGCAGTGTTATAGTGATCATATAATTGTTTCTCAGTCTCTTTAATAGAATACACCAGAAAATACAGGAAATGTGTATATACAGTGAGGGGAAAAAAGTATTTAAACACCCTGCTATTTTGCAAGTTCTCCCACTTAGAAATCATGGAGGGGTCTAAAATTGTCATCGTGGGTGCATGTCCACTGTGAGAGACATATTCTAAAAAACAATGTATGATTTTTTTAACTATTTATTTGTATGATACAGCTGCAAATACGTCAATGTTAATATTTGGTACAGTAGCCTTTGTTTGCAATTACAGAGGTCAAATGTTTCCTGTAGTTTTTCACCAGGTTTGCACACACTGCAGGAGGGATTTTGGCCAACTCCTCCACACAGATCTTCCTCTAGATCAGTCAGATTTCTGGCCTGTTGCTGAGAAACAAGGAGTATGAGCTCCCTCCAAAGGTTCTCTATTAGGTTTAGGTCTGGAGACTTGCTAGGCCATGCCAGAACCTTGATATGCTTCTTACAGAGCAACTCCTTGGTTATCCTGCTGTGTGCTTCGGGTCATTGTCATGTTGGAAGACCCAGCCTAGACGCATCTTCAATGCTCTAACTGAGGGAAGGAGGTTGCTCCCCAAAATCTCGCAATAGATGGCCCCGGACATCCTCTCATACAGTGCCATCACCCAGTCCCATGTGCAGAAAAACACCCCAAAGCATGATGCTACCACCCCCATGCCTCACAGTAGGGATGGTGTTCTTGGGATGGTACTCATCATTCTTCTTCCTCCAAACAGGTTTAGTGGATTTATGACCAAAAAGTTGTATTTTGGTCTCATCTGACCACATGACTTTCTCCCATGACTCCTCTGGATCATCCATATGGTCATTGGCAAACTTAAGACGGGCCTGGACATGTGCTGGTTTAAGCAGGGGAACATTCCGTGTCATGCACGATTTTAAACCATGACGTCCTAGTGTATTAACAACAGTAACCTTGGAAACGGTGGTCCCAGCTCTTTTCAGGTCATTGACCAGCTCCTCCCTCACCTTTCGTAGGATCATTGAGACCCCACGAGGTGAGATCTTGCATGGAGCCTCAGTCCGAGGAAGATTGACAGTCATGTTTAGCTTTTTCCATTTTCTAATGATTGCTCCAACAGTGGACCTGCTTGACAATTTCTCCGTAGCGCTTTCCAGCCTTGTGGAGGTGTACAATTTTGTCTCTAGTGTCTTTGGACAGCTCCTTGGTCTTGGCCATGTTAGTAATTCGATTCTTACTGATTGTATGGGGTGGACAGGTGTCTTTATGCAGCTAACAACCTCAAACAGGTGCATCTAATTTAGGATAATAAATGAAGTGGAGGTGGACATTTTAAACGCAGATTAACAGGTCTTTGAGGGTCAGAATTCTAGCTGATAGACAGGTGTTCAAATACTTATTTGCAGCTGTA
Source organism: Misgurnus anguillicaudatus (assembly GCF_027580225.2). Taxonomy (NCBI): domain Eukaryota; kingdom Metazoa; phylum Chordata; class Actinopteri; order Cypriniformes; family Cobitidae; genus Misgurnus; species Misgurnus anguillicaudatus. Next base: position 27,282,492 of record NC_073338.2, read on the forward strand.
TCATACAAATAAATTGTTAAAGAATCATATATTCTGATTTCTGGATTTTTTTAGATTGTCCCTCAAAGTGGACATGCACCTACGATGACAATTTCAGACCCCTCCATGATTTCTAAGTGGGAGAACTTGCAAAATAGCAGGGTGTTCAAATACTTATTTTCCTCACTGTAGTATTAAAAACTGTATAAAAATGTAAACTGATGTGTGAAGTTTTTAGGGTAAACTCCCCTTCCACTTGAGCAATAGCAGGTGCAGGATCTCTTAAACCTAAATAAAATTAAATCCTAATTTCTAATTTTAAAGAAATTAGTCTTTTTTACTTCATTCTGCTAAAAAATGCTCAAGATGTGTTTAGTGCCAAGAGAGGTCACACTAAACACCGACGATGCCTAAAGAAGACACTTAGTCCTGAAAATTATTATATTTAATTTTTTTGTACATATTTCCCGTATTTTCTGTTTGTATCTTAATAAAATAGATTGAAAAATAAATATGGATGGACATTAAAACTTCTAAAACAACAAGTCTGGTGTTGGTGGCCTAAGACTTTTGCACAGTACTGTATTTAGGATGTATGACCTTTGTCTGTAATATTTTGCATCTTTTGCAGGAATTTGTCATGGAAACAAAAGAGTTGCCAAGCATATGTAGATTTATTCCTAAACTTCTTCTGGCTATAACTGTTACTGTATGTGACGAAGTGTACAAGAAAATAGCTCTCTGGCTCAATGATATGGGTAAGTTTAAATTCAGCATCTGTATATGCTGTTAAGCGCAAAGTGATCCAGTATGACAGCCATTTTTAACCTGAAACAAAAGAAGTCAGGGAATGTTTTAAAGTTATTAGGAAACATCGTGTAAATAAGCAACAAAATATATTTCTTATTTCATCACTTGTTTAGCAACTGTTTCTTTTTTATCCTCAATGTTTGTTCATTTTTCAATGTAAACAGAAAATTACAGACTTCAGAGTACTTACGATAACAATCTCATCCTCAAGACTGTTTTTGTAAGTTTTATTTGATTATCTATGCACATTTTATATCTCCATATCAAAACTGTATATTTTCACAAGTGATAAACTGTTGTTTTTGTCAGTAATGTTGTGTACGTTATTTTTAAAGTTCCAGTTCATAAATTCTTACCTCAGCCTTTTCTACATCGGATTTTATCTAAAAGATATGGAGCGGCTGAAAGAGGTAATAAACAACACGGCAGAATAATATACAGTCCTACAAAGAAGAGAAATGACGACTCATCTTTATTTACAGATGCTGGCTACACTGCTGATATTCAGACAAATTCTACAAAATATAAAAGAAGTGTTACAGCCCTATCTCTATGAGCACCATAAATTGGGAGCTCTCAGGACGTTATGGGACTTAATTCACACCATGTTTCTGAACTACAGTCATTTGGTTGTGCAAAGGATACGACTGACTTGCCAAGGCCGTCCAGATGAAAATAAATGTGGGACGTCTCCAGAGAAGAGAGAGAGAAAGAGTTTAATTGCCAGCTACAGAGTTCCCAAAACAGAGGAAGGGGACGATGATGCTTGTCTAAAGCAAAGAAAGGTCAGTTTCACTGAAAAGGTGGAATACAAAGATAGGATCGTGGAATCACCAATCCAAGAGAGCTTGCAGGACGATGGCAGTCCTACGCTTGTAGAAAAAGGAATGGATCCATCCTACATATTTGATATGTGTGACGATGATGATGTTATTGATAAGAAATTGGATGAATCAATGAGTAATCCACAAGGGCTGCAGAGAAGAAAGACTAGATCTACTGGAGACAATGGCAATGTGGAAAAGAAAATGTCTTGGATGGACCCTCCAGAGAAGACTGAGCCTTCTGTATTGACTCAAACAGAGATTGAAAGTTGCATGTTAACTTATGAGGTTTGTACTTCTCCACAAACTTAGACAATGAGATCAATAATCTGATGTTATTGTTAATACTTCGATACTATAAAAGGTGATAAACAGTGGTTCATGCACTTAAAGTATAGCAATAGTGGTCCCCAGAGCCGATCCTGACCTCACTAAGGCCCTAAGCAAAATTCTGCTAAGGGGCCCACCTACCTGACCCGTGAGCCATAGTCCCTGACCCGGGCCGTGAGCCATGACCCGTGAGCTTTGCCACACATTTACACTTGACACCCCACTGCTCTCACTACATACAAAATATGGTTACTACTATAAATCACACTTTTATATTTTAAGTAGTGAAAACTAAATTCTTGATATCAAAAATCCATATCATGTGAATGTATGAAAGCTAAAATGGCTTGCCATACCGTAAAACTGTTTATAATATGAATTTACCTGATTGCTGTTCTCGCTTTTAACTCTCATTTTGTTTCCTTTATCTTTTTTCATAGCCAGATGGATAGCTCCGCTTCATATTGTCATCTCAGTAAACAGTAACACGCACTGTAAAATGAGGCAGGGGGAGGCGGGGCCCTATGCAGCCTGCGTAGTAAGCGTATAAGGCCGATCGGCTCTGATAGTCCCCAAAGTCAATCTTAAAGGGATAGTTCACCCAAAAATGAAAGTGCTGTCATAGTTTTCTCATCCTCATGTTGTTCTAAACCTGTATGAGTTTTTTTTCTTGAAGATATTTTGATAAATGATGTTAAGCACACAGCTAATTGTAACCGTTGACTGCCATAGTAGAAAAAAACAAATACGATGGAATTCAATGGGTGCAGTCGGCTGTGTGCTTACCATCATTTATCAAAATACCTTCTTTTTGTTCATGAGGAAATAAATTCATACAGATTTTGAACAACATAATAATGAAAGAAGATGATGACAGAGATTTCATTTTTGTGTGATATATCCCTTTAACCAACATCTTCTCATACATGATTAGGGATATTTGCTATATGGCACCATTTGCAGATTGGATGCATTGCAGATTTACAAATGATACCAAACAGAAGAACTGGTTCTTTTGTTTTGATCTGCAGGATACTCTCCAGGATTATCAAGAGATGTTTATACAGTTTGGCTACGTGGTGCTCTTCTCCTCTGCATTTCCCTTAGCAGCCATGTGTGCCCTCATAAACAATATCATAGAGATCCGTAGTGATGCCTTAAAACTTTGCACAGGCCTCCAAAGACCCTTTGGTCAAAGGGTAGAGAACATTGGACAATGGCAGGTCAGGTGATCTTATCAGATATGAATTATTTATATATAAAGAGCTCAAATGCAAAATTTTGTAAATCCGAAATGTCGTCTTGTAATTTAGCATTTTTTATCAGTCAAGTGGTATTTCTGAATGGCCTGATGCCGGGATTAAGCTGTTTTATATATAACTTGTCTCTGTATGTTATCTTTGTCCTCAAAATCTGAATAGACCGCAATGGAGGCTATGGGTCTGATTGCAATAATTGTGAACTGTTACCTTATTGGCCAATGTGGACAGCTACAACGACTCTTCCCCTGGTTGAGCCCTGAGATGGCCATTGTCTCGGTTGTATTACTAGAGGTAAAAGGAAACAGGAAAAACATATTACTTTTTGGTTTCTTGCAATAAAAACTGCAAGTTGAAAGATGTCTGAATTGTACATTATTAATAAAGTGCATTAAATTTACCGTTACCCTTTCACAGCACTTTGCCATTCTACTCAAATACATAATTCATATTGCAATTCCTGATATTCCGAACTGGGTGGAAGATGAGATGGCCAAGCTTGAATACCAACGGAGGGAAGCCCTCAAGGTAGCACATCAGGCAACACAGTGCACGTTTAGCACGAGCAAACAGTATTTAAATAATTATGTTTATCATTGTCATTTGCCAGAAACATGAACGTCTGGCTCAACAGCACCAGCAGCAGCAACGGAGGAAGACAGAAGCAGAAGAAGAGCATCAAAAATTGGCAGAGGAACTGGCACGACAAGAAAGTGAGCATGACAAGTCAGATCTTGGTGAGGGTGAAGATCATCACCACCACGATAAAAGTACAGGGGGCAAATTCATCACTGGAGAAAAGCTCAAAAGACCCAGTTCTCTTTTAGGCAACAATAATGTGATGAAACTTAAACAGATAATCCCGCTTCAGGGTAAATTCACTTCTACCACTTCTCCCACTAGTGGCGAGGCCAAACTTCCAGGTTTTCTTAAGTTCCTCAAATCTCAAGAGGTGAAAAAAGAAGCAGCTGCAGCAGTTGTGCCAGCACCTGCACATGGGAACCAGGAAAAATCGCAGTCTCCCAACAAATCATTCAACCCAAGCAAACGTTTCAACTTTGGAAAAGACAATTTGTGTACCGGTGCTAGTTCTGATCAGCAACCTAAAGCAGATGATATTTCTAGGGCCAGTAATGCACAACACATAAATCCTGACCAAACCACTTCATCAGAAGAGCTGCCATCTTCTGATACTGAAATGGGTGAGAATACAGACTCTGGTAGTAATCATTTAAAAAAACAATGAATGGTTATACTCAGTATATATACAATATTGAATGTGATACATAACATTTGCTTGAATGTAATAAAAATACCCACGCAGTGATGTAGCTGCATGCCAAAAGATTAATCATTTATATTAATCTGAGTTCTTCATATGCTTCATATCTCACTGAAGGAGGCATGGATCAGTCAGCCCCTGCATGTTAATTTACTTGGGCATAAGAAAGTAAGTTTGAATGAGCGCTGTAATCAGAAAATTTTTAGATTTTCTATTTTTCTACACATTATTTTTTATTACACAAACAGTAAATGTGATATCCTTAACTACTGCATTGTCTTTGCTGATTTTGAACATATGAGTGAGTCCATAATGCAATAAAATAAGGAAATACTGTGAAAATAATATATAAGGTGCATCACAGCCTGTGCACACAGATTACTCCACAGCCCATTTTGTACTGCTGCTTCCGCAATAATATATGCACATCCAATTGCTTTAAAACTGCACTAAACTGTGAAAATAAAATACAATAACTAACATTTTGAAAAACGTCATTTTTTATTTTATTTAGATTCTCGTAAATGATTACTTGTTGGCCAAATGAATGAATTCATTATATAAACATGACAAATAAGAATAAGAAGGATTACATCATGATATTCAATATTTTTATTTAATGAAGTACATATCTGTACAATGTGACATCTTAATCATTTTTCTCATATGACAGCAATTTTAAATATAAACAAAAATCTTGCAACTGATATTTACTGAGAATCACTATTTCAAAGCAACTGTATGATACAGAGTCTCAATGTGTAAGGGATTTTCGTCCTTTGAGCATTCGGCGCAGGATGACTTCGATTCCACTCGGAGTGCTGATTCGTTTGATCCAACCATGGGTCCTCTTGCGTTTGATGTTATTTGGTTGATATTCTGTCCCACGTTTGCCTGTGCGGACCTGCTGATATTGCCAAAGTGGTTGCTGGAAAACACAGGCTCCCTCAGCTTTGGTATTAAGTGTACTTTGCAGGGCAGGTCTCTGGTCAGGTCTGGTCCTTGACAGAACAGAAGAACTGATGGAGCGTAGCTGACTGCAGCTGAAACGGTATGATGAGTATCATTAGTATTTAAATAAGTCATTTAAATAAATAATCAGAGAACTGACATTTTAGTTTGACAATATCTATCAATATTGACTCTGTCATCTTAATGACCAGCTGTATATTTAAGAGCAATGTTCAATGTGTACATTTTTTACATGCATCAGTGTGTACACATTAAAGCACCAATCAAACAGTATGTGTAAATTAGCTATAAAGTAAGTATACTTCAAAAATGACTTGCAGAGCAGCTGTTGACTTAACTTAATTACAATGTTAACAGTTGTGTATACGGGTGATTCTCACGAAACCATTGAAACACCACGGCACTAATGATTTTAGCTTTAAAATGTGTAATATAGTAACATTAAAAAGCATCAGAATTAACACAATACTGTGTTCTACCTTGCACAATGTGTGATTTCAACATAAGAATTTATAATAGTAAATTTGATCTCATTTTCTGCTGAAATTCTCATTACCGCAATGTGTCCGGCTGTGTTTGAACATGGGTTATGTTGTAATTTAATCAAATTAACACAAAAATATTAAGAAAAAAAATAGATGGATGTTTTGCTAGACTACTTTAGATGACAGAACAAATATTTACTGAATATTCATGTATAATAATAATGAAGAAAAATTAGGAAAATGATGTGTCCATGCCTGATGTTCTCATCCTCCGCAATACCTTTTGAGACATTTTGATTATCATTACCGCAACAGATGCTTATAAAATGTTAATTTAATTAATAGAAGCATAATACTTTGATTTTAAATGCATGTGCAAAATCTCCAAATTATGTTCTTTCAGGTTTGTCATGTCATTTTGAAAATATGTCAGTGTTGATGTTTTCTGACTGTTGCGTTAATGAGATTTTTTAGGACTAATTTTTTAAATTATGTTACAAAAAGTGTTAAATGATAAGTAAAAGTTTTTAAATTAATGTTCCCATTTACTCCAGACTTTGTTTTTCAATGTCTGGTGGGAAAAAAAGTTAATTTAAGCAATTTTTACATTTTCATGCTTGACATTTTTAAAACCAAGTTTTCGTGAGAATCACCCATACAGTTTTACATTGCTCTGACTTGACCTGCATGCTGACGAAAAAAATAAAATAAAATATGCTGCATACGTTTAAAGCCTTGCAATGATCTATATTAACTAAATACATCTATTTTTGGATTAATTGTTTTATCTCACTGCACTCATGTGATTGTGTTACAGCGATCTATGTTAAATTTGCACTCATTTTTTTCCCGTAAACACTGTTTTTTTTACTAAACAATGCCTGTATGAGGCTATCCCTGAGCTGCTAGCTAAATACACAAACGGCAAAACCTTCAGCAAACTGTTTTACCAGAGCTTAACTTGGTTGATTTTTAGAATAATGATTGTTTTTACATACCAGGACAAACCATTTACCCCTGAAAACCGCCAAAATGTTCGCAACACGTTCATTTTTACTACAACAAGCTCATTCCATCAATATCGCACCAAAGTCATCGCATGTCGGTCATGTATGACTTTCTCTACTATGCGTTTGGAAGAACTTTTCGAACTACTGCCACCTGAAGGTCAAATATAGAATAACATTTCCGCCAAGGACTTTTTTATTTAATTTGATTTAAAAGCAATGTAATCATGTATGTATTGTTAATATATAGATAACAGCTATATGTTACGACCACTGAGTGAACCTAACTGACAGACTTGGTCCATACTGACTATATTAAGATTTATTCTTCAGCTCAGTGGATTGAGGAAGAAGTGTTGCGGTGCGCGACCGGAAACGGAAGTTTCAGTAAATGTTCTGTTAGCTTCGCCACGCGATAACTACAACAAATCGTCTTACTTAAATTTCATTAACCGTGGTGGTACGACGATTTCAGCTGGCAAGATGTTTAACCGAATGACAAGTTTATGGATGGGTGACGTAAGTACTTCGTTTTTGTTAGGTTTTCTCCGATAATTTAGCGAGAATGTAGGCTAGAGATTTGCAGCATGCAAATGTAGCTCGAAGTTACGCAAGCGGGACCGAAAGGCCGTTAAGTTACTCACAAAACTAGCGAAAACCAGTGAAACAAAAACTAAAATAAAAACACCTTGCATACTGTTTTAAAATGAGTATTTAAGTGGATTGTAAATATCACGCCATCTGGTGAATAGATAAATATATGCTCGAATTATTTACAGGCCTTTCCGCCTTTTCTTTCCGCGTGTCGTATGGTACATAATAACACAAACTAACCTGCATGTCTGCATTATACTTTTAAGGTAACGCATAATAAACAATAGGTTACGATGTAGCAAACTGTAGTTTGTCAGAACTTATATTTAGTTACTTACAGTTAAGTACTGGCGCTGTGTATTGTGACGCAGAACTCAAAACTTTTTCTGTTCTGCTAATGATAAACTAAAACTACCACATATAGAAACATGCTTATATACAGTATATATGCTGTTTACCTGAATAATGCACAGGTCATTAATTCTCCTTATTTGTTTTACAGTTAGACCCATACATGGATGACACTTTCATCAAGCAAGCATTTAGCACTATGGGAGAGACTGCCTACGGAGTCAAAATTATTACACATAGACTTACTGGGTAAGATTTTTACATTTTATTTATGGAGAGGTCTACAACATTCTGATGAGTTCATGTATTGTTAACATCCATGTTAAGTAGATGCTGCTATTTTAAGTATTTTAAATGTTTATTTGCATTGAAAATGGATTTGTCTGTCTTTATTGTTTGTTGTACTGCAATCATAACGTTAGTTTGTTTTTTTCAGAGGGTCTGCCGGATACTGTTTTGTGGAGATGTCAGATGAGGCCAGTGTTGACCGCTGTGTGCAGAGGCTTAATGGGAAACTAGTTCCAGGATCAAATCCGGTAAGATGCTAACCTTGCACCCATTAACGTGTATAGTTTTGGCTTCTATATTTGATTATTCAAATATATCGAGTATTATAGGAAAAAACAACCAGCATGGCCCCCACCTTATACAAACATTAATTATTCCTCCATACAATACTACTAGTGATGGGCAAGTTACAGAGCTCAATTTCTTCCCTAAGGAAGGTGGTTGAGGCGGTTTATAAAATGACTTTTTTTGAAGCTGGTGAATAAACTCTGTTAGGAACTAGCTGACGAATGGGATAAAGCCAGTACTGATTGGTGGAGGTATGTGGAAATAATAATGCTTTTTTAATTGAATAATAACACGCTTGTTAGGCAAATTAAGTCCTTACTACAGTAAATTTATTATATTATTTGCTCAGTATTTTTTTTCTTTTTCAGCCCAGGAAGTTCAAGCTGAATTATGCAACATACGGGAAAAGGCCGGAGCCTGGGTAAGTAAATCTTTCTTTTGTTTCTTGCAGGCATTAAGCAAACCAGCAGCTTTTTTGTTGGTTTATTCACCAAAAGCAAAATATGGGGCGGTTTCCGGGACAGGGCTTATCATATTGCATGTTTTCAGCTGCTATAATTTAAAAACATCTTGCACTAACACACAGTACTGTATAAAAGTCTTAGGCCACCACTACCAGACTTGTTGTTTTAGAAGTTTTAATGTCCATCCATATTTAACTTTCAATTTATTTTATTAAGATACATACAGGAAACATGTACAAAAAATTTAAAAATATACATTTTCAGGACTAAATGTCTTAAGGCATCATTTGTGTTTAATGTGGTCTCTCTTGGCACTAAACACATCTTGAGCGTGTTTAAGCAGAATCAAGTAAAAAGACTTATTTCTTTAAAATGAGAAATTAGGATTTAATTTTATTTAGGTTTAAGAGATCCTGCAGTTTCCTGCTATTGCTCAAGTGGAAGGGGAGTTTACCCTAAAAACTTGACACATCAATTTACATTTTTATAGTTTTTTCCTGTATTTTCTGGATGTATTCTATTAAAGAGACTGAGAAACAATTATATATGATAACTATAACATTGCAAAAACAACAAGTCTAATTCTGGCATGGTGGCGTAAGATTTTTGCACAGTACTGTATTTTAAAATATATCAGTGTCATTGTTTTGTCACAAGATGCACACCAGTATTGTTTTTTGTAAGGTATGTTTGTAAAAACTACTTAAATGTCTACTTAAATGTAACTAAGGCCTAGCCCTGGATTAATCTAAACTCTGTCCTGGAAACCGCCCCTGTATCATCTTACAAAATGCAGAGTTTCTGTCACCTTCATAGTTGATTTTCTTGTTTTCTTTAGCCCCGAATTCTCTGTTTTTGTTGGAGACCTCACATCAGAAGTAGATGACTACCAGCTTCATCAATTCTTTTTGAAAAAATTCCCTTCATGCAAAGGAGGCAAAGTTGTCACTGACCCTTTTGGGAACTCCAAGTACGTAACCTCTTCACTTTTAGATTCATATCACGTAACCTTTCTTGTCTTTTTTTGACAGTTTGACCTACTGATTTGACACACGTGAGGTAGTTAAATCGGATGAGGTTTCCTTTACAAATGCTTGACACCATTTATTTTCAGTCTATACTCTTTACCATCCTCTCCTATTAAGGGCCAGACAATACATGGATGTGATTTGCCAATGTTACAAATCTGCTAAAACTATTGTTTTCCCCATATAGGGTAAGCAAGAGCAACTCAATTGAAGTGATGCTACTTCATGTTAAAAGTAAAAGAGAAGTTTCAGTTTTACAATCAAATTAATTTTTACTTTCTCAATACATATGGAAATATGCATATACTGAATGATGAGGTGTGTGAAGAGTAAGAGAGCAGATGCTAACATATCAAGTCCTTTGAATATCCAGGGGTTACGGCTTCGTGAAGTTTAGTGACGAGAATGAACAGAAGAAAGCTCTTGAGGAGTTCCAGAATGCATCAGGCTTGGGAGGAAAACCCATCAGGATAAGCATCGCTGTCAACAAAGGGTACGCTACATGTGCTTTTACTGTTGGTTTAAAATGTATTAAAGTTTTATGTGACAAGATTTAGACTGTCCTGATCATTTGCCTAGTTGAACCAAACAGTTAACTCAAACTACAATTTTTTTTTTACAGCAACAAAACAAACAGTTACCACAACCAGAATCAAACTTACAACAGCAACTACCAACAGCAATACTATCAACAGCCTTACAACAGTTACTATCCACAATGGGGCTATGATCAGTACAACAGTTACAACTACGGATATAACCCTTATGTCACCCCCCCTCCAGTTCCACAAGGAATAATGCCACCTCCACCTATGCCCCCCATGCCACCTGACATGCAAGGGTCCACAGAGGTATTTTAGCATTTCTGATGTATTCAACCAAAAATGAAAATAATGTCATTAATGACTCACCCTTATGTCGTTTCAGGCTCGTGGGATCTCTGTTCATTTTCGGAACGCAGTTTGGGATGTTTTAGATTTGGTCTGAGAGCTTGTTGACCCTTCATTGAAAATCTAGTAACGGTATACTGTCCATGTCCAGAAAGGTAATAAAAACATCATCAAAGTAGTCCATGTGACATCAGTGGGTCAGTTAGAATGTGTTGAAGCATCAAAAATATGTTTTGCTCCAAAAATTATGACACATGTTGACTTCTCTTCCGCATCTGTTGTGAAGCGCATGCACAAGACTGAAGACACGTGACTGCAGTGAAGCCGATGATGTGTTATCCATCTGACATGTTTGCGAAGTTGGATTTTTTTTTCAAACTTACAGTGTGCGTCTTCCTTAGACTGTAAACGAAACCTGGGTGCACAAAAAAAAAACCAGCTGGGGCGCACCAGATAACACGTCAGCCGCGTCGTACGTCATCCACGTCACTGCAGTCACGTGACCTCAGTCTCACGCATGGGCCCCACAACAGACACGGAAGAGAAGACAATACTAAATAGTCGTAAGTTTTGTTATTTTTGGACCAAAATGTATTTTCGATGCTTCAACACACTCCAACTGACCCACCGATGTCACACGGACCACCCCGATGACGCTTCCACTACCTCTATGGACATGGACAGTGTACCGTATGTGGATTTTCAATGAGGGGTCAACAGGCTTTCGGACTGGGTATGAAACATCTTGAACTGTTTTCCGAGGATGCATGGAGGTCTTGCGAGTTTGGAACGACATGAGGGTGAGTCATTAATGACATTTTCATTTTTGGGTGAACTATCCTTTTAACAGTAAATAGTACACCAAGCGCTACAAGAACATTTTTTAATTTCTAATTCCAAACCATATCTTGTTTCTTTTTTTGCCTTAGCAATCACATGATGCAACTGAGGAGGTTGAGGAGGACCCTGCTGAAGGTTATTATTGTTTACGTTGTTTCTTTAGAGAACTAATTACTAACTTATTAATTATCATATGCCCACACATCAATTACCAATCAAGACATTCCTAATAGAAATATTCTTATGTGCTGTCTGTTGTTGTTCTTCCTCAGATCCAAACCCACATGTGGATGTGGACATGTTAAACAAGGAGTTCATGGAGCGCAGTGAAGAGCTTTATGATTCACTAATGGATTGTCACTGGCAGGCACTGGACAGTGTCACATCTGAAGTTTCTGTGATGAATGGCTACTGACTTTCTGGACGGAGCACAGTTCAGGATTATGATACTTTCTGAAGAAACATGCCTTTTTATACAGCAAGTTCTGTTCACATTCATTCAGACTTTTTCTACCCAGCAGGCAAAATGTTTCTTTTCATGCGTGTCCATCATATTTGCTTTTTCCAAAGTGAAGTAGTTGAGATTTTTTTTGTAAAGAATATTTTTATTTTAGTAGGGATGGAAAGAATCTGTTTCATTACTAGTGACATTTTAACCAGGAGCATCGCTTCTTGCCTTATTAAAAATTTTCAGAAATTTGCAGTCACTGCTCATGTATAAAGCATGTTTTGTGGATGTTAATCTTATGTGGTCCAAATAAGAATATCTTTGAAATATCCCCCATTTTGATAAAAGACCATTGATGGTTTTGAAAGCATAGCTCAAGATGTTTTCTTTTTTTGACACCAGCCTAAAATTGAATACCACCCATATACCAGTTAATGCCTGGAAAGGATTACTACATGGTAAAGTGAACCTTTGTCATTTGCAAATGTGGGCCTAAATTAATCACAAGTTTCGTATTTAAGCATAAGCTTTTCAGAAATTTTGTTGGTATTTTTGTAATAAAACAGTTTGAGATTGTCAATGATAAACCTAATAAATTGATGTGAAGTCTCACTTGTATCTGTTTTGTGCTTTTATTTATCAAGTCAGTTTTTGGTTGAAACACGTAAATCTGGAGAACATGAGTCCAACAGCCTTTCCTTAGTTGCTCACTTCAGCATTAGTTTCACCGTATTCCTTGTGTGTCTCATCCTGTTTGCTCTGTGTAGACAGAAGTCCCACCCCTGGCCTTCCAGGGCAGTACCAGCTAGGTCCAAGTCGGTACCAACCCTGGTACAATACTCTCCAGCTCAAACAACCCAGAGCACCTCCCAGAAGCTGGGTAGGAAACTGTGGGAAATAAGCCAGCAAGCATAGAAGCAGGAACACCCAGAGACTCAACAGCAGGATGCAGAACAGGAAGAGGATGCGCAGTGGGGCTCCAGAGGGTCCACCCAGGCTCAGGTAGGGCCCAAATACAGCGGTCTCCTCAGCTAGAAGCAGACAGCACAAACACAGCAGGAGGGCATCTTCAGACACTTCATAACCACGCCACAACATGCCGGAGCGGATGCAGACCTCCTTTGTTTCACCTTCACGTAGAAGCAGGAGCGGTTGACCGTCTCCATTACTCCCTGGAGCCAGCTCGAGAGTGGAGCTGAGGGGCTCGTAACAATTCCCAGTGGCGTTCTCCAACAGACAAAGCAGTTTGCGAAAGCTAATCCATAGCCCGCCTGCCACAGCTAGCCGAGAAAGGTGTCGTAGTGAAAGTGTGAGCGAACGGCGTACAGTGAAAGAGAGGACGAAGACAAAAGAGCCAACAAAGATACAGGTCCAGCCCCAACCTGAGCGCAGGAAGACCCTGAAAATAGATAATAAGTGTTCATTAGTAGTGAACCCAATGTCTGATATTTTTTTAGATAAGAATGAGCCATTTTTTTTGTGCATTACTGTGCTGCTTACCTGTAGAGAAAATGACTCCTCTTTCCAAAGACACTGTATTGGGAAACCCATAGACTCAGGAGGGGCCCAAACAAAAGCAATCCTGACAGCAGCAAATGAAAATGGCGTCGAAATGATGCATTGCCAAGTAGTCCAGCTGCCAGGTCAGTAATGACCACGAGCAAAGCGTTAAGAAACATTTGTGTTGTGACCTCAAACAAACCCGCAAACTAAAGATAGTTGTTACTATTGGGGTCCAAATTCTGTCTGAATCCTACAGAAAATATAGATGCAATGACTTCATGCACGCTTTCAAGCTGTAATCTTATCCGATGACAATCAGAAGATTGTGTAAATGGCTCCAACTTGTTACTTGCATGACGTTTCAGATCAAAACACCTTCATACGATCTCTATTCTGGATATGTCTGTCATGCATATGCTTCGGTAGTTACAAAGATTGCATGTTTTCTCATCTTACATTCTGTGTCCTCTAACCTTCAGGAGATTTCCACACCCTATATCTGTCCTCAGATCTGTCACTGTCCAGGAATCTGGGAGCACTTCCTCTCTTTATGTGCTTACAGCCAACAACTTCCGTTAGTCTTTGCATCCAGGAGAAATGAAGTCCTGTTCATTCCATATTCTTTATATCCACGAGTCTTTCGTTTCTCTAGCAGCACTTTGCTGCTTTGGTGCTCTTGCACATGGCCCACTCACTCCACCCCCTCAGAACAGAAAAAGCAGTGTTGTCGCCTTCTGTATGTTCAGGCTGGCGGGTGTCATGTTGCAATTGGAAAGTTGTCATCTAAATGCTTTGCAATTGTATTGCTGCTAGAGAAAAAAAAGCATGCACTGGCACACAATGCCCTAAACATGAAACAATAACAGCTGATATGGACTTTTCAACATCTCACACAGACACAGTGCTAAGATCTCTCTAGCACTGAATGAATATACAATAGTGCACTTTTAAAGCTCACTGCTGTATAATGCCTCTACATGCTATGTACAGTTTCTGGGGTGCCATAATTAGACATAACCTTTGTGGTGTATCTGCATCCCCCTCTGCTGCTTACTCCATTCTTAGTATCAGCTGTTGGTGGACCTGTCACTGCCAATCATTCAGTAACCTTATAGCCTTAACTTTTACACTAACTGCATTATCTTCCTTGTTCTGTAAAACACCCATCAAGTCTTTTGTCTTTTAATAGTATTATTGCCAGATAAATGTAGTGTCTTTGGTACTTGTTTGATGTGCCACACAATGTAGTGGTTTAGTAGTCATTTTTTACTGTTATAAGGGAAAAGGTGACCCTGTCTGTGAAAACCTACTGTATTCTACAAAAATCATCATAATGTAAAGAACATTCTGTGAAAATACAACATTTATATCTTTAATATTGATGGTGCAAGGTCATTTCAAAGATTGAAATCAAACTTTGATGCTCCTTCATAATTAGATTATGAGACTTTAACCTGGATTTCACAGACTGGATCACATGTAAATGCCCTTTTACAGCACATTCATTCTTGATATAAATTAAACAAATATGTCAGATAAAAAACTACATTTACATAATTTTTGCGATTCTCTCAAGGATCCCTAACTTTTAAATCACAATTGCTAAATTGTGCTTATGGATTAAGGTGATGCTGAAAGGGGGAAAATGGCCCTTCAAATAACATACCAGTCATGGTATCTTGTGCAATGACGCCCCCTGGTTTTCAAGCTGTATATTCACTGAGACCAAATAAAATTGGATATCAAAAGTTGTGCTTTATCTTGCACTCTTTACATACAAAATATGTATTTTTTGAAAGGGTACAACCCCGGTGACAGCTTTTATTTATTTCTAAGTGTATAAAATCAGAACTTAAAAAATAAAAAAGATTTCCAGAGCATTAAAGGAATAGTTCACAAAAAAAAAAAAATTGTCATTTAATCACTCTCATGTTGTTACAAACCTGTATACATGTCTTTGTTCTGGTGAACACAAGGGGAGATATTTTGAGAAATGTTTGTAACCAAACTGTTCGTGGACCCCATTTACTTCAGTATTCATTTTTTCCTACTATGGAAGTCAAGGGGATCCACGAATGTTTTGGTTACAAACATTCCTCAAAATATCTACCTTCGTGTTCATCACAGTGTTGTTTTTGGCAGCCCTTTTAGTTTTAGTCTTAGTCTTTTGGACAAAAATGCTTTTTAGTTTTAGTCACATTTTAGTCGAAGAAAACACAAAAAAGCTTGTAAAGTTTTAGTCGATGAAAACGCAAAAAGGTTTTAGTCAAGTTTATGTCAATTTTAGTAAAATTTGTCTTTAACAAATGAATTTAAGTTAAAAAGTATTGGAAATGGGCTTGGGTTTGACAAGTAGATACAGTTGAAACCAGATATTTACATACACTTCAGAAAAGAACACAAAAACTTTTATTTCTTTATTGTCATACATTCAATCAGAGTAAACTTTTTCTTTTTTAGATTAATAAATATTAACATATTTTTTGCATTTGTTAAATGTCAGAAACGCCAGAGGGAGAATTTTTATTTATTTTTCTTCTCACTTTCATCCAAGTCAGAAGAATACATACACTTCCTTAGTATTTGGTAAAAATGCCCTGAAAGTGTTTCACTTGGGCCAAACGTTTAGGGTATCCTTCCACAAGCTTTCTACAATACAGAATTTTGGCCCACTGCTCTTGACAGAACTGGTGTAACTGGGTCAGGTTTGTAGGCCTCTTGCTCACACTCGCCATTTCAGTGCCGCCCACAAATTTTCTATGGGATTGAGATCAGGGCTTACCAATACCTTGTTGTCCTTAAGCCACTTTGTAACTAATTTGGAGGTGTGCTTGGGGTCATTGTCCATTTGGAAGACCCATTTGCGCCCAAGCTTTAACTTTCTTGATGATGTCTTCAGATGTTGCTTCAATACATCCACATAACTTTCTTTTCTTATGATGCCTTTTATTTTGTGAAGTGCACCAGTCCCTTCTGCAGCAAAGCAGGCCCACAACATTATACTATCACTGCCATACTTCACAGTTAGGATGGTGTTCTGAGGCTTCAAAGCTTTGCCCTTTTTCCTCCAAATATACCATTTATCATTATGGCCGAACAGTTCAATTTTTGTTTCGTCAGACCACAGGACATGTCTCCAAAAATTAAGATTTTTCCCCATGTGCAGTTGCAAACTGTATTCTGGCTTTTTATGGTGGTTTTGAAGTAATGTCTTTCTCCTCCCAGAGCAACCTTTCAGCTCATGGCGATACAGAACTAGTTTACTGTGGATAATGACACTGTCTTACCAGTTTCAGCCAACATCTTCACAAGGTCTTTTGCTGTTGTCCTGGGGTTGAATCGCACATTTTGCACCCAAAAACATTCCTCTCTGGGACTCAGAAGCTGTCTACTTCCTGAGAGGTATGATGGTTGTACATTGCCAGGTTTTTTATGCTTGCATAAAGTTGTCTGAACGGATGAACAAGGGGCCTTTAGGCATCAGGAAATTGCACCTAAGGATGAGCCTAACTTGTGGAGGTCCACAATTCTTTTCCTGATGTCTTGGTGGATTTCTCTTGATTTTCACATGATGTCAAGGAAAGAGGCTCTGTGTTTGAGGTGTGCCTTTATATGCATCCACAGGTGTACCACCATTAACTCAAATGGAATCAGTAAACCTATCAGAAGCGTCTTAAGCTCAGAATGGAATCATCTGGAGTTTTTTGTTTTGTTTAAAGACACAATAAACTTAGCGTATGTATACTTCTGACTTTGATGAAAGTGATAAGAAAAATACATAAAAATTCTCCCTTGCTCGATTCTGACATTTAACAAATGCAAAAAATATGTTAATATTTATTGATCTAAAACAGAAAAAGTTTACTCTTGTTGAATGTATGACAGTAAAGAAATAAAAGTTTTTGTGTTCTTTTCTGATGTGTATGTAAATATCTGGTTTCAACTGTACATGTAAAACCTTAAGCTTCCCATGAAATGTGTCACAAGCCGATTGTCGAGTAAAATTGAATGAATGATGTGTTAACAGTGACTTGTTAGTTACCTTTAAAAAAAATATTAGTGTGATGAGCCTTCAGGTGCTGCTTGAAGTTGATGGTATTCTTTCCACCTAGTTTGTGGCCACATTTACCGTCGTCTCCCAATATGCATTCCGTTTTTCTTTCTGATGGATTATACTGAAAGTATGTCTATAAATCATCTCGTCGTTTCCGTTTATTGCCGTCACGGTCCTTCAAACTCGCCACTGCCACAGGTGTGTTGTTGTTGTGCGGAATCTTGTGCGCGGCATGGCGGCAGCCGGGTGCCAGGGATGGGCAGTATTTCAAATACATGTATTTAAAATACGTATTTGAAATACAAAATAGTATTTTGTATTTTGTATTTTAAAGCCTTTGAAAAAAATGAAATGTAATTTGTATTTAAATACATTTAAGATGAGTATTTTTGTATTTTTAAAATACTCAAAATACTTTGAGCCAGTCAACCAGTCAGGGTGCTGTTTTCATGCATCAACTAGTTCAGACCAGACACCAGAGTTCAGGTAAGTTAAGCAAATATATCTGTGCAGCTTTTAGTGGGAAATAATTAAAATGTTGGAGTAGGAAAAAAAGCAAGGGCGATTGAATTATTGGGTGTGATGTGATTTGTGTTATTATAACTGTCGCGAAAGGAAATTCAAATTCACACTTGCACGTTGGCAGGCAGTTGCACGTTGCATGACTGAGACAGAGTGTGGAACGCTGACAAATAGGCCTACACTTTCGACTTAAAGGAAAACCACCATTTTTTAATATTTCACAATGTTCTTACCTCAACTTAGACAAATTAATACATAACTATCTATTTTCAATGCATGGAGGAAGAGCACTTAGTTTGCAGCATTTTGACCTCAGCGCGCAATAACATCTTTACAGGAGTGATGATGTTACTGCGCCAGAGGTCAAAGTGCTGCAAACTAAGTGCTCTTCCGCCATACAATATAGTCATTATTCACTTAAAAATGACGTTTTATTTTTTGCCACCATACTCTCTCGTGTAACTACTCATGTAACAGTCTTTGAATGGGGAAAACACGGAAGTGTTTTGTGGCTTCTAAATTCTTCCCTGTTTAGATCCTAAGGAATAAATGCGATTAGGCTAAATGCTAACACATTCATGACACGCTGTGCAAAGATGAAGTGCACATATTGAAAAAAGATAGGCATGTATTCATTCATCTAAGTTGAGGTAAGAACATAGTAAAATATTGAAAAACTGTGGTGTTTTCCTTTAAAGGCCCTTTCACACGTGATGCGGCAAGTGGTGAAATCAGCACACAGTTGCTGCTTTCTTTTTAGCTTTGTGCAGTTGAAGCCTTGTTTACACTTTTGCAATTCGCATGGCTCTACTCTACGGTGTGAACCTGCGGCCTCCTCAGTAAACCTAAAAGACTTTTATGCTTGACGTGCTCTCCGTTGTATAATTCTGTGAAATGACAGAGGGCGACTCTTGAGTAACTGTTCTCAAAACGATCAAAAAGCAGCGATGAGAGAAAGTAGATTGCCGAATAATTTTTCAAACACTCGTCTCGTGAGAAGTAAATACGTGGATTTCTTCACATATAAACTGTTTAGGTTGTGGGTCGACGACACATGAAAAAGATTTTATGATGTTTTTATGACACATGTCATGAATATGAAGGAGATTTTATGGACCTTTATGACAACTGTCATTAAGTGTCATTTGTTCAATTTTGTAATTTTTATTGCAAAGATGTGGCATTTGTTGAGATGTCTTTATGACAACTTGACATTAACCCATACATCATAACTTGTCATGACAACTTGACATTAACCAAGACAAAATAACTGACCACTGTTACACAAATCTACCAGTGATACAAATTGAATTTGTCATTAAAATGTCATTAAGTGTTAATACTCTGTTAAATAGTTTTATACGGTAACAGCATCATGAATATTCTTCAGTTCATAATGTTTATTTGACCGAGTATTAATAATATTTGACATAGTATCAACACTTAATGACTTTAAATCACAGTTTAATGTAACGTTAATCCACAAAGCTAGGTAGTTTGTTAAGTTTGATAATTATTGTTTATGATTTATAACAACAAGTTGTGTTGTATTGGTTTATGTGTCAAGTTGTCTTAACAAAGATATCTCAAACAATGTCATATTTCCATTAAAAATTACATAATTGAGTAAATGACACTTAATGGCAGTTGTCATAAATGTGCATAAAATCTTCTTCATGTTCATGACACGTGTCATGTCATGATTATGAAGGTGTCATGTCAGGCTTATGCACACCCCTTCAAGTAAAGTGTTACCAAGTTTTTTTTCTAGTTTTTTTATTTCCTACAGGGCAGGGGAAAGCTATACGTAAAATAAAATGAAAGTTTCTAAGCAGTTTCACACATCTAAATGCTTTTTGTCATGCAGAAATAGACCCAGATAGATTTCAGCATAATAGGGATACTTGCACTGAATCACCAATTTCACATGTATTTTGTGTATTTTCACAATACAAAATACTGTATTTGTATTTAAATACATTTTTCCTCACAGTATTTTGTATTTGTATTTAAATACATTTTTCGACACAGTATTTTGTATTTGTATTTGAAATACATTTCCATGTATTTATGCCATTCTCTGCCGGGTGCTGGGCGTAGCCAAAACACGGATAGGAAGCGGCAGCTTTGCTGATACTTTTTAGCTAAAAACAAGACAGATTTCACACAAAATAGGCAGAAATGACATGTATTGTGAACGTCAGACTTATAATCATTTTCGTTCCATCTCGTCTCGTCAACGTAAACTCAAAAGCGTCATGTTTTCTTCACCTTAGAGCCATTTTTAGCTAGTCATCGTCACGTTATCATCATAAAAAAAGGTGCGTCAATTAAATCATTTCGTTATCGTAATCGTTGACGAAAACAACACGTCTGTAACAAAATGAGGGTGAGTAAATGATGACAGAAATTTTCGGGTGAACTATCCCTTTAGTTCAATAGACAGTGAAACATATTTATAATAGCAACATACTAATGACAGTAACAATACAGTATGTTCACCATAAAATGATATTGAAAAAGTGTCTTCTAAAAATTGGCAGTAGGTCTGAGAGTTGTTTTTTATTTCCATTTTCATCTTTAATAGTACCTGTCTGTGCCTGCCTGCCTGTAATGTAGAAGACACATTCTTCAAGCAGTGGTACAGGAAAAAGTTTGCATCTTTCAAGAAGACTGATTATTTTGTAAGACAACGCTCCATCACATACATCACAAGTATTTTTTATTGTTTTATTAATTTTTTTGTAAATGTAGAGTTTGTTTATTATTCTCACTTTAAAAGTTGAAAAAAAAACAAGTGAGATGGTAAAATCTTTGTTTTTCATTTAGTTGCCTAATAATTCTGCACACTAATAGTTGCCTAATAATGATGTACATAGAAATATTCTCTTAATAAAGCCAAAATTTCACTTTTACTACTTAAATGTTCAGGTTTGAGGGTTTGTGAACATTTTGAATTGACCAAGAGCACTGTAGTTGTACAATAACAAAAGTAATCCTCAAAAATACAACTTGCCTAATAATTCTGCACTCCCTGTATAGTTTTTCAATATGGCGGAACGACATGGAAGCCTCCTTTGACACCAATGAGGACATATTTATGAATAAAGACATTGATTTTGACTAAAAAAAAATACTTAACAGACTACACATTGTCTCTTTAACCTAATGTTATGATTTGTTTGAAGCTGGGGTGACCAGAAAACGTGTGAAAAATGTAATTTCAAGATGCCATAGACAGACAAATGTTAATTTGTGGTTGGAAAAAAAATCGAATATGATGTTATCTGCATATTTAAACATCACACATTTCAAAAGTGCATACTTGTAAATGAATTGAGTCACTGTGTCAGTCTCATAGAATGAGCAGAATGTCTGTGGTTTGTCAGCTGCCCGTGAGTCTTTAAATAGCAACCCCACCTCTTTTAGTTCTAGAAGATAAAAAACTCATCATGCTATCCAATCCTTACAATATGCAAGTATAGACAGCTTATTTTTTTAAATGTTGTATCAGTTGACTCCAGTTTTACTTAATTATTAAACCATATAAATCAGTGTCCTTGTGTTTAAAAAGGTATAGAAATGGTGTTAACATAAAATCAAAGGGGCGGAGATTATCTTAAACCAGAACTATTCCTTAGTTTTATTAGGAAATGTAACTAGTTTTAACAAACATGTCTTAACACTTGTGTGCATTTTGAAGAAAAAATAAAGGGCACTGATGTATTTTAGGATATGTCAGTGTAAGTTGCTTTCAGTTTGGACAGTTCTTACTTTTGAGTCTAGGACGAGTCTAATCCCTGTCTGGGAAACCCCCCCAAAAAGTTTATATATTGCAGTGGTCCAATATTCTGTAGCTGAGTCAAACACACAGGGGTGGTTTCCCGGACAGGGCTAATTCTGGTCCCAGACTAAAATGCATGTTTGAGCTGCCTTAAAGGAATAGTCTACTCATTTTCAATATTAAAATATGTTATTACCTTAACTAAGAACTGTTGATACATCCCTCTATCATCTGTGTGCGTGCACGTAAGCGCTGGAGTGCGCTGCGACGCTTCGATAGCATTAAGCTTAGCCCCATTCATTCAATTGTACCATTTAGAGATAAAGTTAGAAGTCACCAAACACATCAACGTTTTTCCTATTTAAGACGAGTAGTTATACGAGCAAGTTTGGTGGTACAAAATAAAACGTAGCGCTTTTCTAAGCGGATTTAAAAGAGGAACTATATTTTATGGCGTAATAGCACTTTTGGGAGTACTTCGACTCGCCTGAAAAGTCCGCTCCCCTTCTCCCTCTCATAATGGGAGAGGGAGGGTGTTAGTGCGCCGAGTCGAAGTACTCCCAAAAGTGCTATTACGCCATACAATATAGTTCCTCTTTTAAATCCGCTTAGAAAAGCGCTACGTTTTATTTTGTACCACCAAACTTGCTCGTATAACTAGTCGTCTTAAATAGGAAAAACGTTGATGTGTTTGGTCACTTCTAACTTTATCTCTAAATGGTACCATTGAATGAATGGGGCTAAGCTAAATGCTATCGAAGCGTCGCAGCGCACTCCAGCGCTTACGTGCACGCACACAGATGATAGAGGGATGTATCAACAATTCTTAGTTAAGGTAATAACATATTTTAATATTGAAAATGAGTAGACTATTCCTTTAATTTATAAACACCATGTACTGCCAAAGCCTACAATATATCAGTGCCATTGTTTTTGGTCTCAAGATGCACACGATTATTGTTTTTTGTAAGGTTTGTTTATAAAAAAATACTTATGTCCTAATATAACTAAGGCGTAGTGCTGGACTAATCTAAACCCTGTCCGGGAAACCGCCCTATAATGTCTATAAGCGTTTTTGCACTTCACAAACATATTTATTATATATTTGCAGCTTTATGCCTCATAATGTGAAGTAATTTATAAAAATGTACAAATGTTTTCTGTGATTTACAGGGTCATTACTATAATAAATCAACGAAAACTGTCATATTTTATAGTAAAGCTCTTAAACCTTATGGCTTAAAACATTAACAAGATAATTGAAGATCATTGCGCTTCATAACTACATTTAAAATATGTTCTTATGATACCCGTCGGTTCTCTTGAGCGATCAGTTCAGACATCTCTGGCACTTACCTCTAATCCTCTGTTAAAGCTTGATTGACATCCAGGGCAGCTGCCTGTCTGTGTGTGCTCCGCCCTGCCGCCATCCACTACACAGATGCCCAGCATCATACAATCAGTCACGTAGCACGCATTGCATTGTTTCAAATGCTAGACACTAAAGACGAATAAAGAAAATGTATTTTAATCTTGTTTGTTGAAAATAGTACTTGAAGATATGAAATCAAAGCTATGTAAACACAGTGTAATGCCGAGGTCACTTCCATTATATGTTAATATCCATACAAAACCTCTTGACCTCAGACAGCACTTTCATTTAAACAACTCTTTCAGTTCTGATCTATATTAAGCATTCAATAGACAATGTGCTAATAAGAGACATTTGCACTATTCCAACGGTGCTCTTTGCGCTCTCAAACATCCTGTTTATTAAATGAGGGTTGGAATTGTTATGACAACCTGTTATCCTGCCACTTTCATTTGGAAATAAATAGCAGGACTGTTTGACAGCTATGCATTAGTAGGCTATTGTGTTGTGCATGGTGAGTAACCATAAGACCTCTCAGGAATGCTAAATGCTCTTATGGCTAATAGCCCCCAAATGTATGTTACCTTTAGCGCCTAGTTATCCAATGCACGAAGCTGTCAGCCACTCAACAACTACTTTCTTATTGAAACCGGAGTAATGGGAATGCTCGCATATTGCAATTCCTTTTTCCGATTTCAGATACATACTTATAAAGTCAAAATATACATTCTTAAAAATAAATATGCTACAAAATGCCATACAAAAAATATTTTTGGCTGCATGGTTCCATAAAGATCCTTTTGAGAAACTATCAGTGTTGGGAAAAGTTACTTTTAACTCTTTCGCCGCCATTGACGAGATATCTCGTCAATCAATAGAAAACGCTTTCCTGCTAATGACGAGTATTTCCGGCTTTTATACCGCTATTATCCACCAGGTCGATTATCCGCAACTTTTTAAACCCGGAAGTATTGCCCTATGGCAAGCAGCTGCATGTCTGTGTCTGTTTTAAAGATCGCTCTGAATGGGATCTCTATGAAAAGTCCGTCACAAAAATGGAATTATCTCTGCTTTTTGCTCAAAATTTGGTGTTTTTGCAGAAACATACCCATATTCAAAAGCTGATTATAAAAGAACTACTGAAGGTAGTTTTTTTGAAAGCAGAGGATCTGTTCTTTCATTTGGTATATTGTATGTTTATATATTTAAAGAAGAATTTTTTTTGGAAGGCATTAACGAAAAACGCTGGCTGGCAACTTTTTTTAAAAAAACGCTGGCGGCGAAAGAGTTAAAAGTAATGCATTACAATATTAAGTTACTCCCCCCAAAAAGTAACTAATTGCGTTACTTAGTTACTTTTCATGGAAAGTAATACTTACGTTACTTTTAAGTTACTTTTGCGTTACTTTTTCTTATTTGGCTAAGCTTGATCTCTTTGCAGGTGTTTTTTTATGATTGAGAAGTTCTGCATTCAAAAATTGCATATTTCGGTCGCAAAAATGTCAAGCTATGGCTTGCCAACCTTGTTTCTGACTCAAACTGTTCCCGCTTAGACACACACATAGAGTGTGTAATTTTATATGTTCAGCTTAATTCAGTATATTCTTATTTTTAAATCAAAATGAAATATAACTCACATTACTTTAAAAAAAAGTAACTTAAATATTAATGTGAACATTTACAAAGTAATGCGTTACTTTACTCGTTACTTCGGAAAAGTAATATTATTACGTAATGCATGTTACTTGTAATGCGTTACCCCCAACACTGGAAACTATACAGCCAAAAAAAAAAATTTCTATGGCATATAGCATGTTTATTTTTAGTGTATGCAACAGGCCAACACGCATATCGCTGATATGAGTTTTGCCAGAGAACTTGTCACAGACAACTCTTGACAGGAACAAGGTCAAAGTGTTGAAAGGGCTATCTTGTGAACATACTGGGTTGAATGGGAATCTACTGCATTGTGCCGACCCTTGATAACCCCAGGCAATGAGACCTATCACTACCCACACATCACTGGACACTTCACAATATATATTTTGAAATTTACACCAATGTCAGATTTAAAATAAACCAGCCAAAAAGGCAAGATGTTTTTTAGTTTTAGATGCAGCATTTGTCGTGTCTTGTTCACAGAAAGCAACAATAATTAGTTAAAACAGATCGAACATTTAATGTATATAGCAAAAATCTCTCTCTTTGCCTATTCAAATTACTATATGATAAACAAAAGTGCAATGAATGTGACCTTGTGCTTCCTGAGCGGTTTGGTAAACACAGACAGCAGTCAGTGTGTCTCTTGCATATAGACTTTGTGATGCTGACAGGATGGAGCATGGGACAAAACTAAAGGCCTTGGCTTTATTTGACCACAGTATCAGCTTAGTGCATACTGCTCACAGTCTGATCTTTAGGAAAGGTTGGACGCTCATGCTGTCCTGCACCATAACAAACTTGCAGATAAGAAAGAGATAAAGGGGGCAAATTAATGGGTGAGTGATAGGTGAAGGGCCAAAGACATGGAGAATATGTATTCCTGTGACTAAGAGGAGAAATATTCAGTATTCCTGGCCATCAGCCCGACCTGTCACAATGGCGCACCTCTGGATAGCAGGGCACTAAAGATTGGCTTGTTTAGAGTGTCTAATGAGTGCTTATACTGGGAGGTGGCTCATAGGTCAGCGTGTCCTTGGCCTTATAGGGTTAGGGCAATAGAGGTTATATATCCCATCTCTGCCATTGTGCTGAATCTCGGCCGACGCTGTGGTTTACCTGTTTTCGTGTAAGTTTTTCCTTTTCATTCCTCTAGCTGTGCTATATAATCACTATAATTTGTCATTATTACTTATACTGATGGGTTGTATTTTCTTTGTATTTTAGGTGCAATCGAGAAAACCTTGGTAAATGCTACCATAACATGTTAATAAATAAATAAATACATACATTGAAAGTTGTAAAAATTTTACATCCTTACATTCTCTTTCTTTCTTATTAAGGAGTCACTATGGGTGATGCTGAGATGTCTGTATTTGGGGCCGCTGCCCCTTACCTGCGGAAGTCGGATAGGGAGCGTCTGGAAGCACAAACCAAAATCTTTGACTTGAAGAAAGAATGTTTTGTGCCGGATACCGTAGAGGAGTTTGTTAAGGCCACCATCATAAGTCGGGAGGGTGACAAAGTCACTGTGGAAACAGAGGGAGGAAAGGTCAGTTAACAAATAACAACTTATGTATCAATAATCATCTAAAGCAGGAGTTCAGATCTTTGTCCAACACTTTTTGTTAGCTGAACCCTTATATCAAAAATTATTTATTTAAAATAGATCAATTTTTTTAATAATGCTCAATTTCAAGTAATTTAATACATTTTGGGATGATTTCCCGGACAGGGTTTAGAATAATCCACGAGTAGACCTTAGTTATATTAGGACATTTAGTTTTTACACAAATACCTTACAAAAACACCTTGAGACAAAACAATGGCACTGACATATTTTAAGTTATTCTGATTGGTTGAGAAATGATTCATTGGTATGCATTATTTTTTGATAAACGCACACATAACCTGTCCAAAGTCTTAAAAATAACCACCAGACCAATGTCTGTGCTAATTGTGGTATAAGCAGAATAATTGACTCCTTTAAACTATTTGAAAATAATGCACACCCGCGGTGTAACGGCACGATGCAAATCTTGGGTGTGCATTATTTTTGAACAATTCAACGGCCTGTCGTCAATTATTCCTTACCCATGTCAGTGCAAGCTGATTTCATTTAGGACAACTCAAACAAGAATTTTAGTCTTGGACTACACTTAAGACCTGTCCGGGAAACTACCTGTCCGGGAAACTGCTGCTTTGAGTTCATGTTATTACTTAAAATTACGTTTTACATTTAGGGGCAGTTATATCTCAACATATTTCAGTGCCATTGTTTTGTATCAAGATGTGCACCAGTATTGTTTATTGTAAGGTTTGTTTGGAGAAACCACTTTAATGTCCCAAAATAACTTAGGCCCATTATTCTAAACCCTGTCTAGGAAACTGCCCCGGTTTTATTGTTTAATATTTGCTGTCTTACAGACGGTCACTGTCAAAGACAGTCAGGTTATGCAGCAGAATCCTCCAAAATTTGACAAAATTGAAGACATGGCAATGCTGACCTTTCTGAATGAACCTGCTGTGTTGTATAATCTCAAAGAGCGTTATGCAGCATGGATGATCTACGTAAGTATACCGGACTTTTAGCTGCTGCTCAAACTTTTTCGTTTCTATTATTATTACTATTATGTTGATCTATTATTAACACATCTGTTCTCCAGACCTACTCAGGGCTGTTCTGTGTCACTGTCAACCCGTACAAGTGGCTGCCGGTGTACAATCAGGAGGTGGTTAACGCCTACAGAGGAAAAAAGAGGGCTGAAGCTCCTCCCCACATCTATTCCATCTCTGATAACGCCTACCAGTACATGCTAACAGGTCACAGTCAAATATAATTAAACAATATAACAACTTAAATAATACCAAGAGACAAAACAACAATTGACATTTCTGCTATTTTGTATTTGTCCAGACAGAGAAAACCAGTCTATTCTCATCACGTAAGCAACAACGATGCACACCATACACAGATCTATACACTGTAAAAAAAACTTTGCTGCCTTAAAATTTTTTTGTTGAATCAACTTAGATTTACAAGTCATGTCAACAGAAATGAGTTGTCACAACTTACAAAATATAGTTGAGAAAAGTCAACTTAATTTTATTAGTTATAACAACTCACCTGTAGTTATAACAACTCATCTCTAGTCAAGATAAATAATAATAAGTTGAAATTACTTGGAAAAACCGAGTTGATTCAACAAAATATTTTAAGGCAGCAAAGTATTTTTTACAGTGTAATAACAGTACATTAACTATTTACCTTTCCATATGGAAAACGATTGATTATGTATTAAGTTTTATTAAGAATATGCATGTACTTAAATGAATTAAAATAATATTTGACCACTGCACCTTGCAACTTCAGGCCACTTCATGTTAACTTTTTAATCGGATAATCTATGTATAATGGTTATGTCATTCATTTTTGTGATAACACATGACCCTAGGGGAGAATCTGGTGCTGGGAAGACTGTGAACACTAAAAGAGTCATTCAGTACTTTGCCAGCATTGCAGCAAGTGGAGGGAAAAGGGATCAGAGCAAGGTAGATAACACATCTTATGATGTATTTAAAAAAATCTACTAACAAAATTGTATACTTGACCTTTTTCTTTTTCTAGGGAACCTTGGAGGATCAAATTATCCAGGCTAACCCTGCCTTGGAGGCCTTTGGTAATGCTAAGACCATCAGAAATGACAACTCATCAAGATTTGTAAGTGAATGCCATTTTTCTAAAACAAATTCATAGAGCACAAATCAAATCATTTTAAATTTTTAAATTTTTAATACCGAATTTGTCTTTAGGGAAAATTTATTAGAATTCACTTTGATACAAGAGGGAAACTGGCATCTGCAGACATTGAAACGTGTATGTTATATCCTACTTGATCAAATAAAAATATTGTACTGAATCATTAATGTAAAATTGTGATACTTTATAAAATACATTACACATTTATAAGATACATTATAAAATCAGATTGTATGTTTTGTTCATCTAGATCTTTTGGAGAAGTCGCGTGTGACCTTTCAGCTTAGGGCTGAGAGAGATTATCACATCTTCTATCAAATCTTGTCCAACAAAAAACCTGAACTCCTTGGTAAACAAATGAAGTAACCTCATCTTTAACATTAAATAAGTCTGTATCAAGATACACTTGTGTGTAATCTTCTGCCTTCTCTCTTGAATCTGCATGAACAGAGATGCTGCTAGTGACAGCAAACCCCTATGACTACGCATTTATCTCTCAGGGAGAGACCACAGTTGCGTCCATTGATGATGCTGATGAATTAATGGCAACTGATGTGAGTGATTTAATTGTGGAAAAAGTCTTAAAGACATAACCTTAAAGACTTGAGACACTCAAATCCCTGAGACTGTAGGCATCTCTTCATTTCCACAGAGTGCTTTTGATATATTGGGCTTCACACAAGAGGAAAAGAACTCTGTGTACAAGCTGACTGGAGCCATTATGCACTACGGCAACATGAAATTCAAGCAGAAGCAGCGTGAGGAGCAAGCAGAGGCTGATGGAACCGAAGGTATCAACACGCGTATATAATATTTCAGATGTCATTATCTCTATGAACACCTATATTTATAAATCCGTGATTTCCAGATGCTGACAAATCAGCATATCTCATGGGCCTGAACTCTGCTGACCTCATAAAGGGTCTATGTCATCCAAGGGTCAAAGTGGGAAATGAGTGGGTGACCAAGGGACAAAATGTCCAGCAGGTAGGTCCCCTTATTTATCCAGTTTGAAAAAGCAGCCAAAGACAAACAAATATTTATGTGTCTACTATTTTCAGGTAAACTATTCCATTGGTGCCCTATCAAAAGCAGTGTATGAGAGGATGTTCCTTTGGATGGTGATGAGAATCAACCAGTCTCTGGAGACAAAGCAGCCTCGTCAATACTTCATCGGGGTGTTGGATATCGCTGGCTTTGAGATCTTCGATGTAAGAACCTAATCTTTAACTGTAAACTAAATTAGGCATAAGCATATCAGCTATTAAAGCTCACGTAACACACGCTGTTTCTGCATTTCTGATATTAATCTGGAGTACCTATAGAGTAGTATGACATAATTTATATCTCTGAAGAGTCTTTAGTTTAATCAGATTTATAAAAGAAAGATTAGCTTTACCGAATCTTTCCGATAACGTACGAAAAAATGAAGAAGGAGGAGTTATAACACGGTAGGAGCGAGTACGAGTCATGCAACACTATACAACACTGTTTTAACTTATGATTCACTACATGTTCGTGTCATTTATATAATATACACGCGCCTATTTCCAACATAAGACAGAAGTCTTACTTACCACGTGTAACTCATGACCCGGTTCTGAAAATCCACCGCATCAAACACACACGCAAAACTCCGCTGCTAATCTGGAAAATAAACTATATCCATTGTTTCCATAAGGCTGGATGTCTTCTCCTTACATCCAAAAACACACTTCTTCTTGTGCCATTGTTGACTTTTGAAATTAAACAAAGCTGAGTGGCGTGATAAGCTGTTAACAAGCTCTAGCGTCTCCCGCTGACTGACGGCTGGGCGGGGTTTTCCGGGGGAAGTTTTCCGGCGGAAGCCCATATAAAGAAGTGATACGTATCGAAAACCCCTGAAACGTCAGTTAGAACTGTAATCGAAAAAAAACTAGCCGAAACTTGTACGAACCCTGGCGAAGTGCATTCGGCACAGAAATACTCTGAAACACGCCCAACCTCTGTTTTGACACTTTGCCTACGTTTAGCATGAGGAAACAACTCTATAACTGTGTTAATAAGTCAGAATGCTTGAAATACCATTAAACCCCCCCTTTAAAATATTGATTTTTTTTGTTTACAGTTCAACACATTTGAGCAACTCTGCATCAACTTTACCAATGAGAAACTGCAACAGTTTTTCAACCACCACATGTTTGTGCTGGAACAAGAGGAGTACAAGAAGGAAGGAATTGAATGGGAGTTCATTGACTTTGGCATGGACCTGCAGGCCTGCATTGATCTTATTGAGAAAGTAAGTCACCATAATTGCTACAAGAAAGGCATTGATATCACTATTAAGATAGATCTTTGACTCCACCATTTCTTTATATTCCCGATTCCTTTAGCCCATGGGTATCATGTCCATCCTTGAAGAGGAGTGCATGTTTCCCAAAGCCAGTGATGCAAGCTTTAAAGCAAAGCTTTACGACAATCATCTGGGGAAATCAAACAACTTCCAGAAACCCAGGATTGTGAAGGGCAAACCAGAGGCTCACTTTGCCCTGGTTCATTATGCTGGCATAGTGGACTACAACATTAACAACTGGCTAGTGAAGAATAAGGACCCCCTAAATGAAACCGTGGTTGGGTTGTACCAGAAATCCTCAATGAAGTTGTTGGGTATTCTGTTTGCCAACTATGCAAGTGCAGAGGCAGGTGTGTCTATGTCTCCACAACATCTGACCATCATCAGTATAAAATATATCATTTTCCATGTTTAAGTGCTATAATTGGGTCCCCAGTGCTTCTATAAACCTAGAAAATTTGAAAAGGAACAACCCTTGTGATGTCAGAAAGGGGATAATACCACCCCTTAATCTGCACTATCCAACAACTGGCTCAGTAATAATTGTTTTTATGTATTTTTTTACATATATTTTTCAGCCACAGGCGAGGGTGGAACTGTAAAAAAAGAAAAGAAGAAGAAAGGATCATCATTCCAGACAGTGTCTGCTCTTCACAGGGTATGTGCAAGCCTGTCAACAATTTTACACGAGCAACATCTCATAACCCTTTTTGAGCTTGTTTGTCATGGGCCATTAAACTCTTCACTGGTCTTCAGAAAAAACCTTCAGGTCCTGCAGATTCTTTTCTTTTAGTATCTTCTGCATTACTGCATAGTCAGGAAGTCAATACTATACATTTAAAAGTCACGTGTATGTAACCCTTTGGACAAGGTGACCAATGTAAAGTTTCATTATTTTATTTAAATATCTTATTTTTTCATTTAGTATTGTCCATCAGAAGCTATTAAAAACACATGTTTCCCAGAAGAGAAAATAATAACAAATTAAACCAATTATCATTTTCAGAGGTTTACACCCACCTCATTTTTTCATGAATCGTGCTTCTAATGCATCAGTGAATGTTTGTATCTGTTGTAATAGTTGCATATACTATCTTGATTGTGCTCAATGTGAAAAGATAAATCTCAGCATCATACAGACACTGGTGAACTGGGTTCAATCAGCCTGATCTCACAAAACACGTGAAATAGTCACGCATTATTTTTCTCAGTTTTTCGTGGCATTGTCACGTATTTTCACCATTTTACGTGCCCATGCCACGCATTTTTTTCCGTGTCAGTTTAACGTATTGTTTACTCAACTGTTTTTCCTATTTTCTTACAATTGTCGCTTCGGTTTGGGGTTAGAACAACTTTCTGTTACATAACATGACATCTTTACCCAAACCCAACTCTAACCCTAACGTCAGGCGACAATGGTTTAAAAAGCATATGAAAAAATATGGTACACCAATGCTTAAAGTGACATCCTAACGCAAAAATCTACCCCCAAACCGAAGCGACAATTGTTTACAAATAGGAAAAACAGTTGAGTAACCAATACGTGAAACTGACACGGAAAAGAAATGCGTGGCATGGGCACATAAAATGGTGGAAATACGTGACAATGCCACGAAAAACTGAGCAAAATAATGCGTGACTATTTCACTGAAATTTGTGAGATCAGGTTGAGTTCAAATATTCTGAATAGCAAAGATTCTGCAGGACCAATTAGTGAGGAGTTTTTTTTCTGAACAGTCTTAATGGCTAAGGACAAACAAGAAACCTTTAAACAAGAGATGGACCGATACAAAATTTTCAGACTGGTATCGACCGATAGTTCTAATTCCAGTTTCTTGTGTCTTTTTTGGAAACACCCATTAAACATTCACAGTGCTGGAGGAAAATGTAAGTCAGAAGCTGGCAAACTGGAGTCCAATTAATAAAATGAGTTTAAATGTGTGGTTTAGTGCAACTTTGATTGATATTAAGACACTCACACATTTTAAGATTGCTGTCCTCAAGAAGCATCAGCTCTTCTGAACCATGCTCTTATAAAGATATCTGATCAAGAGATGTTGCACTCCATAAGGCTGAAAAGAGATACAAAACAATCTCAAAATGTTTAGACCTCCATCAGTCTACACTTAGACAAATTGTCTATAAATGGAGACAGTTAAATACTGTAGCTACCCTTCCTAGAAGTGGGCGCACAGTCAAGATGACTTCCAAGACACCATGCAGAATACAGAAAGTAAAGAAGAACCCACGAGTAACAGCTAAAGGCTTGAAGACATCATTGGAACGGGCACACAGTGTCTTTGGACAGGCATGGTGTCTATGACAGTACACCACAGAGAAAGCCGCTGCTCTCCCGAAAAACATTGCTGTGAGCCTGAAGTTTGCAAAAGAGCACCTTGGCAAACCCCAGTGCTACTGGGAAAATATTTTATGGATTGATGAAACAAAAGTTTAATTTTTTGGGAAAAATGTTATGGCGCAAAATGGGCACAGCTTACCAACATCAAAACATCATCCCAACAGTGAAGTATGGTGGAGGGAACATTATGATTTGGGCTTTTGGGTAAAATGAATTATTAAGTAAAAAAAAAATTCTACAGGATAATGTCAGGGTGATTGTCCACCAGTTGAAGCTCAGTAGAAGTTAGTTGATGCAACAGGACAATGACCTTAAGCATTGTAGTAAATCCTCTACAGACTGGCTTAAGAAAAACAAAATGCGCCATTTGGAGTGGCCTAGTCAAAGCCCAGACCTTAACCTGTGGAATGACCTCAAGAGAGCGGTTCACACCAGAAATCCTACAAATGTGTCTGAGTTAAAGCGGTTTTGTAAAGGCGAATGAGCAAAAATTGCTTCTGAACGATGCGCAGGTCTAATTCAGAACTACTGAAAGCGCTTGCTTGAAGTATTTGCTGCCAAAGGAGGTTCAACAAGCTGTTAAATCCAAGGGTTCACTTACATTTTCCTCCAGCACTATGAATGTTTAATGGGGGTTCTCAAAAAAGACACAAGAAACTAAAATTATTTGTGTGTTGTCACCTTATGCACATTGTGTTTGTCTATTGTTGTGACCTAGATGAGGATCAGATCACATTTTATGGCAAATCACAGTAGAAAATCAGTTTATTCCTAGGGGTTCACATACTTTTTCTTGCCACTGTAAATGCAGTCCATTTACCATAGAAATTCTGTTATTATTCTGTCTTCAAAATTCCTCTTCTTTTCCTAAGTTATTAGCATTTCCAGATTCTGCAAGTGTATGTAAACTTGTGATCGCAACTGTAAATGCAGTGTAATGTTGATTTCTCACAGGAGAATCTCAATAAACTCATGACAAATCTGAGATCAACTCACCCACACTTTGTGCGCTGCATCATCCCCAATGAGACAAAGACTCCTGGGGCGATGGAGAATCCTCTAGTCATGCACCAGCTACGCTGTAATGGTGTACTGGAAGGCATAAGAATTTGCAGGAAGGGTTTCCCAAATAGGATCCTGTATGGTGATTTCAAACAGAGGTACATGATGACAAATATAACCAGAATCGCAACATATATTTATTAATTTAATTTCCTAACAGTTGTGTGATTCTGCAGATATCGCATCTTGAACCCTGCAGCTATCCCTGAGGGACAGTTCATAGACAGCAAGAAAGGAGCAGAGAAACTGCTGGGTTCTCTTGACATAGACCACCAGCAGTACAGGTTTGGGCACACCAAGGTAAGTTTTGTAAGACCATCTACTGATAATACAGAAAGTGCTATATAGGGAAAAGTTTAACATAACAACTCCATGCCATCATCAGGTATTTTTTAAAGCTGGACTTCTAGGCCAACTGGAAGAGATGAGAGATGAACGTCTATCAACAATTATCACTGGAATTCAATCTAGATCTCGTGGTCTTCTCTCAAGAATTGAGTATCTGAAGATGGTTGAACGCAGGTATTATGATAATTTTGTACTTATTCATTTTTAACTTTACCTATAAGTTTTGCATTTTAATATAATGTTTAATGTATTTCTCCACTAATATAAAGGGATGCCTTGCTTGTGATTCAGTGGAATGTGCGTGCATTCATGAGTGTCAAGAATTGGCCCTGGATGAAACTCTTCTTTAAAATCAAGCCGTTATTGAGGTCTGCTGAAGCAGAGAAAGAAATGGCCAATATGAAAGAGGAGTTCTTGAAGCTCAAAGAAGCTTATGCAAAGTCCGAGGCTCGTAGAAAAGAGCTTGAAGAGAAAATGGTCACTCTTCTTCAAGAAAAGAATGACCTCCAACTTCAAGTGCAAGCAGTACGTGTATCAGAAATTAAAGTTCAGAATCAGAAGAACCGGATGTTTTTTATGCAATTATATTTTGAATGTGTTTTCGATCCAAACAGGAACAAGACAATCTCTGCGATGCTGAAGAGAGGTGTGAAGGTCTGATCAAAAATAAGATCCAGATGGAGGCAAAAGCCAAAGAGCTCACTGAGCGACTTGAGGATGAGGAGGAAATGAATGCAGAGCTAACCGCAAAGAAGAGAAAGCTGGAGGATGAGTGCTCTGAGCTGAAGAAAGATATTGATGATCTGGAGCTCACTCTGGCTAAAGTGGAGAAAGAGAAGCATGCTACTGAGAACAAGGTTTTAGGCAAACTCTAGTATACTTTGAGAAGATAAATCTCCATTTCTTATTTAATCCTAACATTTGCTTTATACAAACAGGTGAAGAACCTGACTGAAGAAATGGCAGGTTTGGATGATATCATTGCCAAGCTGACAAAAGAGAAGAAGGCCTTACAGGAAGCTCATCAGCAGGCACTGGATGACCTGCAGAGTGAGGAGGACAAAGTCAACACCCTCACCAAGTTAAAAGTCAAGCTAGAGCAGCAGGTCGATGATGTAAGCCAAAATAAGTCCACCTTTTAGATATAAAGTGTAGTTTCTTATTTCTTTAGTAACAAATTAAGACTTTACTTTGTTTACTCTTTTAGCTGGAGGGATCTCTAGAGCAAGAAAAGAAGATCCGGATGGATCTAGAAAGAGCTAAAAGGAAACTCGAGGGAGATTTAAAGCTAACCCAGGAAAGCATAATGGACCTGGAGAATGACAAGCAGCAAATGGAAGAACGACTTAAGAAGTAAGAGAAAAACAAAAAGACTTACACAAGACTTTTTTAAGATGTCAAATAAATCTTTGGTGTCCCCAGAGTACGTATGTGAGGTTTTTGCTCAAAATACCATATAGATAATTTATTATAACATGTTAAAATCCCCACTTTGTAGGGGTGAGCGAAAATTTGCCGTTTCGGTGTGTCCTTTTAATGCAAATGAGCTGTTCTCTGTACTAAATGGCAGTGCTGTGGTTGGATAGTGCAGATTAGGCTGCGATATTATCCCCTTCTGACATCACAAGGGGAGCCAAATTTCAATTATCTATTTTTTCACATGCTTGCAGAGAATGTTGATTCTATGTTGATAAACCACTGGGGGCCCAATTATAGCACTTAAACATTAAAAAAGTCAGATTTTCATGATATTTCCCCTTGAAATAGTTTCTATAATGAAATAAAGTCTTTAATTCAATTTTCAGGAAAGACTTTGAGATCAGTCAGCTAAGCAGCAAAATTGAAGACGAACAGAACATAATTATGCAACTACAAAAGAAAATAAAGGAGCTACAGGTAATTCATGTGGTTGTACTGTATAATATTATCTTATACTTTAAGTGCAATGTATATTATAGAAATATGTCGTCATTTTTGCTTTGTGCTAGGCTCGTGTTGAAGAACTGGAAGAAGAGCTTGAAGCAGAAAGAGCTGCCAGAGCTAAGGTGGAGAAACAGAGAGCAGATTTAGCCAGAGAGCTGGAAGAGATCAGCGAGAGACTGGAGGAGGCTGGAGGAGCTACATCTGCTCAGATTGAGATGAATAAAAAACGAGAGGCCGAGTTTCAGAAACTTCGCAGAGACCTTGAAGAGGCGACTCTGCAGCATGAAGCCACTGCCGCCACACTGAGAAAGAAACAAGCTGACAGTGTGGCTGAACTGGGAGAGCAGATAGATAACCTGCAGAGAGTCAAGCAAAAACTGGAGAAGGAGAAGAGTGAACTGAGGCTGGAACTGGATGATGTGGCTTCCAGCATGGAGCAGATTGTTAAGTCCAAGGTGAATCGATTTACACTTATATAACATTTTGTAATTGAGTGTTGGCTCATGGCGATACTAATGCAATATTCACTCTAATAGACTAATATGGAGAAAATGAACAGAACTCTAGAAGATCAGCTAAATGAATACCGTAACAAGAGTGAGGAA
This sequence comes from Misgurnus anguillicaudatus, assembly GCF_027580225.2. Taxonomy (NCBI): domain Eukaryota; kingdom Metazoa; phylum Chordata; class Actinopteri; order Cypriniformes; family Cobitidae; genus Misgurnus; species Misgurnus anguillicaudatus. The sequence continues at coordinate 27,319,914 of NC_073338.2, forward strand.
AACCAAAGGGGCCTTAATGATTTAACAACCCACAAGTCAAAGCTTCAAGCAGAAAATGGTACTGTATGTAAATCATTTTGTTTTTCATTCTAAGGTTAGTAAAGGGTAGTAAAAAGGTTTTTATCTCTGCTAGATGAGTATGCGAGACAGCTTGAAGAAAAGGAATCATTAATCTCTCAGCTAACAAGGGGTAAGAACTCTTTTAGTCAACAACTTGAGGACCTGAAAAGGCAGCTGGATGAGGAAATTAAGGTAACACAAACATTCTACTTCTACTTCTCAAATTTCAAGTATTTTTTTAAATCTTCAATGACAAAGCTATCAAATCTTTTTTTAAAGGCGAAGAATGCCCTCGCCCATGCACTGCAGTCCTCTCGCCATGACACAGATCTGCTCAGAGAGCAGTTTGAGGAAGAGCAGGAGGCCAAAGCAGAGCTACAGCGGTGCATGTCCAAAGCTAATTCTGAGGTGGCTCAGTGGAGAACCAAGTATGAAACTGATGCCATCCAGAGGACTGAAGAACTGGAGGAAGCCAAGTAAGATATAAAGCCTTAAAAGAGCATGTACTGTATACAGTCTGATACAGCATATTTTCCCAAAATATCACAGCTAAGTAAAGTCCACGCATATTTTTCACAATTTTGTCTGGCTAAAATAATGTATCTGTCCATACAGGAAAAAACTAGCCCAGCGTTTGCAGGAGGCTGAGGAGGCTGTGGAGGCAGTAAATGCTAAATGTTCCTCCCTTGAAAAGACTAAGCACAGACTTCAAAATGAAATCGAAGATTTAATGGTGGATGTGGAGAGATCGAATACAGTTGCTGCAGCTTTAGACAAGAAGCAAAGACACTTTGATAAGGTAGCATTTATGCCAGCGACCAAGATAACATATTATATACTGTATTCAGTTTACGTGAATTTATCCTACACTGTCAGATAAAATGCTCAAAAACTGTACCTTCTCTGTCGCTGGGGTGGTACCATAAGCAGGGTTCCCACACCTTTGTTAACTTCAAATTCAAGGAACTTTCAAGGACTTTCCAGGTCCAATACCCTCAAATTCAAGGACTAAATGTGAGGACACATTTCAAGTGAGAGCAAGGTTACATCATGTTACCTTTAAGATAGATTGTTACGGTCCCTTTCGAGGGAACTCGCGCTGCGTCACTGGGGTGAAACTTTAGGGGTAAGTGTGTCTAAATGTGTACATCAAATTCAATGGTGAGGCTTTACGACAAAGAAAGGGTGACGCGGGAGCCAGGAAGTATATCGCCATCTGAAATATTGCCAAGGTTGGCATTACAGGGACGCAGGAAGTTTGACAAGGGAGACGCAGCGTCTCGTTCCTTTCTTAGGGAACAACAGTTACATACGTAAACTGAGACATTTCGTGTTTCAAACACAATTATGCAAAAAAGCATTTTGGTATGAATCATCATTCGCATACAGAAGATATAAGCATTTAAAGTGAACAGTTAAGCACGTGTGCTTAAAAAGTCTAGAATTTTTATGATATTATCCTACACTACATAAGGAATAATATGGATTTTTTTCCCAGTAAACTACTTGCATAAAATAGATTTAACCCCTTTAATGCTCTGTATCTATGTATGTATATTTTACAAAAACTTCCCTTGGGCCTTGAATTTTCCCCCCAGATTCACAAACTTTCAAGAATTTCAAGGACCCGTGGGAACCCTGCATAAGGTTCCGTTTTGTACCTCTAACGGTATACAAAACATAATACAATGTTGTACCTTGGTACATTACGGTACCCTAAGGACCTATTGTGTACCTTTAAAGTCGACATAAAAATGGAATTAACAATTGCCTTATTTTCCCCATGGTGACGAATATCAGAGTGAAACCGGCTTCTGAAATGAAATAAGGCAGGGCTGGATTTGAATTTGTTCAAGATCTGATTGGATCGTTTAAAATTGGGTTGTGTTGCTAATTGCAGCAATCTCCTGAACCCCGCCCACCTGCCATACCATATGACCGGAAGTAAAGAGAGATCGTTTTGAGGAGGGGAGGAGATTTGCGTTTTTGATTAAAAATTATGAGGGCACATGAATTTTAAAACAATAATGAAGCTCACAGATACCACAATATTCCAAAACAAATTACAGGTTTTAATTTTTTTTAATGGTGACTTTAAAAGTACAGTTAAATGTTTTGTATCCCTAATATTCAAACGATACAAAATTAGTCCTTAAAAGGTACAAAATAGGTCCTTAAGGTATAATATTGGACCATAAAAGGTACAGCATTTCAATGTGTTGTATACCCACAAAGGTACCAAAATGAACCCAGTGACAGAAACCGTTTATTTCTAACAGTGTACATACATTACTACACAAATGCTGGGACACATTGTCTGGCATGTACTTTATAACAATAGTTCAATAATCATCATAAAATACTGAGAATGTATAGGAATTGTTCATGACTGTTTAACAAGGTAAAAATTGTAATTTGAGAAAATGTTGTTTTCAGGTCTTGTCTGAATGGAAGCAGAAGTATGAAGAGTCTCAGTGTGAACTGGAGAGCTCACAGAAAGAGGCCAGATCTCTGAGCACAGAACTGTTCAAGCTGAAGAACTCTTATGAGGAATCATTGGATCATCTTGAGACCCTCAAGCGAGAGAACAAAATTCTGCAAGGTTTGTTTATTTGCACATACTTGTGCAAAATTAAGTCTCTATGATATATGCAATATAAACTTAAAATTTCCATCAGAGGAAATCTCTGATCTGACCGAACAGCTTGGTGAGAGTGGAAAGACAATCCATGAATTGGAGAAGGTCCGTAAGCAGCTAGAACAGGAAAAGAGTGAGATACAATCTGCTCTGGAAGAGGCTGAGGTAGGAGACAGGTTGACTTTGGGAGCTTCAACAAGATGTGCTTTGATCAAATGTGTAAGCTTATTTTCTTGAATTCAGGGCTCCTTGGAGCACGAAGAGGGGAAAATCCTCAGAACCCAGTTGGAATTTAACCAAATTAAAGCCGACATTGAGCGCAAGTTGACTGAGAAAGATGAAGAAATGGACCAGTTAAAGAAAAACATGCAAAGGACCATAGACACCTTGCAAGGTGCTTTGGAGTCGGAAACTCGTAGCAGAAACGAAGCTCTTAGAATAAAGAAGAAAATGGAAGGTGATCTGAATGAGATGGAAATCCAGCTGAGCCAGGCCAACAGGCAGGCATCTGAAGCTCAGAAACAACTTAAGTCTATTCAGGCCCATCTGAAGGTAAAAAATAATGGCATTAAAATGTAAATGAGACTGTATAACATTAGCTTACCTGAATGTGGTATTTTGTAGGATTGTCAGCTTCAGTTGGACGACTCTCTTCGAGCCAATGATGATCTGAAAGAGAACACTGCCATTGTAGAGAGACGTAATACTTTACTTCAGGCAGAACTGGAAGAGCTTCGAGCTGTTGTTGAACAAACAGAACGAGGCCGCAAACTTGCTGAGCAAGAGCTGCTGGATGTCACTGAAAGAGTTCAGCTTTTGCATTCTCAGGTAAGGCAGGCATTCAAGCAGATTCTTTATGGATTTTTATTAGCAGTTTCATTAAATCATACAGTACCAATTTTTATTAATAAAACCTATGATACAACCATATAATACAATACAATGTACTGTATTTTTTTTAAAAATTAGAGCAATACTGTGTCCAGAGACATGTAATGACGGTTAAAAATGTAAATATAAATAAAACAAAAGATATCAAATTGAAATAAAACCTAAATAAAGAACTTTAATAACCCTGTACAGAATACAAGCCTCTTGAATCAGAAGAAGAAGCAGGAAGCTGATATATCCCAGCTTCAAACTGAAGTGGAAGAGGCAGTGCAAGAATGCAGAAATGCTGAAGAAAAAGCAAAAAAGGCCATCACCGATGCTGCCATGATGGCTGAGGAGTTGAAGAAAGAGCAGGATACAAGTGCTCACCTGGAGCGTATGAAGAAAAACATGGAGCAGACCATTAAGGACCTCCAACACCGTTTGGATGAAGCAGAACAAATCGCCATGAAAGGAGGAAAGAAACAAGTCCAGAAACTGGAGACTAGAGTAAGTTCACTGGAACTATGTTAATAATATAGTCTTCTGTGCTATAAAATAAAACGGGTCATGTACATCCACTAAATCACTTCTAGGTAAGAGAACTGGAGTGTGAAATTGAGGCGGAACAAAAGAGAAGCAGTGAATCGGTGAAGGGGATCCGTAAATATGAACGCCGTATCAAGGAACTTACATTTCAGGTGAGAACAAAAGACATTTATTTTATGGTCAAGTAGATGAATCTAAAAATAAATCTTAAAGGATTACTCCACTTTCTTAAAAAAATCCAGATAATTTACTCCCATGTCATCCAAAATGTTGATGTCTTCCTTTGTTTAGTCGAGAAGAAATTAAGTTTGAGGAAACATTACAGGATTTTTCTCATTTTAATAGACTTTATTAGACCCCAACAGTTTACAGTTTAACTGCAGTTTACATTTGCAGTTTCAATGCAGCTTCGAGGGCTTAAACCAATCCCCAAATGAAAACATGTACTTTTAAACCACAGCTTCTCGTTTTGCACTATCAATGTGATGCACAAGCGTAACCTCACATCATGGGTCATGACGTCATTACCAGTGAGGAGAAGAGGATCGTTCTGATGTTCTTGTATGTGAAATTATATTAATTAATGTCCTTGTTTTAATTTAATGTTAAAAATAGTCCACAAATGTGCAATTCACATATGTAACGCGTGACCTTTCGACCTCATGACGCATGACATGAGGTCACTGTGGCGCGTCGCACGGATAGTGCAAGTCAGTCCCTCCAGAAAAACGTGATTGTGTGATCGCGCGATATATTGCATAATCAGCCAAAGTCCGCATATTTATGCTGGGCTGCATTTTTTCCAAATACGACGCACTTTCGCCGCATTAATTACATATTTCCGCGCACAAAATATGCGAGGTTTGCATGATTTCATAATTTCCACATTTTCGTAGCAAAAAGTCACATATATATTAGCAGAAAGTTGAAAAATGTTGCATTTACTTCCCAAAAACGCAGCTGTGTCCTCTATTGCCATGGGAACGTTATGAAGTGACGTGATTATGTGGCGTGAACATCATTGCAGCTTTTGTAAGTTTCCGCAGTTTTTGCAAGTTCCGCAATTTTCGCAAATTCCCGCAATTCCATCGCATAAATATCCCGCATATTCCATCGCATTTTTTAAGAAAACGTGCCGCAAAATCAAGGATTTTTGCCGGCAACAATCACAAAAAAACTCAGCGTTTTTCTGGAAGAACTGGCAAGTTGTGGTTAAAAGTACGTTTTTTTTTTTCTTGCAGAAAATGACAACTGGTTTCTAGATAAGACCCTTATGCCTCGTTTGGGGTAATTTAGAGCCCTATGAATCTGCGTTGAAACAGCAATTTTAAACTGCATTTAAACTGTAAACTGTTGGGGTCCAATAAATTGAGAAAAATCCTGGAATGTTTTCCTTAAAAAAACGTAATTTCTTCTCGACTGAACAAAGGAAGACATGAACATTTTGGATGGCATGGGGTTGAGTAAATTATTTTTTTAAAAAAGTGGAGTAATCCTTTAATAAATAATGCACGTACAATTAATCCACCATTATATGACTTCAGACTGATGAGGACCGTAAAAATATTGCCCGTCTTCAAGACTTGGTCGACAAGCTGCAACTGAAAGTCAAAGCTTACAAAAGAGCTGCAGAGGAGGCTGTAAGTGCTCGTTATATTCAAAGCCAATACTAGAAAGTCCAAATGGTTTACCTAAAGCGTCCTGATGTTGTGTAATAGGAAGAACAAGCCAACACTCATCTTGGCAAATTCCGAAAGCTGCAGCATGAACTAGATGAGGCAGAAGAAAGGGCTGATATTGCTGAATCACAAGTGAATAAACTACGTGCGAAAAGTCGTGATGTGGGGCCAAAGGTACAGTAGGACAACTTTAATAAAGTGTTTCTTAATAACATTCTTTATTAACTAATCAGAATCTTTTTTAACCATCAACATTCTCTTACAGAAAACATTCGATGAAGAATAAAGCTTGGGATATTTTCTGAAATCACTTGTAGGCCAACCCTATATGCAAAATATATTCTACAGTATTTACACAATTGTATTCTCTCACATCTATAAAATCAAATCACTATGCATCCAGTCTATTGTCTTTTGAGTTTTATACTTATTTCAACACTTTTATATTGTTCATTAACTTCAAATGAGAGTCTGTTTCTATATAAATGCCTTTCTAAGAATTAATTTTAAATATCATGTAATCCTACACAGAAATATATCTATTTGATGTATTATTGATTTTACCAAGCACCACACGGGCAACTGATAACCAAAAAAATAAAACAAAATTTGTTGTATTTACAATTTACAGAATACTAAACACAACTTGTGGCAAAAGGATCCAACCTTCAGGTTTAAATGTGTCTGCCTAGATATTGATTTTCAGAGTTCTTTCTAGGGAGAAGCAATGCAACATTTTAAGCCATACATTTTAAATGGTAAAGTAAACAATGCACTTGGAACACTGCACCTGCTGGATTACAAAGCACAGGGGATCAGGGGGATTTTAAGTGCTGGATGGAGAAGTGCTGATGACTAAAATGGAGAGAGATAAAACAAAGCCGTCGGTTCTTGAAATAGATTGGTTGGAAAGAAGAAAGGCTAAATAAACTACTCAACAAAGCACTCATGAAGAATAATCACTGACAGCTGCATTGATTTCCTGGGACAAATCTTTATGCTTAAGATATTTTCCAAATGCAAATTAATAAAATAAACACAAATCAAGACAAATCATAAAAAATCTGCAAAATTCAAAACCTATTATACAGTGAAAAATTAGAAATTTTATAAAGACTGTAAAAAAAGAATAAATATTGGAACACATGGAACCAAAGTTCATATCACTATTTCTTGTTTTTCAGCATGTAATGCTAAGGTAAATGTCATGGTTTTGCTGCAAATTCTCTATGGATGTTACATCTCTATATAGTTTTCTCTTTATTTTAAGCACTATTTTCATGTAAGCTTGAAAGGCATGTCTCTTTAATTTGATAAGTGTCCTCTACATTACATTATCTATTCATGAGGACAGTAATAATTTTAAATAATACCATGTATTCTATTCGGAATCTATAATATATTTAACAATTTCCTGTTCTCTGTGTTTTTATTTTGTAAACATTGTAAGAAAGTGATATATAAATACATTTAAATTGAACTGAAATGGTCATGGGTTTGATTTCAAGCGAATACATGTACTGTTAAAATGTATAGCAATGAATTGTAAGTCACTTTTGATAAGGGTTTTGCCAGAATTCATAAATGTAAATGTATTTTTAACCAGCAACTATGGTCCGATTCATGACTTTACATTTCCTTTGGTGTGTAAGTGTGTGTTAGTACATGTTAACGATATGCAAAAGGCATTCCCTCCAGAAAAACGTGATTATGCGATTGCATGATTTAACGCATAATCAGCCAAAGTCTGCATATTTATGAGGGGGACGCATTTTTTCAAATTCACTGCACTTTCACAGCATAAATTTCTGTGCGCTAAATATGCGGGGCTTGCATGATTTCATAATCCCCGCATTTTAGTAAAAAAAATCACATATATCTTAGCAGAAAGTTGAAAAATGTTGCATTTAACTCACACAAGCGCAGCCATGTCCCCTGTTGCCATGGGAACATTATGAAGTGACGTGATTATGTGACGTGAACATCGTTGAAAAGCTGCAAAAGCTGACAACAGTTTTTGCAAGTTCCCGCAGTTTTTGCCAGTTCCCGCAATTTCATCGCATAAAATTGCATAAATATCCCGCATATTCCATAGCATTTTTTAAGAAAACGTGCCTCAAGATCAAGGATTTTTGCCCACAACAATCTTACAACAAACTGAAAAGGTACAAACCCCAAAGTAAACAATGACGCTAGTTATCGTTTTCAAAGTAAATCTCTTTTCTTGAACTACAAAAAGCACATGGATTGTAGGCAATAGTTTACTTCCCGGGATGGTTGTGTAGACAAGACCGACATTATCATAATTCCTCCCGCTTCGGACTCACTACCTGTAAATTAACTCCTGTTAGCATTGCATTGTGACCGAATCTTTCAAACATGGTAAGGAGCGTCACATTTCCGGCTGATGTCAGAGGTATTCAGGCCAATCACAATGTACAAATCAGCTGGCCAATCAGGGAAATAGCGCTTTTAAAATTGGTGAGTTTTGTACAAAATCAATGCGTTTGAGGAAAACAGTATATCCGGGGCTACAAAAATGTACAGTATGTGGAAAATAATGTGTTTTTTAACCATAAAACAACACAAAATAATGCTGTTTTTTAGCAATGAAATAGGTGCGCTTTAATTGCCAGACAGATGTAAATGTTATTCGAAATAAACTGTCAATGATTTTAAGGAGTGCTTACTATATTCTGTTAAATTATACCTTTAACACGCCACTTTTATTAGTCCAAAATCAACTATATTTGTCAAGAATAGTTCAAGTGGACACGTCAAATGCTTGCAACATGCAACTGACCTCAGGGCAGATCTCCCGCAGGCCTCAGTCTCTCCCTCTGTAGGGAGTGTAAGTACAGCTGTACTAATAAAGAATTTAAGCTTCATCGTGACACATTTGCTTCTTTCTTATTTTGATCATAACTGTCACCGCTATTAACACATGCACTCATAAATCTTGGGTAATGAGTACAAAAGAAGTTAGAGAAAAAACATCAAATAAGACTAAATTTCTTTTTGGACATTTAATATATAATTTGCATATGCATGATTTATGTATCATGTAAACATTCAGGGACAACACAGCTAAAAGAAAAAATAGCGCATATAAAGGCAGGAGAAGGTAGTAGTGGTTACAATTAGAACAAAATAAATGATATAACACATACTTGTTTGTCAGACTGACGTTTTTAATGTGAAGTGCTGCTCTGACTTTGGCACACTAGAGAGGTTATCGTTATCTTAACTGAGTCTTTAGCAGTGGTTCGGCATTTCTCACTTCCTTTTGCACTTTGACGCCAGTCATCGTTTAAAAGATGTGGCCGGGTGTCAGAATAGAAACGATCTTATCACTTGTCATAGGTACTTAACTCCTTGTTTATCTTTTGACCTTTCCTGCGTGGTAATTGTCAATGGCACTTACCTTTCACTGTAACATCTGCCTGTTGTATGTATAAAATCTTTATCAATTAAATCACTACAGATATATATGTATACAGCACATGCAAAACATTACATTATGCATTTGGCAGACACCTTTATTCAAAATGACTTTCAGTGGATTTTTTGTGTGCTCCCTGGGGTACGAACCTATCATCGTTGCATAACATTCAAGTCCACATCTTGTAGTAATGTCATCAAGTTCAGTGTGTCAAATAACTACATTAAAGCTATTTTGGTATTTGCCTTTGTACAGTGTTTAACTCAACGTCGTTGATCTGCAAACATATGCACTACATGAAGGGAATGTTCACTCATGGGGCCAAGGGATTAGCGGCTTTTTAATCACACACAGAGACATCCACATGGAAATATCACTATGAATGAATATGCCTGGCGCTCATATACTACTGTGTTTAATGTACCTTAAAATATTGATTGGCCTTGCTATATTTCTGTCACCTGCTTTAATTTATGAGGTAAGACGAATACCAAAGCAATAGTTGATCCCGGTGTGATGAGTGTCACTTCTTAATCAGTGAAATTCACTCTGAAGGAATTTCACAAGGTTATCTTTGTCCTCATAGAAATAATGGGTTGTCAACAACATGGGCAACAATAAAGGAAAATAACAATGACGGATGCGCAACAATACACGGTCAATAAAAGGTCTACAATGTTCACAACTCAGGGGACACCTATATATATTTTTTATTATTATCATTATCTTCTGTTACTGAATCGGAGGCATGACATCTGTGCCAGACGGCTGCGTGTGTTTTTTGGCACTTGTCGCCTGGATAATCTCGCAGACTAAGATGCTTTATATAGATAGAGACTCATAGGGCATCTGACTCAACAAAGACTTTCCTATAAAGACAAAAAAACCACAATGTTGCATATTAAGCCCCCTTAAGCTCTTTGAGTAATTGAGAGCGCAAATGGCGTGCAGTTCAAACATATCACTTCAATGAAATCTGATATCTTCTCCTGAACAATGCCAGATGACAAATATAGTATTGCATTTAAACTTAAGACATCTAGAATTTGAATGCCTTTGTTACCCGGTAAATTGTCATGTGTCACTAATGCTTTGATAGCTAAGCACAAGAACACACAAATGGATTTTTCCATAAATACTTTCATCATAAGACTAAGATTGACCTTAGATGCCTATTTTTTCCTAATATAAACTCTCATGGATCAGAATATAACATTTTTGTCTTTTAATCTGGTTTTGTTTAATTTAAGTACAAACCACTTAGCTGTTAGCGGACTGAGCTAAATTGGCACTGCAATATCAGACAGAGCCTAATATGGCCCACTAACAAATCTTAACAAAGATAAGATTTCCCTTAACTAGCATGTTGTTGGTTCTCACCAATACACACAACTACTCCTGTTGCAGCCTAACAGTGCTCAGATGCAGTAACATTCCTGCCTTGTGGATGCCTTCCCCAAATTTGGGCTGGTAATTCCTTTATAAAGAGATGTCATGGTAGTTGTCGAGACCAGTCATCGTTTCATCTGAGGGTAAGAACTGAGCAAAAACTGCATGGTGATAGTACTTTGAACAATTTCATCTAAAACCTCCATAATATGAGGCATCAGTTTTCTTATGGTTTCACTTTTTTAATTAAATTTTTAAATGGATGTTTTGGCAATGTGACAAAAATTAAAATGCATACTAAGTCACATAATCTTTGAGAGGAACCGAATAATATAACATCATTTATTTTTAACAGGTCATCCACCTCATCTGGTGCGGGTTAGGTAAGAGTCCTGCTAATTTCTTTATGTTTGTTGTATTTCAGATTTGCTTAGACATATTTGGTCTTTACATAGTCATATTCTGGGACTTTTGAAAGTTGTGACTATTATGGTATAAACACAATGACTTGATCTTAGATGTTGCCAAATTTTTGGCATGTTGTGCACTTTTTGTCAAAACATGTTTATTATTATGTTATCATGTTTTTATTGTGTATTATTGTGCTCCTTGGCTGTATTTTTTATTATAAAGGCTTAAATCAAAACAAACTAACTGCAGTTTGACTGATATTAATTGGAATGCACAATCAAAAAATGAGATTTTTGGAAAAAAACGTATTTATCTCATTTTGGAACCAAACTCTTATATCATTTATTTTTTGTTCCTTTAACTTAACAAATTAAGTTAAACAATTTCAACTTGTTTTTATTGTCAAAACTTAAAATAGTAGGTTGAATTGACTTGCATAACCAAGTTGTTTTAACTTCAGACTGAATTCTTTTTTTACAGAGTGCATGAAGTACACACTGTAAAAAATTAGCTGTAATTATGCACATATTGCCAGTAACTTACTGTAGAAGATAAATACTGGAAATGTTTCATGTTCATTTAACTTTAAACAAACTGTTGCCAGTAAATAACATGAATGTAAAATCTAAAATAAGTTACTGGCAACCAGCTGCCAGTAATATTGTAATTTCTACAGATTTTTTTTACATTTATGATAATTCACAGTTAAATTTCTGACTGTTTTTTTACTATTAAATAGTTACTTCACGTGAACCTTTTCTACCTTATAATCTCCAGACTAAGTAATCATGGACGCTCAGATGGCAGAGTTTGGAGCAGCAGCTCCTTACCTGCGGAAGTCAGACCGAGAGCGCCTGGAAGCACAAACTCGACCTTTTGATATGAAAAAGGAGTGTTTTGCTCCTGATGCAGATGAAGAGTATGTAAAAGCTTCAATCATCAGCCGTGACGGTGACAAAGTCACTGTTCAGACTGAGAAAGGCAAGGTAAGCTCAACTAAGGCATCCAATTTTGTGACAAATGTCAAGCAGCTGAAGATTGTTTTAAACCAACATGGTGCTAAAAGCATAATGTTACTGACTGCAGATATAACATTAAACTGGTGCTACAGAGAATAAAAACTGTGTTGTTTTAAAGACTGTTTAGTATTAATGAAGTAATGTCTTTGCTCCTGAACTGTAGCTGGATGAATTTCTGCTCCAAATTAGTGATAAAGCATCACTGTACTGACTACTGTTTAAATGTTTTTCTTGGTTGATTTGCTTATGGAACAATAGTTACAATATAAACATTCATTTATTCTAATAGACATTTTTGCTTCTCCTAACAGACTATCACTGTAAAAGATTCTGACGTCCATCCCCAGAACCCGCCAAAGTTTGATAAAATTGAAGACATGGCAATGTTCACCTTCCTTCATGAGCCTGCTGTGCTGTTTAACCTCAAAGAGCGTTATGCAGCATGGATGATCTACGTAAGAGCACACCAGCCAAATAGCATCCTTGAAATAGATCCTTCCTAATTACTCAATATTTTATCATTGTCTTTATCACTTTTTCACTTTGCCACAGACCTACTCAGGACTGTTCTGTGTCACTATCAACCCGTACAAGTGGCTGCCGGTGTACAATCAGGAGGTGGTTACAGCCTACAGAGGAAAAAAGAGGACGGAAGCTCCTCCCCACATCTTTTCCATTTCTGATAATGCCTACCAGTACATGCTAGCAGGTATAAACCAAACTGGTAAAATAATAATATTAAACATGGTAAAATAATAGGTGTTTGCATGATCAGAGTCTGAGGAATGTTTTGACTTTTGTGATCACTGGATTTTGGAATAATGCAGAAATCTCTGGAGCATGATGTGTGTGGGGATTCAGTGCAGACCTACTCATTTCTCACACGTAGCATAATCTTCTCAACGTTCAATATTATAAATAATCATGAAAATAATACCAATAAATAACTAAGAATAGATAACACTGCTGTCTTTATTGTTTCAGACAGGGAAAATCAGTCGATTCTAATTACGTAAGTTTATTACTTATCTTTTGAATGTAATTTATTCTTTAAGTGAGTTCTAGAGATTAATCGTACGGCTTTTTTTACCCCAGTGGAGAATCTGGTGCAGGAAAGACTGTAAACACTAAGAGAGTCATTCAGTATTTCGCAAGCATTGCAGCTGGAGGATCAGTGAAGAAAGATGGATCAGAAAGAAAGGCAAGTGGCACTTCATAAATTTTGCACTGAAAGCAAAACATAAAAATAAGAAACATCATCAAACAATGGAATGTGTACTTTCTCATTAAAGGGAACTCTGGAGGATCAAATTATCCAGGCTAACCCTGCTCTCGAGGCTTTTGGCAATGCAAAGACCATCAGAAATGACAACTCCTCAAGATTTGTAAGCTTAATCATCAAATATTTTAAAAAATCTTTCAGTGAAAACATAGTCACTTTAATTCATATTTCACCTTATAGAACAGTATACATACAGCTTTATCTTTCCATCCACCAATTGTTGTCAGAGGTGGACACTACTTAAATATTTTTACTTTCTACATAAAAGTACATTTTTAAGTATTCGTATTTTATCAGTGTTTTTCTTTGGAAAATATACATTCCAAAGCATATTATCATAATTTTTACCCCACTACATTTCATAATTTCAAGTTTTTGGTTTATATTTTTAAGTATTTAAGTACATTAAACATCTAGTTTTTTTTTTACTTTTACTTAAGTAAAAAGTACTTTTGTACTTTTACTCAAGAAAAGTAAAAGTACATAATTTTTTATTTAGTTAATTTTTCTGATTAAGCACAGATGCTTGAAAAATTTACTTAAAATACTCAAGTAGTGTCCGCCTCTGATTGTTATGCACATTTTGGAGTATCGCATTAAATAACACTGGATATAAACGCCAAGATTTGCATAAATTCTAAAAATGTGCATAAAAAATATATGCGCTCAATTGAGTCAAATAAATTACTTATTCAATAAAAAACATGCGCATGAACTATGATGAAAACACTTTAACCGAATAAATCCCTAGATGCGCATAAAAAAGTCACATCTGCATGTTGGACCGCATATCTGGACTAACCGTCTTACATAACTAACCAGCTAACATCTTAAATTAGTTTTTGGAAGTTCTGAAATGAACAAGTATAGATTTGATCTCAGTGGTTCAGTAATATTACTTTACATTACTGTCTTTTACTTGACTGTCAACTCAAACAGCAGGAATCCACATCCGAAAAAAATGTATAATGTTTTGTCTACACCCTTATTCTAGTTATTTTGAGCTAATTATACACGAACATGGTTAAATACAGTGCCAGTTTATCAGGAAGTGAACATTTTGCTCTCTCCAGCTCACTGGATGTACACGCTGCTTTATTCACAAATGTTTAATGCAATATTTCAATTATGTACAGTTTAATATGCAACTTTAGATGGAAATATAGAGACACATATACAGTAAGGAGACTGGCAAAGACTGCATTCTAAGCAGCAAGTGTGTATATACAGTATATACACATATACAGTTTATATGGAAACATAAAAATCAGGGAAAAAATGCAATGGCAGTTTTGAATTGCTGGTTGCCTCTGGTTTTAGATTTTTAAGATTTGATTAAAATAATTTTTTGGAAATTGTCTTGAAATTGAGCAATTATTATGAAGTTATGGACCTTCATTGTCTAAATATTCATTGTGCTTCATTATTTAATTTGATAATTTCTCATTTAGGGAAAATTCATCCGAATTCATTTTGCTGCCAGTGGAAAGCTTGCCTCTGCAGACATTGAGACTTGTAAGAATTAATTTCATATTTTAAATCTGCATTTAAAGGTCAAAGACATTTAAATTTACCTGACATTTATTTTTTTGTACAAACATCAGATCTTCTGGAGAAGTCCAGAGTGACCTTTCAACTCAAAGCTGAAAGGGACTATCATATTTTCTACCAAATCCTCTCTCAGCGAAAACCTGAGTTGCTGGGTAAGACAGCAGATATTTTCTAATGAAGTGGAGCAAAGTTTAAAGCAGTGGTTCTCGATGTTATTCCTGGAGGCCCACTGCTCTGCACATTTTGTATGGTTGTTTCTCAATATGCGTTCTTCAGCGATCTTGCGTTCTCGTGTCCTTGCTCTACGTCATCATTAACAGTCGAAGTTCATTCCAATTCTCAAGAACGCAAGTACAGAGGACGCATGAAAATACCAGGATGTGTTCTTAATATCGAGAATGCATCGAGTGCTGAAATCACCCGAGAATTTTTGGGTGTTTGTTGTCTCACCTCCCACCTCCACAATGGCTGCACAGGTGCACCGGAACAATCCTTCCCAAAATGCACCAAACCCTCGCCCACAAAGACGTGAAACTCACCGAGTGGCCAGGGGCGCTCACCGACATGCCCACACAAAAATCGCTGCAAAAGATGCTTCTCAGGAAGGATTGTTCCAGTGCACCTATGCCGCCATTTTAGAGGTAGTGGGTGATACCACAGAAACCGAAAATTCTCAGGCAAGCACCACATGTCCAAATTTCAGTAAAAACCGTTCTATTTCATCATAAACAATCTGAAAACAGAGCTTTAAGTGTAAAATACCGAACTTGTCCTTTAACACTCAACTAAAAACTAACTTTTCTCTCTTTCTTCAACAGAGATGCTGCTCATCACCAATAACCCCTATGACTACGCTTACATCTCCCAAGGAGAAACCGTGGTCGCCTCCATTAATGATGGTGAAGAACTGCTTGCCACTGATGTAAGAGGGAACTGCATTACGTTTTTGTTTCCTAACACGGTAAAGATCTAAACTGACTAAGCAGTTGTGCCAAATTTTCTAAACTGCAGGAAGCATTTGATGTACTAGGCTTTACTCAGGAGGAAAAAAATGGCATATATAAACTTACTGGAGCCATTATGCACCATGGAAATATGAAGTTCAAACAAAAGCAGAGGGAGGAACAAGCAGAGGCTGATGGAACTGAAAGTGAGTATAAAAACAGAAATCTACGTAATAATAATAATAATGACGTAATTAATCTAAATTGAAAACTCTAATTCATTGTAACAGATACAGACAAAGCGGCATATCTGATGGGCCTAAACTCTGCTGACCTAATAAAAGGTCTATGTCATCCAAGAGTGAAAGTAGGAAATGAGTGGGTCACCAAAGGGCAAAATGTCCAGCAGGTAGATCATTGTGTCCTCTATCTATTTATTTACAGTAAGTGGTGACAAATCATACAAATGCTTTCCTCTTCTCAGGTGTACTATGCCACTGGTGCACTGTCCAAGGCAGTGTATGAAAAGATGTTCCTTTGGATGGTTGTAAGAATAAATCAATCTCTGGACACCAGGCAACCACGCCAGTACTTCATAGGAGTACTGGACATTGCTGGCTTTGAGATCTTCGATGTAGGTCTTTGCAGATAATACTTTATTATTGTATGTATTATTCTTTGTCTGACTCGGTTCATACGTTTCTGTTACAGTTCAACACCTTTGAGCAACTCTGCATCAACTTTACCAATGAGAAACTGCAACAGTTTTTCAACCACCACATGTTTGTGCTGGAACAAGAGGAGTACAAGAAGGAAGGAATTGAATGGGAGTTCATTGACTTTGGCATGGACCTGCAGGCCTGCATTGATCTTATTGAGAAAGTAAGTCACCAATAATTGCTGAAGTATAGACACTGTCATCACTATTAAGATATATCTTTGACTTTGACGCCACCATTCATTCCTTTAGCCCATGGGTATCATGTCCATCCTTGAAGAGGAGTGCATGTTTCCCAAAGCCAGCGATGCAACGTTTAAAGCAAAGCTTTACGACAATCATCTAGGGAAATCAAACAACTTTCAGAAACCCAGGATTGTGAAGGGCAAACCGGAGGCTCATTTTTCTCTGATTCACTATGCTGGCACAGTGGACTATAATATCAATAACTGGTTAGTAAAGAACAAAGATCCACTAAATGAGACTGTCGTCGGCCTTTATCAAAAGTCTACACTTAAACTCTTGGCAATGCTTTTTGCTAATTATGCTGGGACAGATTCTGGTACGTATGAGAAAATCATTTCATGCACTGAATATATAAAGTAGCATGTGTACATTAGGGGTGGCACGGTTCATGAAAAAAATCCGAACCATTCGGTTCGCTTGTCTCGGTTCGGAGCGCGTGTGTGTCGTACGGTTCAACGGTTCATGGCATGCGCAATGTATGTTGCCTCGTGCCCTGTATGTGACCTCAGATAGCGTGTTCCCCTTTCGCGAATAGCGCGAAAGAAGAGGTGACTGCTGTGGAGAGTGAGTGCTGCCGGTCATGTTACGTGTAGAAATGGCAAGAGGGAGAGAAAAGGAAGTCTGCCCGCAGTTGGAGGATGCGCCAGCGTCGTATAAGTTTGGTGTGTGGAAACATTTTTTATTTCATGTTACCTATGATGACAGCGGAAATAAAACAATAGATACAGCCACACGCGCGACAACCATCTCTCCGACCATTTATCTAATCTGAGGTAATGAACACTGTTTTACGTCTTTTCGTATTCAGCGCTATTTTTAGGTTGATAAAACGAAAGCGGCTGATTTCCGCGTAGTTTAATTTTGCTAGCGTGTGAAAGTTGTGCGATCTTATTTCATAAACTGCCCCTTAAAGTAATCAGGACAGAAATGGTCAAAAGTGGACAAAAGAGACGGATTTAAATATTACATGTGTAAAAGTTATGTTTCTCTCTCGTCCACATATACTCTGCAGTATTTAAGCAGCCTCTCAGTGATAAATCTTAAAGCTACACTGAAGTTGGCATTTTGATAAATGCAAGTTATCTTTGTGAGCTAAAAATGCACACAAAGTTCATGTAGATGGCAATACACATTCTCTTTTTTGCCAAATAAATGAAAAGCATGTTGAAATCATCAATGTCTTCCCTCTCGCTGTGTCAAAATCTCGCCTGGCTTTCCTCAAGGATGTTCCCAATAATGTGCTTAAAGTCAAATTCAGTTTGTGCATGATTACATGATACAGTGGGGCAAAAAAGTATTTAGTCAGCTACCAATTGTTCAAGTTCTCACAGTTAAAAAGATGAGAGAGGCCTGTAATTTTTGTCAAAGGTACACGTCAACTATGAGAGACAAAATGAGAAAAAAATCCAGAAAATCACATTGTCTGATTTTTTTGGGGATTTGTTTGTAGGTTATGGTGAAAAATAAGTATTTGGTCAATAACAAAAGTTTATGTCAATACTTTGTTATATACCCTTTGTTGGCAATGACAGAGATCAAACGTTTTCTGTAAGTCTCCACAAGGTTTTTACACACTGTTGCTGGTAGTTTGGCCCATTCCTCCATGCAGATCTCCTCTAGAGCAGTGATGTTTTAGGGCTGTCGCTGGGCAACTCAGATTTTCAACTCCCTCCAAAGATTTTTGAGATCTGGAGACTGGCTAGGCCACTCCAGGACCTTGAAATTATTCTTACAAAACCACTCCTTCTTTGCCCGGGCGGTATGTTTGGGATCACTGCCATACTGAAAGACCCAGCCACGTTTCATCTTCAATGCCCTTGCTGACGAAAGGAGGTTTTGAGTCAAAATCTCACGATACATGGACCCATTCATTCTTTCCTTAACTCGGATCAGTCGTCCTGGTCCCCTTGCAGAAAAACAGCCCCAAAGCATGATGTTTCCACCCCCATGCTTCACAGTAGGTATGGTGTTCTTTGGATGCAACTCAGCATCTTTCTCCTCCAAACACAAGAAGTTGAGTTTCTACCAAAAAGTTATGTTTTGGTTTCATCTGACCATATGACATTCTCCCACTCTTCTTCTGGATCATCCAAATGCTCTCTAGCAAACTTCAGACGGGTCCGGACATGTACTGGCTTAAGCAGGTGGACACATCTGGCACTGCAGGAATTGAGTCCCTGGCTGCATAGTGTGTTACTGATGGTAGCCTTTGTTACTTTGGTCCCAGCTCTCTGCAGGTCATTCACTAGGTCCCCCCGTGTGGTTCTGGGATTTTTGCTCACTATTCTTGTGATCATTTTGACCCCACAGGGTGAGATCTTGCGTGGAGCCTCAGATCGAGGGAGATTATCAGTGGTCTTCTATGTCTTCCATTTTCTAATAATTGCTCCCACAGTTGAATTCTTCACACCAAGCTGCTTACCTATTGCAGATTCAGTCTTCCCAGCCTGGTGCAGATCTACAATTTTCTTTCTGGTGTCCTTTGACAGCTCTTTGGTCTTGGCCATAGTTGAGTTTGCATTCTGACTGTTTTAGGTTGTGGACAGGTGTCTTTTATACTGCTAACAAGTTCAAACAGGTGCCATTAATACAGGTAACAAGTGGAGGACAGAGGATCCTCTTAAAGAAAAAGTTACAGGTCTGTGAGAGAAAGAAATCTTGCTTTTTTGTTATTGACCAAATACTTATTTTCCACCATAAATTGCAAATAAATTCTTAAAAAATCAGACAATGTGATTTTTTGGATTTTTTTCCTCATTTTGTCTCTCATAGTTGAAGTGTACCTATGATGAAAATTACAGGCCCCTCTCATCTTTTTAAGTGGGAGAACTTGCACAATTGGTGGTTGACTAAATACTTTTTTGCCCCACTGTATAACTTTTTTTAATACTGTATCCTAATTTATGGATAATTAATACATTAATAAGATAATAAATTTCTGGAGTGTTAAAAAAAATAACAACAAGAACCGTACTGAACCGAGAACCGTGACCATAGAACCGTGATATGAACCGAACCGAGGGTTTTGTGAACCGTGCCACCCCTAGTGTACATGAGTGTTTAATAATATAGTTATTCTTCTTTTTTTTTTGAGCAGGTCAAGATGGTGGCAAGGGAAGTAAATCAGGTGGAAGTAAGAAGAAGGGCTCCTCTTTTCAAACTGTGTCTGCGCTTCACAGGGTAAATATCACTTTAAGACTAAATAAATGTGTTGCCCTGCCTGTGAAAACTCAGTTTTCACATTATGTGAAAATATAACCTTGATATCTCTAATATTAATTGAGTAAGGTCATGTCAAAGATTGAAATCAATATAAAATCAATGATTAAAATGCTATTAATGCTAAATGCTACTACTACTACTTTGATGCTACTAACCTTATAATAAGATTTATAGGGGCGGTTTCCCGGAAAGGGTTTGGATTAGTTCAGAACAAACATTACAAATGAACATTATTCAAAAAACCATACTGGTGTGCATCTTGAGACAAAACAATGATACTAATATATGTTAAGATATGTCAGTGCAAGATGTTTTTAAATTAAGACATGCATTTTAGTCTTGGACTAGGATAAACCCTGTCTAGGAAACCGCCCCATATGGGCTTAATCCAGGACTAGGCCTTAGTTATATTAGGACAGTTATATTTAAGCAGTTTTTACAAACATTTCTTACAAAAAACATTACTGATGTGCATATTTAGATAAAGCATTGGCCCTGATATATGTTAAGATATGTCAGTCCAAACTGCTTTCAGTTAGGATGGCTCAAAGAATTTTAGTTAGGGACTACATTTATGCCCTGTCCAGGAAACCGCCCCATCAAGACTTATAGCTTGAATTTCATGGGCAGATCACATATATGATGTAAAAATAAAAAGATGTGATGTTTACTGTTGTTTTAACTCACTTTACGGTTTCTACTAATACAAAACAATGAAAAAACAACCCAAGCTTTTTTACATGCTTCCCCTTTAGAACTATTAAGTTGCAGAATAGCCCTGCTTACTATATTTACATATTTATGATTTAGTGGTATATTTTTCTCCTACAGGAAAACCTGAATAAGTTAATGACAAATTTAAGATCAACTCACCCACACTTTGTGCGTTGCATCATCCCCAACGAGACAAAGACTCCTGGGGCGATGGAGAATCCTCTAGTCATGCACCAGCTACGCTGTAATGGTGTACTGGAGGGCATTAGGATTTGCAGAAAGGGTTTCCCAAATAGAATCCTGTATGGTGATTTCAAACAAAGGTACATATGTTTACTTTTGTCACACTACAAAAACTTTATACAGACAGTTTTTCCATATTCACGTTACGTTAAAAGACGTTCTGTACTTTTTTTACAGGTACCGAATCCTAAACCCTGCAGCCATTCCTGAAGGTCAATTTATAGACAGTAGGAAAGGAGCTGAGAAGCTGCTGGGATCACTGGATATTGATCACAATCAATATAAGTTTGGACATACAAAGGTAAACATTTTGAAAGAACCAAAAAAAAAATTTTTTTATTTATTACTTGAGAAGTAAAATTGCAAACAAAACATAATGACTAGAATGCATCTTTCCATAATGAATTCTGAATAGGTGTTCTTCAAGGCTGGCTTACTCGGTCAGCTGGAAGAAATGAGAGATGACCGACTATCTTTAATTATTACTGGAATTCAATCTAGATCCAGAGGACTTCTTGCAAGGGTTGAGTTCCAGAAGATAGTTGAAAGAAGGTAAGAACCACATATATTGAGGTGCATTTGTACCAGTTTGTGCTTTTTAAAAATATTTTGTGATGACATAAATGATGCAAAACACCTCTAAACCGACCCCCTCGCAGGGATGCCCTACTGGTGATCCAGTGGAATGTCCGAGCCTTCATGGGGGTTAAGAATTGGCCCTGGATGAAGCTCTTCTTTAAAATCAAACCTTTGCTCAAGTCAGCCGAAGCAGAAAAAGAAATGGCAAATATGAAAGATGAATTTGCCAAGCTTAAAGAGGCTTATGCTAAATCTGAAGCACGCAGGAAAGAACTGGAAGAAAAAATGGTGTCTCTTCTCCAAGAGAAGAATGACCTACAACTTCAAGTCCAAGCGGTTAGTTAACATTTTGTGCCTTTAGGAGAGTTAAATGTGGCTTGTGCAATACAGACATCATTGTCAACTGATTTTAAAACAGGAGCAAGACAATCTCTGCGACGCAGAGGAGCGATGCGACCAGCTTATCAAAAATAAGATCCAGATGGAGGCAAAAGCCAAAGAGCTCATTGAGCGACTTGAGGATGAGGAGGAGATGAACGCAGAGCTGACGGCAAAGAAGAGAAAGCTGGAGGATGAGTGCTCTGAGCTGAAGAAAGATATTGATGATCTGGAGCTGACTCTGGCTAAAGTGGAGAAAGAGAAGCATGCTACTGAGAACAAGGTCTGGAGGGTCTCAATAATAATAGAAAATGTTTTACTATATTATGCATACACTTTATGTAAGTGATCCATCTTCTTTCGCACAGGTGAAGAACCTGACGGAGGAAATGTCATCTTTGGATGAAATCATCGCAAAGCTAACCAAGGAGAAGAAAGCCTTGCAGGAAGCTCACCAGCAGGCACTGGATGACCTGCAGAGTGAGGAGGACAAAGTCAACACCCTCACCAAGGCAAAATCCAAGCTTGAGCAGCAGGTCGATGATGTAAGTATTTGTCCATGCCATGTTCAGTCCAGCACCGCAGTCAAGAAGTTAAACAAATAAATCAAATATTCTTTAATTTTTTATTTAATATTTCTAAATAATTATTAATATTAGTTGGAAGGTTGTCTTGAGCAAGAAAAGAAGATTCGTATGGATCTAGAGAGAGCCAAGAGGAAACTAGAAGGAGACTTGAAGTTGACCCAGGAAAACCTAATGGACCTGGAGAATGACAAACAGCAGTTAGAGGAGCGTCTAAAAAAGTAAGGCAACTTTTCTATTCTTGAACTGCTGGCCAGTTGGTTTGTTCAAGGCTCACTCAGTAACACATACATTTCTCATCCAATAACAGAAAGGATTTTGAGATCAGTCAGCTCAATGGAAAAATCGAAGATGAACAAACAATCTGTATTCAGCTACAGAAAAAACTGAAGGAACTTCAGGTAACAAAAAATAAAGAATAATGACATCAGAAAAATTCAGTGGCAACATTGACATATTTATTTTCTTTACCAGGCACGCATTGAGGAGCTAGAAGAAGAGCTTGAAGCAGAAAGAGCTGCAAGAGCTAAGGTGGAGAAACAGAGAGCAGATTTAGCCAGAGAGCTGGAGGAGATCAGCGAGAGACTGGAGGAGGCTGGAGGAGCTACATCTGCTCAGATTGAGATGAATAAAAAACGAGAAGCCGAGTTTCAAAAACTTCGCAGAGACCTTGAAGAGGCGACTCTGCAGCATGAAGCCACTGCCGCCACACTGAGAAAGAAACAAGCTGACAGTGTGGCTGAACTGGGAGAGCAGATAGATAACCTGCAGAGAGTCAAGCAAAAACTGGAGAAGGAGAAGAGTGAACTGAGGCTGGAGCTGGATGATGTGGTCTCCAACATGGAACATGTTGCTAAGACAAAGGTACTGGTATAAATAGTAATAGTTAAGTTAATATATTTATTCATTCTTTGAAGTAATTTTCCATCCAAAATCCAAATGATGCATTTATAGGCAAATCTAGAGAAGAACTGCAGGTCTTTAGAGGACCAAATGAATGAATACAGAACAAAATATGAAGAGGGCCAGCGCAGTATCAACGACTTCACAATGCAAAAATCTAAATTACAATCTGAAAATGGTAAGGCTGTCACATTAAAAAGTATGTTTTTTGATTATGACCATCAACAGAAATCCACCAGCATTAAAATATATGTTGGCACATACAGGTGAACTTTCAAGACAGATGGAGGAGAAGGACTCTCTTGTCTCCCAGCTAACCAGGAGCAAGATGTCTTACACTCAGCAGATTGAAGATCTTAAAAGGCAACTGGAGGAGGAAACTAAAGTGAGCGCTATAAATAAGAATAAGATTTCGCATGCATTTCATTTATCATAGATTGTTTACAAATGATGTTACCTTTACCAGGCAAAGAATGCCATCGCCCATGCACTTCAGTCTGCCCGTCATGACACAGATCTGCTCAGAGAGCAGTATGAGGAGGAGCAGGAGGCCAAAGCAGAGCTACAGCGGTGCATGTCTAAAGCTAATTCTGAGGTGGCTCAGTGGAGAACCAAGTATGAAACTGATGCCATCCAGAGGACTGAAGAACTAGAGGAAGCCAAGTAAGATTTTTTTTACCATATTCAACGTTTATTAAAATTTGTACTTTTTAATAAGGTTTGACTTCTCAACTGACAGATAAGCTTTTTGTTTGTGTTATGTTTCATTTAAAATGTAAGACGAACAAAAAGTTTTTCTGTTAGTTGGCCAAGCTTCCCCAAACCTAAGGATACTTAAGTGTTTTATTAATCAAAATTAGGCTACATGGAAACAATCTGAAAAGAAACTGCAAAAGTGGCGTTGCGTTATCACTTTTTATTCCGCGTTTATACGAGCATTTTGAGGGGGAAATCTGCGTGCATATGGTGACGCAAAAGTGTGTGATATTCGATGTAGTATGCACTCCAGGCGGCTAGGTGGCAATGTTCGTTGAGATCGTGAGATCGTTTTTAAGATTTCCACTCTGAAGGGTGGTTTCACTTTTTTGTGTTTTTAAGCCCCTAAAACGCCGTCGCCGTGTAAACGAAAGGCACATCCGATAAAATATTTTTACGTTTTCACCCTCGAGCATTCTCGTGTAAACAGGCCCTCAATGTCTTTATTCATAAATATGTCCTTGTTGGTGTCAAATGACCTCTGCCAGTGATCTGACTTTTCTTTGTCAGCTTAGAATTTCTTCTCTTTACTTACATTGAACGGGTAAGTTCAAGGAGGCTTCCATGTCGTTCCGCCATACTGATAAACTATAATAGCAGAGAGGGACAAAAAGCACTAGCATACCAACGCGTTTTCATTCAGAACACGTGAACCAGCTGAAACGGACAAGGAGATCAGTTAGTACATAACGGCTACCATAGTTGCAACAGGTATTTGAAAAAACGAGGTGCTAGAGAGAACTATTCATTTGAATGCAAAATACAATTTCACCACTATATGGGGGTAACGTATCCTACTTATTGTCCCTTTAAGTTAGGGTGTGGTGTCAAAAAAGTGCAATATTTTTTCCCCAATACTGTTTTGTTTTCTAACTCAGGAAGAAACTGGCTCAACGTTTGCAGGAGGCCGAAGAAGCTGCTGAAGCGGTGAACGCAAAATGTTCATCTCTTGAAAAGACTAAACACAGACTCCAGAATGAGATTGAAGATCTAATGGTGGATCTGGAGAGGTCTAATGCAGCAGCAGCAGCCTTGGACAAGAAGCAAAGAAACTTTGATAAGGTACCCAAACATGTGAAGTTAAGCACCTTAATTCTTTATGACAACTTCTATTTCTAAACTATACTTGAAATGGATGCTTTAACTGAAGGTCTTGGCTGAGTGGAAGCAGAAGTATGAAGAGTCACAGACTGAGCTAGAAGGTTCCCAGAAGGAAGCCAGATGTCTGAGTACTGAACTTTTTAAGCTGAAGAACTCCTATGAAGAATCTTTGGATCACCTGGAGACTATAAAAAGAGAGAATAAAAATCTACAAGGTCAATACGCCCTTTACTAATACTACAGAAAGTTACTGATACTACTGCTGATAAGTATTGCATATTAATAATACTAGGAGTATGGTAAAATAGTTTCTGGTGTGTTTATAATGTGGTGGAATAATTCACAGAACCAGAGACATTCAATTCAATTGTGTTTAGCACTTTTTACAAATGCAATATGTTCTTTTCTATCTAGAGGAGATTTCTGATCTTACTGAGCAACTTGGTGAGGGAGGAAAGAGCATTCATGAGCTGGAGAAAATGAGAAAACAGCTGGAGCAAGAAAAAAATGAAATTCAGACTGCTCTGGAGGAGGCAGAGGTGGGTTTTATAAATGCAACTGTATTTCTTGACTGGAAAATAAATTCCACGTTTCCACAACAATGTATCTCATATGTAGAATATGTATAATTTCGGGTTAATACAGTATGTGCGCCATTCATTTCATGACTATTTAAGCAAATATATAACTGTTTTTCTGAAGATAATCATTGCATATCTTTCAAGGTCTATTTAGGGGTGCACCGATAAATGCCGATATACACTAATAATACGTGGGCGATAACTATTCTGAATCGCACAGCCGATATCATTTACAGCTATTTCATGGCTTTTGATCAGTAAGTCCTTATCGATCTGAAATTACTGTAAGTTTGAGTTGTTTAAAACATGCATTTGAAAAAGCAAACATAATCATTATAAATATTCTTTATCATGAAAATACCTGAAAAGGTTTGAAGAACAGCAATATATATCCTTAAGCCATTTCCTGGAGCTGCGTGTCATAGCTGCGTGTGTAATGGTTCTTTATCTACAGCGCATTTTGAGTTTCTGCACGAGAGTGCCCTCTGGCTTTTGGATGTAGCTGCATTTTACCGTAATTTATTGAGAAGCATAGCAAGCATCATTGGGCGATATATCGGTGCACCCCTAGCTCTATTTTATTACATGCAAACTTAGTCCCAGATCACAATCTTTTCCTATAAAGGCCTCACTGGAGCACGAGGAAGGCAAGATTCTACGAGTTCAACTGGAGTTCAACCAGATAAAGGCTGATATCGAACGCAAACTAGCAGAAAAGGATGAGGAGATGGAACAGAGCAAACGCAATTTGCAGAGGACCATTGAAACCCTGCAAAGCTCTTTGGAGTCAGAAACGCGAAGCAGGAACGAGGCCCTGCGGATTAAAAAGAAGATGGAAGGTGATCTGAATGAGATGGAGATCCAGCTTAGTCAAGCAAACCGACAAGCAGCAGAGGCTCAAAAACAACTCAAGAGTGTGCAAGCACATTTGAAAGTAAGATGCACATTTGAAAGTAAGAATGGAGAATTTGCATGGTACGTTATTGAAACGTTTGCTGTAATTGATTTGCACTCATTTTTAGGATGCTCAACTTCAGCTCGATGACTCTCTCAGAACAAACGATGACCTGAAGGAGAACATTGCGATTGTAGAGAGACGCAACAATCTTGTTCAAGCTGAACTAGAGGAGCTGAGAGCGGCTCTTGAACAAACCGAGAGAGGCCGTAAGCTTGCTGAGCAAGAGCTGCTGGATATTAGTGAAAGAGTGCAGCTACTGCACTCCCAGGTAAAGAAAATGGGTGCTTATAGTTTAATCTGAGCAGATTTGTTAGCTATATTCTGTTTATTTATAAAATGAACATATATCACATCATAAATTTATAAAGTATATCATATCATGTATTCCTTCATTCAGAATACAAGTCTCTTGAATCAGAAGAAGAAGCTGGAGACTGACACGACTCATCTTCAGGCAGAAGTGGAAGAGGCAGTGCAAGAATGCAGAAATGCTGAAGAAAAAGCCAAAAAGGCCATCACTGATGCTGCCATGATGGCTGAGGAGTTAAAGAAAGAGCAGGATACAAGTGCTCACTTAGAGCGTATGAAAAAAAACATGGAGCAGACCATTAAGGACCTCCAACACCGCCTGGATGAAGCAGAACAAATTGCCATGAAAGGAGGAAAGAAACAAGTCCAGAAACTGGAGGCTAGGGTGGGTGATTCACTTACCATAAAGTATTTTCTGATTATGTTAAGTGCCACTTTGTAAAAAAACATTCACATTGTTCCAACAGGTGAGAGAGCTGGAGAATGAAGTCGAATCTGAACAGAAGAAGAGCAGCGAGGCAGTGAAAGGAATTCGCAAATATGAGAGACGTATTAAAGAACTCACCTACCAGGTGACCAAATCTTTTTCCATTACAGACTGGAATGACCCCAAAGAAATTGCACACACACAACACTTTTCTATACCGAATCTCTCAAATAACCTCTCTCTGCTAAAATTTCTCTTAAAAGACGGAGGAGGATCGCAAGAATCTCGCTCGTCTGCAAGATCTAGTTGACAAGCTTCAGCTGAAGGTCAAGGCCTACAAGAGGGCTGCGGAGGAAGCTGTAAGTATTAGCCAAAATCAGAGATATCTGTTAATACTGTACCATATTCAGTTCATGCTCTTATCTCAGAACTATTGATCCAATTTCGTAGGAGGAACAAGCCAACACCAACCTTAGCAAGTTCCGTAAAATCCAGCATGAGCTTGATGAAGCAGAGGAGAGAGCCGACATCGCGGAGTCGCAAGTCAATAAACTGCGTGCCAAAAGTCGTGATGTTGGTTCAAAGGTGAGTGTGGTCAGATTGATCTTTGCATTTGTTTAATTCAATACACTAAAAGGCGGAGTGCGTGATTTTTGAAAAACACTTTGGAAAAGGGAGTCAAAAAAACACACTTGTAGCCAATCAGCAGTAAGGGGCGTGTCTACTAACCGACATCGTTGCCTGAGTTCCATATGTGTGGGGCGGGTTTATCAAAAGAAGGTGCAGATTCTATTGGGGTAGGGGCGTGTTTGCTTAGGTAATTTCAAATGTCAACATTGACCTTCAAAGATCATGCACCCCACCTTTAAATTAGGTTATAGGTTGCATGCAAGTTTAAACTGAGTGTTCTGTGCTCTTTTTAATATTGAAAAGTTTGTGTCCTTATTAAAAATATCTGCACTGCATTACTGACTTACCAAAATTGAATTTTTAATCTGTTTCCCTCTTCTTGTCATACAGAAGGGACATGATGAAGAGTGAAGCTCAAACGAACCTTCTGCAAGACTCCATGTTGTGAATTAGTACCTAATCAGTCCCACAAAAGAATAAAGTATAATTGCATTACATTTGTGGGTCATTTGTGTTAAATGGGAAATCGGCAGTAAGTCACAGTTACTAAAGTTAAAAAATTAAAATTGCCAATTAAACGCGAGAGTGTTTAGCCTTTATGGTAAATGTCATGTTTACTACTGTGACAAAATTCAGCATAGGCTCAGTAGGATGTAGATAACTCTGACCACACAAATAATGTTGTGAATACCTGTATTTTATCCAAAATTACTTACAGTGCATTCAAGGTATACATTTTATTTTTCAGAATCAAACCCATGACCTTTGCGCTGCTATCCCGATGCTTTACGAAATGAGCTACAGGAACTATCAAAATGGAACTCTCCAATTAATTTTTAGTAAAAATAAAGCACTTTTTAACCCCGACAAATGAAAGTTTACCCGTTCCCTGAAGAAGTCTGTGAGGAGTCCACATTTAACCAGCAACGGTTGTTGAATTATGCACACGCGAGCGTATTAGTAAAATGAAGCACATCTTCTTGTCAGATTATTAAAATGTGTGAGCTGTGACACTTTACATCGCAGATGCAAGTTTATTTGTCATTACATAGTCACAATAATGATTGAATTTCGCACTTACTGTTTTTTTTTTTTTGCACTTGTTCAGTACTCACCCTGTACAGGGCTGATGGCTCACGTCACGTCCCTGACTGACCCCACCCAAGACCGGAGAAATAGAAATAAATTCATATTTTATTTGTCTAATCTTAATATTTTTATGGGTAGACTATGTAACTTAAGGTTAAAATAGTTTTAATTCATTAAAACGATATTTGAAACCATAAAACTGCATTCCCTCTCTAATCTCAAAGTATTGCAATACTCTTGTTTGCCGGTAGGTGCCCCCAAGCGCAAACGCTTACGTATGGCATACGTCCACCTGAACCCAGTCACCTGAGCAGAACTGCACTGTAGATGTACATTGGGCCAAGTTACTACACAGACTTTGCTTTTGGTTTGGCTTGTATTTCACTGAGCTACAGCTAAACCACAATAAATAGCTATTTAAATAAGGCTTTCACATTTGCAAATTCTAATAAACATTTGTTTCTGTAAAACACTTACTTCGGATTCACAACTGGCCTTTATATTTTGTTAACAGAAAGAAAGACAACAAATTTTGCGTTGTATTGTTTTTATTTATGATTAAATATCCACATCACTTGTTAACAATTAATCACAATGAACATCTCTTTGATACCAAAAATACATCTTAAATCAGAGGGGAGACAATAATTCCCATTGAAGACAAATGTCTGTAGTCCACTGTTCTCTGCATGCTTTTTGGTGTTGTCCATATGGGAAATACACACATTGTAAGTCCTAACAGACACACTAGGGGCCTCTTTTCCTGCCTAATTGTGTTGCTCTATCTAGTTATTAAACATGCCAATTAACCTACCAGTTACAGTAGTCTCATAGAGATGTGCAAACAAACAACATTCAAAGTTTATGTGTAAGGGGCCCTTTGTGGAGTTAATCATTGTTCCCGTTATTGTACTTGTTACCTATCCACCTCGTGTTCCTGGCCAAACGCTCAAGTCATTACCAGAAGAGTGCTACATCAAAGGACATTCATGAATCTGAAGGATCCTTTAGTTTTACTTTTCTCATTCAAAATCGATCACACTCCTCCTACTACATTGTGACAACAAAGAGAAAAGTTACACGTAATACATACTCTGTGCTTCCTAAATACATTACATTTTAAAAACATTCTTGTTGCCATGTTTTTAAAAGGCAGACTCACTTCAGATTAAAATACTGTCTGGGGAAATTTTATAGATGCTAAATCTTCACATATAAACTGTGAATCGTGTATTTACAAAACAGCTTTAAGCGAATTAGTGCGGAGACGTGAGAAGTGCCCTAACATCTGTTATTGTTCGTTTATTATGGAAATGATTGACAGATAAAACAGAGCTTACGGAAGGCATAATATGTTATGATCACCGTATCAAGAGTACATCACTGACGTATACTCAAGCAGCCCCCGAATAGTGCACACTAAATCACAAAAGTAAGTACAGACAGGACCTTTTAGTCAAGCACAGTTGCTCTACACTAAACACACTGGCTCACACTTATACAAACCGTATTTACAGACTACTCTATACAGGTACATGTCTTGCACATTTGAGTCACTGGGGTTCATTTTTCACGGGAACGAATTTAGGAATATGTGCTCAATATGTTAGTCTCTTTGCAGTATAAAACATCCATCATAAAGTGCCTTTGGAATTCTTACCAGTTCCTTATTTTCTAGGATATTTGCATAATATAATACTTCCTGGTCTCACTGTTCAGTTCCAAGTGGGCCTGCTAGATTTTCTTTTAGGTTAGTGTTCCCATTGTAGCTCTTAAGCTATTAAATAAGCACAGAGACAGAGCTACGATTGCAACAACAACGTTGTAACTTTATTGACTGAGCGTTAATAATAATACCACCACAAAATCCACTCTTAACTTATGTTAACGCTCTCTTAAGGTGGGCGTGTTGAGTATGTGTGTGTATGTAAGTAGGTCAGTGATGTGTAAGGTGCTGCATCTATCCCTACACCATCATCTATCAACTATCTACACCATGACATCACCGTCAAAATACCACATTTTAAATATATATCACAACATTAAGTGTACCAAACCCTGTGTACAAACATGACCTTGTGACCAACAGCAGCAATGTGTTTATGTTCTCCGCAGGCATTGTGCATATCTAGCGTAATATAAGTACCAATAATTCACCTTTACACAGTGTCACTAGTCAAGAGTGTCACAGAAGCAGCCCTACACAGAGACTACTGTACTTTGTGGATAGTTTTTTTTTAAAGCTTAGTAATTTATGTTAGCACATCAACTGCCACTGAATAAATTATCGGGTAATGGATGGTATTGTATTCTGCTACTGTCATCTTTATTGTTTTGAGCTACAACACGTCATTTATTAAAATGTGGGTGACTCCATTTTTTACCCGTCTACACTGTTAACACATTTCCTTTCTAACTTTGTTTTTGATGTGTCGTTTACTACATCTTTAATCCCTCTTTTTCCCTCTCCCGACTTCTCTCCATCCTGTCTGTTGAGTTTGTGTGTCCGCTTGCCTTTTTCTCTTACTGTATCATGCTGTTGTACGTGTTAAAGGACGCTGTGTCCTATCAGCTCACAAGACGTTTGAGAGAAATAGAAAGATGTAAGCAGACGGTTAGATGTTATAATGATACAGCTCATCTTTACAGTATTTACGCAAACACAATACAGCAAAATTATTGAAGATGTAAATATGTTATTGTTTAAACAGCCTGTTAGTTGAGTAAGTGCTTTTTTAAATACTGGGGTGACTGGGGTTCATAATGTATGTAGGGAGGACAGAACATGGGAAGAGGAGCAGTTGGGTGGACGGTGACTGATTCATTTCACTGGAATGAAGACGCCCCCACATACTATCATTATGAGGAGCTTAAATGCAATAATATGATGTAATTAAGGTACATCTCGAGTGAATTCTGGCGTTTTCATTGGAGAACATCTACAGTACTGCCCAAAAGTGTGTGTCATCTCAAAATGTACCCTAGGTGCATCTCAGGACTAACACTGACTATTAGTAAGGCTAGAACGAAATACTCTGATGTTGATGTCCTTATTGCAGTGGTCCTAACTAAGATTAAATTAGGAGTTTTTGCAATGGCTGGACACCGGCATATTATCTCAATCTCCAAACTGGAAAATTGAATCTAGCCCCAAACCAAACAGGTACACTGTAAATTCAGCCAGAGCCTTGTCCTATCTCACATGATCTCATGGGTGCTCGCCAAGCAGGGAAATCAAAGAAAACAGTAAGAGATGAAGCTAATGGTTAAGGTAATGAGAACACAGAGTTAAAGGGACAAGCTGTGTTTGGAAGATTAAGATTAAAGTCCTTCTCCTGTTTGCACCCATCTCATGGTTAAGTAAGTGGAACGAGCTGGGTTGTGTGTGAGGACATGGCGGACCCCAGAGAAACACTGAAAGAGGTGCTGCGATGTGGGTGGGGGTGGCTGCCACTCAGGGGGGACCAATAGATGATTTTTGCGCCGTGGTCCGTGCGAGCTCGTGCGTTCTCGCGGATGGTCAGCTTGTAAGACTTAATCTGGTTGCAAAAAATGAAAGACAAACAGCAGATTTGTGCAATACATTTCTCAATTTGAGAATATTCAATATCTATTGTCGCTGCCCGATGAAACTCACGTATGTCCAAAACGGTTACTTTTCAGGAAGTGAAAAAGAAACCGTATTTCAAAAGCAGTTGAATGTAGCTTGTCATACTTGTTACGGCATATTTACATGTAACCATATTCTTGCCAGTGTAATGATATAATCCACATTTGACCAATATTAAGTTTAAAGGGACATTTGTGCATAATTTACAGTAACGGTGGTCGATCCGCGTTTTTCCGATCATTAATTAGAATGGCCAAGTCGCGTTTCATATTGACAGTTTAATAAATAGCCTGCGTCTTAGTTTATTAAATACGCTTAGTTTATTTAATATTAATTATAAATTTATTAAATGTCTCTGGCAAACTATGAAGGGACAATGAATCAATACACTGACATGGTAATGCTAGCTGACATGGTTTGCACAGTCCTACCGTAATTTTGTCACTCCTAGACGTACTTCTGGCGTCAGGGGGAAACGTTTACCTCAATGAAGGAAAGTCATTGTCTCACCAGGCTATTTTTATTCGGCTATCCAGTGCTGAGCTTCGATCAAACTTCACAAGGGCGCCGAGATGCTTCCACAGGGCGGGAGATACGCGGCATGATTGACAGCTTTGACACCAAATGGATATTCGTGAAAATCAGATGACATGATTTCACAACTTTTAATTGGCCATTTTGATATGTGAAGCATACTGTATATGGAAATGAACCTGGGCATTCAATCCGTCGAAACATCTCAAAATCCGCTAAATGGACATACGTGATTTTCATCGGACAGCGACGATATATAACTTACCAAATCTATTTCTATTATTCACAATTTTATATCTCTCATGCCTTCCACGTTGGTGGCATCATGTATAGGCTAAAGGAGGGGTGGGGATTCCTGGTCCTGGATGGCAACCCCTCTGCAAAGTCTAGCTCCAACCCCAATCAAGCACACCCGAAAAATCAAATCAAAGGCTGCAGGATTGCTTGGAAATGACATTCAGGTGTGCTTGATTAGGGTGGGAGATCAACCCCGCAGGACAGTGGCCCTCCAGGACCAAGAATGCCCACCCATGGGCTAAAGGTTCCCACTTACTTGTCCCAGGAATGCGTTTGTCCAGGCCCTGGGAGTCCCGGGGCCCTTCTCCCAAAGAGAGTACAGGGGTAGGAGAGATCTCCTTTAGCCCATTCTCCTTTGCCCCACTGCCCATTTGAGATGGTGGAGAGATGGCAGGAGAAGATGGGCTTCCCTCAGATTTCTGCTGAACCCCCTCAGCCTGGAAACACATTTCAAAAGCAAAGAAAGAGTCAAAGAATGGGGGCTGGAGACAAGGGTAGATGAAAATTTGTGTTAAAGGGTGAACAAAATTGAAACAAAAAGTTAATTCTTCCTTACCACATCTTGAACAATTATTACATTTTTATGCAAAAAATATATACAATTTAGATACACTTATTCAAATTAGGATTACTCGGCTTTCTCAATACAGGAGCTTTAAAGGTGCAGTGTGTAATTTTTAAAAGGATATCTTGACATATTATAGAAAACTATATCAGGGGTGTATAAAGACCTTTCTTAATACACCATTATGTTTTTATTACCTTAGAATGAGATGTTTTTATCTACATACACAGAGGGTCCCCTTACATGGAAGTCGCCATTTTGTGCCGCCATGTTTATACAGAAGCCCTTAAAGGACAAACTTTTTTTACTAAATTGTCTCAGACGATGACATGTTTGTCCGGTGGGGGCTAACATACCTTCTATATGTGTTTCAAAAGCACAGGGTGAGCACTAGACTGAGTTGGTTGCAAACATTTACACACTGCACCTTTAAAGCATGTCTGCAAGCGTTTGTCTCAGCTGAAAGTTGAATTGGTGCTCTTACAAAACATTTATCTTCTAGAACTTCTGAGGTTTACCCAAACGCACTTTATAGTGTCCATTAACAAGTAAAAAATGTATGCATGCACACACAAACACAAAGACTAAAGGTAGGAGGTGCTGCTCAGCCACATGAGGTGCCATAAAACTAAACACATTATCATACGCTAAGGGGGTTGAGTCTCCTTACAGTTTTTACCTGCTTGCTAAAGTATATGTGTGACATATAATTGAATGAACAGTACACAGATCCATAGCTTTTTCTTCTTACAGGCCATAGTCTGTAATACATACTGGTAAAACAAACACTGCCAAACTTACCTTGTATATATGCCAGCTTTTAAAGTTCAAATGCAGATGTGTTTGTATTGCATATTATACCATACTGTGACTATGATACGTTTACAATATTTGAAACAAACTCACTATAAAACATATGAGAGTGTCAACTATTTGGATTCTTTGTTTTGACAGACATAATTATTATTTACAAAAGGAGACGTACACATTTCTAACATCCAATATTGTTAGTCTTAATCCAGTCCCAACCTTGACATTTCCACCTCCTGGTTCGTGGCCTACATTGTCCAGTGATCCCACTTTGGCCTTGCCGTTCATATTTTGGGATTCAATCTTCACATCCCCACCAACTGATGGAGATCAATCATCATTCACATGGAAATGACATGTCATAATAAAATTGCATTCATAGTAATAGACAATATTGTAAGTGGTAGAGTGGTCTCCTACCTGGCTTGTGCTTCATGTTATCCTTGGATCCACATTTTGCGGTTACTTTGCTCAAATCAACCTTTTTATTTAAAATCTGAACCTATAAAGCAAGACCAAAGAGGTGTCAGATTGAAGTGTCCTTTGTATTGATGAGATCACGATGAGAAGTCAAGCTAACTGTATTAACTAGCTTAATACATGCAGATACTGACATGATAAGGGTCAGTTAGTGCTTTTATGAGCAAATATGACCTGTCTGTAAAATCCAGGCTAATGATCTAATGATGAGATTTGGAGCATTAAATGGACACTCTACTTTTTTTGAAAATATGCTCATTTTCCAGCTTCCCAAGAGTTAAACATTTGATTTTTAACCGTTTTGGAATCCATTCAGACGATCTTCGGGTATGAAAAATCACAACTTTTAATTTTCCGCCAGTCTTAGTACACAATGTAACTACAGAAGCATCAAGTTTTAGATAGGAAAAATATCGAAATATTTATTTTTGAGTGCGATGCTAAAAGGTCTAATCAGATTCAATGGATTGTGCTAAGCTATGCTAAAAGTGGTACTGCCAGACCCGGA
The DNA here is from genome assembly GCF_027580225.2 of Misgurnus anguillicaudatus. NCBI lineage: Eukaryota > Metazoa > Chordata > Actinopteri > Cypriniformes > Cobitidae > Misgurnus > Misgurnus anguillicaudatus. The sequence goes on from NC_073338.2 coordinate 27,355,990, forward strand.
GATCGGCTGAATGGATTCCAAAAAGGTAGCTGGAAAATGAACATAATTTCAAAAAAAGTGGAGTGTCCTTTTCTAGTGTGATTTCAGCCATTGAATGATTTTTTTTAAATGGCCTCAGCCAATATTAAAGATATCAAGGTTATATTTTCACTGAATGTTCTTTACATGATTTGAATGATTTTATGTAGAAAACAGTAAATCACAAAACATGACTAGCTGTGTTTTCACAGGTGAGGTCATAAATCAAAGACATATGACATGACATTGTACTATACACTTACATTTCCTCCTCCAGGAACATGCTTGATATTGTCCTTGGAGCCACATCGGGAGGTGACATGGCTGAAGTCCAGTTTTTTGTGCACGATCTGAACATGAACACAGCACAGAGGATGCATGTTCAAATGTTATTTCATCGGTACACATGCAAAGCAGATTGATAGAGAAGTTAAGGCTATGAGCACAAAGTGTGTAAACAATGTTGTCCCAAACAAAAGTAAGTAGCACAGTGTCACTGAAAAAACAAAATCATCATGTTCATGTGTGGAAGTTAAACTTTAAGATGGTTAGTGCCTGGTGTGCTGATGTGCGCGGTATAGCATTTGTTTGCATGACTCATATATTTGTTGGGACAGAGTCCAGAACACTGTGTCTGAGTCAGAGGGTTTTTTATTACCCACTTTAACACCTTTATCTCAGACATGGGTAAAACACTTGGGGGGCTGTAGTTTAAATGTATTTTATTTTGATCCGCTGTACAGAGGCACATAAGTAAAAACAAACATGCTTTAGTGATAACTGGATAGCTTAATGCTGTGCCTAAAAACAACAACAAAAAACATGACCATGATGATTTGTGCTTCATGATTTATGATAGTTTTACACTGAGAAGCAAAAAAAAAAACATCGGTAGCACTAAAGTGTATAACTTATTATACCACGGGTCTGTTGAATGCTGCATTCTGATTGGCTGAGAAGTGTTCTATGGGTGTTGATTATTTTTCTGTAAACCGCACACCTAACTTTTCAAATGTCTTAAAAGTAGGCACCAGAGCAATGTTTGTGGTAACCGTGGTATAAGCGGAATAATTGACTCCGGTCCTTTGACGTGGTAATCGTGCCGCATTACCACCTTGGTGTGCATTATTTTCTTATAATTCAATGGCCCGTCGTCAATTATTCCTCACATAATAACATGCAAAGCACTAGTGGTTAATATATATATAACAGTATACACAGATACATGTACAGTGGCTCAAAACACACATCCAACATTGTGAAAGAATAGGAGGCTGTAGGTGGTCTTGGGATATACAAAATTTAACTAAGGATAAAATAGATTTTTAACTAGCTCACCTCGAACCTTTTCATATCCAGGTTAAATTATCCAACAAAAAGTAATAATGATGTAAAGTCAAACACAGAATAGTAGCAAAATGCACTTCACCACCAATTGAGTGCATTTGAGTTGGAAAGTATTAAAATTTTATGAAAAAACGGCAACACTACCTCAATTAATGAGCAATAAACTAACATGAATAACTGTTTTAGCATTAAAGCGATACTCCAGACACATATCAAAATTACCCCATGATTTACTCATCTTCAAGCAATCCAAGATACACATGTCCATCATGTTTTGGAGTAATTTTAGCAGTGGCGGCTCATGACTGCTCTTCAGAAGGGTGCAAATTCAAAATATGTGTTCATAGTGTCGTGTGTGTTGCTCGTGTTTTCAAAATATGTGTTTGTTGTGTCATGTGAACCATGTGCATCATGTGTTTTGTCAAAATAAGTGCCTGCTGCACACGCGTCAAAACCGTTTATAATAAGAGATGCTCACATTCACAAAATACACACAAGACACTTCCTTAACAGTAAACTCTGATTACGCAGGAGATTGTACAAGTATCTGGCAAACGCAAACGTCTTTTTTTATCAGCAGGCACTTATTTTGACAAGACACGTGGTGCACACAGGTTCCCTCGATGCGCCGAAAACATATTTTGAAATTACGAACCACACACATGACGGGCTACATACATGTTGTGATGAACTTCGTATCGTGTAGCCTCGAAAAAATAAGTCACACAAAAAAGGCCGCCACTGAATTTTAGTAAATGTTTTTGCTCTTTCTAGCTTTATAACAATAGACATATTGCTACATTATTTACATGTAGGCATTTAGCAGACGCTTTTATTCAAAGCGATATTTTCCAGACATTGTAAAATGCAAATCGAAATGATCACGCTTGTCTTTGCAATGTAATCAGTAAAGAACAGTTAGTCACCAAAGATCATGCCAAAATCTGGCAGTTTTGGAATGAGTAATGGTTGTGTTGCTCAGTTGAATGAATAGGGCGTTCTTTATTTTGCTAGATTGAAGAACAATTTCATTTTTAGTCAAAGATGGCGTTTTTTCTGGAAGCTAGTAATTATAGTTTATTAATTTTGAAATATGGATATTTTTCTTCCAAAATCGCATCAACTACCCGTAGAAGATCTTTATTAACCCCTTGGAGCCATGTGAATTACTTGTGTGAAAAAAGGATGCAATTTTTAGGGTTTAGAGTCAGAAGTTGTTCCCTGATCACTGTTTTCTACCATTATAAAGCTTGGCAGAGCAAAGACATTTTCTAAAATAACTCCAAATGTATAAGTCTGAAAGAAAGATGATGGATATGTGAATAAATCTTGAGGTCATTTTGATATTTGGCCTAAGTATCCTTTTAGCTAACATTAACAAAAATTAAGTAATGCTAAAAAACTATATTGCTCATTTTTAGTTCATGTTACCTAATGCACACACTAATGTTAACAAATACAACCTAATGGAAAAACAAAATTCCCCAAGATTAGCCACAGTCTCCTGTGTGAACAGCTGCAAGAAAGGTGAGATATACAATATAGCACATATTACATGTGCAGCAGAAAAGCAGGATTTTCTTTAAAAGAAAAAGCAAAAATGCTGGTCGAATAATGTGTGAGTACTGCTGCTGAGCCTATACAACATGCATACTGTGTTGTTAGTGCAGAGTTTAAGCTTAACTACAAACCAAATGACATTAAACAAACAGTAATGGTAAAGCAGACTTTACTGTGTGTTTATGAATGAACTACGGGTACATAGAGACAGAATGTAATAGTCCTAAATCCAAAGGAGGACATGGAGGCAACAGGATGTAATTTTATAAACATATACAACAACTGTGCTTGCATTTGTCCTCATCATTCAGAAAAAAACACACAAATTCAGTGAATTCTGTCCCTGTGAAAATGCTGACTGACTCACAAAAACACACATAAACAAGTCAGTTTAAGAGGGTTCAGATGGTCAAGAGAAAGTGTAGGAGAGAGTGTGATACTGAGTCAGTGAGTCAGGGAGATGTTATTGGGAGGGACTCACTTTGCCCTGGTTGGTCTTTGGCAGAGCATCGGCCTTGCCCTGGGCTGCAGAGACCTGAGGAGACAAGCACCCCTTTAGTCAGTGCAGTGCAGGGAGAGGGTACAGAAAGTCTAGGGCCACAGGTCCCAGCGAGGTGGTGGGGGTAGGTGAAGAGAGGTAAGTATAGGATCTACCACACCATGATTACATTAGACCAAAAGCAAACTCTAAATCACTTTGTAGATGTTGTAATATTGTACTGTATGTATGCAAGACAGACCTTAGTTGTGTCCCAATTCGAAGGCTACGACCTTCTAAGGACGTATTGCGTCACAGCAGGGCGACTTGAGGCCGTCCCAATTTAAAGGGTGCTTAGAATGAAGCCTCAAAATGCGTCCTTATTTCTCCGCGCTGTTAAGGATAGAACAAATGGATCCTTAACAGCCGAGGCTATCTTAAGATTCATTGCGTGCCTGCAACGGCTACATATAACGGCTGCATATTCTAAAATAAACAATTAAAACCTTTATTAACTCTTTCTCCGCCAGCATTTTTTAAAAAGGTTGCCAGCCAGCGTTTTTCATGATTGTCACAAAAGTTTAATGCCTTCCAGATAATGTTCTTCTTTAAATATATAAACAAACAATATACCAAATGAAAGAACAGACCCTCTGCTTTAAAAAAAAAAAGTTTCATCAATCAGCTTTTGAATATGTAATCAGCTTTTGAATATGGGTAGGTTTTCTTTAAAAAGTTGCGGAAGGGCGCCACCTGGTGGATAATATCGGTATTGCAGAAAGCCGGAAATAATCGTCATTGGCAGGGAAACGTTTTCTTTGATTGACGAAATATCTTGTCAATGGTGGTGAAAGAGTTAAATAAAAGTGTGTATTTATCAGAATTTTTTTTTTCTTGTCACTGTTTTAGTATTAGAAGTTATGTTTTGTGATAATATTATTCTTTTTATGTTGCGGTAATTTCTAAGGTTGATTAATTTGATATACTATTGAATAGTTTAATCTACATCATCAACGTGTCATATTTTCTAAAATAAATTTTTTTTTTCTGATTCCATATTTATTTTAATAAGTCGGAAACGTCTCCGCTGTGTCCTGCTGATAGGTGCAGTGGGCGCGTGCAGCAGTTGACACAAATTATGGGTCTTATTTCAGTTCTCTTCGCGGACTTCTGAGGCTGCCACCTTGGAATACAGAGTGCTTGCCCTTTAAGGTCGCATCCTTAGAAGGTTGCAACCCTTGAATTGGGACACAGTTCTTGTGTGTCTGTTCTATTATGAAGTACACACTCTAAAATAATGGTGCTAAATAGCACTAAAAGTGGTTCACTGGCCTCGTAATCATAGGGAAGCCACTTTCAGTGCTACAGTATACAGCACCTACTGTATGTAGAACCATATGGTGCCTATTGTGCTACAAAGTGGTTCCGCTATGTTTACGAGCCAGTGAATCCCTTTTATTGCTATTAAGCACCATTTATTAGAGTGTGTAGAGCAAGATTTCTGGGATCACTAGCTTGGATTCCATCCAAATGTACAGCAAATCTTTTCAAAATTTGCAAAAAACTGACAAACAAAAAAGCGAATTAGGTGTGTTCCATCAAGATGTTTGAGGGAATGCCAGTGGTATTGGTAACCTAGAAACAAACAGTAAATAAAACAAGGTGCGCTTTAAAAATTTACCAGCAACTCAGCTTGTAAATGCCAAATGCACCGAGGACATTTTGATGCAGGCACTAGCCCAGGGCTGGACTGGGACAAAAATTCGGCCCTGGCATTTTGGCCCAAACCGGCCCACACTACACTGCAAAAAAATGATTTTCAAGAAAAAAAATCTTAGTATTTTTGTCTTGTTTTCAGTAAAAATATCTAAAAATTCTTATATTAAAATGCTTTTTCTTGATGAAAATTACCCAAGAAAATAATTCTAGTTTTTAGACCAAAAATATCAAATTTAAGTGATTTTGTGCATAAACAAGCAAAAAAATCTGCCAATGGGGTAAGCAAAAAATCTTGAAAATTTTCTTAAACACTAAATGCAAAAAATTCCCCATGCTTACCCCATGGGCAGATTTTTTTGCTTGTTTTATGCACAAAATCACTTACATTTAAAATTTTTGGTGTAAAAACTAGACTTATTTTCTTGGGTCATTTTGCTCATTAAGAAAAACCATCTTATTTTAAGAATTTTTAGATATTTTTTACTGAAAACAAGACAAAAATACTACGAATTTTTTTCTTGAAAATCATTTTTTGCAGTTTATAATTACAAATACCACTTATCTTTGCACGCCTTTAAATATGTAGCAATAGCAACTCCAATTCCATAAAAGCACTAAACCCAATTAATAGCAGAAAAGAGTGAGAGTTGACACAACAAACACTTCTAGAACATGTTATTTATTAGTTTAGTTCCCTTTCAGTCGGTCACTACGACGTCACGTCGTGACCGACGAATTGGGAACCGCTTCGCGGGTGACCTATCTACTTCGAGAACTATCAGAAACGCCAATGAACTTGGCATGCAGGTATTTGCATAATGCCGGCGCCGCCCCGCCAGGTGCGTATATAAGGCACAGGTGCATAATACCAAATCAGCTTTATTGCTTCGAAGCCGGCAGACATCTGCTCTCGAGAAGCTGTTACTGATCTTCGTAGATCCTGTGCTGTGTGGGAAAAAATATCTCAGCTTGCTGAAGTTGGTTGGGCAAAGACACCTCAGTGGAGGCTCGCAGTGTTTTTTCCACCCTTTCTCTCTCTCTCTGTCTCTTTAATTTAGGACTTGAGTTCGAGTGAGTGAGTAGTTGTTATCCGGGACTAGCTGTCAAAATTTGATTGATTTATGACCCCTTTGACAGGGGGCGGGACTATCAATCAAAAGCTGTACAATCTGTCCAGTTTCTGGACTGTCGTATATCACGGGATTTAGACAGCGAGTATCCTGTGCGTGTTTTACGATGTGTCAATCAGCGCGTTGTTATTCCTGTGTGTGTGTGTGTGTTTTATGTCAAGCCTATGCTGTCATGTTTATTGCTGTCAAAAATAAAGTTTATAGTTTTAGACTGCGTAGTTTCACAAGCGGTCCTGTGCTGTCAGCGATCTCTCTCTCTCTCGACCCCCACTGCGTGTCTCACAGCGGTGTCGGTGTTCAGCGGACCTGTGTGGTTCTTTAGACGAAAACCTGTTTATTATAAACTAAATAAAAATTTAACCGTGAGTCTTTTCATCACCCGCTCTCTATGTTCACGCGCATTAAAACTCGCTCACCGGTGCACGCGCCGGGTGTATGGGCATATCTGCAGTTTTAAAATAAACTTAATAAATGTAATGCTGGCCACTCTGACAAAAAGTAAATGTTTATTTTAGATTTAGGGATTTCTTTAATCAAGTCTCTGATTAAAACATGTGAATGCGCGCACCGACGGCGACCTTACGCTGACGCGCACTTATATCTGACCTTAATAAACTTTTAAATGTTTTAAGACGTTTTCATCCCATCTTCAGGGTTTTTTATTATTGACTTCTTAAAACCATATATGTATATTATTATACAACGAATCTTATCATGTATGCTCTGACAAAAGTATGATTGTAGATTTTAGGTGGAGCGGTGTCATGTTTATTGCTGTCAAAAATAAGTTTATTGTTTTAGACTGTCCAGTTTCTGGCAGGTTTTATGACCGGAGTTTCTCCGTCCTCTGTGCGCTCCTCTCCCGGGCGCGCTTCTCGACCCCCACTGCGTGTCTCACAGCGGGGTCGGTGTTCAGCGGACCTGTGTGGTTCTTTAGACGAAAACCTGTTTATTATAAACTAAATAAAAATTTAACCGTGAGTCTTTTCATCACCCGCTCTCTATGTTCACGCGCATTAAAACTCGCTCACCGGTGCACGCGCCGGGTGTATGGGCATATCTGCAGTTTTAAAATAAACTTAATAAATGTAATGCTGGCCACTCTGACAAAAAGTAAATGTTTATTTTAGATTTAGGGATTTCTTTAATCAAGTCTCTGATTAAAACATGTGAATGCGCGCACCGACGGCGACCTTACGCTGACGCGCACTTATATCTGACCTTAATAAACTTTTAAATGTTTTAAGACGTTTTCATCCCATCTTCAGGGTTTTTTATTATTGACTTCTTAAAACCATGCATGTATATTATTATACAACGAATCTTATCATGTATGCTCTGACAAAATAAAGCATTAGATTTTAGGTGGTGCGGACACATATTTATGGCAAATACTGTTGAATATAAACGTTCGTTTTGTCAAAAGTTTCTTTAAAGTCAATAAGGAATCAAACATTTTAGATGTATCTGGTTAAACTTAAATCTGATATTTTCTATTGGTCTATTTCTTTAGTATCTGATCAGACACAATGTTTCAGAAGCTGATTTGTGAGGGTCTGTGTGCGTGTGAGATAATTCACAGCAGAGGCGGATTGTAAACTAGTTAGAGACTTTTAAAACCGTGATGGTAAAATGTAATACGGTCCACTCTGAAGAAAAGTAAAGTTTTATTTTAGATTTAGGGAATTCTTGAACCAAGTCTCTGATTAAAACTTTTGAGTGTAACATCACAAATATTTAATATATTCCGTATACGTGTATAGTTTAACCATTCCCTTATGCCACAACCTTAGGCGCCGTCAATACTTCTTTCTTTAGACTAAAGGAAATTTATTTTAACCTAAATAAAAGTTTATTCGCATCACGAAGTCCGTGAGTCTTTTCTAAAGGCCGATCACCGGCGGTGACAGAGAACGCGTCGGATGTACGTTCATATATTTCGTTAAGAAACTTTTAAACGATTAAAGACATATTCATAGCATCTTCAGGGTTTGTTTTTATTATTGGCTTCTTAAAACCATGTGTGAATATGTGTATATTATAACGAATCTTATATTGTCTGCTCTGACAAAAATAAAGTATTATTTTAGACTTTAAGTGAAGTGGCAGCGCGTATTTTGTGGCCTACTGTTTAGTATGGACGTTTGTTTTGTCAGAGGTTTCTTTAAAGTCACGCAAAAATCAAATATTTTACATGTATCTGGTTAAACTTAAATCTGCTATTATCTATTTAACTATTTTTCTGATCAGTCAGCTTACAGAAGCTGCTCTTATGATCGTGTGTGTGTGTGTGTGTGTGTGTGTCAGCGAGGCAATTCACAGCAGGAGAGGGTTGTAAACTAGTGAGTTACACTTTTAAAACCTGTTGGTAAAATGTAATATAGACCGCTCTGACAAAAACTAAAGGTTTATTATAGATTTAGCAATTTCTTAAACAAAGTCTCTGATTAAAACATATGCGCGCACCGACAGCGACGGAGAACTTACACTGATGCGCTCTTATATCTGCCGTTAACAACCTTTTAAACGTTTTAAGACATTTAAGTCCCTCTTATGGTTTGAATTCATTAATGTCACCTAACATCCAAGTGTGTACATGTGTATTTACGATAAATGTAACACGGTACGCATTGTCAAAATAAAAGGTTTCTTGAACATATTCCAGTGCGTGTTTTTTGTCTTGCGAGTGCTCGTCATATTTATTGATGTGAAAAAAGTTTGATGTCTAAGTCGTTCAGTTTCTGGACGGTTGGTTTTTACCAGCGGTCTCTCACTCCCACCACCCGCCACCACCCACCCAGCAGCCCCCAACGCGCCCGAACAGCGGTGGCGCCCAGCGGCCCGCACCGCTCCCAAAACTCCGCGCTGGCAAAACAAGTGCAACACAGCCCATTGACAAAAAGCAAAAGGTTTATTTTAGATTTAAGGTGGTCCACCAGCGCCTTTATGGCAAGCACTTCAGGTTCCAAAAGTTTGTAACACCAAGAATTTGTTTAATGAAATATACAGTACATGTATAAGCAATGCATAATCTCCGGACGGGTCGCCAATACTATTTTCTTTAGACTAAAGTGTATTTATTTTAACCTAAATAAAAGTTTATTTGCATCACGAACGCCGTGAAACTGTTCATGCACCGCAATCTATTGTTCACGCGCATTAAAGGTCGATCACCGGTGATGACAAGAGAACGAACCGGGTGTGTGTTCATATAAACTTAATAAATGTAATTCTGTCCGCTCTGGCAAAATAAAAGTTTATTTTAGATTTAGCCATTTCTTTAACCAAGTCTCTGATTAAAACAAGTTACTTTTGCTTGGGGCAATAGGCACATGCACACACATATCTGTGGTATTAAAAATAAGGTTTTTAAAGTTTAAGAAATTTAAACATTTGAAAAAAATCAAATTGACACTAGCGAAGAAAAAACTTTGAACAAATGTATGAAGTGACAAAAGTCTGAAGACTGACTAAGTTTGAAAAGCAATAGTTTAAGAAAAATACGCTAGTGTCAACCCGTGTCTGAGATTTTTTTGTAAACTCATGTACACACTTGCGTATTTTTCTTAAACTATTGCTTTTCAAACTTAGTCAGTCTTCAGACTTTTGTCACTTCATACATTTGTTCAAAGTTTTTTCTTCGCTAGTGTCAATTTGATTTTTTTCAAATGTTTAAATTTCTTAAACTTTAAAAACCTTATTTTTAATACCACAGATATGTGTGTGCATGTGCCTATTGCCCCAAGCAAAAGTAACTTGTTTTAATCAGAGACTTGGTTAAAGAAATGGCTAAATCTAAAATAAACTTTTATTTTGCCAGAGCGGACAGAATTACATTTATTAAGTTTATATGAACACACACCCGGTTCGTTCTCTTGTCATCACCGGTGATCGACCTTTAATGCGCGTGAACAATAGATTGCGGTGCATGAACAGTTTCACGGCGTTCGTGATGCAAATAAACTTTTATTTAGGTTAAAATAAATACACTTTAGTCTAAAGAAAATAGTATTGGCGACCCGTCCGGAGATTATGCATTGCTTATACATGTACTGTATATTTCATTAAACAAATTCTTGGTGTTACAAACTTTTGGAACCTGAAGTGCTTGCCATAAAGGCGCTGGTGGACCACCTTAAATCTAAAATAAACCTTTTACTTTTTGTCAATGGGCTGTATTACACTTATTTTACCAACACGGAGTTTTAGGAACAATACGGGCCGCTGAACACCACCGCTGTTCAGACACATTGGGGGCTACTGGGTGGGTGATAACGGGTGGTGAGAATGAGAGACCGCTGGTAAAAACCAACCGTCCAGAAACTGAACGACTTAGACATCAAACTTTTTTCACATCAATAAATATGACGAGCACTCGCAAGACAAAAAACACGCACTGGAATATGTTCAAGAAACCTTTTATTTTGACAATGCGTACCGTGTTACATTTATCGTAAATACACATGTACACACTTGGATGTTAGGTGACATTAATGAATTCAAACCATAAGAGGGACTTAAATGTCTTAAAACGTTTAAAAGGTTGTTAACGGCAGATATAAGAGCGCATCAGTGTAAGTTCTCCGTCACTGTCGGTGCGCGCATATGTTTTAATCAGAGACTTTGTTTAAGAAATTGCTAAATCTATAATAAACCTTTAGTTTTTGTCAGAGCGGTCTATATTACATTTTACCAACAGGTTTTAAAAGTGTAACTCACTAGTTTACAACCCTCTCCTGCTGTGAATTGCCTCGCTGACACACACACACACACACACACACACACACACGATCATAAGAGCAGCTTCTGTAAGCTGACTGATCAGAAAAATAGTTAAATAGATAATAGCAGATTTAAGTTTAACCAGATACATGTAAAATATTTGATTTTTGCGTGACTTTAAAGAAACTTTTGACAAAACAAACGTTTATATTAAACAGTAGGCTATAAAATACGCGCTGCCACTTCACTTAAAGTCTAAAATAATACTTTATTTTTGTCAGAGCAGACAATATAAGATTCGTTATAATATACACATATTCACACATGGTTTTAAGAAGCCAATAATAAAAACAAACCCTGAAGATGCTATGAATATGTCTTTAATCGTTTAAAAGTTTCTTAACGAAATATATGAACGTACATCCGACGCGTTCTCTGTCACCGCCGGTGATCGGCCTTTAGAAAAGACTCACGGACTTCGTGATGCGAATAAACTTTTATTTAGGTTAAAATAAATTTCCTTTAGTCTAAAGAAAGAAGTATTGACGGCGCCTAAGGTTGTGGCATAAGGGAATGGTTAAACTATACACGTATACGGAATATATTAAATATTTGTGATGTTACACTCAAAAGTTTTAATCAGAGACTTGGTTCAAGAATTCCCTAAATCTAAAATAAAACTTTACTTTTCTTCAGAGTGGACCGTATTACATTTTACCATCACGGTTTTAAAAGTCTCTAACTAGTTTACAATCCGCCTCTGCTGTGAATTATCTCACACGCACACAGACCCTCACAAATCAGCTTCTGAAACATTGTGTCTGATCAGATACTAAAGAAATAGACCAATAGAAAATATCAGATTTAAGTTTAACCAGATACATCTAAAATGTTTGATTCCTTATTGACTTTAAAGAAACTTTTGACAAAACGAACGTTTATATTCAACAGTATTTGCCATAAATATGTGTCCGCACCACCTAAAATCTAATGCTTTATTTTGTCAGAGCATACATGATAAGATTCGTTGTATAATAATATACATGCATGGTTTTAAGAAGTCAATAATAAAAAACCCTGAAGATGGGATGAAAACGTCTTAAAACATTTAAAAGTTTATTAAGGTCAGATATAAGTGCGCGTCAGCGTAAGGTCGCCGTCGGTGCGCGCATTCACATGTTTTAATCAGAGACTTGATTAAAGAAATCCCTAAATCTAAAATAAACATTTACTTTTTGTCAGAGTGGCCAGCATTACATTTATTAAGTTTATTTTAAAACTGCAGATATGCCCATACACCCGGCGCGTGCACCGGTGAGCGAGTTTTAATGCGCGTGAACATAGAGAGCGGGTGATGAAAAGACTCACGGTTAAATTTTTATTTAGTTTATAATAAACAGGTTTTCGTCTAAAGAACCACACAGGTCCGCTGAACACCGACCCCGCTGTGAGACACGCAGTGGGGGTCGAGAAGCGCGCCCGGGAGAGGAGCGCACAGAGGACGGAGAAACTCCGGTCATAAAACCTGCCAGAAACTGGACAGTCTAAAACAATAAACTTATTTTTGACAGCAATAAACATGACACCGCTCCACCTAAAATCTACAATCATACTTTTGTCAGAGCATACATGATAAGATTCGTTGTATAATAATATACATATATGGTTTTAAGAAGTCAATAATAAAAAACCCTGAAGATGGGATGAAAACGTCTTAAAACATTTAAAAGTTTATTAAGGTCAGATATAAGTGCGCGTCAGCGTAAGGTCGCCGTCGGTGCGCGCATTCACATGTTTTAATCAAAGACTTGATTAAAGAAATCCCTAAATCTAAAATAAACATTTACTTTTTGTCAGAGTGGCCAGCATTACATTTATTAAGTTTATTTTAAAACTGCAGATATGCCCATACACCCGGCGCGTGCACCGGTGAGCGAGTTTTAATGCGCGTGAACATAGAGAGCGGGTGATGAAAAGACTCACGGTTAAATTTTTATTTAGTTTATAATAAACAGGTTTTCGTCTAAAGAACCACACAGGTCCGCTGAACACCGACACCGCTGTGAGACACGCAGTGGGGGTCGAGAGAGAGAGAGATCGCTGACAGCACAGGACCGCTTGTGAAACTACGCAGTCTAAAACTATAAACTTTATTTTTGACAGCAATAAACATGACAGCATAGGCTTGACATAAAACACACACACACACACACAGGAATAACAACGAGCTGATTGACACATCGTAAAACACGCACAGGATACTCGCTGTCTAAATCCCGTGATATACGACAGTCCAGAAACTGGACAGATTGTACAGCTTTTGATTGATAGTCCCGCCCCCTGTCAAAGGGGTCATAAATCAATCAAATTTTGACAGCTAGTCCCGGATAACAACTACTTGAGTGCGTTTGCCTCTCCCTGTGTGTTTCACCAGCTCGCACAAAAGAGTGATTTCCCTAAAAGAGCAGCACGTTTGAGCTTTGTGTCTTTTTAAAGACAGCCACTCATTCGTGTCACGGTCGGGGTCGTCTTTCTAAAGATGGATTTCCGTCCGTGCTCCGTTTCTGGATGCGGTGTGTTTATCGCCCCCCAGGATGGCCACAAGCGTTGTCTCTCGTGTCTGGGGCTCCAGCACGCAGAGGCAGCGTTGCGTGATAGTTCATGCCCCGTCTGCGAGGGCATGACTATAGCGGATTTGCGGAGACGGGTGTCGTTCCTCCGGCAACGGCCCCCGCCTTCCCAGTCTGGTGCTGCTAAGGGCGCAGCTACCAGATTGGCGAAGGATGACCTCCGTATAACGGTGCTGGGTCGGTCTGCTGGTTCGTCCAGTAGCTCCCAGCGCCCTGATCCGTTGCCAGCGGAGGTCCCGATGGAGACGAGCGGCCCGTGTTCTACGGTGTCCTCGCGCTCTGTCGAGCCTCCACCTGACGCGATATCCACCGTAACGTCGGAGGGGGGGTTGTCAGCCTCGGACGTCGATCCGGATCCGCTCCCGCCTTCGGGCCAGGTTGCGGCTTCTGCGTTCGACCCTGAGATGGCAGCCATGCTCGCTCGGGCGGCGGAGGCGGTCGGCTTGGAGTGGACTAAACCTCCCCCACCTGAACCGTCCCGCCTCGATGATTGGTTCTTCGGGGGTGCCAGGGCTTCTCAGTCCTCGCCCCCGGTGCCTTTCTTCCCCGAGGTGCATGAAGAGCTGACGCGGTCGTGGAAAACCCCGTTTTCCGCCCGGAACCGGCCGTATCAGCCTTCACCTCTCACCTCTCTCGAGGGTGGAGATGCCAAGGGGTACACTGGTATCCCGTCAGTGGAGCGCCCGGTCGCGATGCAGTTGTGTCCGGCCGGTGTCGCTTCCTCCTGGCGGGACCAGCCTACTCTCCCCTCACGGGCCTGTAAGCAGTCTTCGGCGCTGTCCGGTGCTGCTTACAAGGCTTGTGGGGAGGCAGCCTCTGCCCTGCATGCCATGGCATTGCTGCAGGTTCATCAGGCTAAGGCTCTGAGGGATCTGCACGCGGGAGGTCACGACTCGGCGGAGTTCTCTGAACTACGTGCGGCTACAGATCTGGCGCTTCGTGCGACCAAGGTCACCGCACGCGCCGTCGGGCGTGCGATGTCTACCCTGGTAGTCCAGGAACGCCATCTCTGGCTGTGTCTGGCGGACATGAAGGACGCTGATAAAACCCGGCTCCTGAATGCTCCGGTTTCCCAGACCGGCCTGTTCGGCGAGACGGTCGAGGAGTTTGCCCAGCAATTCTCCGCGGCCAAGAAGCAGACTGAGGCCATCGCTCAGATCATGCCACGTCGGAAGCGTCCTGCGCCTGCCCCATCCACGTCGGCGCCTCAGCCTGCTCCTCGCCGAGGGCGTCCTGCGGCGGCCGCCTCCGTTCCTCCCCGGGGCTCTTCTAAGAAGCGAGGAACCGGTCGTCAGCAGCCCGCCCCGCCCGCTCAGCCCGCTGCAAAGGGTGGTAAAAGAAGATCAAAGCGGCCCTGAGACGGGCGACCTAGAGATGGAGGGGATCGCTCTTCGGGAGATGGTGAAGGCACCACTCCCCCCACCGGAGGAGGGCCGGTTGGGGACTCTTTTGTTTCATTTTTCTGGTCCGCCGACTTTTCAGTCGGCACCCACAAATCCACAAAAAGAGCGAATTCCACTTCCATCTCTAGGTCTTCAGATGAGCTCCGGAGATACGAGAGGGCTCATAACCCCCCCTCGTTCTCCGACTCATCAGAGGAGAACGAGAGCGACGCACGGGCTCATAACCCCACCGCGCTCTCAGCCGGTAGGAGACAGCTACGGGCTCATAACCCATCGTCTCCCTCCTCCTTCGCCAGAGGGTGCATCGAGTGGTGTGAGGTGTCTTCAGCAGAGCCTCCCTTACTCAACCACCCAGCAACGGACTCAGGTGAGTGTTATCACACACAACACTGCTGTCGGTGCGGCCGTTACGCACACACCGGCGATCACCTCCGTTGCGCCCGCCGCGGGTACACCGATCGTGCCTTTAGTCCCTCTCGCACGGTATCTGGGGGCGTGGGAACAGCTTCCCAGCCCGTTGCGTTGGCTTTTACGCACGATTCGTCTCGGCTATGCGATCCAATTTGCCCGGCGTCCCCCCAAATTCTCCGGCGTTCGTTTCACTACGGTGAGAGCTGCCGATGCGCACGTCCTCCGTGCGGAGATCGCTGTCTTATTGGCGAAAGACGCGATTCAGCCGGTCCCTCCAGCCGAGATGAGGTCGGGGTTTTACAGCCCTTACTTTATTGTACCCAAGAAAAGCGGCGGCTTGCGACCGATCCTGGACCTGCGTTCGCTGAACCGTGCACTTCACAGAATGCCGTTCAAAATGCTGACGCCCAAACGCATATTTCCATGCATTCGTCCAAACGATTGGTTCGCATCTATCGACCTGAAGGACGCGTACTTTCATGTATCGATTCTCCCCCGGCACAGGCCGTTTCTCCGCTTTGCGTTCGAGGGGCGAGCATACCAGTACAAAGTCCTCCCATTCGGGCTCTCTCTGTCGCCCCGTGTATTCACCAAAGTAGTGGAGGGGGCTTTAAAACCCCTGAGAGAGAGAGGTGTGCGCATTCTCGCGTATCTGGACGATTGGCTAATAATAGCTCAAACACGTCAGACGCTGTGCGATCACAGAGATTTAACTTTAAAACACCTCGCTCGTTTGGGTCTTCGGGTCAACTGGGAAAAGAGCAAGCTTTGCCCCGTGCAGAGAATCTCTTTTCTCGGTATGGAACTGGACTCGATCGATTTGACAGCTCGTCTAACAGAGGCGCGTGTACAGTCGATTCTGACTTGCCTGAATACATTCAAGAGCAAGAGCGCGGTCCCGCTGAAACAATTTCAGAAGCTTTTGGGGCATATGGCAGCAGCCGCAGCTGTAACTCCGCTCGGACTGCTTCATATGCGACCGCTTCAGCGTTGGCTTCACGATCGAGTCCCGAGGAGAGCGTGGTTGCGCGGCATTCACCGTGTTATCATTACACCTGCGTGTCGTCGCACTTTCACTCCGTGGTCAGACCGTGCGTTTCTCCGAGCCGGTGTGCCTCTGAGACAGGTCTCCAGGCACGCGATAGTATGCACAGATGCGTCAGACACGGGGTGGGGGGCCACGTACGATGGGCTTGCGGCTTCGGGGGTCTGGACGACACCCCAGCTGCATTGGCACATAAACTGCCGGGAAATGTGGGCTGTATATCTTGCGCTCGTCCGTTTCAGCAACGAGTTACGGGGCAAAGATGTATTAGTTCGTACAGACAACACTGCGACCGTGGCGTACATCAATCGTCAAGGCGGTTTACGCTCGCGTCACCTGTCGCATCTCGCCCGTCACCTCCTCACTTGGAGTCAGAAGAATTTGAGGTCTCTTCGTGCCATTTACATCCCGGGCACGCTCAATGTAGAGGCGGATGCGCTCTCTCGGGCTGCGCGTCCCGGCGAATGGCGACTCCACCCCATTGCGGTTCAGCAAATTTGGAGACGTTTCGGCAAAGCGCAGATAGATCTGTTTGCTTCCCCATAGACGACCCATTGTCGCCTGTTCTATTCACTAGCCGACGACTCGCTCGGCGTGGATGCATTGGCACACAGCTGGCCGCGAAACATGCGCAAATACGCGTTCCCTCCGGTGAGCCTCATTGCGCAAACCTTATGCAAAATCCGGGAGGACGAGGAGAGCGTGCTGTTGGTGGCACCGTATTGGACAACCAGGAGTTGGTTTCCAGAACTCTCTCTCCTCGCGACAGCCCCTCCGTGGAAGATTCCCCTGAGGAAGGACCTTCTTTCTCAACAAGAGGGCACATTATGGCACCCGCGCCCCGACCTGTGGAACCTCCATGTGTGGTCTCTGGACGGGGCACGGAGGATATGAGTGATTTACCGCAAGAGGTATCTAACACTATTGCTGCTGCGCGAGCGCCGTCTACGAGACAGGCTTACGCGCTTAAATGGAACCTGTTTGTCGACTGGTGTTCTTCCCGAAGTGAAAACCCACGAGAATGCCCGATTAGTGTTGTGCTTTTATATCTCCAGCGTCGCTTGGAGAATAGGCTGTCACCATCCACTATTAAAGTCGATATCGCTGCGATATCAGCTCACCATTCACCCGTAAACGGTAGAACAGTGGGTCAGCACGACCTAGTCATTAGATTTCTCAGAGGCGCTCGAAGACTGAATCCTTCGCGTCCCCCCTCTATTCCTCCTTGGGACCTGTCCTTGGTGCTGAAATCACTCCAGGAAGCCCCATTCGAGCCTCTGCATAGTGTGAGTGTTAAGTTTCTTACAATGAAAACTTTAACTCTCCTTGCTTTGGCTTCTGTTAAGAGGATAGGGGATATTCATGCATTTTCGGTCGATGAATCGTGCCTTCAGTTCGGGCCGGCTGCATCCAGCGTAACACTGAGACCCCGGCCCGGCTTTGTGCCCAAAGTTCCCACCACTCCTTTTAGAGATCAAGTGGTGAATCTCCAAGCACTGCCTTTGGAGGAGGCAGAACCAGCCATGGCTTTGTTATGTCCTGTGCGTGCACTACGTGTGTATATAGACAGGACGCAAAGTTTTAGGACCTCAGATCAGCTCTTTGTTTGTTACGGTGGTCAGCAGAAAGGAAAAGCTGTCACCAAGCAGAGGATGTCCCATTGGATTGTGGATACTATAGCCCTTGCATATCAAAAGCAGAATGTGCCTTGTCCATTTAATTTACGTGCCCACTCTACTCGCAGTGTGGCATCATCTTGGGCACTGGCTCGCGGTTCCTCGCTAACAGATATTTGTAGAGCTGCAGGCTGGGCGACACCTAATACGTTCACAAGATTCTATAGTGTTCGTGTCGAACCGGTTTCCACTCGGGTTCTTTCTACTAACTAGTTAAGAATGCCGAGGGTCGGCTCGTGTGTCGGCTTGGAGCCTCTATTTTGGTGCTGCACATTTGCACCATTATGGAAGGCCATCGGGGCAAAAACGTCTAAAAAACTGTTTTTGCCTCTCCTCCACCGCCCTGATAGCTGGTGTTGCGGAGCATCCGCTGTCAACCTATCACTGATGTATTCTCTGTAAACCTGTGTAGGCTAGGCGTCCACATTTGTCCCCTACGTGGGGTTCATTTGTGTGTATAGTCCGTGGGGTTCTAATCCTCCACGTTTTTCCTTAGCAGAGCCTGCTCTGCATCTCTCAACATACCATGTATTGTTCAGAGACTTTATTTTGAGCAACCTGTTGGTTGTTTCATATATTTTTATGTCATCCATTTAACCTTCTTAGGGGATGGCTTCCGCAGTGTTCTAGCTCCGCTCAGTTTAGACGCTTCTCCCAGTTCGCTGCTTCACTATCGTGGGTTAAGGAACAGGTAGTGACCGGCCTTCTGCATTTCGCCTTAGGTTCCGCCCCTTATGTGGAGGGCGGAGGGTTTTTGCAGGCACTGGAAGGGTTCAGCTGCAGTGGCGTTTTGGTAGGGATTCCCAATTCGTCGGTCACGACGTGACGTCGTAGTGACCGACTGAAAGGGAACGTCTCGGTTACGTATGTAACCCTCGTTCCCTGAAGGAAGGGAACGGAGACGTCACGTCCCGTCGCCACAGTTTGCTGTTCCATTGCTGTCCAGGCCGGGCACTGTTGCTCGGCTTCTCAGCAATAATATAGCTGATTTGGTATTATGCACCTGTGCCTTATATACGCACCTGGCGGGGCGGCGCCGGCATTATGCAAATACCTGCATGCCAAGTTCATTGGCGTTTCTGATAGTTCTCGAAGTAGATAGGTCACCCGCGAAGCGGTTCCCAATTCGTCGGTCACGACGTGACGTCTCCGTTCCCTTCCTTCAGGGAACGAGGGTTACATACGTAACCGAGACGTTTAGTTTAGTTTAGTTTAGTTTAGTTTAGTTTAGTTTAGTTTAGTTATCCACACTTATGAAACCTAAAAACAAGCTATATGCAATTGGCAAAATTTGCCATTGAATTGCTGACTTTTTACAAAATACAAGTCCTGCTTACAGTATTATTGAAAACTGATTATTACTTGCAGTACTTACAGGAAGTATTCACTACATTCACTGAACTAAACTTGTGTGATTAGAGTAATAGAGATTTTTAAGATTATCTGTCAAGTGTGTTGTTATATACAATAAACATATTTTTTCTGTAAGCAGATCTCCTGGATTGTTTGATTTTGCTTGAAGAGAAATGATACGTTTTGAAACAGACAATCAACGAAAAATCTACGAATCAGATACAATCTCGTAGTCACAGAGCAAAGAGTGCAATTATTTTATTGCAGCTTTATCACCATAATTTTGTGTTTTATCAAGGGGTATCTATCTAAACTTGTGTTTTGAAAGCAGTTCTGCTTACCGCACGCACTTATCTCTCGTCTCTCTCCCTCTCCTCACTGACACACTTTGCGTGCTGGTGCTGCGTTGCCAGTGCCACCACCGCCGCCACCATCATCATCATCATCAGCGACGCGTGTTGAAGGTCCTGCTGTGTTATTTTAACACATTTTGCAGCGTCTGCTGAAGAGCCTGTTTCTTTTGTCGCGCAGTTTATCTGCGCCTCCCTTGCATGTTATCTCCATCTCTCTCTCTATTTTGATACGTGAACTGACCGACGACGCATGCTCGCTTGCACAGAGACCAAAGCGGTGATTGGGCCAGCTTAATGTCAATCAAAAATAACCAATGGGCTGCTGCTGAGTGGGCCGGTCTATATAGGGAAAAAAAGACGATGACTGGGCTGGGCAGTCATTGGGCCAGCTTAATGTCATTAAAAAAATAACCAATGGGCTGCTGCTTAAATGTCAGTGGGCCGGTCTGTCTAGAAAGAAAGACGCTAACTGGGCTGCTCAGCAGACAAAGATAGTATGAGATGTAGCGGCCCAAAAAGTACGTTGGCCCACCGGGAAACTGCCCGGTGTGCCAGATGGCCAGTCCGCCCCTGCACTAGCCGCAAAGGCATTACGACGACATCAAGAATTGCAACATCAGAATTTATTCGGAAAATGCGTTTCCATTTCCTATTATTTGCATTTACTCTTTTTTGCATGAATCAAAAACCACCTCAAGCGAGCGTATAAAAGTTTTTACGATTTATTTATTTTTAATTTCCTGTTTTTATCATGTTTCTTATGCAATATTTCAAAATGCGCATAAAATCAGGGCGATGGAAACCCACCTACTGGCAATTTAAGGTCCCGTTTTCCTTTTGAAGCCTTGATTGTGTTAACAGTGCGCAATATAACATGTGTTTATGTTTTGTGTGTAAAAAACTGTATTTTTCACAAAATGTACTTATATCTATACAGCTGTTTTCACTGTCCTAAAAACGGCTGTTTTTTTCCTCGTTCTATAAAGTCCCTACTTCAGAAATACGTAATGAGTTCTGATTGTGTAGTTTGTTTAGTGGGTTGTGATTCGACAGCAGCTTGGCTTAGCCAGAGCCGTTTGAGCTTAGCTGGCGACTGACGTATTCCTGTGGGCGGAGTTTAGCCAAAAATATCTAATATTGATGTCATTCAACCGGGAAGTAGAGGGCTGTAGTCCAAGCTGGTCATTCGCTGTAGACTTTAAAAGCAAATTCGGGGCCAATATATCGCTTGGCATTGAACTTTGAGCTTTATAAGTATTACTTATGTTCTAACAGCAACCTTACACACCAACTAAAGTTTACAAAATGGAATCAGGAAAAACGTGACCTTTAAATTTCATATCTGTTTTTGCAAAACAACATTTAAATCTAAATTAAGCACCTTTAATTGACAAATACCATCTGGATTACAGACAGCCTAAAACATGACTGTCCAACTGAGTTTTTCAGATCTTCCTAGATCAAGAGAAAAATCTGCCTGGTGTGTTGTTACAGTGACTAGTTTAATCCACAGAGGGGATGAATATGAGAGACAAAAATAGATGCTATACAGATGCTGTAAGAGTCTTAAAATGCACAGTGACAAGGCTTTGTTTGACATTATGGCTGGTGGACGCTGATCGCAGAACATTGTGTCGATGGAAGGCTTGTACAGTATCTATTGGCTTAGTCAGTATTTGGGGTTAAATCAGATGAATCATAACATTTACAGAGAATGTGTTAAATGGCAGAAGTACAGCGTGAGCTTATGTGTTGACACACTGAATCTAAATCTGTAAAGAAATTCCATGAGGTTAACAGTATTTTTCTTAAAATATTTGTGTTGCATTCCTTGCCTACATGAAAATGCTTCTGTACAATAAAAATGATAAAAGACAACTCACCTTGCCTCCACCAGGCTGGTATTTTATGTTATCCGTAGAACCAATCTTGGAACGTACATGTTTCAGATCAGGCATAG
The DNA here is from genome assembly GCF_027580225.2 of Misgurnus anguillicaudatus. NCBI lineage: Eukaryota > Metazoa > Chordata > Actinopteri > Cypriniformes > Cobitidae > Misgurnus > Misgurnus anguillicaudatus. Next base: position 27,377,795 of record NC_073338.2, read on the forward strand.
GTGCATTGGTGGGTCGGACATTTCGGGGTGCTCGAGGCACAGGGGGCTTCCTTTCCAAGGGTGTCTGCTTGGGCACGGGTGGTTTGGTGATGCGAGAGGGACGAGGGGTCCCATTGGTGCCGTCTGTGCTGGTGGCGTTAGCAGATGTTGGCGTGCGGGCTGACTTTGGGGTAGTTTTAACTGTGGAAAAAAGTGTTATTGTTGACCTCATTGTGTATGGTGAAATACAAAGAGGAAAAGGGGAGAAAGAAACGGACAATAAAGTAAAGCCAGCACCAGTGTGATGGGCTTTGTAAGTAAGTCTATCCCTGAGTATGTCAGCAGCTTCAGATCTGATGACTAACAAATGTACCAGTCAGTGTGTATTAGCTCACAACTGCTGTGTTTTCGAGAAACTGCAGAGATAAACTCATCCAGTTCTTTAAAATCTCCATTAAAGTAGCATTCAGTAAGAGCTAAAGACTGGTAAGCACCTTTATTTACACATCAGCATCTCTGCTGACCCTTATAAAGTGGATTTCTGCAGTGCTTAATGCTTACAATGTCTACAGGTAAATAACATATTTAAGTGGTTAAGACCCAAGCTTTTATTGCATTTTATTGTTTTGTATCGTTTTATTATTTTGCATTTTTATTTCTTTTATTTCTCTCATAAATTTCTTAAAATTTTAATGAATTGTTCGATGTATTAAACATTGCTCAGTGTTTTTTTGTGATTGTTGCAGGCAAAAATCGTTGATCTTGCGGCACGTTTTCTTAAAAAATGCGATGGAATATGCAGGATATTTATGCAATTTTATGCGATGAAATTGTGGGAACTTGCAAAAATTGCGGGAATTTGCAGAAACTGCAGAAACATACAAAAACTGCGGGAACTTGCAAAAGCTCTTTGCAGCTTTTGCAGCTTTTCAATGATGTTCACGTCACTTCATAACGTTCCCCTGGCAACAGGGGACATGACTGCGCTTGTGTGCAGTAAATGCAACATTTTTCAACTTTCTGCTAAGATATATGTGATTTTTGCTACGAAATGTGTGAATTATGAAGTCATGCAAGCATATTTTGCGCATGGAAATCTGCAATTTATGTGCCGAAAGTGCGGCGTATTTGAAAAAATGCGGCCCGCGCATAAATATGCGGACTTTGGCTGATTATGCGTTAAATTATGCTATCGCACAATCCCGTTTTTCTGAAGGGACTGATTGCTAAACACATACAAACAAAAGTATTCATACAGTATATTATAAAATCCAGCTGCTCTTACCTGGTGTTGTCTTTTTCACCTCTCCTGCGTGGTTTTCAGGTTTCGTAGCTGTAAAACACGGAAACAAATACATTTATAGAAATTCGAATGACTTTACATCATTGTGTATGACTGTAAATTACTTAATCCTGAGATCACAGAAGTATTTACCGGAGGAGTGACGAGCAGACGTGGTAGTTGCTGGGGTGCTGGTGCCAGTTTTCGAGTTGGTAGCAGATGCAGCTTTAGCTTTTGGCACTGGAGGGCGGCGCTGAGTTGCTGTGCCACTCTCAGCGGACTGCGAAAAAAGGGCAATTAATCTGGTAGTAAAAATATAAAAATTACAGTAGATCAGATGAGTTACATACTGTACACGGTGGTATTATTGCTTATTATATATAGTGCACTGCCAAAAATGCACTAAAAATGATTTATTAAATACACAAAGTATATGAATGAATGTTAGACAAAAAGAAGTTTTAAACCTAAAGAACAGAGAGGAAAATAAGTAGTCCTATTCAGCAAATTGATATCTTTGCTAAGCAGGTTTACAGCTGACAGCTCAAGCTAGTTTACTGGTTATATCTAGTTTAAGCTGGTGGAATGGTCTCATCCAGAGTCAGACCATACTGGTTTTCCAGCCTATATGCAAAACAAATCTAGCAAAACAAACAACTGTGCATACCATGCTAGAAGACCAGCATATCAACCTATACTGGTTTAAGGCTCTTTATATTTTTGCAGTGATGTCCTTGAAAAAAAATAAATCAAAACTTATTTTACTTTTTCAAAAATGTGGCCCCGAAACATCTCTTTCTTGCGATGTTGCATGTGATATGAGTTTGAGTAACCATTGACAGACTTCAAGTCACATGTTTATTTAAATGATGAGATGGGCATGGGTGAAAGGCACAAATGGTGCCCAGAAAGCACAGATGGGGAAAATGGGGTTAACTCACCTTGGAGGTGGGGGATTTCTTGGTGCCGGTGGTGGGGGTTGTTGCCTTGGGCACTGGACTTTTTTTATTAGCAGAGCTGGTGGTGGGGGAGATGCGTTTGGTGGCAGCACTGTGTCCAGTGGACAGCGAGTTTGGTCTTGTTGAGCTTTGTTTGGTTGACCCAACTGAAGGCTGCGCATGAATTAGCAAAAAGCAAATAAAAAAAATGATATGCAACATGGCAGCATAATAAAAGCAAGGTAGCAGTGATGGTATTATTAAATCATGAGTAAGTGAGTTTGAGTTACATTTTTCTTAAGATGGAAAAATGACAGCAAAGCCTTCATATTCACATGCAAATAGACATATATACTCTCTCAAATGTGGAAGTTTAAATAATGGAAGAAAAACGGATGAATGTTGAAATCTCGTATTTAAAAAACGTACCTTAGCTTTACTGTCAGGGCTCGTCACCGGCTTGCTTCCATTAGCTGTTGGGGATTTGGCAGGTCCTTTAGAAGCTGTGACGTTCTTCTCAGCTTTGGCTGTCTTGTCCATTTTTTCTCCATGCTCCTTCTTTTCCTCTTTCTCTTTGTTTGTCTTCTCAGGTTTATCTATCTTCTCATGTTTCTCAACCTTATTGTCTTGTTTCTCCTCTTTCTGGGCTGTCTTCTCATCTTTGATGATCTGCTCATTCTTCTGAGTTTTATCCACATTGTCTGTTTTCTTTGTGCTCTCATTGCTCTTTTCCAGATGATCGATCTTCTCCATCTTTTCAGGCTTATCTTGCTTCTCTGTAATGTTTATGTTGTCCACCTTCTCCATTTTTTCCTTGGCTGTCTTGTCTTCTTTCACTTTAAAAGACAAAAAATTACCCTTATTGTTATGTCCCACAACTTGGCACAGCATTACTTTTTAAGACTAAAATAGCAACATTTCAATAGCAAGATTTGCCAATGACAAAACTTACATCATTGTTCATTACCCCTAAAGTCACCTGTTCTCACATTTTAACTTAATTCTTTACATACATGTATATTAATGTATCTGTCTTGTGTTTTTTTAAGTTGTCGTGTCTTTCCCTGTCCTAATTGTTTCCATGTATGTCTCGTTTTCCTTGATTAGTCTATAAATTTAGACCCCTGTGTTTGCCATTGCTTCTTGTCAGTTATTGTTGTTCTTTGTTATGTTTAGTTTCCAAGCGATGTTCATTGTTTTTCTATGTTATACACAAATTGGCTCGTAAACATAGGGGAACCATTTTTTGTGCTATATAGTACCTATAGCACCTATGAAGAACCATAAGGGGGGTAATATAACACCACTATAGCACCACATATAGTTCTACAGTACATAGCACAATATGGTTCTACACAGGTGCTACATAGGTGCTATATGGCACTTAAAATGGTTCCCCTATGATGACAAGCCAGTGAACCACTTTTAGTGCTAATTAGCACCTTTTATTTTTAAAGTGTATCATGTCATGTCATGCCAAGGATTTATGTTTCTGTTTTATTAAAGTTATCTGCATTTAAATCAATCACTTGTTATCTTTGAAATACCATATTCTTTGGTCTATAATCCCCGTTTTTTTCATAACTTGGCTGGTGCTGCGTCTTATAGTCAGGTGCGCCTTTGTAAGTCAGTATGAATTAATTTTGACATGTATGAGGCAATAGACAACATTATCGTCTACAGCTGCAAGAGTCCGCTATATGCTGCTTCTGTATTTATGTAATTCAATGGATTCAGTAATGTGGAATGATGAGTCTGCGAACTTCACGCTAGTTGGATTGTTCAGTTAATTTGGCCTATTCAACCTTCCAGGTAAGTTCTGTATGCTATGGTTTATCGTTTAAATAACTGATAATATTACTTTTAACATACAGACATCTATTCAACCTGCTGTTCTGTCTGCTATTGTTTAGTTGAATAACTTGCTTTTCCAGATTAAATGTCTGTTCTTCAGCTTGGATTTTGTGAAATCATTTTCTAAATAAAGGCGACGTGTAGTCCACTGTGACTTATATATGTTATTTCGTCTTAATGATGCATTTTTGAATGATGCGGCTTATACTCCGGAAAGTACGGTACATGTTACAGTTAAACATAAGAAAAATGTATTATTATGTTTTCTTATAGTTAAACTCGTAAAGCATTGCGCTAGCAACACTACGGTCTTGGGTTACAGTCCCATGTTATCTATAAACGAATGAACATATATGGCTTGAAATCACTGTATGCCTCTTTGGATAAAAATCTCCCAAATTTGCCTTTATTAGAACCACCACTACTGTATACTGTATGTCCTGACAGAGGGAAGAGATCATTTTAAAGAAATAAATTGAATAATTATGAATATGTCCCTCATTTTTATCAAAGTGTACAGAAACACTATATTACCAAACGTTTTGGGACACCTGCCTTTATATGCACATGAACCTGAATAATATCCCATTCTTAATCCATATGGTTTAATATGAGGTTCGCCCACCCTTTGCAGCTATAACAGCTTCAACTCTTCTTGGAAGACTTTCTACAAGATTTAGGAGTGTGTTTATGGGAATTTTTGACCATTCTTTTAAAAGCACATGTGTAAAGTCAAACACTGATTTCGGACGAGAAGGCCTCTCTCGTAGTCTCTGCTCTAATTCATCCCAAAGATCTTCTATTGGGTTGAGGTTAGGACTCTGTGCAGGCCAGTCAAGTTCCTCCACACCAAACTTGCTTATCCATGTCTTCATGGACCTTGCTTTGTGCACTGGTGCACAGTCATGTTGGAACAGGAAGGGGCCATTCCCAAATTGTTCCCACAAAGTTTACAGCATGAAATTGTCCAAAATGTCTTGGTATGATGAAGCATTAAGAGTTTCTTTCACAGGAATTCAATGATTTGGGGGGTGTCCCAAAACTTTTGGCAATATAGTGTATTTAAAAATATTATGTTGATTAAATATTATTAATATTATACATTTTTTACGCAAAATTCTGAGTGGATAAGCTGAACATTTGGAAAAAGATGAAGAGTATGATACATTTTGTGTAGAATGAGTCAGCATGACTCAAACACAGTACAATCTAATTGTAAGAATGAGAGGAGCATGGGAGGTCATGAAAGAGGGCAGTGAAAGTGACAGTGCCTTGAGCGGACAGACAGAAAAGCACATTGTCAGCCTGGATGCCTTATGTAACCTGGCACCATTCTCCCCACAATGCAAAAAATCAATGGCCAGCGGAACACCAAAACACCGAAAACAGTGTGACTGAGGAAAACCAACAAAGAGACAGAGATACAAAAGAAAGAGCACACTGTTCCAGAGACAAAATAATGAAAGACTGAAAGAAGCAGGATGAACACAATGTAATATGCTGTCAGTAAAGTATTATTACCCTGCCATAGCAAGTTTTCAAATAAATGTGTCATTTTTTTTAAATTAGGCTGTTCTGAAAAACTTACTTTTCTTACCAAAACTTTTAAAGCTCTGCTTCATTTCTGTTTGAAATGACCACAACATCAACACAACAAATCCTATTCTTTTTTTTCTCTATCTTGCACTGCACCAATCTATTTTGATCTGAAGCGTTCATGCACAGACATACACATATGTCCACTGGACTAAAACAGCAAACCATCAGTTAGGGTGTTAGGGGAGAAATGTTAACTTGTATGGATCTTTCAAGACAACCATCTATAAGCAATCATTTGTGAGAGTATGTTTGCCACAAAAAAGTACATGAACGGCGTTGAAACACACATAATGTTAAGCTCTGTCCCACTGAATAAAGTTTTTAAACATCTGATCTAGTACACATGAAGTAATCCAATAACCAGTCCACATAATCTAGAAATCCACCATGGAGTTCACATCAGCCGATCTCACCTACCATTACAATTTCCTTTTGGTTGAACATCACTGAAGGCAGGGGTAGAAACAGCCTTCAAACTTTCCAATGGTTGTAATTGATCCCTGTCAGGGGTTTGTGGTGCTCCAGCAGGCAGATCTTTCTTAGCAGATGAGATATTTGTGGATGGCAGGATGCTCTGTTTATCATCCACTGTAAAGCATTTGACAGCAGCTTGAAGAGGCGGCACGTCCTTGCCTGGATATTTATCAGGCAGTTGGACACTAGCAGGCACTGTCAGGTGCGTACTATCTGACATCGTGCGCTGGACCACTCTGTTCTGTTGCATGGGGAACGTACCCGGTGGTGGGTGTGTCTCCGTTTTGCCCTCAAACGTACCCTCCGCATAGCTGTCATTTACCACGCTAATCACGCAGTAATTCGGAGTGGGGTTTTGTGTCTGATATGTCTTATTGCTGATCCCGGAGATGCTTGGAGGTGGATTCCAGTCATTGTGTGGTTTGTGCAGATCTGAACAGATCTGTCCTGAGAGTGACCCAGTGGATCCAGGAGTGACCCCATTGGTGGAAAGAGGTCTTCCTGGAGAAACAGGTGATGGAGAGGATGACAGACTTGTAGGGCTTTCTGCCATACTGCCCAAATTTGTCCCACTTCTGTTGTTTTGTTGACTGGTAACCCACTGATCTGGCTCCTGGTTAAGTGTTGTTGACCTGGTGGGGAAGCCTTGCTTGTCCTCCAAGAGCCTAGAGGATGCCAGGTTGTCTGCTTTCCCCTGCTGCCAGGTCCATCCCTGGGAAGTGGATGATGATGCCAAACCTGGCATAGAGGGTGGCATGGAGCACAGATCTCTGCACTCCGAGCGCTGAGATGACATCCTTACGTCTCTTGTAACAATTGTCCTTTATCAAAGTGTGTATCCTTCAGAAAAAAAATGTGCCGGGTTAATCTATAGCGCTGGTGTCTAAACCTCTCTGAGCACTGATGCTGAGATGACTCTGCTTCTCTCTCTCCTAACCCCCCTCCTATCTCTCATTCGCTCTCTCACTCTCTTCCTCTCTCACCCTAATTCTGTCCACACATTCCTTCCAAGTCTTTGATCACGTGAACACAAAAAGCTACATCCTTATTGGCCACCCCACATTGAAAACGCTTGCTTTCATCATCCAGTGTTTATAAATACCTCCTCTCTTTCTCTCGCACGCACAAACATCGTCTCGTTCTGCATTCAGAAATTTCTAGCACACACCTTTACTCGACCACACCTCTAACCCTTCGCCACACACATATACCAACCACATCAATCCCCATTAGTGATGGTGACGGCAGCTGGTGGATGCTGCCATTGCAGCCACCGGCTGCTTTAAGCTTCTCAGGTCCTCAGGTGGTGGTCTCATTTTATCTGTATATGTCTGCTTATATGTTGCTTTTTCCAGGACAAATAAAACTTAAGGAAATATGCAAATCAGTTAACGGTTTACAAAATCTTCACTGAACGATAATTGCACAGCACGATTCCACATCTTGCGGTTCTTAGATGTTAGGTTGTGTAGAATATATGCCTGTTATACAGTAATTTCATGTAGTACACTCTGGGTTTTGTTTTAATCCATATTTGGGTCAAATATAAAAAAATTCTGGGTTAATTTAACCCAACAGCTGGGTTTGTCCCTTTTTAACCTAACGCAGCACTCTATCTGGGTCAAATATGGATAAACCCAACTGTTGGGTTTTAAATAACCATATGATGGGTTGTTTTTACCAAACTATGTGTTAAAACAATCCAGCATTTGGTTGAAACAACACAGAATTTTGGTTAAAATTAACCCAAGCTTAGTTTGTCTATATTTGACCCAACTGTGGGTTGAAATAACATGTAACATGATGTTATTGCACCAAAGCAAATAATTTTTTGTGAATAAGGTGTAATCTACTGTATATTAGGTCTGAGGCACGGCACACCACTATTTCAGTGCATTTAATGCCAAGGCAAAGTAGATTTTCATGGTCAGTGAAATTTCTTTTTTTAAATGCAAAAATAAAATGCAACAAGGTATGCAACTATCACATAATCATGCGTAGTGAGAAACTCAAAATAAATCTTACATTTTTAACAAAACCTGTGCCAATGACTGTCAGCTAGATAAATAGTTGGTTTTATGTTGCATATGATAAACAAATAGAATTAAAAGTGACAGCTCACTACAGGCCCATTAGGGCAAGTAAGTTGATGCATGGTCTTTCTCACATTAGCCCCAGGACATTTTTGAGTATTAATGATCCCTGAATATTCAAGAAAAAATAAAGAAATCAAGTTAGATGAGCTGCATAAGCACAAGAACTTCCATACAAATAACTTTCCACCACTAAAATTTACTACATTTTAAGGGTGCACTCACACTATCCAAACCAAACCATGCCCCAGCGTGATTGTCCCCCCTCCCTATACTCCCCTAGAAGCACGCACTCACACTGTACTCACACTGTGCTTTTGTCATTAGGATGAGATTGTTTTGAACAAAACAGGAAGTAAAGCGCTGTCTTATCACTGGAACCCATCGCAATGTTAAGTCTAAGTCATTTAGTGCGTGATGACACACAGCCCTCTTACATGTCTGTCATTTGCTTAGTTGATCTGCCGCGTGTGCAGCTCAGACATTTATGTAACTCTGCTGCGCACATCAGAAGGTTTTTAAGATGGCAGATGAAGGTAAGTGGTCGCACAATTGACATCTCTCTTTTTGAATCGCGCTCTGGCACGATTAGCGATCACATTGCGCGTTCCGCCACTGAGCCCAAGTGAACTGCGCTCCAGCCCATCCCTGCAAACTGGCTAGGGCGCGATTTACCAAACCGCACCCAGAGAGCGATAACACTAGTCAAACGAACCAGGCTTTGGGGGTCAATCGCGCCTGAGCGCGATTTGGATAGTGTAAGTGGGCCATAAATATAGCATATTAGGACCCTTACAAAGGCCTTTGTTGGCTTGGGACCATTTTGACCATCCTTTTTTGACAGTTTACAATACATCAGTTGCTTTGCCATACAATTAAATATTAAGAAGATATTGAAAGGGGGTCGCAGACCAGCCACGCAGCTCAGCGCCACGCCGCTCTAAAAAAATCGAACACATTGTTTTCTATGAGTATACGCAGAGCGGCCTGTCCGCGCCGCCCAGCTTTGACTCAGGAAGCTGCTCAAAAACCTGTTGCGCCACTCACATAGTTTAACATTAAATACCATCATATTTGTCCCAAATCATTAACGATTAACATTGGCTGCTATAAAATAAATATAAACGTATATTTATTTAGCATTTTGAAGTAGACGCTATCTGACGAAGCTCCCACTATTTAATGTGCACTTACGGTTTACGATACCTTCGAGTTGTCCTAGACGCGTCTCGACGTGGCGCTGAGGTGCGTGCTGGTGTACGATCCCCTTTAGCTGCCACTATACACAGTGTTCTTGGTACATTTTTATCTTAGTTGACAATTTTCATAATTTCCTCAGTGTTATTTATCTGGTCAAAATAGTTTATAATTATAATACATTGTATTTTACTCTCCCTAATTCGTTATGTTTTAATTAAGTGAATAAAGCTTGAATAAATAATTGACTTTGATATGTGTATTTGCTCTTTTGAGGCCATGCATTAAATTGATTTTCCATGGAGGTTCTTATATCCCATGGTAAAATCATTGTAATGCACAAATTTAAGTGGCTTATTTAGTTAACAATGTTGAAAGAGATGAATGTTTAATAGGTATTTAAATGTACTGTACATTCCAAAAAAATACTGGGTTGTTTTAAACCAGAGTTGGGTCAGTATTAGAGTGTATTATTTACAATTATCTAAATAAACAAATAAGGATATTTATCGTACATTAAGCATCTTTCAGAACATCCTTATGTTTTTACTATGGAAAAAAGAAGAAAATTTAATGTATTTACTGTGGCGTAGAGCATTGATGCTCATTGAGTAATCGGGAAGCAATGTCACAGTTTCTATTTTTGGAACATATCCTACAGTTACACCCTAGCTTGTGCTTTGGCAGGTCATATTCGCTACATCACCACGGAAACCACCTCCCATATCCATGGCAACTGTATCTTCGTCAATGCAGCTGGTGATATTAGGCTGGTGATGTGTGGTCGGAACCACCAGAGGGGAGGGAGAGGAAGTGAGTGAGCAAGGGCAAGAAAAGGACAAGGAAAGAAAGTGTGATGCAAGTTGAAAACAAAAAGCCATAAGGAGCATCTTCTGCCTGCTGTTGTGTCAAAGATTCTTTAAAAAAAAATCTGACAGCTAAAATTTCTTCCTCAACCCAAAAGCCAAAGTTTTAAAATGCATTAGCTATTACAAACTGGCATTGCTTATAAAGTTACGGGTATAAAAGGACTGGAACCCAATAAAATAAGAAATGGCATAACCTGCAAATTCCTTTTATAACTTCTTGTGGCCTTAATTTAGCTTGATAGATGAACCTGCCTAGATAAAAGTACAGTTCTTACTCGCTGCGTCATTCATGTTGTCTTTAGGGATTTCTGTGTTAGCCTACAGTTACGTACCATTCAGAGCACTACATCTCTCAGTATCCCTGCCTGACTGCAGAACATCTCAAATGCATCTGAACACACCCTAATCACTTGCTATAAAAAGAACAGCTCTTTATATCTTATGTAATGATGAATGGCCCAGACATCAATTTTACATTAGCTGCTGCAAAGAGCATGGTAAATGTAGTGCGAAAGGGAAAGAGTAAGTGAGAGATACGAAGACAGAGTAAAGATAATACAACCCATAAATTGTTCACTAATTGTTCACTGTTTGTGACTTCAGTTGTGAGTTGTTCATTAACTCTTTCCCGCCATTGACGAGTTAACTCGCCATTGACGAAAACGCTTCCCTGCCAATGACAAGTTTTTCCGGCAATCCGTATTTCTGCTATTGTCCACCAGGTGGCACTCTTACCCACCTTTTAAACCCGGAAATATTCTCTTAGGGCAAACAGTTCAAACTCTGTGTATGTTTTCAGGATCGCTCTGAATCTGATCTCAATCAAAAGTCCTTCGCAAAAATGAAATTATCTCAGCTTTTTGCTAAAAATTTTGTATTTTTAATGATAAAAAGGAAAAAAATGAAGGTAGGATGAATTTTTTTTTTTTTTTGAAAGCAGGGGGTCTGTTTTTTCATTTGATATATTGTATGAACATTTTCTGGAAGGCATTAAACTTTTGTGAAAATCCTAAAAATGCTGGCGCTGGCTGGCAACTTAAAAAAAAAAACAATTGGTTTACTGGCTCGTAATCACAGGGGAAACATTTGAGTGCTATACAGCACAAACTGTACAGTAGCACCTGTGTAGAACCAGATGGTACTATGTAGAACCATAAGTGGTGCTGTACCATTTTTCTAGAGTGTAGTTCAAACAAATAAGTTTAAACTTTGTTTAAACACAGTGTTCTGTTTTAATTTATTTAGATTATTTAATTTTTAATGTGCTTTTAAACATATTGGAAATATTTAAAGGGGTCATATCATGAGATTTTTAAAAAAGATGTCAAATAAATCTTTGGTGTCTCCAGAGTGCGTATGTGAAGTTTAAGCTCAAAATGCCCCACAGATAATTAATTATAACATTTTAAATTGACACTTTGTATGTGTGAGCAAAAATGTGCCATTTGTGGGTGTGTCCTTTAAAATCCAAATAAGCGGATGAAATGCAAACACTGATTGCTATCAGTGTTGGAGATAACGCATTACAAGTAACGTGTAATAATAATAATATTACTTTTCTGAAGTAACGAGTAAAGTAACGCATTACTTTTTAAATGTACACATTAATATTTGAGTTACTTTTTCAAAAAGTAATCCAAGTTACTTTTTTAGTTTAATTAATTCAATAAAAAATTATGTACTAAATTAAACTAAACGTAGTCACATTATGCACTCTATGCGTACATGCCTGTGTGGGAACCCTTTGAGTCAGAAACTGAGATGGTGATGAAATATGCAATTTCTGAATGCAGAACTTTTCAGTCATAAAAACACCTGCAAGGCCTGAAAGAGATCAAGCCTCAGCCAAGAAAAAAGTAACGCAAAAGTAACTTAAAAGTAACGTAAGCATTATTTTCCATGAAAAGTAAGTATGTTACGCAATTAGTTACTTTTTTTGGGAGTAACTTAATATTGTAGTGCATTACTTTTACAAGTAACTTTCCCCTAGCACCGATCGCCATGATGGTGGTTTGTTGAAATTTAAACTCAGTTGTGCTGTCAATTATTTTCTCTCTCTCTTTCTCCCTCTCTCTGCACTTAATGGCAGTGCCATGGTTGGACAGTGAAGATTAAGGGGTGCTATCATTATAATAAGATCCTCTTCTGACATCACAAGGGGAGCCAAATTTCAATTACCTATTTTTTCACATGCTTGCACAAAATAGTTTACCAAAACTAAGTTACTAGGTTGATCTTCATCACATTTTCTAGGTTGATAGAAGCACTGGGGACCCAATTATAGCACTTAAACATGGAAAAAGTCAGATTTTCATGATATGTCCCCTTTAAGCTTATAAAGTTATATACTCAATACTACACAGTTAGAGTCTGTATCCACGAGTGAGAAAATTAGATAATTTCTTACCTGGTTGATGTCCAGTGTTCAGACAGGGATGAACATGCAGAAAAAAGAAGAAAATAACGACATTACACCTTTTTGTCAGTTAGGGATTTTTCCAATAAAGAAAAATTATGTAATGGTAATGAAGAGTTAAATCTAAAGTTAACAATTTCAGAAGAGTCAAACTGTAGCATAGGAACTGACAGAGAGACCTTTTATTTAAAAAAATATTATTATGACATTGACAGTTGGAAAGGACAAGGACTAAAGTGTTATACAAGCTTTAGATGGCATAGGATGGCAAGGTGTGACATTGAAAAAGACGTCCACCCAAAAGATAATGAGCAAATGTCCAACATAGACAGTTGACTACAGTCACAACACTTTTAAAGACAGTTTGAGGTATGCTGTGACCAAGAGGAATTGTGCTGAAATTCAAGAGATGAAAATATTGCTATTAAAGAGTAAAAGTTAGTTGGTTGATGCATAGCGATCAGTGTGTTATGACAGCTTCAAAATGTGAAAAAATCTTTGTTACAAAATGGATTACATGCAGCAAAGGTCCAATATGTAGAGGACTAAGATGAGAAAGAAAGAAAGAAAGAAAGAAGAAAGAAAGACGAAAGAAAGTCTGGCTTTAGTGTCATTTGCTAAAGAAAGAGCTAGGCTAGGCTAGGCGGCCCACTTAATTGAGCCATGCATTAAGTAAATCTCCATACAGTCTTCAGTATCACCAACCTTCCAGTAGGGGGGGCTGTGCCAGCGGGGGCTCCTGCTTCTCTGTTAGTGACGGGACGAAAGGTAGTGCCTCAGGTGGGACTGTTGGGAAGGAGTGGCTGGTGGCTAGAGTACTCTGGGAGACAGGGCTATCGGTGCCAATGGTCAGTGGGCCATGGGTTGGATTGGGACCAGATTCTATGGCAGGGATTTGAGGGAGAGGGGTTTTCACAGGTGTGCTCTGAGATGGGGGGCTTGCGTCTGGGGTCTGCTCCTGCAGCACTGAGTCGAGTAACATGACGGTGTGTGTTGGGCTGAGGGTGAAGGTTGACTGGTTAGGATCGGTTGGGTGTGTATGGTCATTCTTGGAGTCAATGGGTAGTTGATTTGAGGGGTGAATACCAGGCAGTGCTAATTTAGTTTTTCCACCTAAATTATCATTGGAAGTTTTATCTTCATCATCTACATGAGTGGTAGTGGTGCCAGGGTAACTGGTGAATAAGGAGGTGCTTCCCTGACCAGTTGGTTGGGTTTTGCAAGCTTGTGTGTCCGTGAGGTGAAGAGAATTGGGTGTGAAAGAGGGCGACAGACTCCCTTGACCAATGCTAACTTGGGATTGTGTCTTGGAGTCACCCACATTAGAGCTGCTGTAATCTATGTCCATCATGTTCGATGTATTAGGGTGAGAGATCCCAGATATGCTACTATTTCCTGTAGGAGCACCCCACTCTTCGGGAAGCTTCATCCTGCTCTTGCTCTTCTTTGCCTTGATGCACCCTCCCCCTCGCTCTTGGATCTCACTTGGGGGTGAAGGACAGCCGTGGTTGGAGCTTTCCGATGGGGTCTCTTCAGAATCAGGGGAACCAAGGCTATCCAGGAAGTCATACATTTCTTCCCTATTCCTGCGTTTTTTCTTTTTTCGCTTTTGCTGCTTCTCGGTTTCCTCCTCAATGGACTGTTCTTCCCCAGACGGTGCATCTTGACTATGGGAACCCAAGAGATCGGTGAAACTCTGTTCTGTCTTGTTGAGGGCATGGGACTGCTCCGTAGAGAGCATTTCCACACCTGTCCGAGGATTTCCCCAAAATTCTTTGTGTACAGAGAGGAAGAGGAAGTGTCACTGACCTTACCATACAAATCATTTGACAACAAAGCTTGTGCATCTCTAAATTATATATGCTAATTCACATTGCCCCAGCAAACACCAACTAATGACTAAGGGTGTAATCACACTACGCACGTTTGCCTTGAACCATGCCAAAGCGCAATTGCCCCTACTCCCCCACTGGCTTGCACTTACACTATATTTTTTAATATGGGACTGAGCACTCTTTAGTCACCAGGATGCGACTGTTTGGAAGAAAACATGAAGCACACTCCCAGAACAATGGAGCCCATTGTAATATCAAGTTTGTGGCTTTTAATTTTGAGTAATTTGGGATGAGATGACACACAGCCCTCTCACATGCCTAACATATTGATTAGTACATCTTTTGCGTAAGCCACTCAGACATTTTGACGTTACCATGTTGCGCGCATCTGAAGGTTTTTACAGAGGCATTATAGATGTTAAATGACTTTTGGACAGCTGACGTCACATGTTGAGCTCCACCTCTTTAAACAGGACAGGGTGCGATTAACCAAGCCACACCTGGACACAGTATGAAGCGAATACATTAGTGATGCACGGGTCGTCTCATAACCCGCGAGTAACCCAAGCAACTCCCGCTGACAGCCACAACAACATAACAAACGAAAAAAATAAAAGTGAAAATGTAAAGTGAGGTGCGAGAGTAATTAAGGTCGGGAATTTATATCATTAACTCTTTCCCCTCCATTGACAAGTTATCTCGTCAATTAAGAGAAAACGCTTCCCTGCCAATGACAAGAATTTCCGGCTTTCCGCAATACCGCTATTATCCACCAGTTGCAACTTTTACAACCTGGAAGTAATGCCTCACGTGAAAAAGAAAGGACTTGAGTTGTGAGCTGTTCATTAACTCTTTCCCCGCCATTGACGAGTTAACTCACCATTGACGAGTTAAATAGTCAATTAAGAGAAAACGCTTCCCTGTCAATGACAAGTTTTTCCGGCAATCCGTATTTCTGCTATTATCCACCAGGTGGCACTCTTACCCACCTTTTAAAACCCGAAAGTATTCCCTTAGGCCAAACTCTGTGTATGTTTTGAGGATCCCTCTGCATCTGATCTCTATCAAAAGTCCTTCACAAAAATGGAATTATCTCAGCTTTTTGCTCAAAATGTGGTGTTTTTAAAGAAACCTTCCCATATTTGAAAGGTGATAAAAAGAGATAACTAATGAAGGTAGGACGAAACGTTTTATTTTTTGTTTGAAAGCAGAGGGTCTGTTCTTTCATTTGATATATTGTATGTGTATATATTTAAAGAAGAACATTTTCTGGGAGGCAGTAAACTTTTGTGAAAATCATGAAAAATGCTGGTGCTGGCTGGCAACTTTTTTTAAAAAAGCTGATGGGAAAGAGTTAAAAGAAAAAAGGTCAAGCAGCTGAATCTAATCTTGGGGAACGGTTCTCAGAAATGGTTGTAATGTAATCAAATGGCTGTTTGCAAGCACTTTTAGGGTAAAATAAGGCCTGTTTCATTTACATTACAATGCCTAGTATTTGTATTTAATGGTCCCCGGTGCAGGGTGTGTTGTCAAAATAGGTATTGTGGTGCGGGGCTAACCAAATAATTTCATAAGAGCAAGACCCACGGGTTGAAAAAAAAAAAACGTGCATCACTAGATCACAGTAATCGAAAGAACCAGGCTTTGGTAGCCAAACGCGCTCGGGCATGGTATATATAGTGTGAGCAAGCCATAATACACCGATCCAACAGAACTCATAAAATATGATTAGTTGAAGTTTGCTGGAGCACTATGAATTAACCTTACCAGCTATTAAGCGAGACCAAATAGATAATAGATAATCTGCTTACAAACCACTGATCACTTGCATCATATGTGTAGTTATGCTAGGTGTAATGATATGACGGCATACAACATTCACCATTTCACACTGAATAGAAAACAAAATGGCTTTTTTAGTATTTATGATACAACCTAACCAGGCCTGCTGTTTCTAAATAGGAACTTTATGTAAAATAGAAGCTCTACTGTAAGTATTTATGCTCATACTTGCTCCAGAGAGCAGTTAAATGGGTGTGATATAGACAGTGGCTGAAAGTGAATGTGCTGAGACTGGGATGGGCTCACTTGAGAGCATGTCAAGTGAAAGTGCAAATGGGCAAATGAACTCATGGAGAAATAACGTGCAGACAGAGATAACAACAGAGGCAAGGGACTGACTCAAGGCAAAAGACACAGAGAAGAGTTGTGTGATGTGAAATACCCTATATAATTCCCAGCACTAAAAATGTGAATTAAACAAACAAAGCCTTTGACAAGAAAGACACACATGTAAATGTAAATACTGAACACACAATGGTTAACTCTTTTCCTGCCAATGAAGAGTTTTTCCGGCAATCCGTATTTCCGCTATTATCCACCAGGTTATCCAACTTATAAAACCTGGAAGTATTCTCTTAGGGCAAACAGTTCAAACTCCGTGTAAGTTTTGAGGATCGCTCTGAATATGATCTCTATCAAAAGTCCTTCACAAAAATGGAATTATCTCAGCTTTTTGTTCAAAATTTGGTATTTTTAAAGAAACCTACCTATATTTGAGATGTGATAAAAAGAGAACAAGTAAAGCTAGGATGAAAAGTTTTTTTTCAGAGGATCTGTTCTTTTTATTTGATATATAGACCCTTTTACAGCCCACGTGATCAAATAGCCTGCGCACCGCATTTCGGCAACAGAAGTGGTGTTATTCCCCATTGGTTTTAACATGTTAACAACTCATCATCGTGTACAAACAGTAAAAGGGTCTATGTTTATATATTTAAAGAAGAACATTTTCTGGAAGGCATTACACTTTTGTGAAAATCGTAAAAAATGCTGCCGGTGGCTGGCAACTTTTTTATAAAAACACTGGCGGGGAAAGAGTTAACAATATTGTTAAAATTAAAGGCCAAACTCTGGACCATGTTTATGAGTACTATGTTTCATTCATTCAAGAATATCAAGAAGAATAATTTAATTTATTGCTCAACACTACTGGCCTTGTTCTAAATTATAGCTCTGTTTTAAAATGTAAAGAGGTGCATGTGGAGGGAGCATTTTAAGATTTTAAAGCATTTTTTTAAATGTGGCCCCTAAAATACCACATTTTGCTAAATTCTAATCACACATGTCCATTGCAGAAAAGGCAGTGTAACTAAAAACAACTTTATTTTAGACAATACTTGTGTTTGCTATGTGCTAAGATGTTAAACTGTACTTAAGCAAGGTGTTCTAAGTTTTGTAAGTTCACCAAACCCTGCCAGTCTACATCCAACAGGATCTTTGGTCTTCATCCATCAAAGAGTTATAAACAGACTCATAAAGGAAGTGCCAGTGACAGTAACATCTATATTTAAGATAAGGTCTAAAATGTAAAATACCTTTCTAAATTTTACTCTGGCTCTGGGCCAGAAGGCACATTACTCTTTTAGTTTCACGGTCATCACTCAAAAAGTAATATTACAGAGAGACTAAAGGGCCGTGTATACTTTTTTCTCCGTCCGACTCGCGAGTGCGCACATGTCCTCACAGCTTTTAAAGTATACTCACGTGGGCTTCACCGCGGCTATGCGGACACGTACGCAATACAAATTATTTCTTATTCAAATGATTACTCTACCAGGCTGTCAGGGCAGCACTGATTTGTGACATTTACAGCAGTGGTTCTCAAACTGGGGTCCGGGACCCCCAGGGGGGCCGCGAGATGGTACAAGGGGGGCCCCAGTTTTATGACATTTTAAAAAATAGATTAATTTATCATGAATTCTGTGTAATTAAACCTTAAAAAATAAGGCTACTAACCAACAGCACTACTTTGTATAACTAAACATGTTTTGTTTAATTAAAATGTTACATTTTAGAAAAAAAATTGTCGTAAATTTTCTTTGGGGGGGCCGTGAAGGAATGCACCATACACAAGGGGGGCCGCACACTGAAAAAGTTTGAGAACCACTGATTTACATTACACTAAAAATTACGGATAGATGAAGAAAAGTAGCGGATCCACCACTGCAAACAAAGTTTAAAACAAACATCAAGAAAACAAGAACAGGAATCAAACATTATGGTGACAAAAATGCTCCACAGCTTTCTGTTCTTGGAAAAAGTGAACATAAAAGAAGACAAGACGATGGTGTGTGTGCAAACGCTGTCTATTGCCTTTGTGTTATTGTTTGTAGTGGAGTGTCCTGTCTCAATATTTTCACAAACATGCACTGTTGTACGTGGACGAAAATCCGTACGCGTGATTTTAAATGTCAACATTGGCTTTCAGAGATCATGCACCCCGCCTTTAAGGAGGATGAATCGTTATGATGTCTCCCATTATAATGCACAGGTCGACTAAACATTATGCATTATGTAAATTGGACAATTTTTTTAGGAATTTTCCTAAATGTACCCTATTTAAACTATATACTCCCCTTATTTAATACCAAAGTTAACAGGCTAACTACTTTGGCTCGGTTTAGTAAAACCACTCTTAATATCAATGGGAACTTGAAGACCATGAAATATATGAAACACTTCTGTTATGACAATCTACTGATGAAGCATTTGTGTGTGATGACATGACAGCTGATATCTGATTGATAATAATCAAGACATGTTTAGGATTCATTTGTGTTAACGTCTGTCTTACCTTCTCTATCCTGCAGTGAAGTGTCTTAAATGGAGATAGACTTTACCTGGAGAATAATCCTGGCTGTTACGAGGACTTGTTTCACTTGGACTAGAAGTTATCTGGGATGGTTTGGGTGGTTCGTGGGCAAACAAGGGTGAAGTCTTTTTCTGAAGGTCAGGGGACTTGGAGTTCTGGAAAGGGGCCATGCCAATGTTAATATTCATAGCCACAGGCTGGGAGAACCCTGAAGCACAAAAAAGCAGATTGGTACTGCTTTAAAACTTAACAGAGCCTGAGATGTGCTGAAGCGAACCCATGATCTGTTAACAGAAGATTACAAAAATCCAGTGGTTACCCATATAAGAGTCCCTGCTGTTATCCTTCATTGTAGATCCCATCTGCTGGTGTCCCGTTTGGGCAGGCATTCCGATCATTGAGGTCGGGCCTGAAATTAGCAGAGCTGGGACTAAAACCTAACACAAGATTGAAGTATGCAACAAGATTGATGCATGCCAATTTACACGCGATGATCCCACCTGATTGAAAGTCATTCTTGTAGGCATACTGTCCAGGCGAACTAGGACGGATCTCTCCTTGAGGGTCTTGACGAAGACCCCCAGTCTGGCCTCCAGACATGAAGCCAGACCCTGAGAAAAAAGCCAAATAATACTGCATGTTAAACAATGTAAAAATACTCTGCTTTGATCAACCACACATACTGTTGAATGATCAATATGTTCACATCAAAATCGAAACTTCATTAGCAGCTAAATAGTTATAAACAAGCAACTTCAGATCTGTCTACTTTAATGTGTCCCCTGTCAAAGGCAGTTGGGTGCCCCTCAAAATAGGCCTAACAGGGCAAATGGAGATAAATGATACTGAGAAGATAGGACAGACTGGGACTGCAGGTCCGTTACCATAGATACACAACCAGCTGAGCCTGCTTTAAGTTTCTTTAGGCAAAGCGTTCTGTCAGCATCAAGAGACACTGACACGGAGAGCCAGTGCTGAAGAAGCATTAGCTCAGATACCAGCCTTGGGTTAATAATCGCGCTACCACAGGGCTGGGATGTATTAGTGCCACGCAATTATCTTGTTTGTGGAATAGGATGTATGTACATGTCATTGTGAGTCATGCGGTGGTCGTGTTATATTAGAAGAGATGCTTTGAAAATCTGTTAGCCATAGCCAGACCTTTAGGCGAATAGTGTTTTTGTACCTCAAGTTGTATGTTTAACTTCAAGCCCGGGGTAAAGTCTGTTTTTTATGTGTAGGCAAACATACGTGCACGGCCGAATGCACAGCCTTGTAAAGTATAGTTTATTTGACTCGTACGTGTACACATACGTTCGAAGCATGCATAAAAAACAGACTATACTGAAAGCTACAGGGCAGGGGCTTTCATTTTTTAAGCAAATAACACCCATGATCCCCTTTAAAGGAGCTGAAAGGCAGCAGGCCCAGAGTTATAAAACCTATTGTTGGGGTCTGACATCTAAATGTGTGCAGATTAATGGCCTTACAAAGGGAACTACATACAACAGCAAACTAGTCAAAGTATAAGCCGAAAAAATGGATGATCAGACTAAAAATAGCATTTTTTTGTCCCAGACAGGATGCACTTAGGCTGCTGACTGCCAAGTCATGCTGTGGCGAAGAGTCTCCTTTCTGCAGTTAGGAAAAGTTAAATATTACCTTCACCACAGAATCTACTGTCACATAATGTCATAAACCAGTACTGTACTGTGTTCCAGAACCGATAATATGGTTTACTATAAAAATAGTCTCTGGTATCCTCAGAATGTGTCTGTAAAGTTTCAACTCAAAATACACCACAGATCTTTTATATCATAATGTGACATTACATTGATAGAGGATCCCCAACAGCCTGTTTTGGGTGACTGTTGCGGTTTCAATGAGATTGCACAAAGAAGAATAGATGGATTTGTATAATAACAGGATGTTTCTGCACACACACTGGCGACTCATTTTCTGATAGAAACACATTTAAAAGTGCATTTTTTAGGTTGGGAGGGCTTTGAGTTAATTCAACTTAAAAATATTAGCTGACAAAACATTTTTAATTACCTAATGTAATTTAAGGCAACCAGGTAAGTTACTTTTTTACAGTCAATCCTTCCAGATAAACTAGAGTCTTCCACTACCATTTTTTTTTTGTGATTGTTGTGGGCAAAAATCCTTGATCTTGCGGCACGTTTTCTTAGAAAATGTGATGGAATATGCTAGATATTTAAGCAATTTTATGCGGAGAAATTGCGGGAACATGCAAAAATTGCTCACTGTAAAAAAAAACCCGTAGAAATTACAATGTTATTGCAGCTGGGTTGCCGGTAATTTACCGTTGATTTAAATTTATGTTATTTAATGGCAAGAGTTTGCTCAAAGTTAAATAAATTGTAAATATTAACAAGTCTTTATCTTTACAGAATAAAACTATACAATAACAGCCTCATGCAAAGCATTCTGGGAACCAGAAATCATCATCAACCTTTTTCAGTTTTTAGCTTCAGATTTTGTTTCCCAGAATGTTTTGCTCGATGACGTTATTTAGTTCCACTCTGTAAAGACAAAGAACAGCAAACGTTAAATGTTCATTCAACTTTGAACAAAATGTTGCCAGCAAATAACATAAATTTAAATCTACGATAAATTACCGGCAACCCAGCTGCAATTTCTACGGATTTTTTTTTACAGTGCTGCTAAGATATATGTGATTTTTGCTACGAACATGCGGGGATTATAAAATCACGCAAGCTCCATATATTTTGCACACGGAAATCTGCGATTTATGCTGTTAAAGTGTGGTGCATTTGAAAAAATGCGGCCCTCGCATAAATATGGCTGATTATGCATTGAATCATAATCACGTTTTGTGGAGGGACTGTACAGTAAGACACACTGAAAAATATAAAGGCTGGATTTACTTAAAAATATAGTGCATCCAATTTTGAAGTAAGTTTTACATGGAATTTTAAGCAATTTATGCAAAAAAGTTAATGCAAAAATGCTGCACTGTATTTTTAGTAAAAATACTAAAAAGCGTATTATTTTACAGTGCATGAAAAGATGAAATGTACTATTGATTTTCATGGTTCTTCCATGCATATAAATTATCATATTTTAAACAAAAAAGTTTTATGAATGACCATGACCAAAATAAAAATCAAAACTAAACAATTTTTTAGTTCACCACTTCACTCCTGAAAAAATGTTAGCTTACATATAATAAATTGTTTTTTTACAATACTAACACACTTATGTTCTCATAATATCAGTAAAATACAGCTTAACTTTCACCATTGATGTCTGTAAAATACAGCTGTCTGAAAATAAAGGTCATATGATAGCTCGAGCCATGCAAATGACTATAGAGCAATTTGCTGAAATCCAATTATTTTTATTTTATTAGAAGTTATCAGTTTATTAGATGTAAGCTGATATTAAAGTTATCATGATAAATAATTATATATGACATGGAAGTGCATGTGTAATATCATTATAGTTTTAAGTAGCAGCACCGTTATTGATTAATCTTTTCCACATGTACTTTGTTCTTTGGAAATGATCCTCCAAGCGCCTGTCAACAAACAACTCAAATGTTCCATAAATCTTTATTGCTCTGTCAATATCACAGCTTAATTTTCTCAGTGAAACCTTTTTGCTGAAAGTCAAAGGACCGGGGAAAGTTTCACCTTGGGACAGACACCATATATCTTTATATATCAGTGCCATTATTTGGTCTCAAGATGCACAAAAGTATTGTTTTCTGTAAGGTTTGTTTGTAAAAACTACTAAAATGTCATTAATCTAAACCCTGTCTGTGAAACCACCCCTTAATGTTTTATCAATGTTGGCAAGTTAACTCACCTATATATTAAATTATGATCATAACAAACTGAATTATATAAATACCATGTACTACTACAACTTTATGTCACTGATATCTACTGTAACATCAAATAAAGGACATTTCTTTTTAAATGGCAAAACTTAATTCTACCCATATTGACCCAATCTGGCCATGCTATACTGAGGAGGTTAACATTTCTACATATTACCTTACATGTGGAGAACATACAGTAAAAGACAATGCATAAATTTCCCAGGAAGGGATGAATTAATCCTTCAAGCCAAATGCACACATAGCTGTATCGTTTAGTTATTTACAGTACAGAAAATAGTTTGCTGGTAGCTAACCAACTTCATAAAAAGCTTCACTGTTAAACAATATCAGATTTGAACATATTTCTCCTCCAAGCCTTTTCCTTCAGTAGTGTTTCTATAGTGAACAGCAGGCCTAGACACAGCCACCATTAGTGCCGTATTGCATACTGTGTGATTCAACTGTGACAATGTGGCCTAGTACATACGTTAACAAACTAGTTTGAGAATAATCAGTGGTGATGGTTGTAATCCAAAAGGAAGGCTGACTTTCCCTCTGCTTGCCAGCAGCTTAAAGTTCATATACAGGTTTTCTTGGCAGCAGTGTTTAAGGCATCTGGAGGGGCTAAAATTCTTACATTATGTCTAGGCTTACACAAATAAAATAAAAACTCTAAATACTGAATGTTTTCATTATCACATAACTAACCTGAACAGCATGTGAAACCAGAATAGAAAAATAAAATAAATAATTTAAACATACATACACATTTTGTTTAGCCTATTATGTTGAGTTACCCATATCACTTTAAAAACTGCTCATGCAAACCTACCTTCCCTCTTTCCTTCCATCCCATCCACAAGGGGGCGATATTCTGTCTTTCCAACAGTCTCACCTACTTTATCATCAAAGGTCTGCGCCTCTAACTCTGCCATGAAATCTCTCTTCAACAGACTCTCCTGAGTTGTCTTAGGTGCGCCGCCTGTAAAGGCATCACGTAAACTGAAGTCCATTTTCCTGCAGAAAGAAGTGGGGGGCAATCAATCAAAACTGAGCAGGCTTGAACCTATTTGGCTGTGAACTTAGACTTATTAAAAGGAAATGGAGCTGAAAGGGCAAATACATTATTTTCTTTACACAGCAATCATGCTCCCGCAATAAAACTTTATTGGCCTAATGGCCTATTTTTTGTTCGCAACAATATAATGTTTGTAAAGTTAGCGTGGAACCTTTTAGATTTCCAATTGAATTTGGTACGCTGAGATATATAATTATGAAAAATGTTCACAATGCTTTAAGAAGTCAATCCATTCCAGTCAATCCCAGGCTAAAGTATAACTGAATAAAACAGATTATGCAACTTTACCTTCGCATTATGGTCTATTACAGTGACTTATGTAAATGTAATCGTACATGGCCGTGTGCTATGCATTAAAATCAGCAGCTGCTGGATGTGTCCCTCATAAAACACAGATATGGCATGACACAACTGTGGATAAAGGCAGGTGAACCTGCTTCAGGTTTAAGAGCAGTTTCTCAGTCCTTTAGCTGTGGGACTACAATTACACATGTCAGCTGATTTTAGCTAAACACAGTTTAGCCCTTTTGTCACTGCAAAAGTTTTTTTTGTACCCTGTATCTAAGAGTATTTATATTTAGATACATAGTTACATAGATACAAGTTAAATTATCTGACAATGGGGTAAGAAAATAAAACTTGGAATAAGTTTTTTTTTCTTACCCCATTGGCAGATATGTTTACTTGTTTTAAGTATAAACCTTTTAAATTTCATATTTTTTTTCTGTAAACAAGAAATATGAAGCCACTTTGCTTATTAAGTAAAGGTATATCAAATCTCAATTTAAGATTTCTTAGATATTTATACTGGAAAACAAGACAAAAAACGACATTGCTCACACAGATTACGAAAAATACATGAGGTGCCATGAAACATTTTGATAAAAAAGTAAATTCTATTAAAATAAGAAGCTTACAGTTACAAATATCTCTTCATGTATTATTTTGCACATGATTTCAAATGAAATCATACAAACCAATTTTGTTGTTTTTTCCACATTTAAGAGAAAGATTTTCATGAAAGCAATGTGTCCATGACTGGATTAAAAAGCTTCAGTGCATGTTATACTATAAACATATACAATAAAGAAACATTTGGTGATCATTGGTAATTGTATAGACAATAATAAGGAATATAAATGTGTCCAAGAAAAAAATTCTCATCCTCCGCAACAATTGTTTAAGCCCCCTAAAAACTAACATTAAAAAAATTTGTTGGAAGGGACATCATTGACAGTGACACTCAAGATGGCTACCAGGTAAGCAGTTCTTATTTTTTCTCTTCTGATAAAAGTTAAAATTTTGTTTGTCATAGTAACTAGACAACTTTTTAGTTTTCTTTACCGAAACATTTGTTTGTAAGTGTATATATTTAATGTAATATCATGTTGTGGTAATGACAATTTTTGATAATGACAATCTAAAAATTTTTAAATAATTCTATAGGAAATATTTTTTAAATCCTCAAAAAAAAAGTATTGGTTATAATAAGTTCAGACCTTAATCTTATATGTGCAAAAAAAATGGGCTTCAAGGGCTTTTTAAAAAAATCTGATGCTGGACACCTTCTAAATCTGGATTTCATGAGAATCACCCGTTTGCGTTCTCACAGAAGGCACTCTGGCAATTTTCTGGGATCAACGTTCTGCGTAAAAGGGTTTTGTTGATCTGGCACACCTTAGTGGGACTCAGCATTACCCCATTACTGTGATGCAAGCACAAGAAATTTCTCTTTAAAATGCAGAAACTGTACCACACATCTGGCTATATATGCATGTTTATAATGCTGTTCTCCATCATTTGATCATCATATGATCATTGCAGCACAATATTTGCCAGATTAAACTAGATTGCATGTGGTTTATAGATAAGATGCATATACGAGCACGCAAATAAGAGATTAAAGTAGGTAGCCAAAGAAAATATGTGACCACTAAACCAGTCATAAGTCGCACATGTGTTTTTGTAGCCAACAACCCATTGTATGGGACACAATTATAAAAAAATTTGCGCCAAAAATCATTAGGATATCAAGTAAAGATCATATTCCATTAATATATTTTGTACATTTCCTACCTTAAATAAACAAATAATCAAAAATGTATTATCATTAGTAATATGTGTTGCTAAGGATTTTCTCAACAATTAGATTTTTTGCACCCTCAGAGTCCAGATTTTCAAATAGTTGTATATCTCTACCAAATATTGTCCTATTCTAACAAAACATACATCAATTGTAAGTTTAGGCTACATTTACATGGAAAAGATCTGAAAAGAAACCGCAAAAGAACTGTTGCGTTATCACTTTTTATTCCGCGTTTATGCAAGCATATTGAGGGGGAAATCTGTGTGCATATGGTGATGAATAAGTGTGAGATATTCGTTGTAGTATGCACTCCAGGCGGCTAGGAGGCAATGTGAAGCACTGACACACAACAACACCAAGTCCGTGTGCTTGCGTACAACCTTCTTCCTGGTTCTCCCAGGTCACGTCCAAAGCCGTCTGGCTAGCCTCCGACGAATTGGCGCATCAACAGTTTCACTGAGGTAATTAATGCGCCTTCTCTGATCAGTAATACTAGCTGTGAATATTTCATTCAACTGCTGGAAAGACTCTTGTATATTTATCAGAGCTGCTATGGCAACTTGAAGGTCCGACGTATGGAAATAATCCGACATGTTTGTTGTTATTTTCCTGAACTGGCGCATGCCTGTGACGTAAACGCGTACGCGACGACAGCCACCATGAGCAGACTTTTGCATTTTTACTCTCTAGACGAGAACGTGACGGTAGATCGTTTTTAAGATTTCCACTCTGAAGGGTGGTTTCACTTTTTTGCGTTTTTAAGCCCCCAAAACGCCGTCGCCGTGTAAACGAAAGGCACATCCGATAAAATATTTTTACGTTTTCACACTCGAGCGTTTTCGTGTAAACAGGCCCTTATTTATTAAGATGAGGTATAAATCTAATTTTCAAAAAATTTACCCCTATAACTGGTTTTGTGGTACAAGGTCACATGATAAAATAAATGATCCAGAATGAGGAAGAAAGATTTATTGTGCTTTAGCCTAAGGCAGCATGTTTGTTTGCCATTGCAAAAGTTTATCTGTGACCTATTATTTCTACAACCCTACGCACCTATAAAGACCCTAATATAACACTGTATTGTTCACCAAAAGTCTTAAAACTGTTGCATGACAAACATAAAAATCATCACCACCCAAAGCAGCAGGGGGCAAATGAGTAAAAAGCTAAACAAATCTCTGCAGTGGTTTTCGTCCGTCCAGTATAGACATTAATATGATTACGCAAGTCTGATCGAAGATAAACAGGGGATTAAAATGCTGCTCCCCCAGAATCTAACCAAAATCATTACACTTTTCAGCTATTGGTTGATCTTTGACATCACCACTCATCCTCAGCCCTGTCTGCAAATCTGTTCCCTCCCCTCTTTCTGTTGATATCCTGATGGATGGTAAGAGGTCCAGCTGGTCCAAAAAAAGAAGGGATTAGAGCCAGCATGATTTCCCCATTTGAATCTGTCGGCTGAATTGAATGCACTCAGCATCAGCCCAAAAACACTTACTGGAATCAGCTGTTACTGTACACAAAGCTCACATACACAAAGAGCATTGCACAATAAGAACATAAAACATTGAGCAAAACAAAGACTGTAAAGCTTAAAATGAGTTATTACAGGCACATTTTAGTATGTAGATCCCCCAGCACCAATGATATATTGAACATGGCATGGGAAAAAATCCTGATCGTTGATTCAAGGTGATACTCGTTCATTTTCAATTAAGGCCTTAGAATAAGAGAACAATTCCAAACATATGGCATACTGTCATATTGTGCTGTCTCCTAGTCCTAAGGCTTAACCATTCAACCATGTCAAATGAGTCACAGGTACATTACTGCTGAGATCTAAGCCCACACACAGTCCTCTGCCATTCTGTGATTCAGCAATTTTTCACTGTGCCCTGCATGATGGCACCAGCCCTGGCACAGAGTGGCATCTCTCTGTATTTTAAAGGAACCACTCCTGTAAACAGGTTTAATCAAAATGCACGTGTGTTGTTGTATATGTATGTGGGTAAACTGTTAAAAAGATTTAAGAAAAACTAAGGAACTGAATATTAATTGTATGATATGAGTAAATCATGCAATGTAAGACAAAATCATATACGCTGAATCTACATTTTATAAATTAAGATATTATTACTGCACAAATACTGTACAGTATCAATGGCCAGAATGTCACTGATAATATCCCAGATTATTAAAGCAAGGCACAAAGCAAAATCTGCATTAGTGTGATTCAGTAGTTAACCAGACACTTAGTAGATAACCAGACTATCTACTTAAATGTTCATCGAGCCAAATAGTATCAAATCAGAACAGTTTCTGGCAGCATACACTCCATCATTATTCGATTTAAAGAAGAACAGAAAGCGCACAAGTGTTTCGGGCCGGCATTTGACAGTGTTGCTGTGTATACGCTGTATACCAAACATTCCTGTATGAATGCACACAGAATGTGGGATGGGGGTCTGACTCAATGTGTCCTATTGTGTGACAAAGCCATTGAGCATGTAGTTACTGGCTGCCACTTATTGTGACAGGATTTATGTATATCTGCACCACTGCCCATCTCTGTCTGTCTCTCTTCAAATTATTATGAAGGTAAAGCGAAAAACCCAAAAAGTAAAGAAACCTGTCGAAATACTGTCACTCAAACTATGTCGTTTTTACCAGGTAACCTTAATCATAAAACCTGGTTACGTAACAGATAATTGAAAAAAATGAGGTCAGGTCGACAAGCAAACATGAACCTTTAGTGAGGTGTGATCCAAATATTGTAATACTCATTCTTTTACACTACATACAGTAGAGTCCTACGGCTTACATCACATTATAAATGCAAAGTGATACTATCTTGTAAAGAATTTACCCATGGTCAAGGCAAAACAGTGGAGGGGGTGTCTGTTCATATTAGAATCAGACACCATCAAGGAGGGGAATGATAATTATGTATGACGGGATACAGGGCATCACAACAAGCCAGCTGCCCTGGCCTGACACCCCAGAAATACAATGGTCCAACAAACAGCACACCATCTTACTTAGCTTTAAGTTTCTTGCGACATATGGTGACACTGTTCGGTTATATAATTTCAGCAGTAATTTTTGAGGCCAGGGCATTGACGGTGTAGAGTATATTTGTTTTCTTTTTGGTACTTTACCAGAAGTGTGAGAAATAAATCTTAAAACGATTTCATTATAAAGATAATTTTAACAAGAACTATATTAGTGTTCACAACAACAGATGATAGCTATGTTTATTTTTAACTCGCACACTGCATTTCATTTAAATCTACAAACCCTTTAAATTCCATACGCATTGGCCGATAATGTTTTATCATTCATCAGCTGGAAGAAAATCACTCTGAAAGTGATCCCAACAATTAGGGATGCACCGATATGGAAATTTTGGCCGATACCGATAACCGATAACTCTTTATATTTGGGGGGCGATAACCGATATATATATACAGGCCGATTAATATGCATATTATTTTCACAAGGAATCAAAACTTAGGTAGGACAACATTCTCACCATGTACCTATTACGGAAAAAAGCAGGTGCGCTTTGGTTTTAAATAACGTTGACATGCTCACCAGAATTTGTCACCAAAGAGCTATCAGGTATGTTCATAGTTAAAGAGCACCTATTGTCCCATTCATGTTTTTAAAATTCCTTTGTTGTGTAAGTGTGTATTAGTACATGTTAACAATATGCAAAAGGTACCAAAACCCCAAATTAAAGTATGACACGAGTTATCATCTCCAACGTAAATCTCTTTTCTTGGACTACAACAAACAAACGAATTGTAGGCAACAGTTTACTTCCTGGGATTGGTGATGTAGAAAAGAACAACATTATCGGACTCAGAGCCTGTAAGTTAACTCCTGTTAGCATCCAAATCTTTCAAACATGGTAAGGAGCGTCACATTTCCATCTGCCGTCAGAGGTATTCAGACCAATCACAACGTACTAGGGATGTAACGGTATCAAAAATTCACGGTACGGTAGTATTTCGGTATGATGCCCACGGTACGGTAATTATTGAAACATTTGCAGGAAGAAGAAAAAACAAATGAAGACTTGGAAAAAACTCCCATATGTGTTTATTAAACAAGACTGAACATTACAATGTACAAAGTGTAGTGAAGTGTTTACAATTTTCATAAAAAGGACAGAAAAATTAAGTTTCATTTTAGTTTGTCGACTTTAAACAACTCCCAATAAGTCAGGTTTTAAGAATTGAGTGACTCCCTCAATTGACCTAGTTTTTATTATTATTAATATTAATGCTAATGCTTGGTACTCCTATGAAAGCAACGGTTGTGATTGTAGAATCAAGAAAAGATGATGGGTTTTAAGATGGGTCAATTCCTGAAAACAAAAGCAACCCAGTAAAAAATGAAAATTGCTTACTTATTGTAGCTGGACTTAGAGCTGAGGTCAGCTCACTTAATACAGGGGCGCGTTTCCAAATCGGAAGTCTGCAGCCTCTATGGGTCGCATTTGTAGGCTGCATACGTAATGAAGACCGTCTTATTTCAAAATATTAACATTTTTTAAGTTGACTATTATTCTTATTTAATCGTATATTATTGTAACACGCCTATGACTTGCGAATAATACTCAGTTAACTTAAATACACCAGGCGTTTAATGACGGATGCAGCCTGCATATGCGATCTAAGGAGGCTGCAACCTTCTAATTGAAAAACGGCATACACACTCTGCTCATTCACGGATTTACTCACTCGTTTTTTGAATGTCCATCACATTTTGTCCTTCCTCGTTTCTTGTCACAGCGAACGCTAACTTTTTCGACACATCAGATTTAAAGTCCGTGTTTCTTTTGCTTCCGCCATTGCCGCTTGTAGAAAGGAGGCGTCAGAGTAGCACGCATGGGATTATGGGAATTGTAGTTCCCGCGTCCCTCCACTCGCTTTACTTGACCGGAAAAAAACTACACGTGTTGCCCGGAAGACCTAACGTTTTACCGATCATGTGACCACGGTGGTACCGGGAAAATCTTCTACCGCAATACCACGAAATTTATAATACCGTTACATCCCTACAACGTACAGATTAGCTGGCCAATCAGGGACACAGCGCTTTTCAAATCCGTGCGTTTCAGGAAGAGAGTGAAATTTGGAGCTACAAAAATGTACGGTATGTGGAAAAAGAATGTGTTTTTTAACCATAAACCACGCAAACACATTGTATTTTACCAAATACACAAAATAACATTGGTTTTTAGCAATGAAATAGGTGCTCTTTAATAAAGCAATAAGCTAGCCTGTTCATTGGTCCATTGGGTCGGATTGCTTTCACACTTATTACGAAGCACTCTAGTGCAGTGTTTCCCAATCCTGGTCCTCGAGTACACCCTTCCAGAAAGTTATAGATGTCTCCTTATCTAACTCACCTGATTTTACTCAATAGCTTGTTAGAGAGACATGTTATCCATTCTGGAAGGAGACTGATTAGTTGAATCAGGTGTTTTAAATGAGGAGACATCTAAAACTTTCTGGAAGGAAACACTGCTCTAATATGTTTGCATTTGGGCCAGTTGTTTTAGTGCGGATCTGAGCGCGATTGCAGTGTTCACATATGCCAGTGGTTCTCAAACTTTTTCAGCGTGCGGCCCCCCTTGTATACAGTGTATTTGTTTGCGGCCCCCCCAAAGAAATTTTGTTCTAAAATGTAACATTTTAATTAAACAAAACATATACAATTATTCAAAGTAGGGCTGTTGGTTAGTAGCCTTATATATTTTTTGGTTTAATTACACAGAATTCAGGAAAATTCATGTATTTTATAAAATGTCATAAAACATGGGCCCCCCTGGCATCATCTCGCGGCCCCCAGTTTGAGAACCACTGAAATATGCCTTGAACCAAACCAAGGGAGAAAACACACTGACACAAAGACTAAGGTCTGAAAACACCTTAATACAGCAATGATTCAAACAACTACATCTGTGCAGAAAGTATTACTGTAAATTAGAAATATAACAAAACAAAGGCAAGGGCTCCACAATACTGAAAAAAAGGGATATGTGATAACTTGCTTAATAATCAGTAATTATTTAAAGTTAATAAAAACTGAAAATTATATATAAAGCATACATGTCCCATATTCTTCCTGGAAAAGAAGCATCACTGTTACTCTAGTCTATCGGTTACCTGCATCGACCTAAAATATGGACTATATGTATACTTTCTTAAGTATTAAAATCTTTCAGTTATTGCAAATCATTACGATAATAAGCATATTGCAATATGCACATTTGCAATATTTCTGTTTATCTTCCAGTCCTAACGTAGGCTCATGTTAATACTTTTCCATGTTCTCACCTGTTATTGATCAACAATACAACTTGAAAGATATTTGATAGAAGGAAATAACCTATACTGGGAAACAAAGCCTGCCTCAATAAATAGGGGAAAAAAATTAACAATAACAAAATATATGGGGGGTGTGGTCAATGAAAACACCACAAAGTTATTTCTCTGATTGAGATGATTTGTTATATCACATAAAAAGAGCACAGTCACGTTTTATGATTGCCATGCTCCAGCCAAACATACTGTACATGACCTTCAATGTACCGGATCGTGGGTTTCATTTCAGATCGATGTTACAGTGTGACGCATGTTCAAAAGGCATGTTGAGGGGTGCACTGCAGAAAGCCTACACGCATTAAACGCGCTACTATCTATGGCAGATCTTTTATAACAAGCGACGCGACAAACACAAGGCTCCCAATTATAATCAACGAAAGCGTTGTTTCAGTTTGCAGTCTATGATTGCAAGTGATGTAACTAACTACAGCAGATTTGGAAACAGGGTTTCTCATGGCTATGGTGGGATGCAGCAGACACCTGTCCAGAGCATCTCCAAAACTGCGGCAGTACCCAAACAAAGAGAAATCTCGGTATATCGACACATTTATGAACAACGTTTGCAAACGTGCAGAGACTGTCACTACGCATCGTTTATGTACATCGCATAATAAAGCTTCAATAACAATGACTAACGCCTGCCAAGCAGCGACTGCCATTGACTGAATCAAAACCCTTGTGACTCCGAAGCGTGCATAACGGGCTGATTCAATGACTCATTTCTGTATTCACTGTCATTATTAGCTCTTTATGCATATGGCGTCAAAATGTTTTCTTATATCAAGCAGCGCAAGAGAGGGTTAACGTCAAAACGCACTTACCCGTTGTTGTTTTTAAATTCAGTACGATGTAGTCTTGGCCGATGTCTCGTGCAGTGCGCTTCTGTGATCGCAAAACAACGCACCGCCCCTTGATTCTTCCATCCAATCACAATAAAGTCGTCCAAAGCAAGTTTTACTTCGTGCGGCGCTGCGCAGATTGAACGGCTAATGACATCAAGTACCGCGAGAGCGAGTCGAAAACGCAGCGCTCTCGCGGTACTTTAATATCATAAGCTGATCGGTTTGCGCAACGCCGCATGAAGTCGAACACGTCGTGTCTTTAACCCGCTAGTCTGCTTTTAGTTTGAGCATCCTCTCGATTATTAAAGTGTCCCTCCCAGCATTGATGGACAGTAAATAGACACAACCAGTGCGTTGATGTAGATAATAGACAGCGGTTTTACCCAATCAGCGCATAATAAACAGTGTAGGCTGCCGAATTGCTACTGAATAAAACATTTTTTACGGCTGTGTGGGCGTGGTTCGTTGAATCCGGATCTATCAGAACAGTTGATTTTATGGAAGAAGAGCAAGAAGAGCATTTTTTGAGCAACCAGACTAGATTTGTAATGGAAAGTATAGCCGAAGTATCCATAGTCATGGTTTACTCATAAGTAAATAGTCTTGATTTACATTGGATTTTGATGGCTAAAAAGATTTTTCAAAGCTCAATTGTTGCCTGCTTTTATGTTTTACCTATTTCTTAATGCAATAAACCTACATAATGTTAAGAACATTCTGTGAAAATATAACCTTGATATCTTTAAAAGGGCCATGGCACAAGACTTTTTAAGTCAAATAAATCTTTGGTGTCCCCAGAGCACATATGTGAAGTTTTAGCTCAAAATACCATATCAATAATTTATTATAGCATTTTAAAATTGCCACTTTGTAGGTGTGTGCAAAAATGTGCAGTTTTGGGTGTGTCCTTTAAAATGCAAATGAGCTGATGAAATTCAAACACTAATCACAATGATGGTGGTTTGTTGCAATTAAAACTCAATTGTGCTTTTCTCTGCACTAAATGGGAGTGATGTGGTTGTATAGTGCAGATTAAGGGGTGGTATTATTATAATAAGAGCTCCTTATGACATCATAAGGAGAGACGAATTTCAACGACCTATTTTTTCATGTGCTTGTAGAGAATGGTTTACCAAAACTAAGTTAATGGGTTGATCTTTTTCACATTTTCTAGGTTGATAGAAGCATTGGGGACCCAATCATAGCACTTAAACGTGGAAAAAGTCAGATTTTCATACCATGGCCCCTTTAATTCTGACTAAGATCATGTCAAAGATTGAAATCAATATGAAATTAATGAGTGAAATCAAACTTTGATGCTCCTAATCTCATTAATCTCTAATTATAGACTGAGACATTAGCCTGGGTTTCACAGACAATGTCACAATTACAGTTTAGCTTGATGTAATGACACATGCTTGTAGTGTACATATTAAAAACAAGCACAGAATCACTCTTAAGCACAAGTTCAAATATATAAATAGTGTGGAAAACTGAAGGGTAAACCCTGTACCTTGAAAAAATTTAAATTCACTACCATCAATTTTAGTCACGATAATAGATTTCATAACTTTTGTTGGTAGCAGGATGCAGAATTTGTGACATTTAAAAGGGACATATCATGAAAATCTGACTTTTTCCATGTTTAAGTGCTATAATTGGGTCCCAGTGCTTCTATAAACCTAGAAAATGTTAAAAAGATCAACCCGGTAACTTAGTTTTGGTAAACCATTCTCTGCAAGCAAGTGAAAAAATAGGTCACTGAAATTTGGCTCTCCTTGTGATGTCAGAAGGGGATCTTATTATTATAATACTACCTCGTAATCTGCATATCCGACCACGGCACTGCCAGTGCAGAGATCAGCTCATTTGCATTTAAAAGGACACACCCAAAAACAGCATATTTTTGCTCACACCTACAGAGTGTCAATTATCTATATGGTATTTGAGCTAGAACTTCACATACATAAATAAATCTACACTAAAGATTTAATTGACATCTTAAAAAAGTCTCTCCGTGAAATGTCCCCTTTAATTTTGGGGACAAAAATGCTTAATGATAGAAACACAGTTATGACAGAATATTCCATTTCAATCTTGGTGAGTGCTTGATCAACTACAGTAAACATTTGGATGACTTTATTTATTTGGTGTGAATATGATCCAAGTTCATAGATCAAATCTGCACAGTAGTCAATTTATAGTAACCTAACAATAAATACTCCTACACAAGATATTGCAATAAATTAATAAATACATTATAACATTCCCAACTATACTCCTTTTATAAATGTCACATTTCATAATAATATCTTTCTTGAAAGGTATAATTTACTACTAAATGTGTCTGTCATATTTACTACACTAACTCCACTGCTGATATGGATGTTTAACATATGATTTTAATTGATACTTTCTAAATCACATTCTACACATAATTTGACCCTTTGGTCAAACAGATGATTATGTTTAGTGATAATATACTTCTGTGCAGCGAAAGATATTAACACATGCTTTCAGTCATGCACTTTAAAGAGCTGAGTCATATTATACAGCAGGTATCAAACTTTCCTGGAGGTATTTCATCTACATGAGATGAGCTTGTGTTCTGCCACCTGAGATACATTTTTTTTCTTTGTGTTCATAAACTGAACCAAGGTTTAAACCTTAACTGGTCAGATGATTGGTCAGTGCAGTGTATTGTTTCGTCGGACACCTTTCGATACAGACAACACACAAAACTGCATTATTAAAAAACTGATATGCTAATACAAATCATTGCATTTATGGCTCAAAATAACAAATGAACACTTTTGTAAAATAAAACATTTTCAGCGAGAGACAGGTAAAAACTATATTGTTAGACCAGCTAACACATACTTGCCAAACTAAAGGGATGTTAATTTTGACTCTACGCTTCTGAGGTAATTAATATGAACCTGAAGTAGGAGGGACTTTCTGCTTTTAGGTGGTCCTTCAGTTTGTAAGCATTGTGATGCTAAAACAAAAACTTCACTCCTAACTCCCAGGATCAGAATCGTATTTGGGAATCAAACCCTTTTAACTGATGTTGTATCGGCTTTGTGACCCTCATCAGACACCAAATCAAGCCTTGGTCCACCTTGTAAATGATGAACTGTTCCAAGAGGCTCCTATAAATGATCATCTCCTTGTTCGGCCTGCTGCGCATCAGTGTGCGCTGTAAGATCATCTGAGAGGTTTGCTGAACTCTGGCCTGTGCTATGCGGCCATGTCCCTGTATTTGTCTGGTTGAGGGCCTGACCATCAGAGGAGGGCTGTAGGGAACATTCTAGTAGCTCCATCGCCCCAGTCATGCTTTCATTTGACTTTTTAGGGCTGTCAGCAAAGTCCTGTGGATGAAGTATCTTGGGAAAGACACAAAAAGATTAGAAATTTGAATTGGCTATGAGATTTTCATTCTTGTAGTTCAACAATGACTGTGATACCTGAGAGGGAATGTCCGGTGTTTCTGTTTCTAAAGGGTTGACAGGCTGAACCAGTTTTTGGCCTGGTTTGGGTGGATTTGCAGATGCTTCTACCGGAGAAGTCACAGAGCTGTAGGCCGGTGGAACCTGCACCATCTGCCTCTGAAGCAACTGCATAATGGCCCCGATGTCCGTCGACATGCGCTTCTCAAGTCTTCAAAAGACCACAAACCTAGCTTAAAATCGATAGCTATAATGATTCATAGATCATTAAAAAAGTGAAAAACACACTATTGGATCTCACCGATGGAGCTGTCTCTGCATCAGTTCCAGTCTGTTCTCTACCTCCATGCAATGGAGCTGAGGAACATTGTGCAGGACCATATTGGATGGAACTGAAGATGAAGGGAAGGATATGCTGTGGCTGGGTACTTCCTGGTACTGATGGCCACGATTCTCCCCCCAAAAACTGAACATGTTTGAGACGCCTGAAAGAGTTCCTAAATTAGGATAAGGTTAAAGTAATTTCAACATTACGCATTAACTGCACTTATATAATTATCTTAATATATTTATTACATCTTAAGATATATAATAGTTGCATAAGATCATTAATCTAAGGGTGTGGGTATGGGTTTGAATGACACCCATTCAGACTCACTAAAACTTTCTTTACAGACCTTGTAAAGTACTATTATGGGACAGAAATGTCCCTATTGCTGTATGCTTGATCAATCAATCAAAAATATGGTATTTTTAGGTGTAGCTGAAACAGCCAAACCCATTAATAAGAGGGGTGTGTTGACATACTTTCAGCAATGAAAGTTTTATTCTTTTTTTGTGTAATTTTCTTAATCAGCCTTTTACGGTTACCCAATATAATATATACATAATACACCTTAAAGGGACATTCCACTTTTTTTGAAAATATTCAAATTTTCCAGCTCCCCTAGAGTTAAATATTTGATTTTTACCATTTTGGAATCCATTCAGCCGATCCCCGGGTCTGGCGCCACCACTTCTAGCATAGCTTAGCACAATCCATTGAATCTGATTGGACCATTTAGCATTGCTAAAAAAAAACCCAAAGAGTTTCGATAATGATATTACGCAGCAGCCGAAAATAGTCCCCTTAGCAACTTTCAATAGCAGGGGACTATTTTCGGTCACTGCGTAATATCATTGCGCCTACTGCAGCCATTCCTTGATTATTACACCAGAATGAGATTATAGTAGGCATATCTGCCTAGAAAATCCCAACTTTTAATTTTCTGTCAGTCTTAGTACACGATGTAACTACAGAAGGGTCACGTTATAAATAGAAAAAATATAGAAACTCTTTGGTTACTTTTGAGCGTGACGCAGAGAAGCTTATCCATGCTTTTATGACCTCTAGAATAGACTATTGTAACTCGCAACTCGGGGGATGCCATGCAAATCAAGTAAACAAGCTTCAGCTAGTTCAAAACGCTTCCGCAAGGGTACTTACTCGATCTAAAAAGTACGACCACATAAGCCCAATTCTGGCATCTTTACACTGGCTACCAGTTAAATATCGCATACAATTTAAAATATCACTACTCACCTACAAAGCTTTAAATGGCCTAGCACCCTCATATCTTAGAGAATTACTATCAGAATACAATCCATCACGCACACTACGGTCACAAAATTCTGGTCTCTTGATTATCCCTAGACTATCAAAAGTGTCTAAAAGTGGAAGGTCATTTTCCTACTTAGCCCCTAAGCTCTGGAATGATTTACCAACCGATGTCCGAGAATCAGACACAGTCGATAATTTTAAATCTAGACTTAAAACTTTTCTCTTCAACAAAGCATTCGCATAATTTGTCTAGTAAAAGTACTTAACTCGAAATAGTTATTTGTACCGAACAAAGCACTCGCGGTCATAAAACAGACCAACCAAATAAATAAATAAAAACCTTATCTTAACGTATAGTCGGATTGCGATTTTGGAACTTTCGTGTTCTTGTGAATAGTATGCCATACAAA
The DNA here is from genome assembly GCF_027580225.2 of Misgurnus anguillicaudatus. NCBI lineage: Eukaryota > Metazoa > Chordata > Actinopteri > Cypriniformes > Cobitidae > Misgurnus > Misgurnus anguillicaudatus. The sequence continues at coordinate 27,416,722 of NC_073338.2, forward strand.
CCCGTTTGCCACTGAACCTGCATTAACGACGACAGTGGGGCATCCGGCCTTAGTCAAACGGGTTGGCACGTACGGTTGGGTTGGTAGGGCCCTATAAAATCCGTTTTATTTTTTCCCAAATTCCGTTTTATTTTTTCCCAAATTCCGTTTTCTCCGTTTTAATTTTTGCAAATTCCGTTTTATCCGTTTTCATTTTTGGCAATTATATTTTTTACCCTTTACTTTTATTTTAGTCATAAAAAGAGTGTGCCTTTAATGTTAATGATTAAAATGTAAATGATTTGGGGGAAAAACTGGATAACAGAATTACTATAAAAAGACTATAAAAGATGCATTTACACACGCACATACACACGCACATGCGCGCGCTCACACACACAACTCAATTCAATTCAATGCATTGTTTAGTGTTGTTGCAGGAGGCTACAACAAGGTGTCAAAGCAGTGGTGCCTTCAGAAGTGCCTTAAACACATCAATCCAGCGGAACGCGATCCATATTTTATACACAATCGCTTGAAATGCATATAACTTTACAAATATACACAGGATAGTGATCTGACTTAGGACAGCATGCATGAGCATGCAGCTCTTTGCACCTGCAAGCGAAAGAGAGACAGAGAGCGGCTTCATGATGCAGATGATTATATTTTAAATGCGAGGGATAGTTAGTTTGCCTCAGCTCGCTTGAAATGCATAAAACTGAACAAATACATGAGGATTTGTGTTCGCACTTCGGACAGATGCGTAAAACTGAACAAATACACGTGCACGTGAGAGAGGTACAGTGAGACAGACGTGGATGAGAGAGTGCATGTATCTTTGCGCTCACCGTGAACAGAGTGTTGACAAAACTTCCAAAATAACAGTTCTCCAGTCACATAAAAGTCATGTGAGACCTGCTCGGAACTAAGTGCTTAGCGTCGAATTTCTTAATTTTTTCGCTGACGAAAGCAGAGTCGTGAAGAGCCGCTTCGCCATGGTTTCAGTGTTTTGGAGGGGGTCTGAAACGACGGGAGGGGGCGTGTCGCCCAGATTTACTTCCCCCCCCGTCTGCATTTCCCCCAGACATACGTTCGTCTCCCACACAAAAACATAATTTTATTCAAAATATGTAAAATTCCGCAAAATTCCGCGTTAATACTAGATTCCGTGTTAATTAGCCAATTCCGCGATTCCGTCCGCGATTCCGTGATCACGGAAATTATAGGGCCCTAGGTTGGGCTTTTAGCGCTTTCTTTATATTGCGAATACTATGCCATACAGACCCGTTTGCCACTGAACCTGCATTAACGACGACAGTGGGGCTTCCAGCCTTAGTCAAACGGGTAGGCACGTATGGTCGGGTTGCGATTTTGGCGCTTTTTTGTGTCTTGTGAATAGTATGCCATACAGACCCGTTTGCCACTGAACCTGCATTAACGACGACAGTGGGGCCTCCAGCCTTAGTCAAACGGGTTGGCACGTATGGTCAGGTTGCGATGTTGGCGTTTTCTCGTGATCTTGTAAATAGCATGCAATATAGACCCGTTTGCCACTGAACCTGCATTAACGACGACAGTGGGGTTACAGGCCTTAGTCAAACGGGTCGACAGGTTTCATTTTCTCTTTATATTAAAAATCAGAAGGTGACCCTTAGTTACCATATATACCGTCGCAGTGGGCCCCCAATTTGCAAAATCCTCAACTGTGGATAATATAATTATGCCGCAATAGTTAGTCTGTCTGAAACTAAGCTGATTAAACCACATCACTGTGTGACACTTGCATTACATGTGAACGGCCCCTACGCTAATATGATTTTGTTTTTCTCTCCCTGTCCTGTCCTCGACCCTGAGGACAATGGGACAAACAGACCCAGTTCCGGTAGATGTGAAAGTCGACTCACCTCTGATCTACTGGTCGTCCATCACTGTGATGCCCAGCTGATGCCTGACCAACGACCACCGGCAGAACCCGCTTAAACCCCGCTTAATCCCCGCTTAATCTCCTTATCCGTTTATATGTGTTTATATACATATATATCTCCCAAGGGTTTTTCCCTCCTAGGACTTTTTATTTTTTATTTCCTCGGCTAAACAACCCGGGGTTTTTGTTTTTTTTTTTCTCCTAGGGGGTTTTTTACCCCGGGGAGGTAGCCTGCTTGGGCTTAATTTAGCTTCTTCTCCTAGACGTTACATTAGTAATACGCTCGTTCATAATGTCGAGTCATAGCCTCAGCAAATTTGACTGCTTATGCTATTGTGTATTATGTTGTGCTATCTGTCATTTTTCTGTGCTTTTACTGCTTCTATTAATGTAAAGCTGCTTTGAAACAATTGAGTATTGTGAAAAGCGCTATATAAATAAAATTGAATTGAATTGAATTGAATGTTAATGGTCTAATCAGATTCAATGGATTGTGCTAAGCTATGCTAAAAGTGGTACCACCAGACCCAGAGATCGGCTGAATGGATTCCAAAATGGTAAAATTCAATTGTTTAACTCTAGAGGAGCTGGAAAATGAGCTTTTTTTTTTTTTTTAAAGTGGAGTGTCCCTTTAATTAGACAAGAAACCACTTTCATCAGGAAAGAGATGAAGTCACTTTATTAAAATCCTACCTGACAGTGCATTAAAAGAGTTACTGGTTTTCTGGTACTTCTCCCCATTAGCATTGCCCAAGCTAGTGATATGGCTTTGTGAGCAGTCCACTAACACAGACGGATGCTTGGACTCATCCTCATCATCACTGCTGGACTGAGAGGCAAAAATGTCTGAGTCCCGATGAGCAATTTGTCTGTCCTGAGCGCTGCTTGGATTCTGTGCTTGGTAAGTCATTCTGTTGGGTTTGTCTTCTTCCTTCTGTGTTTTTTCTGCTTGAAAAGAGAAATTGTAAAGTGAGTGACATCAAAGAATCTAAAACAGGTCCAGTCCTTTTCCTGGCTACAACCTTAATCAATTAGACCTGTCTGTAATCCTCAAGGCCTTGATACACTGGTTAAGGTGTGTTTGGTTAGGATTGGAGCTAAACTCTATACACACACTCTCAGAATGAAAGGTTGGTACTGGGTCGGTACCTTTTCCAAAAATAGACTTTTGTACCTAAAAGGTAGGCTATATATTAGGACTTTTTAAAAGGTACCGTCACAGACACTCAGTAAAAAAAAAGGTGCAACTTTTGTACCTTTTTTTCTGAGAGTGCAGTACAGTGGCCCTCCACCAGCAGAATATGATACTCGTGATCTATTGTAGAAGAACCTAGAAAAAACTATCATATGTGTTTTTGCTCTTACCTTGGAGCACTAGATTTCTCTCATTTTTGGAACCGAAGAACAACCTTTCCCTGTGTGAGAAATTGTCGTGACAGCCATGATCTGAATCGTCAGGGTCACTGCTCATTGATCCAACCTTAGTGTTAGTCTGATGGGGAGATCAGACAAACCTTTAAAAGGACATTCATGATGCATTTAAAAATTCTGCACTATAATATCTATTTAAAAACTGATGTCCAAATTTGAACAATTTACTTTAATATTTTATAAGATGCATTAATTTGTTTAATGCATGTTGCATTGGTGTGTTTGGAGTAGACACTGAAGCTGAGCTTTGAGAGGAATTTAAGGAGACTTGGCAAAAAATGTACAAACAACACATGTGCAAAGTTTACTAAAACTACAGACTACAATATACACTGAAAAAAATGATTCATTCAATTTTTTTAAGGTAAGTGGTTGCAATCAATTTATTTAAGGTACATTTAAACAAAAGTTTTTTGTTTTGTTTTGTATTTTTAATTTTTTTTGTTTAAATGTAGCTTATATAAATCGATTGTGACCACTTACCTTAAAAAAATTGTATAAATTGAGTAAATTGAATGAATAATTTTTTCAGTGTATAATATAATATAAAATATGAATATACAGTGGGGCAAAAAAGTATTTAGTCAGCTACCAATTGTTCAAGTTCTCACACTTAAAAAGATGAGAGAGGCCTGTAATTTTTGTCAAAGGTACACGTCAACTATGAGAGACAAAATGAGAAAAAAAATCCAGAAAATCACATTGTCTGATTTTTTAAGAATCTACCTGCAAATCATGGTGAAAAATAAGTATTTGGTCAACAACAAAAGTTTATGTCAATACTTTGTTATATACCCTTTGTTGGCAATGACAGAGATCAAACGTTTTCTGTAAGTCTCCACAAGGTTTTTACATATTGTTGCTGGTAGTTTGGCCCATTCCTCCATGCAGATCTCCTCTAGAGCAGTGATGTTTTGGGGCTGTCGCTGGGCAACACGGAATTTCAACTCCCTCCAAAGATTTTCTATGGGGTTGAGATCTGGAGACTGGCTAGGCCACTCCAGGACCTTGAAATTATTCTTACGAAACCACTCCTTCTTTGTCCGGGTGGTATGACTGCCATACTGAAAGATCCAGCCACGTTTCATCTTCAATGCCCTTGCTGACGAAAGGAGGTTTTGAGTCAAAATCTCACGATACATGGCCCCATTCATTCTTTCCTTAACTCGGATCAGTCGTCCTGGTCCCTTTGCAGAAAAACAGACCCAAAGCATGATGTTTCCACCCCCATGCTTCACAGTAGGTATGGTGTTCTTTGGATGCAACTCAGCATCTTTCTCCTCCAAACACAAGAAGTTGAGTTTCTACCTAAAAGTTATGTTTTGGTTTCATCTGACCATATGACATTCTCCCACTCTTCTTCTGGATCATCCAAATGCTCTCTAGCAAACTTCAGACGGGTCCGGACATGTACTGGCTTAAGCAGGTGGACACATCTGGCACTGCAGGAATTGAGTCCCTGGCTGCATAGTGTGTTACTGATGGTAGCCTTTGTTACTTTGGTCCCAGCTCTCTGCAGGTCATTCACTAGGTTCCCCCATGTGGTTCTGGGATTTTTGCTCACCATTCTGGTGATAATTTTTACCCTATGGGATGAGATCTTGCGTGGAGCCCCAGATCGAGGGACATTATCAGTGTTCTTGTATGTCTTTCATTTTCTAATAATTGCTCTCACAGTTGATTTCTTCACACCAAGCTGCTTACCTATTGCAGATTCAGTCTTCCCAGCCTGGTGCAGGTCTACAATTTTGTTTCTGGTGTCCTTTGACAGCTCTTTGGTCTTGGCCATAGTTGAGTTTGCATTCTGACTGTTTTAGGTTGTGGACAGGTGTCTTTTATACTGCTAACAAGTTCAAACAGGTGCCATTAATACAGGTAACAAGTGGAGGACAGAGGATCCTCTTAAAGAAGAAGTTACAGGTCTGTGAGAGAAAGAAATCTTGCTTTTTTGTTATTGACCAAATACTTATTTTCCACCATAAATCGCAAACAAATTCTCAAAAAACCAGACAATGTGATTTTCTGGATTTTTTTCCTCATTTTGTCTCTCGTGGTTGAAGTGTGCCTATGATGAAGGTTGCAGGCCTCTCTCGTCTTTTTGGGTGGGAGAACTTGCACAATTGGTGGTTGACTAAATACTTTTTTGCCCCACTGTACTAAAAAACATATAACTAAAAAGAGGATTAACCGATTACATTAATTATTAAGAACATATAAAATGGTACCCTGCAAAAAATGACTTCTTATTTAGTATTTTTGTTTTGTTTTTAGAAAAAAAAATCAAAAAAAAAAATCATAAATCAATATGTACACTGCAAAAAATTATTTTCAAGAAAAAAAATTCTGAGTATTTTTGTTGTGTTTTCAGTAAAAATATCTAAAAGTTCTTAAAGCAAAACGACCCAAGAAAATAAGTCTAGTTTTTATACCAAAAATATCAAATTTAAGTGAATTTGTGCTTAAAAAAGCAAAAAAATCTGCCAATGGGGTAAGAAAAATGCTGGCAGATTGTTTTGCTTGTTTTGTGCACAAAATCACTTAAATTTGATATTTTTGGTCTAAAAACTAGACTTATTTTCTTGGGTCATTTTGCTCATCAAGAAAAAGCATCTTAATTTAAGAATGTTTTGATATTTTACTGAAAACAAGACAAAAATACTAAAAAAAATTTTCTTGAAAATAATTTTTTTGCAGTGTATTTTCTTGATGACCTAACAAAATAAGTCTAGTTTTTACAGACATAAAAAACTATTTAAGTAAATTTGTGCTTTAAACAAGCAAAAATATCTGCCAATGTTGTGAGAAAATTTTGCTTAAATTAAGTGTTTAAAAAAATATTTTAAGATTTTTTTTCATACCCCATTGCCAGATATTTTTGCTTGTTTTAAGCACAAATTCACTTAAATTGTACATTTTTTGTCTAAAAACTAGACTTATTTTCTTAGATCATTTTGCTAATCAAGAAAAAGCATCTTAATGTAAGAATTTGAAGATATTTCTACTGAAAACAAGACAAAAATACTAAGTAAGAAAGTCTGTAGTTAGTCTATGCTTTATTACATTTGAGCTTTTTGTTTTTCTATGCATTTTGATATGTTCAAATAACCAAATAAACCTTAAAAGTTATATACAGATCTTACATCTCTCAAGTTAAAGGTGATCTCCAGGTTGCCCCAGAAGCAGTCTGAGAACTCTGGATACATGTCCAGGACCTCCAGCACATCCTCTCTGTGAATTTTGTGAAGGTCACAGTAAGTCAGTGCTCTGACATCTGCGCTTGACTTTCCAGGACGTGCAAAACAGTTAATGGGCTCTCCAAATATGTCATTTTTGCCTGCAAGATAAATCATGGGAATGACAGAATTAGACTTTTGAATTTCTACAGACCAGACAAAAATGAATGCATGAATGAGTTTCTCACAACAGAAACACAACATTAGATAGCCCTAAGCTCCCTGTTTTTTGTTAAAAAAACACAAGATGGCCACAAGATGGAGCTACAACAACAACTTTCCTATTTGAGGTCTCAAAAAATTGCAAATGGCTTTCAGTACAAGAATGATGAGGTTGAACTTTAAAAGTTAGTTACTTTCTTTGGACAATAATGCACAAGAAAAACAGTAGTCTCTATCATCTGTGGTTATGCTACAATACATATGCATAAATATATTCCCAATGAAAGTCAGTTTTTGTATTAAACAGGTGAAAACCCCCCACCATCACCACTACAACCACTTAAGCCCTCTTTTTTTGCCTAAAATGGCCACTACTACATCTCCCTTTAAGATCTCAATAGAACCACGAGAAATGAAGTAGAGTGCTGAAATCACATCTCCCGCGTGGACCAAGGTGTCTCCTGGTGGAGCGTGCGTGGTCTTGAACTTCATAGCCAAGGCACGTAAGCAGCCTTTAGTGGACCCCTTAAAAGCTTTACAGTTCTGCAACAAGGTACGGTTTAAATGCAAACAGATGTCTGCCTGTAGGCATTCTGGGAATCCCTTCAGCACCTGCAGTGGGATAAACCAAAAGATAATGCGATAAATGATACCACATAATGTGTCCCATCGTGTATCCAGGAATAAACCTTGTTTAGTACAGTCAGGTGTGCATGATAGGGGTATAATGTATAAAGCTTTGTGACTCACAGCATTCATGTCAATGCCGTTAGTGTAGGACCAAGCATGCTGAAAATACTCCTCCAGTCGTTGCCTGAGTGGGTTGGGGATCTGGTGGAAACGGATGAACTCCCGAACCCGCAGCATTTGAGTGTGGTAACGCGCGGTGCCAGAGTACAACCTCTGGATTATAGCTGACACATTTCCAAATATACTAGCATACATCAGCGCTGTGAAGAAAAGTTCAATAATCATTTTAAAGAAAATTTGAACCACACAGACTAAAGGTAAAGATGCAGAAGTAGTCTGCAGAAGTCTTAAAGGTGCAGTGTGTACATTTTAGCGGCATCTAGTGGTGAGGTTGCGAATTGCAACCAACAACTCAGTCCCAACTCAGCAGCTACGATAGCCACCACCGGATAAAAATTTAATCGTCATAGACAATTTAGTAAAAAAGTTTGTCCGTTAAGGGCTTCTGTAGAAACATGGGGCACAAAATGGTGACTTCCATTAAGGGGACCCTCGGTGTATGTAGATAAAAGCGTCTTATTCTAAGGTTATAAAAACATAAGGTCTTTATACACCATTGATAATATAGTTTTGTATATAATTTTGCATTTCTTTCAAAAGATCCTTCTAAAAATTACACACTGCACCTTTAAGCCAACACCCAAAAATGAAAATAATGTCATTAATGACTCACCCTCACGTCGTTCCAAATCCTTAAGACCTCCGTCCATTTTTGGAACACAGTTTAAGATGTTTTATATTTAGTCTGAGAGCTTGTTGACCCTTCATTAAAAATTTACGTACGGTATACTGTCCATATCCAGAAAGGTAATAAAAACATCATCAAAGTAGTCCATGTGACATCAGTTAGAATTTGTTGAAGCATCAAAAATACATTTTGGTCCAAAAATAAAAAAAAATTACGACTTTATTTTGTCTTCTCTTCTGGTCTGTTGTGAAGCGCATGCGCGAGACTATGACGTGTTATCCTCAGACTGGTTTGCGAAGTTTTTTCTTTTCAAATTTACAGCATGCGTTTCCGTTAGATTGTAAACAAAACCTAGGCATACAAAAAAAGCAGCTGGGGTGCACCAGATCACACGTCAGTCCGTCATACTGCATTTGCGTCACTGCAGTCACGAGAAGACAATGCTGAATAAAGTCGTAATTTTTGTTATTTTTGGACCAAAATGTATTTTCGATGCTTCAACACATTCTAACTGACCCACTGATGTCACATGGACTACTTTGATGATGTTTTTATTACCTTCCTGGACATGGACAGTATATCATACGTAGATTTTTAATGAAGGGTCAACGAGCTCTCAGACTAAATATAAAACATCTTAAACTGTGTTCTGAAGATGAACGGAGGTCTTACAAGTTTGGAACATTATTTTCATTTTTGGGTGAACTATCCCTTTAATTGTATAAATTAAGAGTACACATTGTCAGTGTACAGTAAGGGTCCTTTAAAATATGTATGGGAGCATGTAAATCGGTGAACGCTGAGTAAACACTAACCTCCAATGAGCATGACGCTAATAGAGAAGATCTTCTCAGAGTTGGTATTTGGTGAGACGTTTCCAAAGCCCACACTAGTGAGGCTGCTGAAGGTGAAGTAGAGGGCAGTGATGTATTTGTCTTTAATAGAGGGTCCTGATCCATGTATGGAATTATTATAAGGCTTCCCCAGCTGTTCTCCTAAAGAGTCCAACCAACCAATCTTAGAATTGGAACTTCTCTCCACGTTCCCAATAGCATACCAGATACAGGCCAGCCAATGGGCGATCAGCGCGAAGGTGCACATGAGTAGAAAAAGCACGGCAGCTCCATACTCAGAGTAGCGATCTAGTTTACGAGCCACACGCACCAATCGCAGCAGCCGAGCGGTCTTCAGCAGGCCAATGAGAGTTGTTGTCTGTTGATGCACAAAACAACGTATCAATGTGGGATAATGAGTACTTCCCCACTACAGTACAGCAATCCAAACACATAAATGGTGACATCATTACTTCACATGCTCACTCACCTCCTCTCCAGAGCCGTAAATGAGCAAGTCGAAGGGAATGGCAGCCACCATGTCAATGAGGAACCAGCCTTTAAAATAATGGACGGCTATCCGGCCCGGCTGACTCACGACTTCGTCATTGCTGTTTACGTACGTTGTGCGAAAGTTAATTACAATGTCTACTACGAACATGATATCTACTATGAGGTCCACTACATTAAGTGCACTACAATAGTAGCAAGGGTTCATGGCATTTTCTTCCTCAACGGTGATCTGCGCCTCATCACTGAGCAGGAACGCTGCAGAATAAGGTGTGACGATGGCCGTGTAGATCACGAGCAGTAAGATGACCCAGTCCCAGACCGCCTTGAATGGGCTGTAGTGTAAGATGGTCCATTTGTGGATGCGGGGAGCTTGGAGCTTATACTCAGGAAGAACATCCGCACCCAGAGACAGGACCTGTGGAGGAAAATATCGAATTTGTGTATTACAAGGTGAATAATTACTCCTTAAATTACCATAGAGGACATAAACAGTGTCACCAGAATGAAAAAAAATCTTGGTATTGCAGAACAGCTTACACTATACTATATCAACAACATTTACTGTAGTGACATCACTTTTTTAACTATAAAAATTAATTTAAATGCTCTCCCAAAAATAAAAACAACTATTAGTCATTGTGCAACACACAAGAATGGTTGTTCTAAATGATGTTTTATATAAACAAGGTTTGGGAGGAGCTGATCAGTCAATGAACTCGGCTGGCTTTCAATCATTAATCAATGAACACGGCTGGCTCTCGATGATTAAGCAATGAACACGGCTGGTTATCAATCACTAATCAACACAACAACTTAGTACCAGCTCTATAAATAATCATAGAGTCCTTACCCTCAATTCTCTGGGACATTATTGCAAGATGTCCAGTCAAACAAACCCAGCACAGGAAATGCACCATACCACACAGGATTATCTCGGGCCTTCCGACAGCGGTCGGGATGTTTCAATCAAGCCCGAGGCCTCCCCACAGGCCGGGCGATCTTCCCGCATTGCTACACGAATCCCGAGGAGAAAAGGACCGTCTCCTCGCACCCCGCAGAGGCGCTCCCCACCATCACCGGCATCTTCATACGCTTCTGCTTCTCCAGGAATCCCCGACATCAAGAAATGGTCCATCCTAGGCCTTGAACTAGCTCTTGAAAATGCAGATATTCCATTCTTACGTAAACAAACAAAGGCGCAACTGTTCAGCCTACTCCGCGATAGCCGGAGGGCTACTCAACCCCCGCAAACAGCCGTGACAGCAAGCTCTGACTCCTTGTCTCTGCAAGCACGGAGTACACCGTACACCCGAAAGACACCAGGGAAAACACGGAGGTCTCAAAGACACCGCATGAAGCCATCAGCTAGCCTGGGTCGCCCGCCGATGTCTCCAGCAGCCAGCTCACAAGCAAGTCAGCTAGCAAGCCAGCCAGACAGCGCGAACATGCTTCCGCTCACGGCAACGGCTTCGCTCCTCCCACTGCTGCTTCTTTCTCCCGGCCAATGGCCTGCTGCCCCTCCGTCTCTCTATCACACGGGGTTGCGTTCAGCAGAAGCGCCGGCCGCATCTATTTTTCCTTCTCACATTTCTCCCATTTTTTCCGCAGGAGCTGACACGAGCGCGGCAACGGCTTCGCTCCTCCCACTGCTGCTTCCTCCTCCCGGCCAATGGCCTGCTGCCCCTCCGTCTCTCTATCACACGGGGTTGCGTTCAGCAGCAGCGCCGGCCACATCTATTTTTCTTTCTCACATTTCTCCCACTTTTTCCGCAGGAGCCGACACGAGCGAGGCAAAGGCTGCACTCATCCCACTGCCGCTTCCTTCTCCCGGCCAATGGCCTGCTGCCCCTCCGTCTCTCTATCACACGGGGTTGCGTTCAGCAGCAGCGCCGGCCACATCTATTTTTCCTTCTCACATTTCTCCCATTTTTTCCGCAGGAGCCAACACGAGCTCGGTAATGGCTTTGCTCATCCCACTGCCGCTTCCTTCTCCCGGCCAATGGCCTGCTGCCCCTCCGTCTCTCTATCACACGGGGTTGCGTTCAGCAGCAGCGCCGGCCACATCTATTTTTCCTTCTCACATTTCTCCCACTTTTGCAGCAGGAGCCGACTCGAGCGTGAGGATGCCTCCGCTAACGAGTCAGGCCCCGGTTTTCGCTGCAGGAGCCGACACGAGCGTGAGGATGCCTCCGCTAACGAGTCAGGCCCCGGTTTTTTGCCGCAGGAGCCGACACGAGCGTGAGGATGCCTCCGCTAACGAGTCAGGCCCCGGCACCCTCTATGACTTTTCAACCTGATATTTTCGCCCACGGATCGACCCAAAGCGTGAGGCTGCCTCCGCAAGCGGCTCCAGCGGCTTCTTTTTCTGTTGATTCTGTTCCCCAGACCCGTCAGCCTTTTACGCTGGCTACCGCAGCACCAATGCCCATCCCACCCAACGCATTGGCCTTGGAACCTCCCCCTGTCATCAATTCCATCAGGCAACAGATCCTCGCAGAAATTGAGGCAGCCGGCATCAGAAGCGGATCTTCACCCAACACTAGTGCCTCCCTATTCAACTATAATATTCCCTTAAATCATCCACTCAAAGACCTTCTTACCGCCTCTCTAGATACTATACTCCAAGCAGTCTCAATGGGAACTCTTCAAACCTATCTGACAGCTTGGAGAAGCTTCAGAACTTTCCATCATTTACACCAGATCCCTTTAGCCAACTTCTCTCTACTTACCATAACATCATTCATATCATACCTGCATAAAGTCAAACACCTTCGAATCAGCACAATTAAAGGGTATATGAGCGGAATCCAATTTTTTCACAAACTAATGTTAGGTTCACCCTCAACTGCTATCACTAATCCCCAGACCGCCATGCTTTTAAAAGGTATTGAAAAAACCCAACCCAAGAGTCCAGATCCCAGGTTACCCATAACCATAGAAATCCTTTCAAAATGTCTAGCCACTCTTCGCAAAGGCTACTCCTCAGTACATACTGCCCGAACCCTAGACGCCATGTTCGTGTTAGCCTTTTTTGGTTTCCTCCGCTGTTCAGAATTCACTGTTTCAGCCACCTTTGACCCAAACCTACACCCAACCATCTCTGATCTAGCCATAATAGATGACGAAACCATCTCATTTTTTATCAAACACAGCAAGACGGACCAAATGAGAAAAGGACACCACATATACATTTTCAAAATTCAAACTCCCATCCAACCATACCAAGTTCTCAAAGCTTACACTTCCTACCGTTGCCACCAGATTAAATCCTCTTCCGACCCACTTTTTGGGGATGAATTCAACCGCCCAGTAACCCGCTTTTGGTTTCAGAAGCACCTAAAACAAGTTTTGCTAACATCTGGCTCCCCCATGAATTTTCAAGTCATTCCTTCCGCATTGGAGCAGCCACAACAGCTGCTCAAAACGGACTCCCAGACTCCCAGATACAAACCCTAGGCCGCTGGTCTTCGGAAGCTTTCAAAAATTACATCAGGGCAGATCGTGCTTCCATCAAAGAAGCCCACCAAACACTCACGGCCCAGCAAACAGACATAAGATCACACCGTCACACATAAACCCATCATCACCCTCGATCCACTTCCCTGCCTCCGCAGAAGCTAGTACCGGCAACTCAAGCTGACACCCTCATCAAAATCTTACACAGCCCTACCACAACAGATTCCTTCTCAGATAACAACAACTGTCGCAGCGCGACCGCTCTTGCAGAAGCCCAAGCTTTTATTTCACTCTCTGCCATAGCAGATGCCTTTTTTAAGCCAGTATCGCAGCAGCGACCGCCCCCACAGGGGCCCGTGCCTTTTCCTCGATCTGCCGCAGCAGTCGACTTCTGAAGCCAGTATCGCAGCTGCGACCGCCCCCGCAGGGGCCCGTGCTTCTTTCACTTCCTCTGTCAATAAAACCTTCCCTTTCCAACTCAGGCCAGTATCGCAGCAGCGACTGCCCCCGCAGGGGCCCGTGCCTTTTCCTCGATCTGCCGCAGCAGTTGACTTCTGAAGCCAGTATCGCAGCTGCGACCGCCCCCGCAGGGGCCCGTGCTTCTTTCACTTCCTCTGCCAATAAAACCTTCCCTTTCCAACTCAGGCCAGTATCGCAGCAGCGACCGCCCCCGCAGGGGCCCGTGCCTTTTCCTCGATCTGCCGCAGCAGTCGACTTCTGAAGCCAGTATCGCCGCTGCGACCGCCCCCGCAGGGGCCCGTGCTTCTTTCACATGCTCTGCCAATAAAACCTTCCCTTTCCAACTCAGGCCAGTATCGCAGCAGCGACCGCCCCCGCAGGGGCCCGTGCCTTTTCCTCGATCTGCCGCAGCAGATTATTTCAACCTCGAAGCCCGTATCGCAGCGCGACCGCACCCGCTGGGGCCAGTGCTTCCTTCACATTTTCTGCCCAGCAGAATCTATGCATCTATCGCTGCCTAAGCAGTACTGCTCCCTCTGGAGTTTTCTTCTTCCCCAACTACCTCATGTCTGGCTCCTCTAGAGCACAGCCTCATCTCAGGGCACAAACTGCTTCCTTCGCTCCCTTGGAGTCCTACCTTGCTCCTTACAGCACTACCTATTCACCTATTACCTTTAAAAACTCCCCGCTCTTCTTCAGAGTACAATTTTCTCCCTTCCCTACATATTGGCAGCAGCAGATTTTGCTCCCCCGGAGCCCCCTATATTCTTCAAACTACAGCCTTTGGGTCCAGGCCTTTGCCCCACCTCATATATCCTTCTCAACCTCTTCACAGCACTTCTCAACAGTGCCCGCTCTCCAGAGCTGCCTTTTTCAATTCTACCCTCTACTTCAGCATTTTCCCCAATGAGGGCCAGCACCTCGCCTTCTCAAGCCAGCCTTCTTTGGGGAATTGTTGTTCAGGCGGCTGTCCTGCACCACCTGCTCTTTTTGGGGATAACCCGGGTCAGGGCACGCCCCAGGCCCGGGGCTCCTTCCCCGGTCAAGGGACGAACGTTCCGAACTCGGGGGGTATTTCCCGAGCTCGGAACCTTCGCCCCGGGACAGCACGCCACTCACGCATATTAGCAGTCCCACTTTATTGTCAGTGAGGCGAACTCGTAAAATGATGTTTTATATAAACAAGGTTTGGGAGGAGCTGATCAGTCAATGAACACGGCTGGCTCTCAATCACTAATCAATGAACACAGCTGGCTCTCGATGATTAAGCAATGAACACGGCTGGTTATCAATCACTAATCAACACAACAACTTATTACCGGCTCTATAAATAATCATAGAGTCCTTACCCTCAACTCTCCGGAAATTATCGCAAACCCACCTCCACCCCTTCGCCTCACTACGTACATTTAGCTCAGCACCGGGGATAACCCGGGTCAGGGCACGCCCCAGGCCCGGGGCTCCTTCCCCGGTCAAGGGACGAACGTTCCGAACTCGGGGGGGTATTTCCCGAGCTCGGAACCTTCGCCCCGGGACAGCACGCCACTCACGCATATTAGCAGTCCCACTTTATTGTCAGTGAGGCGAACTCGTAAATTGTATATGTAAATTTCATTTGCTATCCGTCAGACTACAACAAACACACGGATTGTAGGCAACAGTTTACTTTCTTGGATTGGTCATGTAGACAAAACCGACATTATCATAATTCCCGCTTCGAACTCACAGTCTGTAAGATAACTCCTGTTAGCATTGCATTGTGTGCGAATCTTTCAAACATGGTAAGCGTCACATTTTCAGCTGACGTCAGAGGTATTCAGGCCAATTACAACGTGCAGATTAGCTGGCCAATCAGGGACACAGCGCTTTTCAAATCGATGAGTTTTGTACACAATCAGTGCGTTTCAGGAAGAGAGGGAAATCTGGAGCTACAAAAATGTATGGTATGTGGAAAATAATGTGTTTTTAACCATAAACCATGCAAGCACATTGTACCAAATACACAAAATAACATTGTTTTTAGGAATGAAATAGGTGCACTTTAAACAATTTGAGCGCAAGATGTTAAAGTAAGCTGTTTTTTGTGCGCCCAGATGCACACACATACTCAAATGGACACACACTCATAAGCGCTCACACGGATACGCACGTTTCAAAAAGCACACAAAGTCTCAGGACATACACACAAAATGATCTCAAAATACCACAGTTTTGACAAATATTCTCATAAAAACAGTCAGTTATGTCTTTAAGTGAACGCAAACAGTTCAGAAAGAAATCAGATGTCTGTGTTAGTATGGATCCGTGTTTATTGATAAGACCGAAATCTGTTAATGTCTGTGTCATTGTGTTAATCAAACAACAGAAGACAAAAAAAATCACTTCTGTATCTTTAAAAAGATGAATTATATTTAAGAAGACGAGTTATTATTCATTTAATTATATTTCTGTTCCTAAATACTGTTAGAACTTATTTTATATGTAACTTTGTTGTTTTCTATTTTCATATGCATATCATTTCTTGATTTGTTCTTATTTTATTTTCCTTATTTCCCTTTTTTTGCTGATCCGAAAATTTGTTGATCCATGACTCAAAAAACAATGTAATTTGTATAATCACTATTGTAAAATTATGTAATTTGAGAGTTGGCAATGAGGTCCATTTAGTTTAAAATTTCTGGGGCCTCATTTACTTGCGTAGAAAATGTTCTATATTTTTACCTACGAATGGAATTTAGAATGTGCGTAATGTGCGATTTATCAAACGTGCGGACGGGGTTC
This sequence comes from Misgurnus anguillicaudatus, assembly GCF_027580225.2. Classification (NCBI taxonomy): domain Eukaryota; kingdom Metazoa; phylum Chordata; class Actinopteri; order Cypriniformes; family Cobitidae; genus Misgurnus; species Misgurnus anguillicaudatus. Next base: position 27,432,934 of record NC_073338.2, read on the forward strand.
GTATGCACATCAGTAAGTTATCCTTGATGATAAATCCCACTTGTTCTTAAGCACCATGCTCGTGCACGTTCATAGTCATTTGCATTCCAAAACGCCTCCAATGAACCATATATGGTGACAAAACCTCCCGTTATAAGTCACGTGGTTGTGCTTTTTTTACTCACTGCAATAATGGCAAAGAGAGCGTAAAAGAGGAACTTTACAGACACAGAAGTTGAATTACTGGTGGATGAGGTTAAATCCTAATAACACATCTTGTTCGGTTCACTTAGTGCGGGAGGAATGACTAACAAAAGAAAAAAAATCTGCATGGGAACATGTTACCAGTGAGTTTAATTCCGTTTGGTATGAGAACACTTCTAGAAATAAAAAATGGTTTGAGATTAAATTATCAGCCAAAAAAAATAAATAAATAACGCGTCACAGCACACCGACGTGAAATCGGTGCAACTGTATGAGGACAATGACAGAACTTTCCTTGGACACTCCGAGGTGTGTGAATACTTACACACATTTCTACGTATTGGTGCAATTTGATCAATTCTACGCTTTGCGTAAAACTGTTCCTATGCACACTTCTGTTTGTATGCACGCTTGATAAATAAGGCCCCTGGCCTCTTTCCTCGCCACCAGTGTTACTTTTATTAAAAGTAATGCATTACAATAATAAGTTACTTCCCAAAAAAGTAACTAATTGTGTTACTTAGTTACTTTTCATGGAAAGTAATGCTTACGTTACTTTTGCATTACTTTTTCTGATTTGGCCGAGGCTTGTCTTTCAGGCATTGCAGGTGTTTTTATGACTGAGAAGTTCTCCATTCAGAAATTGCATATTTCAGCACAAAAATGTCAAGTTCTGGCCCGCCATCTGCGTTTCTGACTCAAACTGTTCACTGTAAAAAATTTGCTGTAATTATGCAGCTGGTTGCCAGTAACTTACTGTAGAAGATAAAGACTGAAAATGTTTAATGTCCATTTAACTTTGAACAAACTGTTGCCAGTAAATAACATAAATGTAAAATCTACAGTAAGTTACTGGCAGCTAGTTGCCAGTAATACTGTAATTTCTACAGAAATATTTTACAGTGTTCCTGCTCAGAGTGTGTAACTTTATGTGACTACGTTCAGTTTAATTCAGTACATTATTATTCTTTTTTAATCAAATTAATTAAAATGAAAATTAACTTGCATAACTTTTTTAAAAAAGTAACTCAAATATTAATGTGTACGTTTATAAAGTAATGCGTTCGTTACTTCAGAAAAGTAATATTATTACGTAATGCACGTAAATTGTAATGCGTTACCCCCAACACTGCTCGCCACTCACACACTAATATGTTTCAACTATTATTCTTAATAGTTCACAGGGGGAAAGATTTGTATAATTGATTCAAAAATTTTAAGAGCAAACACAAATTACTGTATATTTGAAGAGCAAACCCCTCTAAGTGCATCTGACATGTTTTTTTTTTGGAAATGAGCTCTTTTGTTAAAGTTCGGTAATTGCACTTAAATTGCAATGAAAAGGTTAATAGTCAGTAAATGAAATTCCTTATGTTCACAAATGTCCCTTAAGTCATTTTATTGGTATTTAACAAGCTTTTTGGCAGAAGCCTCCACTTAAAAAAATCCACTTCTTTGGAAAATCCATACAGTTCACTGAAGATGCAACTAGAAACATTGCATATGATAAAAAGTCTGCATTCAACAGGTAAAAATTTGGAAACTGAACCACACTATAGGGGGTGCTGTGATCCACGTGGCTGCCACATTCTGGTTGTATTCACCAAAGAGACCCAAGTTTAAACATGATCCAAAGTCTTTTTCCAATCCCACCCCTTCTCTCTCAAGTCACACTACACTGCCCTTTCTGAATAAAGGTGAAAGGCTCAAAAATGGTGGTCATATCATGGTGGTGTTTAGCTTTTGCATCTGAGCTCTTCATTACAGATTCAAGCATTTTCTCTTCTTCTCAATCTGCATAAACAACTAAAGACCAGAGATGCAAAATCATAATTCATTTACACTACACTAATCAAATCTTTTTCTTGCTCATTATGCATCAGTAAGGAAGAAGAAACACATCCGCCACAAGCAGAAAAGCAAGAGAGAGATATAAAACAGATCTTCCAGATGTAATTCAGTTATGATGACTACATTAGGTTTTTCAAAAAGAGCTCATCTCACTGTCATTTTACCCTCACAAATAACGTCAGCAGTGACTAACAGCTCATCCAACTCACGGTTAGCTTCTAGATTAATAATGTTTAATTCATGCCACTATTTTTGTAACTAGGTCAAAAATCCCATCCTTGCATCATCACTCATTCATTTATATCATACTGTATTTAGGAAAACATGGTCAGAACCTTACATAATAATCCACAAGTTCATCTCTAATCTACACAAATCCAAACAGATTATTTCAAATTAGCAGACATTAAATCTATCATAAAAAAACACTTCTTAGAAAAAAAGATGTCCTCAACCCAAAACTTTCAGGTTCCTCTTACCTCTTTGCCCTCCTCCCTAAGATTAGGACTTGTCTTGTCCCAAAAGTGAAAGCTCTGGGAGTCTACTTTGCAAGGCATGTGTGCTTCGCATGAAGGCTGATGTTGAGCAGAAGAAAGACAGGGCTGGAAGAGCTTGTTTAGTGGCTTCAGCACCAAGGTCAGAATCATGATCCACAAATAATACCCTGACTACCCCTGCCCACAGCACAAGTGGCAGACTGAAGCAGAATCTCTGACCATGCCTGGGTAACAGTGAGTTCAGGCGCTGATCCAGGATTTGTCCACCTCCAGGTTCTTATTTCTCTCCTCTCTTCACGACTTTCTGCTGACTCTTGTATTGTCCATGAATTGGTGGTTTCTCTTGTAGATTTCGGCTTTGGGCTCAACTATTACTATCACTATTACCAAGAAAGCCTGAAAGTTTCATGGTACGGGCTTTATTGCAGACTTAAAGCCAGCTATTCTCTGATTCAGATGCAGAATAACTCAGAGAGAGAGAGGTGGAGAGAGAGAGAGAGAGAGAGAGAGAGAGAAAGAAGTGAAGGGGGGAGAGAGTGCCCACTACAAGAAATTCTTGAAACTGTTGTTGTAATAAATTTACAGCTGATCTCCTGGCAGATTTATACAAAAACATCCACTATGACACTCACTAACAATGAGTCTTTTGTTGTTATTGGTCCTAGTTAATTTTCTTGCCCAAACGTGTCTTGTTTGCTCGTTACCACCTGTGTATAAATAGCCCCTGTGTTCTCTTGTTCTTGTTTGGTTATTGTTTGATGTGTTCTCCTGCCTGGTTCTTGTTGTTTCCGGTCTTGTTATTTCTTTTTTACTCAAATGCTTTATGCGATTGGATCTGTTACCTTTGTCTGCTTGCTTAAAACAGTGACAGAGGACCAAAATTGGATTCCTGTCACCTGAGATAATAAATCTGTTTTAATCACCTCAAGGTCTGTTGATTAACCAACACCAGATCTCACACATGCAATCACAGTACAGGGCCACCAGGTACAAAGAGAACAGTTTGTTCGGTCCGTTTCTTATTTTAACTATGTCTCATCATCAATGCTAAGACATTCACAGTGCATTATTTGCAGGAACAATCTGCACACACAGGAGTTCAGTGACTGCTCAAGGGTGTGATAGTGATAAAGCATAAAAGTGATCATTGCAATGCACAGTTCAGAGCTTTAAGCAACCTAAATTTACACCTGGTGCAATGTCTGTGTAATAAGTAACTGTACCACCATCTGTTGCTAGAAGCCAAGCACCAAAGCCATGTCGAAATCTATTGCACCTGTTTTTTCAGGGAATCTAGGAGAGCCCATTATACAGTGTCAAGAAAAAGTACGTGAACCGCTATGAACAGGTTTTTTTTACTGTGATTTGCCATAAAATGTGATCTGATCCTCAATCTAGGTAACAACAACAGACAAACACAATGTGCATAAGCTGACAACACACAAATAATTGTAGTTTCTTGTGTCTTTTTTAAAAACACCCATTAAACATTCACAGTGCTGGAGGAAAATGTAAGTGAACCTATAGACTAATTGCTTTAATTAAGGCCCTATTTACATTAGAGCATTTGCATTTTAAAACGGCATTTTAAAATGAAAACAATCCTAGTTTATACTACCATTTTAAAAAGAATCTTCATCCACATTATACACGACCATAAACGAATGAAACATGACCAATCACGTAACCGGGCATGCACATAAAAGTGTAAAATAACTTATTACTCTAATAATAGCTTACCGTGGCGCATTTATGCAGCCTAGGGGTGTGCAATATTGACAAAAATTCATACCTGGATCCTTTGCCGGCAACTACAACAGACACTATTTTTGAACCTATATAAAAATGTGTTTGGGAAAGTCTTATATTGTTCTAGCTCCCCCCTGCAACATATTAAAAGGTTAATATTGATGTTATAAACCAAACAGAAAGGTCTTTATGATTTAAAAAGGAAGCATTCAAGTGAACAGTACTAAGTAGCGAACTTGAAGCAAAAATAAATTTCAAGAAATGCAAACTTCAGTCAAACATAATAAGAGGTGAAGTATAGCTTTAGCCTACAGAAATGCTTATTGCTTTAAAGGAGCATTTCACCCGTAGAAACATTAATCTTTATTGGAAGTGCGTCATAATGTAACATAAATTTCGAATTTGGTGCCTATTTGACAGAGAAAATGGAGTCTCACCCGCTCAACAAAGATATTGGACTTTCTTCTTTCAATGATGCAAAATTATGATTTTTACGTCATTGAAAGAAGGAAGTGCAACACTGAAATCTGTATTTCTCCAGTCTCAGCAGCAGCTGAGGAAAATATGCACGACCATTCAAAAACATGACTGGGATTCTAACGATACAAAGCTTTATGCAAATAGGTGAAGTGTCCCTTTAATGTAGGGAGTTCCTCTTCAGCCATTTCACGCTGTTATATTTATAAAAATTGTTCACAGTTCATATTTATGATCTGATAGTCCATTTGAAAATTTTCGTACGAACCGACTGTATCCTTCATAAAAACACCAAATAACTTATCTTCCCTTACCTGTCACTGTTCAGTGCGTGGGTGTGTTCCCTCACACGCGTTCTCAGACCAAAAAGCGTGGCTGGCTAAAGTATTAAAAATTAATATGACGTTAATTTTTTAAAAGTGTGCGAGGTCTGTGCACATCTAGAAATAGCAAAAAGCGCAATCAGCTAAACGAGCATTAAATATTAATATGACGTTGATTTGATTGTTTTAATTAATTTATATTCACAAAACTTATCAACAAAAAATCGATTAAAATTAAGAGAAAAATTATATTAAATAAAATTAATTTTAAAGTAGCAAACAAAACTTAAATTAAACTCGAAAATAATGTCTGACCCATTACAATTCTCCCTTCATATTGGCCTTTACAATGCCCTATATGGCGTTTAAAATTACAGTCTATCTTTCGTAATAAGCTAACTAAATTTAAACAAAACATACACAACATTACAACAATACTCAAACCCAACAATACTCAAACATAAATATAAAACAGACATTATCTATAAGGATACATGTTAAAACAATCTGATATAGCGTTTATGGTTGGTAGATGTTTACTATTTTTGGCAAAAACTCCATTGCAAACCTCCATTTACCTGAATAAAAATAATTTTTACTTTGAAAATGATGCGCTGTCACGTTAACATCAGCTGTTCATTTACACAAGACTCCATCTACGTTCATTTACACTGCAGCGCAATTCTAAAACAGGGTCTTCAGCATTTACGAACGATTGTGATGGTCGAAAACGGTGGTGTAGTGTAAATGAAAGGTGTAAATGTGGCAAAAGTAATGCGTTTCAGAAGCTGGCAGACTGGGGTACAATTAATAAAATGAGTTTAAAGGTGTGGTTTAGTGCTACTTTGATTGATAAAAAGGCACTGTCCTAAGATTGCAGTCCTTAAGAAGTATCAGCTTTTATAAATCATGCCTCACAAGAAGTAGTTCTCTAAAGATATCCATTCAAGAGTCAATCTCAAAATGTTTGGACATCCAACAGTTGACAATTAGACAAATATTCTATAAATGGAGACAGCTTAATTATGTATCTACCCTTCCTAGAAGTGAGCGCACAGCCAAGATTACTCCTAAGGCACAACGCAGAATACTCAATGAAGTTAAGAAGAATCCACAAGTAACAGTTAAAAGGCTTGAAGACATCATTGAAACTGGCACACATCTCTGTTCATGAGTCTACCATTCATAAGTCTTTGTAAAGGCACAAAGTCTATGACAGAACACCACGAAGAAAGCCTCTGCTCTCTAAAAAAACATTGCTGCGCACCTGGAGTTCGCAAAAAAGCGTCTTGGCAAACCCTGGTGCTATTGGGAAAATATTTTATGGACTGATGAAACAAAAGTTGAATTGTTCTGGAAAATACTATGGCGCAAAAAGGGCACAGCTTACCTTCTGGAGTGGAACTACAGTGAAGCTCCAACACACCATAAAACATAAAACTGACTAAATTCCCATTCCTTTACAGAGCCCTTGCAATAATATTAACAGTTAACACACTTAATTTATTACTGTAGATTGTTAGATGGACTTGTAAGGTCATAAAGTTTACCTTTACCTACATGAGGTCCCATGAATCGAAAATATATAGAACAAATAACCTTGGCTTACAGACTATTCCACAATGCTATATGCATCCCTCGTGTGTTGTTTCAGGCATTCACATTCTGTAAGGCAAAAACTTCTGCCTCCTACCCTGCACCAGCTGTCCGCCAATGTCATCATGGAGTCTTCACATTTAAGACCCCTCCATTAAAAGACCATTATAGTGGGTTACATAATACATCCCCTCAAATGAATCAACGATGCTGCTCATGTTCCAGCAAGTTTAATGTAGGCATTGCCAGCATTGCATTCACACCAGACCCAAAGTGTTGTGACAAAGTAATTAAGTTCTTGGGAACATCATTCACAGGTAGAGAGCTCAGACATATTGAGCTGAAGAACGGCGTGAGAGAGCTGTCAGCCGGAGCTTTAAAGTTAATCTCATAGGAGAGGACGACTATCGATCAAGGAAACACCACAGCCTATAGGACATTGCCACTAGCGGTAAGTAATTGTCTCTGTTCAGGTGCTGTGGCAGTCAAGGGCAACCTTGTGCTGAGATGAATGTGGGGGCCTTGCTTGACCTGCTGTGGTGAGCAGATCCAGGTTCTAACACCACAACATCACAATCTTTCATATCAAGTCAAGTCACCTTTAGTTGTATAGAACTTTGTATAGAGCTTTTTTATTGCTTTAAAGCATATAAGGCATGGAAAGTCAAGACAACAGTTGAAAACTATCAGTAATTAAAGACACACTATGCAGTTATTTTACCTTAATGTAACAGCTTCAAAGTTATTTCGGTGGTAAACAAAGTCATAGTAAGGCGAATCATCCTCCTGTTGAAGCTCGGTGAGGACGCCGCTACCAAAACCAGCAATGCAAGCTTGAAAGAAACGGCCCTGACAAATCTCGTGAGAATCACGACTTGCTTTACGGCAACGACGTCACACACGTTAGGCTTGTTCGACTTCGTGTGGCGCTGCAAGAACCCAGGGGCGCCGTTAGGGGGGGGTTCAGAGTATGCCAGGCATATGGGCCCATGAGTACGCTAGGGGGCCCCACCGTCATCACTTTTCCCTTTTTGTTTTTTTATTGTACACGTTTAATTATTAACACTGTAGTAAAATGTAAAGTAAATTAATATAAAACTACGGTGAATGACTTTGTGTTAAGTAAAATTGAGACACTTTTAAAAAACAGCGTGCAAGCATGACCTAGTAGATGTAATTACATATTTGGCGGTTCTGATGGTTTTTAATTTGATTGTGCGGGTATGGATATGGGTGGGTAGGCAACATTTTGGTTTGGGATCAGTTTGGTGGGTTTGCTAAGTTATGACAAATAGTCGACAGCCCTACTGTTTGGCATTTCGAGGTAAGATCTCACATGCCACTAAAAAGCGTTCATGCTGATCCGTAAACTGTATCTTTCATGAAAAGTAAAAAATATTTGTGTTAATACAAAAGGACAGCAAGAGCTTTATTTAGGGAAATATTAGCATAGCGACTGCTGACAACTATTGCATTTCTAAGACGGACAATAACTTAATAGGCGTAGTTAAAAATATTATTTTCTAAATAAACATGAAATAGGAGAATTGTATAAGCCATAATTGAGTTAAATTTTAAATGACTAAGAGCTGATTTTAATGTGACAGCGCATCATTTTCAAAGTGAAAGTGATTCATTTTTATTCAGGTTTGCAACGGAGGTTTTGCCCAAAATAGTAAACTTCGTGCGCTACTATAAACGCTATATTAGATTGATTTTAACATATCATAATAGAGAATGTCTATTTTATATTTATGTTTGAGTATTGTTGTGTTTAAATATTGTTTTAATGTTGTTAATGTTTTGTTTTAATTTAATCCGATTATTAAGACTCTCATTTTAAAACGCCATATATTGGTTGTTGTAATGGATTGAAGGCTAATATGACGGTGCAAATGGAGTGACATAATTTTCGAGTTTAAATTAAGTTTTGTTTGCATGAAATGTTTGCTTCAAATTTCGTTTAATATAATTTGTCTCTTAGTTTTAATCAATGTTTTGTTGATAAGTGTGGTGAATATTAAAGAAAAAGAACATTAAAAAGAACACCGTGCATCTCATTACGTAACAAATATAAACTACTGCAATATAGCCTACTACCAAATGCCAAAACATGCAGTATTATCTTTGTAATGATATAGTTGTTGTTGGATGTGCAAAATCATATTATGGAGTATATCAATTTAATGGCTTTTCAAAAAACAGCCTTCAGTGCACAGAAATTACATTTGCATGCCCATCAGCAGCACATTTGATTGCGGCATGCTTTTGACTTTTAAAAATCAACTTCATATTTAAACTTTAGCCGATTGTGCTTTTTGCAACTTCAGTGTCACTGGCGAAGGGCGTGCGCGGGCGAAGCGCACACTCTTAAAGATCAACGTAATATTAATTTTAATTTTGCCGGCCACCCTTTTTGTCATGAGCGGAGGACGGAACACATACCACATGCAGAGACCAGCGACATAAAGAGAATCGAAGTTATTTAGTGTTTTTTCTGACGAATACAGTCAGTTCGTAAGAACATTTTTAAATGAACTATAAGACCATCAATATGAACACTGAAGAATGAACTATAGGCTAAACATAATTGTACACATTTCGCTTTTAAAACCATGCAGAACACTCGACTGCCGCGACTTTCAAAGCTCCTCTCAGAGATTTCCATAGATTCACAAATGCATCTTCATGCATTATTCTTCTTTTACTGATCTAGTTAAAATCACGTGAATGTTTTCTGCCTTTCCAGATTAAAATGATAGGCTATTCGTTTTTCGAATAAATCTTTTTTTTTGCCTCATGCATTTATTTTTAGTTGCAAATGCGACCTGTAAAATTAAATAAACGCTGAGTAATTTTATATAGCTACACATAATGGTATGAAAATCAAACAATCATCTAAAGAAAGGGGCCCAAAATTCTGTCTTGCATACCCCCCTTGAAACAGTTCATTGCGCCCCTGCAAGAACCGACCGCCGGATGACGTCAAAGTACCGCGAGAATGATCCGAGACAGCACTTTGACGTCATCCGGCGGTCGGTTCTTGCAGCGCTGCATGAAGTCGATCAAGCCCATAACAACAACTACACGCGCGAATTTGAGACGAGAGGCTAAACTATTTAAAAGTTAAGAAAGCGCGTTCGGAAGCGAGTAGGAAAAGGAAAAGAGAATCTGACCGCGTTAGGAACCGGACAAGACTCCCACTCGGTCAGGTTTTTACTCCTTGGCGTGAGCTAAAAGACAGCACTAGAGGGATGCTGATCTGGCGATCTTGTTGATGGACTACTAAGTAAATCTCTCATTTGTAAACTTGTTTGCGGTCTATGTTGTATGTTGTTGCGCTTGCTTGTAGTATGTCATGCGATTATCATGACAACAGTTGTCAATATCTCACATAATTATCAGGACATAAATAAGCCTAGAGGTTGTAAATAGTGTAAACATGCACAATTTGCAAAATATTATGATAAATAGCAATAATCATGTATAGTGACATTATAACAAACAATGTTATGAGATAATGCAACGTACACAATTAACTTTGTCATGGCATTTTGTAATGTTTACTTGTGATTTAGCTGCAATCATGTTAAAACATTATAAGCTAGCAAACGCAATACTTTATTATTATATGCACTCTACACTTGGAATAAACTTTTTATTATTATCCTATTACCATCATCTGTAGTTTAGTAGACTATGCAATAGCCTAAAATTTGTATGAAATTGTGAAACATTACCTGATCATTATCTTTGGAGTACTAGAGTGGGAAATTACGACAGTTGCAAGTATTCTCCAGCGACTCTAGGGGTCGCTGTTTGACAAAAACGCCGAATTGCATAGAGCGGCTTTAAAAAGCAATCCAAATTGTGCAATAAATATGAGTTGATTCAGTCCCAACTGATGTCCTACAAAAAGTTCTCATTGCCAAGGTGTCACACAAAACACTTCTCATAATGGGTGAAAGCAAAGAACTGTCTCAAAACCTTTCCAACATAATTGTTGCAAAACATAATGTTGGCATTGGTTATAGGTGCATTTCTAAGCTTCTGAATGTTCCAGTGAGCACTGTTGGGGTCATAATAAGAAAGTTGAAGGACAATCAGCCATAACATTATGACTACCTGCCCAATATCGTGTAGGTCCCCCTTTTTCCACCAAAAAAGCTCTGACCCGTCGAGGCATGAACTCCACTAGACCTTTCTATCAGCACCAGTTTCAACAATTTCAGCTACAGGTGCTCGTCTGTTGGATCGGACCACATGGGTCTGCCTTCGCTCCCCACATGCATCGATGAGCCATGACCCTGTCGCCAGTTCACTGCTTTCCCTTGGACCACTTTTAATAGGTACTGACTGGTATCGTCTCCAACGTAAATCTCTTTTCTTATACTACAAAAAACACACCGATTGTAGGCAACAGTTTAATTCCTGAGATAAATCCTCCCGCTTCGGACTCACAGCCTGTAAGTTAAGGGGCGGGACACACCAAAGCTTTTGTACGGTCTGAAAATTCCTGGAGGACGCCGAATGCCAGCTGTTTTTTCAGCTGAGCGCCAGCTTTCTTCAGCTGAGCGCTTTGGTAGCTGTAATCCTTGAGCTGTGAGCCAGTTGGTTGTTGTGATACTAGTCCCGCCCCTCCTTCACTGTAATTGGACAGCCGTGTGAGAACTGACATTGGTGAGCGGAGCTTTTCACCCAAAGTTGAATCTCTTTCAACTCTCGACGCTCAGCGCTGAGCGGGGAAAAACAAATTTAAAAAAATGCAGCGCTTCCATTGAAAACAACTGAAAACATGCGCCAGCCATGAGCGTAAAAGCTTTGGTGTGCACGACCCCTTACTCCTGTTAGCCTTGCATTGTGACTGAATCTTTCAAACATGGTAAAGAGCGTCACATTTCCGGCTGATGTCAGATGTATTCAGACTAATCACAGATTACAGATTAGCTGGCCAATCAGGGACACAGTGCTTTAAAACATTGTAGTTAACCTACAACCCAATTGTTTGGGTTTATTCTTTTTGGAAATAACCCAGCATTTTTTTTTTTAAATCAAACCAATAAACTTTTGCATGGCTAATGCTGTACCACGCTGCTGAAAAAAGTACACAAATGTGGTGATAATTCAGACATTTGAGAAACCGAAATGACCATCAGTTCACAATAAAAAAGAAGGTCTAAACTTACAAAACAGAAACAAAAGCCAATTTATGATCAAATTTCAAAGAATCCAGGTCTCTTGCTAAATAATGACAGAAATAACACATCATAACACTGGCAATCCATTATATTCTGAAGTGATGCTATAGACGTGGCTCTGTTTACCTCATCTGACTCTACTTGTCTCTCTCAATACAAGAGACAATAACACACAAGCTCCCATTAGATTACAATTGACTGAAAATGTCCCCTATTTAATGTTTTCTTTACCTACGTTGAACATTACTAAACTCTATACTACGACAAAATAATTTCTACATATGCTTTTTTAACACATTAAACGGGCCCCTACACAACAAACTACGATTAAACTTGTCTAATATAAAAAATGTCTTATACAACAAACATTGGCAGAAAAAACTAATTAGCAATAATCCTGTTTAACTGATCTGCATGCTTGTTCTCACCTCTTGAGCCACAACACTAGAGATGCGGACGGCCCTCTTCACCCGCGTGTTCTTCTGGTCACCGGTCCCTTGCGCTCCCTCCTGAGGAATGCTGCCCCTGTCACTGAAGGACATATTTTCTCCTTACACATATGTACCTCCCTGGATCTAGCTCATTTCACCTCACCTACTGCTCACTGAAACAGGCACTGCATCCCAGGAGAGTTTCCATCATACACTTGAGCCAAATCTCTTCCATTTAATCACAGTCAATCTAAAAGCTTCTTCTTTAGAGTATCTCCAAAGTGGTTTCCACGTTTATAGTCGTACTCTAAACCAGCCAGGACAGCGGTATGAGGCTTTGCAACTGATAACAAGTTAAGAATGAACATGAGCAGCATGAATCCATGGTCACGCTGTCAGGGCACCTCTCCACTATTTAGCGATTTGCCTTATAAAGAGAGTAAACTGCCTTTGGTCTCCCTTATCATCATACCCTCCCGTCCCCGCTCTCAGAAACGTTGCGTTTGGATGCGTCCTCTCTCTCTGCCCCTTGAAAGTTTCTCTCAGGAAGAGATGTAATTGCAGCTGGCTGTCTGATCCACCTCCTCGCTCTCAGTAGCCCAGCTGCGGGGCTTGATGGATATCCTCTCGTCCTCCAATAAACACAAACACGGCCAGAGTTTTTTCTCGGGTTGCACAGCTCTCGGGCACATTACGTACCCTCCCCTCTCACCGGATTCTGTTATGGTAATTTTCACCCACATTAGGTCTATGTACACTTTAAGATTCAGAAATTACATGATTGGAGAGAAAGCTAAACCAGGGCAAGATGTAAATAAGTGCGTTCAGCCTGTCATTACCACACCTTCACAAATGCCGCATGATTGGTGGGTGAGTCCTCGCAAATGTGTTTTTACATTCTCAAAAATATATTTTTAAAGTAAGAAAAACACGCCTCCATTGCACAGTATGAAGATGTCTTCATAATCTCTCTCCAGTTCCTTTTAATTTTGGATGTGGTTGGTTGGAATTCCCAACCAAGAATTGATCCATGGATCAAGCGTTTACACTCTACATGACCCCTGAGAGAATAATTATTCACCCATGACTGACCTCATGCATGTACAGTCACCATTAATATGTGGCAACAGAGGTCAGACTTTCCAGCTGATGGCCAACTAGTTTAACCAGCAATGGAGCTCAGTGTACACATAAAATGTTTTAGTGTCTGACACTCCATCTCCATTTAACTTTAATCATTTACTGCTGGAATTATCACTGTTTCTGGGCCTGTACAAAATCTTCCAACAATTATTTTGTATTTTTAATGTCATTTATTATAATGTGGTATCCTGCTAAACTAAAGAAAAAAAATGTTGGAAGATGTACATAAATTACAAGATACACAGCATGGCTAAAGGCAGTAAGTTTTAAACCTGCTTGGTTTCCCAATAGACACAGAAATACTAACTGACCTTGCTAGAGATGTTCTTAGCTAAAGGCACATTTCATTATGACTAAGACAAACACTGCACATGCATGATAATGTATTTTGGCATGGGTTGTCATTCACATAATTTTAATGTAACTACACTTTAAAAAAAAATCTGTAGAAATTGCAGCTTGGTTGCCGGTAATTTACCGTAGATTTAAATTTATGTTATTTACTGGCAACATTTTGTTCAAAGTTAAATGAACATTAAACATTTACAAGTCTTTGTCTTTACAGAGTAAAACTAAAAAAACAGCATCAAGCAAAACATCTGAAGCAAAAAACAGAAAAAGGTTGATGATGATTTCTGGTTCCCAGAATGTTTTGCATGCGGCTGTTATTGTATAGTTTTATTCTGTAAAGATAAAGACTTGTTAATATTTAAAATTTATTTAACTTTGAGCAAACTCTTGCCATTAAATAACATCAATTTAAATCTACGGTAAATTACCGGCAACCCAGCTGCAATAACATTGTAATTTCTACAGAATTTTTTTACAGTGTATCCAATAACTGTCCTTTTCTTTCATAATCCTAAAAACAAAACCGCTAAGATTATTTCTAAATTCTGCTGGGTTGTGTTAACACAATGCTGGGTTGTTTCAACTCATGGTTGAGTTAACAACAACCCAGCATAGGTTTATTTGTAACCAAACATGTGTTCTGTCCCATATTTACCCGGCACTGGGTTAAAAACAACTCAGCAGATGTTGTGTAAGTACCTGCAGTTTGGTTTAAAGGCAAGGGTTAAAGGGGTCATGACATTAGGAATCAATTTTGCCTTGACCTATTGACATTTAACAAGTCTTGGTATTATTAATACATGCTGCAAGTTATCCTGCATAGTTTAAAACAATAACGAATCAATAATGAAAGCATTTATGTAATCATTCTCTGGGAAAAAAAACGAATGAAAATGGCTGGATTAGTGGCAGGGCGTGCGTATAGATATATATCTGCCCCAGAGAAAGACACAGCACATTTTCGTACAGTATAATTGTTTCTGCCCAGCATCTTTGCAAGTCTTTTGAAGGATCCTAATGTCAAAGAGAACTTGATTGTTTCTTTTTTTAACAGATGTACTGTCATATCAGCACTGTGCCTACTAAACAAGAATCCAGCAAACTGTAATTTAAATACTCTTTTGCAACTGGTAATGACTCGTTTATACATTTGCTTTGAATGTGTTTTTTGCTAGTTTCAGCCCATTTTTAAATCAAGCATAACGTTGTTTAAATAGCAAATGCATTTGTGCCCATTTGTGTTCCCATGTGCATGCTGGCTTGAAAACAAGGTGTGTTCAGTCGCATTGTTGGTGCGTTGCTATTTTGATGCAACTATGCAACTACGGACTAAAGTCTAAAGGCAATGGCGCAATATTATTTTGGTTATATAAAGAGCGAGTTAGTAATATACGCCTATAACGACAATGCGCGTTTGCTTATTACAAACATGGATGCGCAGCAGCACACAAACATTTTGCAGGAACTTATTAAGCAGATTTTTTTTGCTTTTAAAAAGTGCTACTATGCATTTAATTAGATTTTTTGCTACCGCACGGATTTATTGTACCTTTGGATATGGTGAGTAATATTCTTCAAAACACTCAGGGTGCTGTCCGAGTGCTGAAACGGCTTTCCACACGTTTGTAAATTATTTATCTTCTGTTTGTTACAAATAAATAATTTTTTCTTATGCAAACCTTTTTGTTTTTGCATATTTGTACATTATTCTTATAATAAAACTTTTTAAGATTAAAGTTATCATGCATCATACTTTCTCAGCAATTAAAACACTGCTTATTTTACTTATTACTATGCTTTCTTTATTGGTAAAAACTTTTATCTTTTTGTGCCTGCAAAATGAATAAACACACAATGGCTAAGTTTAAATGCACAAAATTTTGTCAATCCGATTGAATTTAATACGATTGAAGGTTACGACGATACAGTTTTCATGCACCCTAAACATTGCAATCTGATTTAAATGTTCGCTTACATGTACATTATAGAATCCGAACCGAAAGTCTGCGCAAGCGCACAGCCAGGGTTGCCAGGTTCGCGTATCAGAACCATCCTGGACATTCAAAACTAGCCCAAAGCATCCCAATGTCTATTCACAGCCCAAATACCAATAACTAAACAACGAAATTCATCTTTAACCTGCAGAAAAACAACAACTGGTGGAAACAGTTTAAACAATAGCCCGAATCTAAACTCGAAAAAAAAACAGAGGACTTGGCAACGCCTCGCTGCGGACAGCATCTCTCGTCGAGTTCAAGCTTTATCTCTCCATTAAAGTCAAAGCTGAGTTTGAATAAGTTATTTTTAAGACGTTTTCAGATAAAGGTAATGAAAACACCTTTTCAAAAGTCACAACGCTATTTTATTGCTTTAAGTAGCCTAAAATGGTTTAAAAGTACACATAAACGCGGCAGAATGTACATCGCGTGACCCCAGTAACCTTACCTTAATAATGCGTGATGCCACTGCTTTGATATTGCGTGTTTCTGTGACGAGAATCATGTGATATAAGAGTTTAATATAAGAAGTGAACTTGAGCACAAATGTTCTGCGCATGGGCACAATTATTTTTGCATCCGATTGAGAACATACTACGATTCACACGTTTGTATGCATACTTTTCTCCTACTGATCAGATCACAGATCGGAGTACACCCACCCCTTCAATACGATCCAAATTTGCATCCGATCGTGGTCAATCGTATTGATTAAGGTGATTACATGAAGGCTTTTCAATACGATTGAGCTATCAATACGATTACAAACGGATTATTTAGTTGCATGAAGCTGTATTCAGGGTTGCCAGGTATTCACAGCAAATTCTTCAAAAAATCATGTTCAAGGGTAAAATCAATGTTTTTGGCAGGGTTCATATGTTCATTTTCTTTTCGGGAGGGTGAGTAAATGATGACAGAATTTTCATTTTTGCGTGAACTTTCCATTTAAATTTGTATGTTTGGGGCATAAAACTTGAGTAAAATTTTAAGTACACCTCAGAAAACATGTCATGACCCATTTAAACATGAATTGCTATCTGACATGGACGTTTGACTTCATTATGATTGTACATAATGATTGTAATTTGCTATTGCAGAGAGTCCTCTAATGTAGTTTGGCAAACTAATGGAGTTTCTGGATCTTGTCCAACACAGTCCAGTGAGAGAGAAAAATAATTCCTTTACCACAAGAGGATTGTAACAGCACCCATTGTTCAAAAAAGGTGCAATAGCTTTGATTGGGTGTCTTAAGCACCACTCTTTATCTTAATATACTCTTCTAGTTACATCTAATAAATACATTTTATATCAAGTAGTAGTGATTAGATGCATTACTGCACTCGTGCAAAATGATTTAATTGCATTACGGGTGAACACACAATAGATTAATATTATAGTAGTTAATAGAAAAATATTTTAAATCATATAGGAATTTCTGATCTAAATAATGAATCCTATTTGCTGCACCATGAGTACTGGCAAAACTCAATCAGCAATGTCATCCATAACAGCAGTAACACTAATTCAATATCTACAGTCATATCAATTCCAACTGATGGGTTGTACTGATAAAGTAGATGGAGATAATAATGTTAAATCACAGCTGCTTAACAGACGCTGTTTCACTTAGCTGTTTGTTTCCGATTTAATTGAAGCTTTTAAGCTTTTGCTTGGAAACAATGGATAGGAAGTGAAATGCAAACTAAGTGAGTGTCAAAACAAATTTCAGTGTGATTTGTTTCTTTTTTGAGCTTGCTGTATTTGCACTCTATAACGGATCTTAGAGGAGATCTTTGCTTAATGAAGAGTTTGCTTAAAAAATTCTCCTATTATTTCTGTACCCTCTTGTCATTCCAAATCTGTATGCTTTTATTTTTTAGTACAACATGAAATTCTAAATAAAATGACTGTTTATAGTGTCTATGTGTGTTACTCAAAGAGTAAGATAAGTCAGATGATAAGATCTATACTGATAAAATGAGATTAATGTGTCCAGATTATAAATTGTGAAAGGCACTATACAGTATAAATAAATTTAAAGTATCATTGTGTTGTAATGTAAATAATTCTTGATAAGCAAATAACATGTTTTCATAATAAGCTCAAATTTTGTTTGTCTATTTTGTATAACGTTGCTTACTGCACTTTCATAAAAAAATCCAAATAATTTACTCACCACTTTTTGAAAGACAATATCCTGGCCAGACCACTGTTGTCAGTGATATAAGTATATTTGAAATAAAAATGATTTCTTAATGTCTAGTGACATATCAGGGCCATTTTATGATTGATATAAATTTCTTACATACTGTTCCTTTAATTATGAATCATTATTATTATAAATTTTTAATGAAAGTGTAACATTCCTTTAACATTTAGATTACTCAATGAATTAATTATATCAAGTAAAAAGTTATTTACTACAGAAAAATAAAACAACATTCCAAAGCTCATCTCCATTCCTATCTGATATAACACCATGTATCAATCAAACAAAATATCAATGCATGTACAAGCCTATATCATTCAAACTTCAACAGATCAAAAATCTGTACATTCAAGACCTTAGTGTTATGAATAACTGTGACAATGCACAGCAGCGGGTGGAGGAGTATGTGTGGATGGAGTGAGTGAGCTTATTATCTCAGAGATAATAGTTATTGATCAAATGGGCTTTCCTTGAAAAACAAACTCAGAGAGAATCCCACACATGCTAAGCAGTGCAGTATGCAATCATCCGCCTTTCCCCACCTGGTTAGGTAACAGAGAATATGACAAGAGTGGGAGATAAAAATAAAATGTGCTCTGAATATTTTCTACTGTTCTGCAGCCCGAAGCATTATTTCTACAAACCAGTGATTTCCAACCAGGGCAACAAGTACTTGAGGGGTCAACATTTAAATGTTCTGGTTTATGGTCACATGCCACTCTATCAGCACTCTACTGTAAATACTGTACTGCATCTGTTTAAAATGAACAGTTTTTGTCCAGACTCCACTAAGAAACGTGTCGTTGTTCCCACAGGTCGGGCGAGAGCTCAACACTGTGCCCCTGTGACTGTGCTGCTGTGATTTATGAGCTAATGACATTTTAAGTGGGTTGGGACTCAGGGGAGAAGCTCCAGAGAGTTGCCACTTCTGTGAGGGGTGGAACAGAGGTAGAGGAGGGGATGAGGTTTCCCTCTGTCCCCTAATGCATTACATTCATCAGAATGAGACATCAATCAGCGTTAAGGAGAGTCAGAGGTCAAATGTTTCCCTGGCACAGACACCAGCAATTCATATCCAGCAGCTACAAAAGACAGAAGTACAACACACCCAAAGCCTATTATATTTGATTGAGCATGTCTATGTGAATGAATGTTAGATATAGATGCCACTTATTGAATTGCTTCACCATACATATAGCTACCAATAGCTATAGCATTCTCTGCTCTAACACACAGTAAAAAAAACTTTTTGCACTTAATTTTATAAGTTTAACCAACTAGGATTTACAAGTAATTTCAACTATATTCAAAAGTGATGAGTTAAAAATCAAGTTGAATTTACTTTAGTTATGTCAACTTTATTTTATAAGTCAACTTTATTTTTGTTTAAATCATAGACTGTAAAAAAGATGGACGTAGTGTCCGTGACGTCACCCATAGTTTTCTGAAGATTAAAGTAGGCGGTGCCTGCCGTCCCCATCTTGGCCGTGCGTCACCGCGCATCACTCGTGGATATCCGGAAATGGGTAAAGAGGCGGGACGTGGGTGAAGCTTAGGTGGCTGTTTGCTGAAACCACGCCCCCCTAGCTCGACTTTAGTGACAGCAGTGGCTGTTTAACCATCACTCACGTGGCCACACCCTTAATAATGCAGAACTTTAAGGCTTAAAGCAACACTAAAGAGTTTTTGCTCTTTGCTCCCTCTACAGGTTAAAACCGTAATTGTCCATTACCACTGTCGTATACTGATTGTAAACTCTGATTGAATTGTAGATCTGTTTTTGTAGTTTTCACTCAAACTACAGGACCGCGACCCGACGGTTGAAAACTTCTTTAGTGCGGTTTTGGCTGATAGAGGGCTGCAAAGCAAATGTGAAAGTGCCATTCACCCTGTTTCGAGTTGAAGAACGACTGAAACTTTTTTGGAAACATTTTTTTAAGGTAAAAAAAAAGTCTTTGGTGTTGCTTTAATATAATTTAAACGGATGAGTTGCAAAAAAATTCACCCCCCTTACAGTTGTCATGAAGGGCAAAATTAGCTATATAGACCAAAAACACTTTTTGTACCAGGCTGTAAACATATTATTTTCTACTGTAAAGTTGGGCATTTTAACGTGGAGGTCTATGGGAATTGACTTCCTTTTAGAGCCAGCATCAAGCGGCCAGTCGATGAATTGCAGTTTAAGTCACTTCCATATTGGCTTCACCAGAGAGATCGGAAAGTTGCCCCCTCAGTTTAAATCCATTCACAGAATTATCAAATTTTTACTTAAAATCAACCCAAAAATTGTGAAAAATATCCACAGATTCAGTATGGGACTGGAAATACATGCAGGTAACAGCATAAAGTTTAATAATGACTGTTATGTTAACAATATATCTCTTTTTTAATTTTTTTAGCTTATAGATAGTTAAGCCGCAGCTAATTAAATCTAAACATTGAACAACAAAATACTGATTATTTCAACAGCACTTGGGTCCAAACACAGACAAATGACTAAGCAACTGTGAGCACGCACCCACATGAACACTAATGGCTGCTTGGATGTAGCGTTATAGATCTTTCTGTCACGGGGCATCCAGATAGCTCAGCTGAAAATGGAAGTACACCTCGCGGCATGTGCCATGTGACCTCTGGCACGACCTCGTTCTCTCTGGGCTCTTTCGGAATGCCCTTCAAACAGGAATACTGGGAAAGTATCTGTTCAGCTAGCCATGTGCAGGTGTCACAAATATGACCACCAACAAGATACTGCATTAACTCTTGCTATTCCTGTGAAACGAAAACTAAATGGAGCTTTAAACGCAGGTGAACGGCACTTGCATCTACATTGCTTTGGACCGATGCCCTGAGTGTATAGCTTACAATCCTGTTTTAGAAGTTTAGACACTTGTGTATGAAAGTTTGCACACCGGTATTACAAAAAAGGCTGTTTGTAGTGCCACCATCTGGATAAACTGTATCAAAAGACAGGTAAACTACAGCACATATGACACTCCGAACACATATTTTGAATTAGCGCCCCTCGGATGAGCAGTCACGAGGCGCCACTGTACTACAGTAGACTAATATGTTATGAGACTCCATTATGTCAAAAGAAAATATATAACTGCACACCCAGTTTATTATATCTGACCCTTCCACATTGTTTTACGAAATTGTTAATCTAACTTGCACCTCAAGAAGGTGTGCGTTTGCCTCAATACATGCCAAAAACTGTAACTCACCTGAGTGACCTTCTCTGTGACATTATGTGTCCGGTCTATCAGTTTGCATGGGGCGATGATGTCAATCTCACTGGGCGGAACAGCGATTAAGGGATCCGGCTTCATATCTATAAGGTTGTGTGTTATCTGGGGTGTCCGAACTGAAGTCCGGAGCCGATTGAGATCTGAGTCTGAAGCATTCTGTAAACTAGCTTTGCGGTGCATGGCACCTGGAAGGAACGAATAACAAATATAGTCATTCTAAGCATCTGTTACTTTTGTATACATTTTTATATATATTTATATAATGGGGCGGTTTCCGAGACAGGGCTTACAGTAAGTCTAGTCTAATACTAAAATGCTTGTTTGAGTTGTCCCAACTCAAATTAGCTTGCACTGACATATCTTAAAATATACCAGTGCCATAGTTTTTGTAAGGTATGTTTGTAAAACTACTTAAATGTCCTAATATATCTGTCCGGGAAACCGCCCCAATGTGTATATAAAGCAACTAGCTTTCGTTTTGATTGAATAATGTCTCCTGCTTTTCTCATCACCTGTGCTACTGGGTCTGACGGGCAGCTTTCTGTCCCAGTTGAAGTCACTGGTGGAGGCTGAAGGCCGCATGTCGCCAAGACTCTCGCAGGAACGACTGTGGGCCATGTTGCAGCTGGATGGGGATGCTCCTGACGTGAGGTTGGGCAATCGTGGAGAGGACTGAGAAAAGCCCTGAGGAAGGGGAGGGGATGCTTCTGATGGCTGTGGCTCACCATCGGTCTCTGTCTGGGCCTTTTCTTCCCAAATCAACACCTCAGATCCCCCTAATGTAGAACGTTCTGGCATAGACAGGAGTTTGTCCAGGGCTACTGACTCGTGGCCCATGTGTGGCATCTGCTGGAGGTAGCCCCTTTCAGCATCTTCATGAAGAGACTGTTTGCTTAGGGAGCGGAGCAGAGGCATGGAAAGCCTGAGCCGACGTCTTCTTGCTGAAAAAAATTGGATGAGACTAGTTATTTGTTATTTACGTGATTTACACTTAAAGGGACATTACACTTTTTTTGAAAATATGCTAATTTTCCAGCTTCCCTAGAGTTAAACATTTGTTTTTTACCATTTTGGAATCCATTCAGCTGATCTCCTGGTCTTTTAGCATAGCTTAGCACAATCCATTGAATCTGATTAGACCATTAGCATCGCGCTAAAAATAACTAAAGAGTTTTTATATTTTTTATATTTAAAACTTGATTCTTCTGTAGTTACATTGTGTACTAAGACCGACGGAAAATTAAAAGCTGCAATTTTCTAGGCAGATATGGTTAGGAACTATACTCTCAAACTGGCGTAATAATCAGCGACTTTGCTGAAGTAACATGGCTGCAGCAGGAGTAGTGATATTACGCACTGCCCGAAAACAGTCCCCTTGGTTACTTTCAATAGCAGGGGACTATTTTCGGGACTTAATTTTCAATGGTTCTTCGTACACAATGTAAGTACAGAAGAGTCAAGTTTTAAATAGGAAAAATATCCAAACTCTTATTTAGCGTAATGCTAATGGTCTAATCAGATTCAATGGATTATGCTAAGCTATGCTAAAAGTGGTACTGCCAGACCCGAAGATCAGCTGAATGGATTCAAAAACGGTACGAATCAAATGTTTAACTATAGGGGAGCTGGAAAATGAGCATGTTTTCAAAAAAAGTGGAGTGTCCCTTTAAGCATTTGGTAAATGACTTACAGCAGTATGAGGACTGGAGTTGAGAAACACTGACTTACAGTAGGCAATACATTTTATCAGTTTATGAAACACACCAAACTGATTTACAAAATAATGAAAACCTAGCTAAAGTCATTTTTTGTGATTCACTTTTTTTACATAAAATCATTAAACATAATGTAAAGTTCGTTCTGTAAAAAAATACAACCTTGATATCTTCAATATTGAATGAGTAGGTCATGAAAATGATTGAAATCAAACTTAGGGTTAAAAAATGTTACACCTTTTTTGCACGCTTTTTGATTATTACAATGTGCGCTTTACCAAAGTCAGTATACAATACCAGATTACTTCAATAACCAAACAAATCTGTCAATCAGGTTTTAGTACCTCTAGAGAGCCAGGGTATCGGGAGTTTGTAGTCGATGTCTCTATTCGGTGAGCTGCCCAGAGATCTGTTTAGCTGGTCTGCAAGCTCAAAGTTTAGGATAAACATGATGACTAAGCCATCTTCGTTTTTTAATGGGACCACATCTACAAGGCACTGCAAACATAGACCTGTGTGGAGTACATGAAAACATCAGAACATGTAAATACTTTATATGGGTTTCAGCATCAGTCAGGGTTGATGCTAATGGTGTCAAAGTAACTATACAACTACAAAAATGTTCAATATTAATAAAAAAAATATTGCACTTTAATGATCAATTTTATGTTTGTTCGGGGATCATAAGATGTGAGACCCGCAACTAGGAGATCAGAATTATGACCTCTTCTCCAATATGTTTTGCCAACACTAGAGGGCACCACACAACACTAGTTTCTCAAAACGTTTTCCACATTTAATGCAAGCAAAGGCTATAATTTACAGTATTTAAGTGTATTCATGTCTCGTCACAGATATTTACCATCTCTCAATTCAGTGCTACTACAGTCAATAACAAGCAAGGTGTACAGAATGATCTAAGGTAACCAGCTTGGCAATGTTGTGAGCCCTGAATGTTCACAATGGAAACTGATACTTGACCCACAATGGCACTGTGGTTCCAGTCCTCACAATGCCACAATGCCAAACCAATCAATCCCTCTCTGTGCAAGACCGGTCAGCCATCAGTACTGATGTTTCGGTGTGTTTTATAGCAGAGAATGTCAAGGACAGAAAGGACACGAATGGGATAGGGAACACAACTGCCATCTCTCAGGGATTAAAGATAGAAACATTCCTCTTTAAATCATTTCATTCATACCAGTGGCATCTGCCACTGTTCAAAACAGTAGCGGACCGCATAACCATCTGCTCCTTCATGGCCCCAAACCATGACATCTCCTGTGTCATCATGGGTATGAGATGGTAAACCATTACAGATAGACATAGCTTCTGCTTTGTTTATATACAGGTTATACTGTCTTTTAATGTACTTTATATCAAAAAGATGTTATATGTTTGTAAGCATTAACATGATAAAAGTACGTTTGAGTCAGTCATGGACAAAGGTAATGTAAAATTAGCAAAAGAGAGATTAAACGTGCATTTCTGCATACATATCATAAAAAACTGTAAACTAAATATTTGCAAAATGTAAAAATGGCAAATGAAAAAAAGGCAAACTTTCATTTGCAAACCTTACAAGCTAAATCGGATTTGGACTTCTTCATTACCAAGGACAGAGGCATATGTTAGGACGAGAGAGGTTAATGCCACCAGAGAAAATTGTATTGTTTTTATAAGAACATAAGCACCATAGAAAACTAAAATTAATAATGGGATTTAGGGCCTCTAAAGCCTGCCAGCCACACCCCCACATCTTTGTCTCTACCCTCTCTATTGCATCCACTCCATAAGGATGTGGTTTAGATGCACTGGTCCTATTACATTCATCCTGTGCTTTCAGCAACATACTGTATCCCACAGCAATGGACACTGAATGGAAAAAACCACATGCTGTTTTCTAGGAAATGGGTGTTACGGATAAGAAATGTTAATTGATAAAAATCTTGAGGCTTTGGGTTATCTAAGGCACGGAGGTTTCTCCATTGCAGATTAATTGGGCACTTAGTGTCCTGATATAATGTATGTGAAGTGCTACAAGTGGGTTTCTTTCCGGTGTTTTTCATCTTGTGAATAATTTATGTACAGAATTATGTAAAGAATATAGGCAATTATCTGCATTATTAAGCGTAATGGTTTTAAGTATGGTTAACGAGTACACTCTTATGTGTAATCAAAAACCAGAGCTAATTAGGCAGACTATTTTATAGACTTGTGGCTTTAATGTTTGTGAGATGGGCTGTATTTATGCTTTCTTAATAAATGTGATAAAAGGACATTTACTGTGATATGTACTACCAGTAAATGTCCTTGAGCTTCTCGGTTCTTCCGATTTACTCATAGCATTTGAATATGATAAAACAAATGGTGTGCAAATCGGCATCACAGCCTGAGGTTTGCGCTAAACTGCTGGCCTGTTCGTGACTCCTCTCAGGTAAGCAACCAATACAACAAGCCTGTTGAGGTTTGTGTTACACTGAAAGCTCTGGTTTGTCAATAAATCAAAAAGGTAAATCAGTTTGAACAAATCTCAACGCCAACTTTGTGCTACGAACATAAATAATCTCATATCATGTGATTGTTTACCTTTAGTAATTGAATTTATGATTTTCACCTGGTGGACAGATTGAAGGTGTAATCTAAGCCATATTAACACTCCCCTGGGATTTTGGACATTTGCCAGCAAGCAACCGCACTTCACAACTTAGCAGCTACACAGGAAAGCCCCTCGGATACCATCTACATGACACTGTGGACAAGCAGACACCACTGATAGATATAGATTTTCTGTCTGTTAAAGGGATAGTTCGGCCAAAAATGATATTAAACTCACCCCGAAGCCGTCCGAGATGCATATGTCCATCATTTTTCAGACGATGACATTTTCAGTTATTTTAGAAAATGTTTTAGATCTTTCAGTTAATCAAATGTGAAGTTACGGAGTCCACGACCTTCAAGTCCAAAAAGTGTGCATGCATCCTTCACGAAATAAATCCAAACGGCCCCATGATGATAAACAATGTCCTTCTGAGGGTAATCCGCGCAGTTTCGTTGTAGAAATATCCACAAATTAAAATTTTATAAACCAAAATAACTTGCATCCGGTAATGCCGCCATCTTAGTTGCGTCCGCATTCAAGATGCAAGCGTATGCAGTTTACGGAGGTTACTCTGCTGCTGCTCTGTGCCCCCGCCCTCCTAACTTGTCATACGTCACTAAGAAAAGTGCGTACACTACGCTAATAGTCTCTTCTGAATACAGAGGAGTCTAAGATGGCGCCGCTACCGGAAGGTAGTTATTTTGGTTTATAAAGTTTTAAAGCAACACTATGTAGTTTTTTTACGTTTAAATAATGTCTCTAAAATTATTTCAGTGATAGAACAACTTTTAACTGGACAAAGTGTACTGTTGCTGCAACCTGAGCAGCCTCCTAGCTGCTACAAGCACACTCTGAAAGTGGCGGTGGAGGGTAGAGCACACAGCCCCGCCCCTCCCCCTGCCTGCAGAAGAGTGTCTGATACCAGGCACTGTTGCGCTTTTCAACCACATGGGGAGCTGTAAGTAATTTTTACATGGAAAATACATAGTGTTGCTTTAAATATGGATATTTCTACAACGCGCGGATTACCCTCAGAAGACCTTTGTTTATCATCCTGGAGCCGTTTGGATTAATTTTGTGAAGGATCGATGCACATTTTTTGGACTTGAAGATCGTGGACCCCGTAACTTCACATTTAATTAACTGAAAGATCTAAAACATTTTCTAAAATAACTGAAAATGTGTTTGTCTGATAAACGATGGACATATGCATCTCAAACAGCTTGTGGGTGAGTAAATCATGGGTTTAATATCAATTTTGGCCGAACTATCCCTTTAAGAAGTGAGCAAATGTAACTTTTCAATGATATCTGTCAGCAGCTGGAACTGCAAGCTCCCAATCTAAAACTCTGTGGAGGACTTTTTGACAAAACTGTCCAATGAGAGCTCAGGGATAAAGAACGGACATTTAAATAATTAACTCAGAGAGACAGCTGAAGTCATTACCTTGTCTAATTATAGCACTGGAGATCATTACCAGAATATGAAGAGCGATGGTCAGGGTCATCCTCTGTCTTCTGTAGAACTTGGAGGGTCTCCATTGAACCTCTCCTTGCTTAGCTCATAAATAGGTCATGCGTGCCACGCCATTAAAATTGATTGGCTCTCATTCTCATTAGTTGGCAGAAATGTTATTAGAAGTAGTAAAACATAACCTTTCATTTTCTAAGTGAAAAAACAACGGCCTTATTTAATGCATTTTAACTGCAAACTAATGAAGTTCAATTATTTATTAAAGTTAAGATGTAAGATAAGTTTGAAACCGAGAGCTTCTATTAAAAGTAACTGCTAGATTGTTTACTGCACGAACACAATCTGCCCCAGGAGTCATCATTAATTGAGAATCGGCTATGCTTTATGCAGTTCACAATTACTCCCCCATAGTTAAACCTCAGAGGACCAAAAGGCTTTAAAGAGGGATGAGTATTCACTAATTGAGACGACTTTAGCATTACTCTTTTGTGCTGGAGGATTATTGCTACAGCCACCATTAGTTTCATGCTTTGCATTGAAAGTCCTTCTCAAGGACGGTCTTCAGAGGTAAAGATCATTGCCTTAACAAACGGGCCATTATGGGAAACAGGCAAAGGTGGATTGGGAAATGTAACAAGATGTCAGCTTTTCAATTTCATAAAACACAGTTGCTGTTTATGCCAGTTATACAACTTTTCTCATCAGATATCATTTACTTAGTTATTATTTCAATAAGGGTTTAAGTATTCCACATGGCCAATCTGTGTTTTGGAGCATTTCGCTAAAACATCATTATCCTTCAAAGCTCCCTCAGAGGAACTCTTCGTGTGTCCTTCCAGCAGGTAATTGTGCATTAGCCCTCTCCAAACTGTAAGATGTTATTACTGACCATGACAGCTTCATTAGTTTTCAGTAATAAATGGCACTGTGGACTATAGCCACCTACAGATTTTCACACCATCTTCTTGCTTGTATTTTAAAATACGCATGAACTGGAATTTCACAACTGTTGTGATGTATTTCAGAGAAAAACGGAATACTGAATTAGAAACATAGAGGACGTAGCTTGTTTTTTTTTCACCGCAAAATTATTCGATCTAAAAAACGAAGGCATTTCATTCAGAAATGAAGCTGACAGTAGACTCACAATTATAGAGGAGAAGTTAACAGATGCCCTGCCCAAGATATCAAACTGACACCATCAGAGACAGGCCGGAAGGGAAGTACATTTTCAGATCTTGATTAAAGATTACATAGACCAAAAATAAAACAACTTGTGGATTGATTTGCATAGATGTATTTTTCACCACAAAACTAGTCATTTTCACTAACAAAGTCAGTATTAGTAAAGTAAATATTCAATTTTTCCTCACATGAGTATGTACTTTTCAGTAAACACAAATTTAATTCTAGGAGATACTGTTAAGGGGGTCGCACACAGGACGCCCAGCTCAGCATTGCGCCGTTCTTAAAAACTTGAACACATTGCTTTCTATGAGTATACGCACACCAGCGCCGCCCAGCTATGACTCAGGAAGTTGCTCAAATCCCTGTGGCGCCACAGAGTGCCACTCACATAGTTTAACATTAAATAACATCATATTTGTCCCTAATCATTAACGATTAACAGTGGCTGCTAATGTATATTTTGCATTTTGAAGTAGACGCTATCTGACGAAGCTCACGCTATTTAATGTGCACTTCCAGTTTACAATACCTTAGAGTTGTCCTAGACGCGACCCGACGCAGCGCGACGCTGAGCTGCGCGGCCGGTGTGCGACCCCCTTTAGAATACATGGTCCCTAGCTATCACTGAGGTGTTACCCTTTTAAAAAGTAGGGGTGAGCGGGGCACAAACTGTAAAGATACAATGAACGGTTTCGTTGGGCTCACTTTCTGAGCCATTTTTTCCCCAACTGATAAACGATAAACCATTGACAGTAAATCAAATCTATTTGAACTTCACGTGCACGCGCATTTGAAAGGCAGATGACACTGTGAAGAAGCTCATTACTGAGGTCTGTAACATAAAATCACTGCAGGTATCCAGCGCTGATGCAGTTGATGTGAAATTGACTACGTAATCCTTTTTTCCTACCACACTAACTACGCCAAAAGGTAAGATATTAGATTACACAAACTACTAGATTCACTGTAGCAGTGGTGGCTGGTGACTTCTTTTTTTGAGGGTGCACGATGCGAAGTTCGTCACAACATGTGTGTAGCCCGTCATGTGTGTGGTCGTAATTTCAAAATATGTGTTCTGCGCTTAGAAATGCTGTATGCATCACGTGTCATACCAAAATAAGTGCCTGCTGCTGACGCGTCTAGGGGGTTTATGATAAAAGAGACGCTCGCGTTTGCTAGATACTCGCATAATCTCTTGCATAATCATAGTATACTGTGTGTCTTGGGTGTATTTTGTGAACGTGAGTGTCTATTTTATCATGAACGGTTTTGGCACGTGTGCAGCAGGTACTTATTTTGACAAAACACGTGAAGCACATGGTTCACATGACACAACAAACACATATTTTGAAAACACAACCAACACACATGACACTCCGAACACATATTTTGGTGACGTGGACGCTAATATAGTTATCGTTATAGTTCGCATTAAAGCTAGCATTATAACGTGAATGGCCCTTAAGTCACAAAATCCAACCATATTTCATTTTAATCACTTTAATCTTGTTACCTAAAGCATAACACCATTTTGAAGTCAGCAACTACTACACTCTAAAAATGAATGGGTTATTTTTGACCCATAATGGGTAAATATTGGACATACATGCTGGGTTAAAAATTACCCAATGTTGGGTTACATTGGGTCAATTTTAACCCAGCGGTGTGTTCTGTCCAATATTTATCGATTATGGGTCAAAAATAACCCAGTCATTTTTAGAGTGTAGAAACTGATAGCTGGGATTGAAAACATTTTTACACAGCGGGGTTAGTTGTAACTCAGTGTTACAATTGAGCCTCAGATATACAATGATAATGAAATGTAAACAATGAAAATACTATTAATCAAAATAACTGTTAATCCAATATCAGGGGAAATAACTGACAATTATGTTTTTTGTCTTAATTGTGCAGCTCTTTAAAAAATATCAATTTATATATATGCATTGGTGCATAATACAAGGATGGTTAGATGAAGGATCATGGATGGATGAATGTGTGGATATCTATCTATTATAGGCAGATATATAAATAATATACAATATTGTATAATTGTACAATAACGGTACGGTAGGTCCCACAAACAAACTTTATGTGTTCATTTCTAGCAGAGAAGTGTGTGTTGAGTGTGTAAAAATGATAGAGTAAAAAATCTCCCCTACACCTTTGTACCTAAAGACTTTATATGGGCACCTCAAAGGTACATGCTGGTACTTCAGAGGTACATATTGGTCTGTACCTATATGGTACATATTAGGACCTTTTAAAAGAGTACTGCTACAGTGACAACTTGGGACCATAATGACAGTGTAGTCACAAACATGAAACACCTTTCTTTTACCCATTTGTGATTCAAGGACATTACTTCAAGGTCACTTCTCAAATGTAAGCAAATACTTGACATGGTTCTCTATTACCCTATTCAAAATAAAGGTATTATTTGAATTACTTTGCTAGAAGAACCATTTTTGCCTGTATGGTTCATTTAAGAACGTTTAACATCTGAATGACATTTCACAAAAGGTAAAAGGTAAGAAAGAAAAGGTTATGTTTGACACAACAGTTCTTTGGTTCATTGCTGTGAAAAAACTTTTGTAGCGTCTTTATTTTGTTAGCTTGTTTATTTATTTTAAATGTCATTCCAGCATATATTGCTATAATGATGCTAAGAAACGGTTAATCCATACACAAGTTGATCTATGCATACATTGGAAAGGAGCCATTTATAATTTCCAATTTACCTAACCTGCATGTCTTTGGACTTTGGGAGGAAACCAGAATACCCAGACAAAATCCACGATAACTCAAGGAAAACATGCAAACTCCACACAAAAAGGCCAGACGACCCAGACAGAGCTTGAACTGAGGACCTTCTTGCTGTGAGGCAACAGTGCTAACATGAGCCACTGTGCCACCTTTATTTCTAAGAGGGTACATAACATCAAAGAAGTCCACGTAAGCTTACAGTAAGTGTGGACACAGCACGAATACTAAAAATATAAGTAATTACACTCCAAATATAGTTTGTAATGAAACAAGTTATTAAAAAAGAATGATCAACTACTGGCCTGAGACGTTTGCTCCACACTAAACCCTAATTCTGAGTGTTACCAGGGGAAAACTGTAATGACATTTAGGCAGCAGTGTAAGGAAGACTGAGAGGTCTCATATTTCAAAAGGGCTAAATGTAGCCCGAGTACACCTGAGAAATTTAGGGTGGTTAGGTTACACAGGGTCACACTGAGAGGTATTCCTAACATCCGGATCAGTGGAAAAATACTGCCTCTCAACCTCCATACATTTCTATACTGTCTCTGCTTCTATTTATATTTGTTGTACATTTTAAAAAATCAATTATATCACTGCTACTCTGGTCATGCTTCACTTCCACACTGAGATGCAGAACTGTTTGATCAAATGATTGTTGTATTCAATAAACAGATGCTTGATAGCTGTTTGGTTTGATATATATTGGTAAGAGTATATTCATACCCCGTGCTAACTGAGGGCTTTAAGCCATAATTTTTTGTGAAGATACTTTGAAACAATATGTATGTATTGTGAACAACTGACATTGTATCAGCTTGTGCCTGAGCATTCTTGTGTATGATGTTGCCGACTTGATACTGAATTGATCTTTAACTCAGAGCGCCACAGTGTCGTCTCTCTCTCTCTCTCTCTCTCTCTCTCTCTCTCTCTCTCTCTCTCTCTCATCACTAGAGAGCACAATGCCATGTAGCCCTTAGAGTAGGCCTATGCAAACATTTGAGTACTTGGGTATTGCACTACTGTATGAAACTGAATAGTGAGACATTGTCCTTCATGCAGTTATGTCTTCTATGACAATTATTCCTATTTTCAAACTCCCAGCTGGCTTGGATATCAATCCATCATTCAGAAATGCTTTGTCTTTAAATAGGAGTGGACAGAAATAGACATAATTGAAATTGCACATCTATCAGCAAAGCACCAACAACAAGAGTGGTTTCCAAACTGACTAAACATCAAGATTGGTTAGATTTAAACAGATTAGATGTCACAACGTATAATTTAAATAAACTGTGATGCAGCAGAATGGAAAAAAATTCATGTTTAGGGAATAAGCATTAAATGGGTCATATTATAAAACGTTTTTAAAATTTAAAATAAGTATTTGGTGTCCCCAGAATGCATATGTGAAGTTTTATCTTAAATTACCCCACAGAAAATGTATTATAGCATGTTAAAATTGCCACTTTATAGGTGTGAGAAAAAATGTGCCATTTTGGGGGTGTCCTTTTAAACGCAAATGACCTGTGACATCACAAGGGGAGCCAAATTTCAATGATCTATTTTTCACATGCTTTTAGAGAATGGTTTACCAAAACTTTACCAAGTTACTGTGTTGTTCATTTTCTAGGTTGATAGAAGCACTAAGGACCCAATTACACCACTTTATAATAAGATCTCCTTCTGACATCACAAGGGGAGCCAAATTTCAATTACCTATTTTTTCACATGCTTGCAGAGAATGGTTTACCAAAACTAAGTTACTGGGTTGTTTTTTTCCACATTTTCTAGGTTGATAGAAGCACTGTGGACCCAATTATAGCACTTAAACATGGAGAAAGTCAGATTTTCATGATATGTCCCCTTTAATGTGTAATACACATTTTTGCTCACACCTAAAGTGTCAATTTTAACATGCTATAATAAATTATCTATATGGTATTTTGAGCTAAAACTTCACATATGTACTCTGGAGACACCAAAGATTTATTTTACATTTTAAAAAAGTCTTGTGAAATGTCGTCTTTAAACCTACATTACCCAATCGTAGAAATGTAATTTCCAGGATGTAGTTTTGTTCTTGTAAAGATACAGGTAGAATCACAATACCAGCATATCAAAGTATTGTAATGTTTGTAATTATACTAACATTGCAAGCCTGACAAGTCTAACATTTATAATGCTTACCGTCTTTCCTGTATAGGGAGATCTCCACCTTTCTTTCTTCAGAGCCCAGTAAGGCTTTGGCCATCTGGGCCACAGCTGGTCTTCCAGTATGTGGTCCATACAAAAAACTGCAGGTACACGGTTTCTGCATGACCTCTGCACGCGTATAACCGCACATACCACAAAAACCATCATTGCAGAAGATGATGGCGCAGTTCTCCACCCGAGCATTGGCGATGATGAACTTGCGATCTGTTGGGATAAAATCCAGGGGTTACATAAATCATCGCCATATCAAAAAAATCAAGCTGTCAGTCTGACACCAGAATGTCGCTTTACCTCAGTTACAAGAGTTTATTAAATATCAGATCTTTCAATTAAATATTGATCATATCATTAGTGTTGTGTTTTGCCTACAGTGAAAATCATCAGAAGTCACAGCTGTAAAATGTGCTTATCACACACAAACAAAACCTTGTGGTTTTTTTATTAAAGAGTTGTGATTGTAGATAATAAAATTGTTAATGAAAAATCGGCTTATTGAAATGAAAGCCAAAAGGGTCCACTGTTTTTTTTTTTACATTTTTCTGTATGCTACAAAATATATCTAAAATAAAACATTTTATAACTTCTTATTTGTAACTTTTTATTAAACTTTTCTTTATTTGTTCCCACATGAACAATACTGTAGTATAGTTTAGATTTTACTTTAGTAAATTGTTGTAAAACTCCTAGATACAATAGTTTTCATACTACAGTAAATATTAACATATAGACTACTACAGCAGTGGTTCTCAAACTTTTTCGGCATGCGGCCCCCCTTGGGTACGGTGCATGCCTTCACGGCCCCCAAAAGAAAATGTATGACATAAAACATTCTAAAACTTAAACATTTAAATTAAACAAAACATATTAAACAAAACACAATTATACAACGTATTGCTGTTGGTTAGTAGCCTTATTTTTCTGAGGATTTATTACACAGAATTTATGATAAATTAATGTATTTTATAAAATGTCATAAAACTGGGGCACACCTGGCACCATCTCGCGGCCCCCAGTTTGAGAACCACTGTACTACAGTATTTACTATCATTTCACAATAGAAAATAAATATTACACAATACTTAGAATACGTTAGTAAGTGTAGTATTTAGTATATTATGCTAAAGTATACTAGATTTCATTTAAGTATGTTTTAAATATGGGTTAGTTGGGTATATTGCCTCAATTTTTTGTGTTTTTATCAGGGTTAATACCAGTGTAAATTCAAGTAAATAAAAAATCAATAAGCTCTTTTTACATGAGAACTTGATGAATGAAGAATAGTTACTTCTACAACATATGTCCTGTTTCTTAACATCCCACAATAACCACAATTACGCAATATGGTAACGTTACATCAGTTGACCGTCATAACAAACTGGTGTCAAAATTGCCTATTATTCAAGTGTTTACGCAATATATGCAACACTTTTAAAAGGCTTCAAAGAAACACATAAAAATA
Source organism: Misgurnus anguillicaudatus (assembly GCF_027580225.2). Classification (NCBI taxonomy): domain Eukaryota; kingdom Metazoa; phylum Chordata; class Actinopteri; order Cypriniformes; family Cobitidae; genus Misgurnus; species Misgurnus anguillicaudatus. The sequence goes on from NC_073338.2 coordinate 27,467,610, forward strand.
CGAATAACCAATAATACGACTATACTAACAATAGCAGATTTTAATATTGTGTTAATGCACAATAGGAAATCATTCACTCACTTTGACCCTCGAATTTCCGGATGATGGTGTCCAGGAAGGTGTTCTGAGGCGCAACGTGTCCTCGACGAACAGGCATTGTGTCCTGCTACAATGGGGCAAAAAGTTTTGCAAGTACCCCCGTTTAGCTTAATTATGAGATATATATTGAAGGTAGGTCTCACACATTAATGCAAGATGTACTTTTACACCTTATCGACACACGACCGCGCGCTTCTTGAAAGCCATTCATACGCATTGAATCTGTCAGTGCGCGCATCCGCGCTCTCAAGCTCTCAGTCTGTCAGACCAATAACCTCAAGTCACCTGCTCCCATTTTTTGCAAATAGATGCAAATCAACGGACTTTCTGTCATGTCGTTGACTCACAACTGAAGGTAGGCTACTGCAGCGATGCGATCGCTCACTCTGATTTTAGAAGAATGAAAAACTGAAAACTTGATTGTGGTTAGATTGATGATGAAAATGGAGAAGAAAGTGAGAGGACTGTTGGGGAGGGGTGAAGAGTCAAGGATGTGGAGGACCGCATGATTTACTCATCCTGATGTTATGTAGTGTGCTGGTGTTGACTGAACACAAATCCGATTTAAAAATGCTGCAAAGTTAGTACAGGTTGAACGCAACCTGTGCATAGTGTAAACTGCTAGCGGGTATAAAACGTATTTGAATGACATTGTTATAATGAAGAGTTGATTTATTTATTTGTAAATTACATTTAAAATGTAAAGGAGTGGCTAAACTTTGCAATATTTGGAACAAGTTAAAACCAATGGGGCTCTGCAGATACTGCTGGGAATCTGTTGACAAATAAAACAGTACAATATTAAAATAAATAAATGATATATAATATTATGTTTAAATTTATTTATTTATTTTATTATCAAAAATAACTTTGGTTGCTTATTTTAAACTCAGCATTGGGTCAAAAAGGGACGAGCCCTCCTGCTGTTTGGTTAAATTAACGTAGAAAATGATTATATTTGACCCAACAATGGGTTGAAAGTTTTTAACTTAAAACCACCCAGCATTTTTGGTTGAAACAACCCAGCATAAGTTAAATTACAACCCAAGGGGCTGGGCTAGTCCATTTTTGGTCCTGGTCAAGACAATCTCCTGAACTCCAAACTGAATGTCAGAATGGGAAAGAAAGGTGATTTAAGCAATTTTGAGTGTGGCATGGTTGTTGGTGCAAGACGGGGCGGTCTGAGTATTTCATAGTCTGCTCAGTTACTGGGATTTTCACGCACAACCATTGCGAGGGTTTACAAAGAATGGTGTCAAAAGGAAAAACAACCAGTATATGGCAGTCCTGTGGGGGCGAAAATTCATTGTTGATGCTAGAGGTCAGAGGAGAATGGGCCGACTGATTCAAGCTGATAGAAAAGCAACTTTGACTGAAATAACCGCTCGTTACAACCGAGGTATGCAGCAAAGCATTTGTGAAGCCACAACACACACAACCTTGAGGCGGATGGGCTACAACAGCAGACACATCTCCACTATAAATAGGAAAAAGAGGCTACAATTTGCACGAGCTCACCAAAATTGGACAGTTGAAGACATTCAGATGGTAGAGTCTGAATTTGGCGTAAACAGAATGAGAACGTGGATCCATCATGCCTTGTTACCACTGTGTAGGCTGCTGGTGGTGGTGTAATAGTGTGGGGGATGTTTTCTTGGCACACTTTAGGCCCCTTGGTGCCAATTGGGTATCATTTAAATGCCACGGCCTACCTGAACATTGTTTCTGACCATGTCCATCCCTTTATGACCACCATGTACCCATCCTCTGATGGCTACTTTCAGCAGGATAATGCACCATGTCACAAAGCTTAAATCATTTCAAATTGTTTTCTTGAACATGACAATGAGTTAACTTTACTAAAATGGCCCCCACAGTCACCAGATCTCAACCCAATAGGGCATCTTTGGGATGTGGTGAAATGCGAGCTTTGTGCCCTGGATGTGGATCCCACAAAACTCCATCAACTGCAAGATGCTATCCTATCAATATGGGCCAACATTTCTAAAGAATGCTTTCAGCATCTTGCTGAATCAATGTCACGTAGAATTAAGGCAGTTCTGAAGGCGAAAGGGGGTCAAACACAGTATTAGTATGGGGTTCCTAATAATCCTTTAGTTGAGTGTATTTTAGTCTAGGACTAGTCTAATCCCTGTCCGGGAAACCAACCCCTAATGTCTATTCTACAGACTATGGAATGGTAAGAAAGAAACGTTTAGTATCTTAGCCTAAAAGCTTCTTTATAAAACCAAAAAAGTTATTTTTAGCATCACTATGGATAACACTTAATAAACCTTAATGTTTGAGAGTGATGGGCATAAACTTATTTTAAATATCTCTCTGTTTTTCAATACAGCATAAGATGAATCCAGAACATGGCAAAATACAGAAAGCAAAGGTAGGTAACCAAGCCAACATTAGTTTTGCATTAAATAATACTGTTTTATTGTTTCTTATTTATATTATATATTAAAATTATCTGGTGTATATAATAAAATATTTTTTATAGTATGTAAATATAGTGTTTTGGGTTTGGGTGGAGCCAGAATAGACTGACAGCCTCTGGTGTATAAAAGCACAACAGAAGATCTTATCTGAATGTTATCACAGATTGAAATGTTTGAGAGCTCTTTAAACCACAGTGCAGGTTAGGATGTTGGCAATATATGGCTTATAACGCTATGTGGTCAGAGACAGACTGAACTTTACACTGTTGTTAAGGCATATGACAATAAAAAACGTTTAAATAAAGATTTTAAATATGCAAATGCATGCATATTAATTAGCCTATATCAGTAAGACAACATATACATTCTATTAATACTATTATTACTTTTTCTTAACAGTCCTTACGTGAAATAAATGGGTTTTCTAGTACTAAATGAGTCTGTGGCTGTTTCTCAATCTAAAGGCTGCAGCCTCCAAAGGTCGCATTTACAGGCTGCATACGTCATCAAAGTTGTCTTATTTCGGAATATTAACGATTATAAAGTTGGTTTTTATTCTTAGTTAATCGTAGATTGTTGTAATATCCTTAAGACTTGCAAATGTAATGCTCAGGTAACTTAAATAAACCAGGCTTGATGACGTATGCAGCCTGCATATGCGACCTCCGCGGGCTGCAGCCTTCGTATTGAGAAACGGCCAACGAGTCACAATAGCAGTACAAATAGTATATACTGCCACCTGCTGTCGAAAAGAGGTATGTGATAGATAAAAGCTATGCTCTGAATTTTTCCTCTTTCAGCCTACAGAGGGCAACATCTGTCAATTCTCTAGTATTGCAAATAACATATTTTTGATGACAAAATATTAAAGGTGTATTGCTGTCGCTGACAGTATGATAAAAATTACAATTTGCATTTAATTGTTTACAATTTCCCATTAAATAAAATAATATGAGTGCAAAATCTCTGTTTTGAACATATTAAATGTTCCTGTTTTTTTAGCAAGTGATCAATATTTAAGCAGTACGCGTCTTAGTTGTTATGTGCCCCTGAAAACAATGGTTTTGAATGCTAACTGAATTAATTTGCAGAACCAACAGCAAATGTCAGCACACCCACAGCTAAACATCTGCTTATGCAGGTTGTTTCCTGTAAATTCAGCAAAGTGCCACTGCCAAGACCCTTATCAGCCATTCTCACATGACCGATGGATGTGTTGTCAGTGCTAATCCTTCAGTCATGTAAGGCTATGCACACACCCTTAGCGCTTACAGGATGAAACTGCACTTTTTAAAATGAAAAGTATAGAAATTGTTTGGAGAATCTGGCATTAAAGTTAAAGTTTTGTGTGAAAGGATAAACTCCACCAAACATTTAAATAGCTTTTCTCAGGAAAATAGAGGTGGAGTATTTATTTTCGGTTTTACTGGTACTCCTAATGGTTCCTGTGAATGGAATGATTGTTGCACATGCTTCCTTTCAGGCTTGTAACGTTGGGAGGGGGTTGGGCAGGGAATTGGGCTGTGCTTAAGGAATGCCGCATTGTCTTGCGCCTTTTGTTGCCACCACTTTGTGCACCCTCTGATGACTTTAACACTGCAAACAATCAGCAGTAAACACGACCAACCCTCGCAGGTATAATGGGCAGTTAGCAAAAAACAGGAAGCACCAGCTCTGTGGCAGAAGAATACGTCCCATCAGCAAAAGGGAGGAGTTGTGTGAGCTCCTTATTTGGTGAAAGAGATCACGTGGCCTGCTGCGTCTGAACGGTTCACAACAGTTGTGAAGAAGTTGGGAGAACTTCGAACTTTGGAAAGCCAAGAAGACTTCAGTTGGTAGCTTGGAGAAGAAGAAAGTGAAAGGTTCGGGAGACAGCAAAGCACATGGTGTGAAGGGAAAATGCCCACCGCATTCACAGTGGTGCCGGTGGAAGATAGCCCACTATCGGAGACACATGATGAACAGATCCAAAATGAAGAGGGCAGGGAGGGGCCAGACACAGCGGCTGGACCCTGCTCAGGTGAGAACTTTTCAGGGAGAAAAATGTGCTTCGTACTGAAGCTACAATCTGCCTGAACATGCCCGCAGAAAGGCAGAACTCTTTCTTTTTAATGTATGCTTTAAAAAGACTTCATGCTTTTTTGCCTGCAAGTTTGGGTCTGTGTGCAGTGAGTACCTCCTCAAAAACAAACATGTTTGCTACCATGTGTTTGTGAAATCATCTCAGGGAGTGTAAACAAAGTGGTAATTTACTGGATCCTTTTTATCCCTTTTCCTGTTTCTCTCTTTCTCTCTGTTCTCTCTCTCTCGTTATCTCTCTTTCTCTCTGTAGGTTAAATATAAAACATAAATAATGTTGCACATTTACGAACACTTCTTTGTTTCATTTTTCTATTCTGACATCTTTGCTTTGTTCCATTCAAAGTTAATCCGAATAAGAGTCATCTTGTTGGAATTTGGAGCAGCATCAGGTTTTGCTTGTTGCGTAACTGGTTGGCTTTAAGACAAACTTGTAATTGGCACAACTAACAACTGTATATAGCAAATATTTTTATTAGAAGGAGTCCATTTATAATTTTCTGTATCCTAAATAAGATTAGCCATCAACATGTTGCTAACAAAGATTTTCTTGACTGGACTTTGATTCTCAATTTATTTAATCCAAAATGTGTCAGAAAGTTTGCTCAACTCGCCAGACTGAGTCATCTGAATCAAACAATTTAAAATTAAACAAGGCTTTGAACGTTACTAGAATGCTCTGCATCATGTTAAATTTTGTGGTGAATGTTGAAATTTTAGTGTTTAAGCTTTACTTATGCTGTTGTTGTTGTTGTTTTCTCTGTTAGTTACTGTATCTGTTGTTTTAGGAGTTATTTTTAATGAATGATGTTTGTCGGGTGATTAAGGTTTGTTTTTTGTTGAGATTTAGGCGTATGACGCAGTAAAGTGACTAATGAAAATCCACAAACATACAAAACACAAAATGCTTGAGCAATTATATGACCAATGTTTTGGTCTTTTTTGTTATATATATATATATTAGCTCAATTTGTGTTCAGCCAACAAAAATATTTAGTTCTGTTATTTATTAGGTATTTAAGTTGACTCAACAATTTTTACAGTGTCGGGTTTATAGTTATCTATTCCCACTGGAATAATCCAGTATGTCTGGTTTATTATTATGACCCCTTTAATTTACATAATTTTAAACTTTCCATGACAAAAAAGTTAAATTGTGTTCCCTTTTCGAAATGAAATTACTACTCAAAATAGTTACTTATATCCTGGACTAACTTAAAATAAAAACTGAAATTATATTTATGCTTTAACATTAATCACAAATTGACTTTGACTAAATGTACAAAACTTATTTAATTTCTTTTGAATAAATAACAAGCGACTTTTTGAGAAAGGCAGTTTTATTAACTTCATATAATATCAAGTTTCTAAATCTTTACTCAAAAATTGAGTTCTCAAAAGTTTTTACACACAATTTGTTCCATTACAATTTAATTAGTTCAGTTGGATTAGCACAGATTAGTTGGTTTGGTAAACTGATGTTGGTAAACCTCAATTGTATTTGTCAAAATAAATTTCCCTTTGTTGTTCCCCCTTAATTTTTAAACAATGCTCAATATCATCGTGAAGGAACAACAGCCAATCACAGCATATTACCAATGTAATGATTCAAAGAATAGATTTAATTAAAGTAAATTTTGTTTCTTTTTTTTTTGCACTTACAATGTTAATACAGTAGTCTTACATTAGGGGAAGAGTAAAGTTACACTCAAAAAAAAAAAAAAATGCTTTTAAATAGTACTATTCTTAACAAACAGAAATAATGATTCAATTAGACCAATGTAAAAATGCACTTTAAACAAATGACATAGTTGTTGAAACATTTTTTCCAGTGCTGTAAGGGCATTCTGTCAACTTGTTTAGAGACTCCATTATCAGTTATTAACCCCACCTTAAAACATGACCACGGGGCAGTTTACCAGACATAGTTAGGACTAGGCCTAATATTAGGATAGTTTTACAAACATACCGTACAAAAACATACTGGTGTGCATAGAGACAAAACAATGACACTAATATATAAAATATGTCAGGGCAAGATGTTTTTTAAAATAAGGCAGATCAAACATGCACTTTAGTCTGGGATTAGGATAAGTCTGGGAAAACTGCCCTTATGTGTTTTTAAGCCTGTATAGTATTTAGAAATAAGTTTGTTTGGGTTTTGAAGGTCCTTATAACTACGTTAAAAGTTGCACATTAATTTCTTTGGCACTTACTAATTTACATACATTTTTGGCATACAAATTTGTTTACATGAAATAAATATTACACAGAGAGAGTCTTTGAGTTCTCAGGAAAAGGATGTTTCTCATGCCTTGAACCCCCTCTGTCATTGTTTTGTTTTTTAAAGTGGAAAAAACCTTGAAATTACACCTAGGCTAGGAAATAGACATTTCCCATTAGATTACAACTGACTTCTAAACAAAGATTCAGGAAGAACTTATTTATATGATCCTGTCATTCAAAACTTTAGCCTATATAAACAGTAGTTGAGTCTCCAGCTCAAGCCCTTTATTTTGGAAAAAGCCTAATCTGTTTGCCTTTATGAAAAGGTGAAACGGGTTCTTTAAATCTGAAATCCTTGAATTAGTTTTTAAGTCACTGCTTTATTTACAGTACCTGCTGAAGAACAGACTCCTATTGTCTCCTGCCTCTTTGAAATATTTCCTTAACTGAACAAATACTGTATACAGCTGATAAGACTGGATTTAAAACTGCATGCTTTGTCTTTTGAGTATACTGGTTTTTAAATAAATGGTCTTCCTCAGTCAGGAGTCAGTAATAAGTCTCAGGGGTTAAATGCAGTCTAAGTCACAGACCACTGTCAAAAGACAGAATCAACAGAAGACAGAATGAACCTGCTCTGCAATAAGAAGTTAAAGGTTCAACCCATTTTGACGTTGCTAGTGATTGAAAAAACGAAGACCAACAGGTTTTAGACCTACCCAAATGCTGAAACATACAGGAAGTGATCGACTTCAGAGCGCACAGTAAATAAATCATTGGGGACACAAGGAAACCCCCGTTTAAGAGTAAAGTGGAAAAGGTTGTCATTTGCAAAATCTATCAGTGACAGCATGGATTCGGAGTCAGACTTATTTGGTGAGTTTGACTATTGTTATTGATTTGCGTGAACAAAAGATCATCTCAATGCAAATCATTTAAAGTTTAATAGTTTTTGTCATATCTACAGTACAAGTTCGATGTACAAAGTACAATAAAAAAAACTTTCTTGAATGCTTATACTATAAACACGGCAGAATACAATAGACAGCTCTGCTTAGTACACAAATATACATATGTACAATCGGAGACACACACAAATAATTATTGTCAAACAATAAAGAGACCAATATCGTTATTTATAGACCAAAAATGTGTACTAAACATTCTTATAGCAAAAGTCAAAAGTGTTGTTTACTAAGCTTGCAGTGATTCATGTCTTAAAGTTTTTTTTTTGTGTTTGGGGTGTCAACAACTTTTTAAGATCGGTACTTTCATTTGTACTTTCTGCTTTTGTATGCACATCATATAGCAAAACACAATGTAACATATTGAAACAAAAACAAAGGAATTATGCTTTTTTGTTTTTATCTCTTGCCAGACGATGAAGCTTACAGAGAAACCTGCTCCTTAATCAGTACAGATCGCGATGAGAGCCTCTATGGAAAGAATATGGCTCTCTATGAGGTAAAAGTTTAAAATACAACCTCTTATGTTGTGGTCAAAGCTTAAATTGTATGTTTACACTGCACCTCTCTAGGGGCACACTGGAGAAAGATTTGTCATTGTCTAGTAATGCTTTTAACCTGCCACACTTTTAATTTGACGTGTAAGTGCAATGGACCCCATAAACTCTTAAAAAACCATGCACACATTTCACGTTTCAGGTTTTTGCAGATGTCAGTGACAATTTGCACATTGAAATGGTAGATGTGAGACTCAGTCATTGTACAGCATAGTTTAATTTTTTTTTAACATTACTATAATAAGACTTATATGCACCTATTCTCATTGGAGATAATGTATGTTTTTATTTAATTTATTACATTCAAAATGTCATTTGGTACAAGCTTGTAGTCAAGTGTGAAATGTGTTCGCATATGCCTGATTGACCTGCATATCATATATGAGATTTATTTATAGTATCATAGTAAAGTTCACAGTATCGTGTTTATATATCTCTGATTTGCTATACGTTAAACCGTTTAATTCACAGTTAAATTTTCCTTTAAATGTTACAGGAAGAGATGGACAGCACTCCAATGGTGTCGTCTCTCCTCAACAAACTGGCAAACTACACCAACATAACTCAAGGGGTTATTGAGCATGAGGAGGCTGACCGTGAGGATGGTATCAAGAGAGTCACTGTTAATGTAAGTTTTCAACCAGACTCACAAACACACATCTGGAGTTCACAGCTTGTTTCAGGCCAACCTTTAATGTTTCTTTGCATCATTCTGTTTGAAGGGTCCTCAGATGGGCACATTTATAGGTGTGTACCTGCCATGCATGCAGAACATCCTGGGTGTGATTTTATTTTTGCGCCTCACATGGATAGTGGGTACAGCAGGCATCCTGCAGTCTCTTGCTATCGTCTTCATGTGTTGTGCTTGCGTAAGTCAATTACATCATCAGTTTATAAGTCTTTATTGTTGACTTCTTAACCATTTGACCATTTTGTGTTTCACTATGCATGATACAGTGTTGGCACACAACTTTACCTTGCTCGTGTTTTAGGAATATACTTTAAAATGGGTGTTAAAAGGCATCAAAAGAATGATCATTTTGTTAATAAATATATTCATCATTCACCCCCTGTATTTTTTGTCTTGCTTACAGACCATGCTGACTGCAATTTCAATGAGTGCAATTGCAACTAATGGTGTAGTGCCTGGTATGATTTCAATCTATTATGTTTCAATCTTTTTAATGTAATGTATCTGACTGTGTTTGAATTTAAAGTAATTATGTTATTTTTTCAACTTTAGCGGGTGGCTCATACTACATGATCTCCCGGACGTTAGGCCCAGAGTTTGGAGGTGTAGTTGGTTTGTGTTTCTACCTGGGCACCACCTTTGCAGGATCTATGTACGTGCTTGGCACCATGGAAATTTTGTTGGTAAGTTGATGCTTTGCGAACTACCACTGATGCGCTATACCATATCGCATTTATCTGGCATGCGTCAGCACTGAGCTAACCTAAGTCAGCAGATTCTATCATACCAAGATTAGTTAAACAGACATTGTACTTTGCCCTAGACATGACCTTAAAAATTACATTGACTTGTTTCCTCAGGGTAATAATGACAGTTATCACTTTTTTCTTTTTCATCACCTATTTCAGAGGTACATAATATCGCCCGACTATACTGTGTTCCAAGCAATGGAAAATAACATGCGTCTCTATGGCACCGGTTGTTTGATTGTATTGTCACTGGTAGTGTTTCTTGGAGTGAAATATGTCAACAAGCTGGCGTTGGTCTTCTTGTCCTGTGTGATTCTGTCAATAATGGCCGTCTATGCTGGGGTCATCCAGACCACCATCAAGACTACAGATTTTAAGTAAGTAGCACTGCGATTTTAAAATTCCTCTTGTTCAGATGATAGAGGCAATAACAAGGTCATGGATTCAATTCCCAGAGATCACATATAAAATCCCAGCTAAAGTCATTTTTATTGGGTGAGTAAGGCCATGTCAAATATTGAAATCAATGATTGATTTAAACGTTGATACCCAATCTCAAAATTAGACTATTACATTACATTTACAGTATGCATTTGGCGAATACTTTATTCAAAGTGCCAGAGCAATACAAGGTATACATTTTATATCAGGATACTGTATGTGTTTCCTGGGTTCAATCCCATGACCTTTTGCACTACTTATGCAATGCTTTACCACTGTTATACATCAGATGAGAGTATGAGACCAGGATTTCGCAGGCAATGTCACAAATACTGATCAAATGAATAGCTTAAATGTTTGGATTAAAGCTACAGCCAAATTCGTAATAATAAGTTTCACATCTGCTGTACATCTGATAGAAAAAATTGGACTTGTTTAATAGACCATTTCAAAAGATGTAAACAACACTGGTCCAGAAGCACTTCTTGTTTAAATTTGTTAACACTAGATAAATGTTGGGATAAAATACAACCAACAGAACATATAGAACTGAATCAAAATGTTAAAAATCTTAAAGATACTTATATATGTGAAATAAAAAAAAAACAGGCACAAACTGAAACAGGAAGCGCTTCTGGACCAGTGTTGTTTACATCTTTTGAAATGGTTTATAAAGCATATTTGATCTGAACACATGTACTGTGCTGCCATACAAATGCAAAATACTTTATTTCACTAAAATGGGGAACTGAGAAAAAAACGACTTCACTTTTTAATGACTTTTTGTTTTCAGTTATTTTCTTCTCGATAGTAATTTTCTTAAAAAAAGTGTGTATTTCTATTAATTATATTTGTTTTTTACATTAACAGAATCTGTCTACTAGGCAACCGCACTTTGCAAAGTTACAAGTTCGACAAGTGTGCAAAGACAGAGACCATTGACAATGTTACCACCAACACCCAACTATGGGGGCTTTTTTGTAACGACTCGCTGGAAATACCATGTGATGAGTACTTCACGAATAACAATGTGACAGAGATTAACGCCACCCGTAGCTTGTTCAGCGGTGACATATCAGGTGGGTACTCAGATAAAGTTATGCAAGGAATTATTGATGTTGAATTATTTGAAATTATACCACGGGTCTGTTGAATGCTGTATTCTGATTGGCTGAGAAATGTTCCATGGGTATGCATTAATTTCTGATAACCACACCACTTACTTGTCAAACGTCTTAAAAATAGGCACCAGAGCAATGTTTGTGGTAACCGTGGTATAAGAGGAATAATTGACTCCGGTCCTTTAAATAATTTGAAAATAATGGGTGTGCATTATTCTCTTATAATTCAATGCCCCGTTGTCAATTATTCCTTACATAGTGCACACTTAAGGTGGTAATGCACACCGCGGATGTGCAGTATTTTCAAATAATTCCATTATTCTGCTTATACCACGGTTACCACAGACATTGCTAAGGCATTGCTCTAGTGGTTATTTTAAGACATTGGACAGGTCAAGTGTGTGGTTATCGAAAAATAATGCATACCTGTGGAACATTTTTTAAACAATTAGAATAAAGCATTCAACAGCCCGTTGTATAAACTTTTAATAAAATGCAAAACAAAAGTTGTATATCACCAGATTTCAAGTATTTAAGTATTATTTATAACACAAGTGTTATGTATTTATCTTTCTTACAGATAACTTGTGGGGACAGTATAACACTAAAGGTGTAATAGTGGAGAAAGAGGAATTGAGTTCAGTATCTAACAGCGATGGCAGTTCAGGACCTTATGTCCTTAATGATATTGCCACCTGTTTTACCATTCTGGTTGGGATCTTCTTTCCCTCAGTTACAGGTAACGCTAATAATCTTAGTATTTTCATCTTTCATCTTCATGGCATTTCAAACCCTTATGCTGATATTTTATCTGTGGCGCACAAAAGTAAATTTAAAGAGTATTCACACAGCTCTTTTGCATACAATGATCATGTCTTTTCATTATGAAAAGCTTGTCACTGTAAACCCATGTTGTTATATAAATTAGAATTTTTTTTAGGGGGTTGACATGACATGAAAGACGTTACCAACTGTACCTTAGTAATATACCGAGCCCCTAAGGTGACACTGGAGTAAAACAATCTAATTCATGTGCTCACGCAAAACCTTTTTTAAATTTAGTTTCACATGCAAACGCGAAAGTTTCACGATAGTGTCACGTGAGCACGCGATGGATTCACCTGAGCATGCGATAGTTTCACGTGTGCACGCAAAACTAAACTTTATTTAATTTTTGCTCCATAATACCGAGCCCCTAAGGTGACATTGGATAAAAAATTTCTAAAGTTTAGTTTCAGGTGCTCATGTGAAACTTTCATGTGCTCACGCGAAACCTTTTTTTAAGTTTAGTTTCACATTAAACTTTATTTAATTTGTGCTCCATGTCCCCTTAGGGGCTCCGTAGTAATACAAATATAAGTTAATAAAAACTAATAGAATTTTCGGAAACACTAGTATGGCGACTTATTGTAAATTTTAACATGCTTACATATTACTAGCAAGGGCGTAGGTTTGATTCTGGCATTCGTGGGGACATAAATAAAATGGTCGCATTGCAAAAACAGTTTATCACCGTTTACTTGACATAAACAACAGACAACTCAGTATGCACTTTACTCAGTGACATCTGACTCGCCACCCTCAGTGCCATCCCAAATTTAATGTACTATAATAAACAATTAATTATGTCCTAGAGCCTTATAAACAGTAACTGTTTAAGTCTTTGTCAAAAAAAAGAAAATCACATTGTTACATATATGAATCCATATTTACTTTATAACATTGAAGAATATGCAATTAATATTTCATTCTTAATTTAATTTTGCCAAAAAAATCCCAGTGTTGAAGTAGGTGTATGTATATCATGCTGTTTCCTGAACAACGTTTATTAACGTTTCTGTAGTTCACATTAAATCTTCTTTTCATTAACAGACAGTTAATCAGTGTGCAAAAATAGTTTAAGTTTAAAATGCAACCTTACATTATGTCTACATCTGTGCAAGTAATGACCACAGTGCAGTAATGTAAAGTATTCAGCAATCATGACATGAATTCATGTTTTTACCATGTTGGGGTCATTTTCTTTCATGGATTAGGGACCCCCTAAATAACCTTGCCACCCCATTTATAAAAGGTTGACACAACTCCTCAGGTTAACATGGGATTGTCGTGTATTGGTGAAAACACTGTCCTTGAATCATTATGTGACACAACGTTTTTTTGTGCATGAAACAGTTACAGTGGGTATAATAATACTTTCTTCCTCACTTACCTGTAGCCCGAATTATCACGCGCGTCTTGTTGAGTGAACTTTGGCGCGTTGTACAAAGTGAAACCATCCTATCACACGTAGCGAGTAAAGACAAGCCTTCATAAAGTGAGTTAGAGAGGCGGGACTCAAGAAATGCTAATCCAATCATATTAGCAATGTGAGTTAGAGAGGCGGGACTAAAGAAATGCAAAGCCAATCATATTAGCCATGTGAGTTACGGAGGCGGGCATTGCAGAGAACGAAAGCTGTTAACCGTTTGTGTACCACATAGAGCGTTATTTTTACATAACAGGATTGCAAAAGATTTCTAATCTCATTTAAATGATTCCTGAAAAAATATAATAAGTAAAAAACAGAAAACACAAGAATAAGACGGACATCAGTGGTATATAAATACAGATTAATTGTTTGGTCGAAATTATTGCTAGGGACAATTCAGTCTTCCCTGAATATTGGTAGGGACATGTCCCTAGCGTCCCACCCTAAATCTACGCCCATGATTACTAGCATATTTGCTGTTTAAGCATGACCACATTTTTCATCCCTTAAACACTAAGTATTATTAAACAGGAAACTAGCAGTTTATTGAAGCAAAGTCTCTAGTTAATAATGAATATGTGTTTCCCTATACTTTAAAGCGGGGTGCATGTCTCTGAAAGCCATTGTTGATATTTGAAATCACCTAAACAAACTCCTTATTTTGATAGACCCGCCACACACATACGCAACCCAGGGAACGATGTCGGTCAGTAGACATGTACCTTACTGCTGATTGGCTACAAGTGTGTTCTGGAACACGGCTTCTTTTTCCAAAGTGTTTTTCAAAAATCATGCACCCCGCCTTTAAGTGTTTGAATTTTTAAGCCTGTTTTTTTTTTGTCTACATTGTGGAAAAGTTTAGCCCCACACATACCTTTCGAAAATTATTTATTTATTTATTTATTTTCACAGGAATCATGGCGGGGTCAAATAGATCTGGAAATCTTAAAGACCCTAAACGGTCCATTCCCACGGGCACAATTATGGCTGTCGTAACCACCTCCATTATCTGTATCTTTTTGCTGCATTAAAGTATGAACCCTCTAGGGAAAGAACTCCTCTGTCATTAAATTTAAGTCATTATCAGGTCAGATAAAACCCTTAATTATGATAAACAGACATCTCCTGTGTGGTGTTATTTGGAGCGTGTATTGAAGGAGTGGCATTGCGAGACAAGTAAGTGCGTTTTGAAAACAACTATTAAAGTAGTTTGCCAGAAAATGCTTGATAAATCTGCATATATTACACCTACAGTCACAAAATTTGCATTCAACGTGTCTTTGCATGTTTTTCCACGATAGGTTCGGAGAATCGGTTAACAGGACTCTAATAGTTGGTACGCTAGCGTGGCCATCTCCTTGGCTGATTGTGATTGGCTCATTTTTCTCCTGCTGTGGGGCGGGACTACAGAGCCTAACCAGTGCCCCCAGGATCCTTCAGGCTTTAGCACGAGATAGCATCATACCTTTCCTGCAGGTAACAACATGTTGCTGTTTTACCTTTATATGCAAGCTGATATTACACTGAGTCATGGTGCTGATATACAGTATATACGTAATCTCTCACAGTAAGATTAACACAGCGTAATCTAGGAGTTGATGTGCAGTGTGCTCCAAAGAATTGTGCAATCTATGTCTTTTTGATAGGTGTTTGGTCATGGTAAATCTAACGGTGAGCCGACTTGGGCTTTACTGCTCACTGGAGCCATCTGTGAGTTTGGGATCCTCTTAGGCTCACTGGATGTGGTTGCTCCCATCCTCTCAATGTGAGTGTTGTTATCCATCTTTTCTTTACGTGAGAAATATTTGGGCCGCTTAGGTGTGCTTTTATCGGGGAAAAAAATACATACCTGTGGAACATTTCTCAACCAACCCGAATGAAGCATTCAACAGCCCCAGGGTATAAATTGTAATGTTGTTCATCACATGCAGTTCTGGTACTTAGTTAATTTCATTTTTCATTTTGCACTTGCAGGTTTTTCTTGATGTGTTACCTCTTTGTAAACCTGGCATGTGCTGTCCAAACACTTCTGCGCACGCCAAATTGGAGGCCAAGGTTCAAGTTCTATCACTGGTAAGTCGCAATGTGTGATTACCAGAGCAATTCTTGTATATTAGAACCATAACGGCTTTGCTCGGGGACTTTGTTGTCCCACATTCAAATTAATGCTGTGACATTGGTGTTCGTTTTTCATTAACCACACCAGCGTAGCTCCAGCTTATTAGTTCTGCATGTAAACTGAGGTAGAATGAGTCTGACCAAAGTTAATGTTTGCTTACAGCATGCCGTTAAATGCAACCGTGGATTTGTTTATATATCTGCAGGTTCCTCTCGTTCCTCGGGATGAGTCTGAGTCTCTCCCTCATGTTTGTCTCGTCTTGGTATTATGCCTTGATTGTCATTGTGGTTTCTGGATTCATCTACAAATACATAGAATACAGAGGGTAAGCAACAGCCACTTTACATACACAATAACTGGTGGCAAAATATTTAAATAAGTATTTTTTGAGTCCAATTATGTACAATTATTTACTTAAAAAGTAGTGGACAATACCTAGGAATGCACCGATGTATTAGACAATTATCGGTATTGTTAGATAAAACATCCATTCGGACACTGGCTGATTGTATAAAACAGCAGATGATCTGGGCAGATTATAACCCCATCAGAGCTCATGATGTGTGATTGTTTTAAATTGGGTCATAATGACAATCCGAGTTACAGTTTGTACGCTCTACACTGCTAGGATTTCATGAAATTATCATTTAAAAGGAGTAAAAATATTATATAGTATAGTAAAATATTGGTATCGGGACATGTGAAAAAAATTCAGCATTTTTGTCAAATAAATATATATATATATATTTTTTTTAATATGTCAAATAAGTATTTTTGTCAAATAAATATATTTTTATGCTACTTTAACTTATAAAAACAAGTTGAAATTATTTAAAAAAAACAAAAACACCCCTGACCACTCGGTGAGTTTCACCTCTTTGTAAACGAAAGTTTAATGCATTTTAGGAAGGATTGTTCCAGTACACCTATAAAGCCATTGTAGAGGTGGGAGGTGATGCAACACCCGAAAATCCTCGGGCCAGCATCATATGTCCATATTTCGGTCAAAACCGTTCTATTTCATCATAAACAATCTGAAAACAGGGCTTTAAGTGTAAAATACCGAACTTGTCCTTTAAAGTTATGTCAACAATTTACAGGTCAAAGCTTAAAATAGTAAGAATTGACTTGCAAAACCAAATTGTTTTAACATGCTGCATTGTATTTTAAAGTATAGATGTCATTCTATGTAATCGAATATCAATATCTGCACAGAAATGTTGTATAGTTGCCGAAAACAGGAATTCGTTATACGATCACGAAAAAACGCCGAAATTCGTGATAATATCACGAAAAAATAATCAAAAAATTACGTGACTATATCACGAAACCTAGCAGCAATAACACTTGCTGATCAACCTGTTAGACTTGATACAGTATATCATCCTTAACATATTACACAGCACTCTAAAGTGCTTAATTCTGATTGGTCAGTGATGACATTCCAAGATTTGTTATTAGCAGATTACAACCGCCTGAAACTGATAACACAGCCTTATCCGGGTAGAATGAGTCATCTTGACTTGTACAGTTTAACACTATCAATAAAATTAAATATAAATATGCAAATGAATAGCATTTAAAATTTTATATACAAATTATTTAACCAAATGCATGTTGTTCTTCTATGAACATGAACTCCTTTGAATGTGAACTTGTTTGAATGCTTCTTGGCCTACGGCTGACAGATAAGCATGTCTTACAGATAACCTAATATATTAGTCAATATTTTGCGTCTATATATTTCCTCTCGTGGCAAGTAGCTGGTTAAATCCCTTGAGGGTGAAACAAATTTTTTTTATTTTTCCCTTACTTGATTCATGGTGTAAAAATATCTTGCTCTTAGTTTGTTCATGGTACCTAATGCATGCTCCAATGTTTACAACCCTATTAGCAAGTGGTTACTGATTGACTCCTGTTTAAATAAGTTAACTTAATAATCCTACAGTTTAACACAGTTGTTGGATTATCTCTACAGGTTATCTTACATGTCATTTCTCACTCTTTTGTTTTGTTTCGCATCACCTCAGGGCTGAGAAGGAATGGGGAGATGGGCTCCGAGGATTGTCACTTAATGCAGCTCACTACTCCCTTATCAAACTGGAAGAGACGCAACTACACACCAAAAACTGGAGGTGAGGATTAAACAGACATTAATTCATGTATAAACTGTGCTAATTTGTGACCCTGCTTGTGAAAACCCAGCTAAAGTAATTTTTGGTTGATTTAGTGTTTTCTGTATAAAGTCATCCTGTATAATGTAAAAAGAACATTCAGTGAAAAATATAACCCTGATATCTTTAATATTGACTTTTGATATTAAAATTAATGTGATATCAATCAAAATTTGATACTCCTTAGATTATGAGACTTTAGCCTGGATTTCACAGACAAGATCACATTTTTCGAATCCAATTTCTTTCCCAGACCCCAGCTGCTGGTGTTCCTGAAACTGGACTCTGACCTGGAAGTGAAACATTCACGTCTGCTGTCCTTCACCACACAGCTGAAGGCTGGAAGGGGTCTGACTATCGTCTGCTCGGTACTGGAGGGGACTTACATGGCTCGTACAGCAGATGCTAAGACCTCTGAACAGGTGAAGGCATGAGGTTAAAGCTAAACCTCTGTATCTGATGCCAGACAACTGACTGTATTACTACGTTTAGTAAAGTGTACAATGTAATGCTCACCTATCCATTTTTATTTTATTTTAGAATATCAAAGCAGCCATGGCAAAGGAAAAAATGAAGGGATTCTGTCACGTGGTGGTGTCTTCTAACCAGCGAGATGGTTTTTCTCAACTCATTCAATCTGCAGGCCTGGGTGGAATGAAGCACAATGCAGTGATGATGTCCTGGCCCACTAACTGGAAACAGGCAGAGAGCTCCCTCTCCTGGAGGAACTTCATCGGTGCGGAAACCTAATTCTCTAAGTCAGATAATCCGCTTTAAGAGTTAAAGGGTGGTGAGGTCAGGGATTATTAATAAGGATTATAAGGCTTGATCTGAGCTTTATTAGGACTAAATTGTTTCTTAGTTTAAATGCCAAAGCTCAAGTGAAAGAGGAATAACTAAAGGTCATGTGTCATAGTTTAGGGACCATCACTGATCCTGTCAACAGTGTTGACAAGGTGATATTTTAGCACATATTGTAATTTAAAATTCATAATGCTTTTGAGAAAACAGACCAGTTTTAAAATGAGAAAAGACATTTTGATATGTTGTACCCCAACTTCCTGTTTTAATCGGAAATGTCAACACAGGAAATAACTGTTTGGTTTTACATGTTACAAGTTTACGTGTTTCATCAAATGCTGAACTTATTAAAAGATTATAAAATTACAAAGCACTACTAAACAAATATTTTTGCCCCAAAGAAACCATAAGAGAGACAACTGCTGCCCAACAGGCCCTTCTAGTGGCGAAAAACATCGACAGTTTCCCAACAAACCAGGATCGGTTTGCAGAGGGCACCATTGATGTCTGGTGGATTGTCCATGATGGCGGTCTGCTCATACTTCTTCCATTTCTACTCCGTCAGCACAAGGTACGGGACAATAGCGTGCGGTGGCGGCTCGTGACTGACTGCTCATCCGAGGGGCGCAAATTCAAAATAAGTGTTCGGAGTGTCATGTGTGTTGCTTGTGTTTTCAAAATGTGTGTTCTGCCCGTCGAGTGGTCCTATGTGCATCATGTGTTTTGTCAAAATAAGGGCCTGCTGCACATGCGTCAAAACCGTTTATTTACAAAATACACGCAAGACACTCCCTTAACAGTAAACTCTGATTACGCATGAGATTATGCGAGTATCTGGCAAACGCCAGCGTCTCTTTTATCATAAACGTGATGCACACAGGATCTCTCGACACGCAGAACACATACTTTGAAATCACGAACCACACACATGACGGCCGGGCTACATACATGTTGTGACGAACTTCGCATCGAGTGCCCTCACTGGCTGCCACTGATAGCGTATCTGTTACAGCAAAGCTGCTGATATATTTATTTTATATAATAGTTTTCAAATAATGCCTTTTTCTGCATTAAACTGCTCAGGTTTGGAAAAAGTGCAGAATGAGAATCTTCACGGTGGCTCAGATGGATGACAACAGCATCCAAATGAAGAAAGACCTGCAGATGTTCTTGTATCACCTGCGTCTCGATGCTAAAGTGGAAGTTGTTGAAATGGTGAGAACGAATTTTGACCACCCTCAGGGTCTTAGCACACCACAAATCTAAAATAATGATAGTCACAAAATATTATATTACCTGCTCTACAGATACTATTAATAAAAATATAGTACAATCAATGTTAGCAATTTGCTGAAAGTTAACTTTAAAGTGTAACTTCTGTTTTAAACTGTAGCATGCAGGTGATATCTCAGCCTTTACCTATGAGAAGACGCTTGTGATGGAGCAACGTTCTCAGATGCTGAAGCACATGCAGCTTTCTAGGACCGAGCGAGAAAGAGAGGTAATATTTCTCCATTAATCTGTTCTTCTTACTGTGGGTTCAAACCAAATGCGAGTTCAGCGATTTGCGCAAGTAGATTACATACAAAGTCAATGCAAAGAAGACGCGTCCTCGCGTGGGGCAATGCAAATGACGCGATGTGGGCGGCGCGTTTGCCGCGAAAACACGCGCTATTCGCTTCAAACGCGTCTTAAAAATATTCAACTCGAGCGAAAAATTTGCATGACACAAATTTAAATCCAGCGAGTAATCTAGAGCGAGTAGTGCGATGCCTCACGTTTGGTGTGTAGCCTACGTGGCATTAGAGTCAGACAAGGTTTATTAAGTGAAACACAACATGTTCCTCCAGGACCATGGTGCTAAATTTATTTATTTATTAATGGATAGCCTCTTGAGATGCAACATCTCATTTTCGAGAGGGTCCAAATACGCATAAAACAAAAACAGCAAACACAACAAAACACAAACCGACAAACAAGCAAAAAACAATTGCTCAAAACAGTTGAGCTACTAGTAGGCAGCTTACACCAAAACCCTAAACCTAAGACACATCATAGCCCTGACATGTTTTAACTATCACAAAAAGCACAGCACGATTTACCTCATTACATAATTGCCTCAATACACAATTGAAACCCATAATACAAGAAATTCAGTGTAAAAAAAGGGTGTTACAAAAGAAGGACAACATAAGACACCGGACTACAGACCTGATCTGCACATAAATAAATAACAATAAATAGACTTAATAAATAAAATCCAAGAATGAAAACTGACTACACAACTACATAAAGTGCATGTGTGTAAACAGTGAATCACAGTGACAGTTCTACATTGAACAACTTGGCATAGAAATAGAAAGGGCACCTATAAATCCACGTTCACAAAGGTGTTTGTACATAATTGTGTGTGTGATCACAACCACCCTGCAATAAAAAAACACCATTAAACCAAAGCAGTCTCATTAGACATGCTGTTTTAATTCTCTTGTTAATGTGACGTCACACTGAGAAAGCCCCACCTATGGCCATCGACTGACAGTCCTGCATTACAATAGTTTCCGCCTTCTGCGAGTTGTGACATACTATTATCTCAGAATCCTGTATTCACATATTTTAAGGGACAGGTTCGGTATTTTACACTTAAAGCCCTGTTTTCGGATTGTTTCTGATGAAGTGGAGCGTTTCGGCTGAAGTTTGGACGTGTGATGCTGTTCCGAGAGTTTTTGGGTGTTTGTTGCATCACCTCCCACCTCTACGGGGGGTGTATGGGTGCGCTGGAACAGTCCTTCCTGGGGTGCATTGGACTTTCGTTTGCAGGGACGTGAAACTCACCGAGTGTTGTTCACTGATATGCTCACACAAAAATGGCTGCAAAAGATGCTTTCCAACAGCTGTTTTAGCATTCGTTGTAAACTTGTGGACCTATTTTTCCAAACGCATCACACCCGTACATTGTTCCGTTGAGAGCTTGAATAAGAGACACTCCAGCCCAGTTGGTGGCAATAATCCGCCTTTGCCAATTGCAAGAATACAAACAACGTTCCCGGTGCGGAGTAATACCGTACCTCACAGCACATCTAATACAAGTCAATGGAGTTGGACAAAAACTACGATAAAACCTGTTGGAAATTTTTTTTTTTGTGAGCATATCAGTGAACACACCTGACCACTCGGTGGGTTTCACGTCTTTGTGGGCGAGGGTTTGGTGCATTTTGGGAGGGATTTTTCAAGTGCACCTGTGCAGCCATTGTGGAGGTGAGGAGGGGTGGTGCAGCAAACACCCGAAGATTCTCGAGCCAGCATCATGTCCAAATTTCAGTCAAAACCGTTCTATTTCAGCATAAACAATCTGAAAACAGGGCTTTAAGTGTAAAATATCAAACTTGTCCTTTAATTGAAAGCTCTTACTGTCTCTTTTGGCAAGGAAGTGAGGAGCAGTAGCTTATTTGCGTTTAAAGGTACAGACACGAAAACAGCACATTTAGGGCACCACTGAAACTTCTATTGCCTCTTGTAAAAATAATAGGCATAATACTATAGGAGCCCTTAAATTAATGAAGTATGATCTATCTCTTATTTTGTTCTCATGGAAAGGTATACGGACACTCATCCTGAAATGTGGTAGTGTGGCAAATGGGCTTTATGTGCATTAGTTTATGTCAGAGCTGTGTGTCAAACAAGCCCTCTTTCTCTTGCTTAACAATTTTGGATTGTTTGCTCTATACTGCATGGCGATTGGCAGATTCAAAGCATCACAGACGAATCTCGGAATTCCATCAGAAGGAAGCCCTGTGGGGAGAAACCGTCTCCCAACGTCTTGAAAGTACCAACCATAGTTCTGGAGAAGGAGGTAGCTCAGGGCTTCCGTATTTTTACTCCATTTTCACATCTCCAACTGAACTGGTTGATCCAGACTCCCTCTTCACAATTTTAGGCATAACAGAGCCACAGCGTTTACAGTATTACCACAAAAGAGCTGTATTTCCACTTACAGTACTTTATTTGTCTTTTTTTTTGTTTTATTAAAATGCACAGAATAGAATTAAGAACTCTAAGTTTTTCGTAAAGAATTACATGTAGTTACTGTTTAGTAAGTAAATGTTTATGTAAAAAATAACTGTGGCCCTGAAAGTGTCAGAACTTCATTTGTCAACAGCATGCCTGCATGTGTTATAATAGAGCATGTGTGTAGTACATAAATATCTTTAAGTTTAATGTAAATGTACATGCAGTAGCTCTACTAATTTTCCTGTATTTCCTTATCTTTTATTTGAAATGTATTGATATGTATTTATTTATAAGGTTTGTTACTCTCAGTAGTCTGTATTTATATAATGTGTTTGTCCCGGCTGAAAAGACCAAAGCTGCCCATCAGCCCATGTTGCGTTTTCGATGCTGGTGTTCTGGTGTCTATAGGTTTCTTATGTAACTTAACCAGGATGATTTCCTCGGTCAGTGAGGTTTACCAAAAAGACCATGCTGATTATCCAGCTTTAAGTTTCTTTTCATTAGCATGCCTAACCAAACCAACCCTACCAGCTTGGAACAACACTGAAATCATGCTGATCCATGCCTGGTCTTTTCAGCAGGGTCTTCTATGTTTTTTCCTTAGGGCAACTTCCTGTGCTGCTGTATGGCATCTCGAGAGAATAATAAAGCAGTATATTGTTGTTAACATTGTGTTTCTTACCTCTTCAGGCTCAGCTGATTCATGACAGGAACACTAAGTCTCACGCTATTCTGAATGACAAGGTCACGCCCACCTCCGACCGTGTCCAAATGACCTGGACCAAAGAGAAGCTGCTAAGCGAGAGGAACCGTCATCGGGAGCCCAACATGGCTGTGCGGGACCTCTTCAGACCGTGAGTTCATTGATTAACTACATCTACCGCAGTTCACCTACATATTGTGGATCAGTATAACGAAAATGATTTTGTCACGTTTGATGATTTTGTTTTGTTTTGTTATTCCAGAGAGTGGGAGAATCTGTAAGTTTTTAGACTTTTCAGATGGTTTGGTTGCTTAAGGGCTTGTGTTAGTGTTTTTTGATGTTTAGTAGATGTTAACAGAATGTGTTGAATGTGCACGTGTGTCGCTCTAAACATACAGTATGGCATGATTGGATGAGTGTTTTTATTTGTGTGGGCTGGTATGGCTTAAGTTACATAGTTAGGCACAGCATGTGAGTGCAAAGCATGTTATTTGTGTCCGTGTGACAGTCCGTTCTGTTTACTTGTGTAACAACACTAACCTAAATAACAGTTAGTATGATGCTGACAATATTTACAACTCGGGTTCACTCGCCATACATACCTATGCCTACATTTCTGCAAGGTACACTTGTTCAAGGTACACTTTGCTTTCAATGGGATTTCCACCAGAGCCAATTGGCTTTCTCTGTTTTGATGCGGATTTAGTTACGAAGTTATGAAGCAGACACTTAAAACCAGCTTGTCTTTGTTAGGTATAGATTTGTGCCGTGTGGTACTTATTTATGGTCACGTGCGTTCAAATAAAACACAGCTGACTAAAACATATGTAAAGATGTATTTTGATCATTCATTACTGTCTCTTTGGAAAGTCGCCAACAGTGTTGGGGGTCACGCATTACAAGTAACGTGCATTACGTAATAATATTACTTTTCTAAAGTAACAAGTAAAGTAATACATTACTATATAAATGTACACATTAATATTTGAGTTACTTTTTTAAAAACGTAATGCAAGTTACTTTTCAATTTAATTAATTTGATTTAAAAATAATAATGTACTGAATTAAACTGAACGTAGTCATGTAGAATTACGCAAACTCTATGCGTGCGTGCCTGAGCGGGAACAGTTTGAGTCAGAAACGGATGTGAGAGGCCAGAGCTTGACATTTTTGTAATGGAAATATGCAGTTTCTGAATGCAGAGCTTTTCAGTCATAAAAACACTCGCAAGGCCTGAAAGAGATCAAGCCTCAGCCAAGTAAGAAAAAGTACTTAAAAGTAACTTAAGTATTACTTTCCATGAAAAGTAACTAAGTAACGCAATTAGTTACTTTTTTGGGGAGTAGGATATTGTAATGCATTACTTTTAAAAGTAAGTTTCCCCAACACTGGTCGCCAATATATTCCTGTAAAAAGAAAGTTCTTGACATACCTTTAATTCCGACAGTAGCGACATCAGATGTTTATCCGTCACAGTCCCACATGCATAAACTGAAGAATATACACCAATAAGGTTCAGTATTGTCTGCTTTGTAACTTGAATGAACCTGCATCAATACAGAAAAAGATGCTTAGCTATATACCAAGAGAAACACCCGGTTACGTAATTCCAATGTAGCCATATTTCTTACCTTATAAGTGCTCAGTAGCATAAGTTTCAGGAACTGATTTAGTAGGATGAGTATTTGTCATAGTTGACCGTTGACATCATCACAATATTTGCATACTGATTTGCAGTTGGTCTTCTTTCTTACTGTGGGTTTACTGTGGGTTTAGACCAGATGCGAGTTCAACGATTTGCACAAGTAGATTACATACAAAGTCAATGCAAAGACACCATCAGACGCGTCCTCGCATGCGCTATTCGCTTCAAACGCGTCTTCGCCCAAGTTGAAAGTATTCAACTCGAGCGAAAAATTTGCATGACATGAAGTTAAATCCCGCGAGTAATCTAGAGCGAGCAACGCGATGCGATTGCACGCTTCGCGTTTGGTGTAAACCCAGAGTTACACCAGATGCGAGTTCAACGATTTGCACGAGTAGATTACATACAAAGTCAATGCAAAGACGCGATCAGACGCGTCCTCGCGTGGGCCGATGCAAATGCCGCGATATGGGCGCCGCGTTTGCTGTGAAAACACGCGCTATTCCCTCAAACGTGTCTTCACCCAAGTTGAAAATATTCAACTCGAGCGGAAATTTCACATGACACGAAGTTAAATCCCGCGAGTAATCTAGAGAAGTGGTTCTCAAACTTTTTCCGCATGTGGCCCCCCTTGTGTACGGTGCATTCCTTCGCGGCCCCCCCAAAGAAAATTTATGATAAAATCTGTTCTAAAATTTAACATTTTAATTAAACAAAACATATTAAGTTATACAAAGTAGTGCTGTTAGTTAGTAGCCTTATTTTTTTAGGTTTAATTACACAGAATTCATGATAAATGAATGTATTTTATAAAATGTCATAAAACTGGGGCCCCCCTGGCACCATCTCGCGGCCCCCCTGGGGGCCCCGGACCCCAGTTTGAGAACCACTGATCTAGAGCGAGCAACGTGATGCGATTGCACACTTTGCGTTTGGTGTAAACCCACAGTTAAATATTTTAACCTTAAATTGCCTAAACAGTCCAAAGATGGTGTGGCGTTACAGTATGTTGCTTCCCGTACAGTAGCAAAAACCAACGCTATCTCACGAGAATTCGTACATATTTTACAAGTTGGCGAATTCGTATTAATTCATACGACCACAGTGGTCAGCTTTTGTGCGATTTGCCTTGACCCATTTGACGTTGGGGTTAGGGGTTGGGTTTCGTTATGTTTTTATTCATGAGAATCCTACATTTTTTCACGATTAACTTCGTATGAATTCATACGAATTAGCCAACTTGTAAAATATGAATTCTTGTGAGATCAGGCTGCAAAAACACAACCTTAGGGTCATGACAAGAACAGCAATGAGGTTTTATGATGGACTTCTTTATTGAGGAATAATACTGCAACAAAAAAAACTCACAACAAAAATGACGTGTTTGGGTTCTCCCTCTATGCTACGAGTAATAATGCTGATCGGGAGGTCTGAATAAATTTTTCATAGGAATCAGGCGAATGTAAGAAGAATGCACACGGCGGTAAAACTGAATGAGGTCGTGGTCAACAAGTCCCAAGGAGCCCAGCTGGTGTTGCTAAACATGCCGGGACCACCCAAAAGCAAAGATGGGGATGAGAACTGTATCCTTTCATGTGAAATGCCCTGCAGTGGTACTTGAAAGGGGCTGTTATGTTGCTTGATTCATACTGAAAAGCATCTTGTATGATAACATGATTTCCTGTTTCTTTCAGACCCCGAGATTTATTTCTAGTAAATGACTGTAAAAATTATGTAATTTACTTAAAGTCTTCCTATAGTCAAGAATTTAATCATTTAAAACGCATCTCTGAGCATCATCATAATAGCATAGTCATTTCGTCATGCTTTCAAACAGCTTAAATGTAACTCTATACCGTTGCCTCATTTAATATATGCAAATCAATAAATATGCTAATTAGTCACCGCCTCTACTAAATCGCACAGGTTGGACCATAGATATGAATATGCTGAATAGTCCCACCTTCACACTTTCGCAACTCCTCGGACCATAGATATACAGTATATGTAATATTTAAATGTCTTCATATACAGTTTTTCACACTTTATCACTGCAAGGTTTTATCTCCTTTACTGTGATGTCAGACATGGAGTTCCTGGAGGTCTTGACAGAGGGATTGAACCGGGTGCTGCTTGTCCGAGGTGGTGGCAGAGAGGTCATCACTATTTACTCTTAGCACTCAAGCAAGGGCAGTACAGACATTGAGTATTTCTGTGAGAACAGACTGTTCAGTAATTCAGAGTTCGCACAAGGCCAGAGCTGGGCAGATACTGTACAGATGAACTCAGCTGTAAGCTGTCCCACCCCTGCTGCAGGCCAGCACTGATCTTCACAGATGGTGGAGGAGAATTGTTCTTCACTTGGCTGTGAATGTGGTCCTTAATAACCATTTACCCTGTAAATAGAGACAGGCCAACTGTAAGACTCTAAGACTTGAAGATAGTGTTAGGGGGCGTGCACACCAAAGCTTTTATGTCCGCGGCCAGCGCATGTTTTCAATTGTTTCCAATGGAAGCTCAGTGTTTTTCAAATAAGCCAGCAGCTAGCGGTTTTCTTCCGCGCTGAAAACCGGCGCCCGGTGGTTTTTTCTCTGCGCTCAGCGCCGAGAGTTGAAAAATATTCAACTTTGGGTAAAAAGCTCTGCTCGTCAATGTCAGTTCTCACGCGGCCGTCCAATCACAGTGGAGGAGGGGAGGGACAAGTATCACAGCAATTAACCGTCTCACAGCTGACGTATCAGAGCTACCAAAGTGCTTGGTGAAGAAAGCTGGCCCTTAGCTGAAAAACAGCTGGTATTCTGCGTTGTCCAGGCGTTTTCAGCTGCGTTTAAAAGTTTTGGTGTGCACAACCCCTTAGTATTGTTGTCTTATTGCTGAGGCCATACATATTTAACTGCAGGGACAACAGTGTTCAATTATGACAGTGTTTTGAATTTGTGATTTGTACATATGTATTACATGTTATTTTGAAACATTTCAAAATTTTCTTCTGATCTTTATGTCATGTTTAATGTTAGTTTGATTTATAAGATTTTGGTTTGTTTGTTTGTTTGAGTAGCATTATGAGTAGCATTACTGATATAATCACATCAGCCAAACCAAATGGATGCTTTCTGCATTATTTACTACTACAAGTTTCACTTCTTTCAAATTATTTTTTTCTTATTTTAAATAAAACAAGAACAAAACATGGAACTTGTGCCTAGGAACTAGTTTTCTCATAAATAAATTATTAATGTTTTCATATTATATCATTAAACTGTATATCAGAAAAAAAATATTTCAAGTCTGTCTGACTGAATGAACATTTAGTTATACCATCATTTGAAACATTTTGAGAAATTATTTATATTTTGTTTAAGACTGTAATTGTGTTTTAGATATTTTCATCATCACTATTCATTCATTTACACTGTGAAATTCTGTTATGTATTACATGCACTTTGACAAAAATCTTGAATTTACTGCATTACTAGTTAAAAAATTTAAAGTTTTGAACAAAAACAGTATTACAGAAAATTACATTTTTAACTGTAAAATATTGTAAATCACTAGCCATGGAAACATAATTTTTTAGGGATGCACGATATATCGGCCGACATATCATTATCGGCCGATAACTGCTTATTTTTTATATTATCGGTTTGATAGCAAAATTAGGCCGATAAATGAAAGCCGATAAATGATGGATTATTTTGGTTTGTTGAACCACTTCACTTGCTCATTGCTGGCCATGTGAAGTTTTGATTGGTGCTTTCTGTGACATAGTACGAAGATGACACATGTTGCGGGCTTAAGAAGAGTATGCTAGTCTAGCACAAAGACAAGATGTCCGCGGTCTGCGAGTTTTTCATTGCGAAAATAATATGAATATTTATCGGCCTATATATATCGGATATCTGCCCCCAAATTTAAATAGTTATCTGTATCGTACAAAAATTCCATATCGGTGCATCCCTAATAATTTTGATTTGCCATTTTAGGAGGCCATACCTTGTGTTGTAACACCCTTACTACACACTTGAAGTTGCACTGTGTGGACTATAGTGGCATCTAGCAGTGAGGTTGTGAATTGGAACCAATGGCTCAGTCCAATGCTCAACCTTCCCTTTCAAAGCACATAGGGTGTTTCGCGAGAAAGCATCCAGGGTGCATATCTCAGCTGCCACGGCATCATGCATCGTTGAAGGACATCTCAATTCGAAAGATGCTTTGAAGGCAGCCTTTATTTCGTGTCCTTCATCCGGCTTCTTTTGAAGGATGGCCTCAAATGGCCCACAATTCTGCACACATTCCATTAACATTTCGAAAATCAAGTCGGGCTGCCTAATTTCTTTATGACATACCAGGCAAAAACATGTTTTTAGAGATGAAGACATTTATGATATTCTCTGTTTTGTTGTAAATTATTCACATAATGTTAAACTGCCCATGTGGTAAAGATTGAAGAACACAAACGGTTGTCCTGTTTTAGCTTTTAATATTCAGGAGGAGTCTAACCTCAAAGCCTCAGAAGGACTGGTGTAGGAAGGACAGAGCCCCCATAGGATGCAACCTTGCTTTTAAGAAACACCCATAAAGAAGCTACGGTAGCCCCACAGGACAAACATGATTTGAGACAACATAAGGATGAAACGCTCCGTAGAGCAGTTCGTCAGTTGAGGACTACTATAGAAACATGATGGGGCAAAATAGTGACTACAACAATGGGACCCATGTTGTAAGTAAATACATACGGCTAAGGTAATAAAAACATAAGGGTTCCTTAGGTAAGGTCTGTATTCACCACTAAAGCATAGTTATTATGGATATTATATAGCATTTCTGCAAATAGATTCTCCTAAAGTTTACACATTGCCCCTTTGCCCATGGTGATAAAGTAGTAGGCCTACACTTCTATAATGTACTTAAAGTGCACTTTTATAAATGAAAGGTTATGTTGTGATACAGAAGTCAGATTGATCGTAAACTGATATCATATTTTGGCCAATTAAGAGCCAAAACATGTCAAGAAAAAATGCATTCATGAAAAATCGCAATAGTCTGTCTTTCGTCACATGCCAGAAATGTGCTCTTAACATAAAGAGTTTTTGAAGGATAAAGGCGTTTTGTAATAGTGGTTTGTGTCAGCAGCACGGTAGTTTTAAGCCCCAAAACTTGACACGATTTACTGAACATGCCACACATAGTTTATGAAAATATGGCCTTCATTATACAGGACACAGGGCAACTCCATTTGTGCATCATAATGATTCAAGTTTATAAAAGTTCTTATTTATGACAAAACATTGTGTGTGATTTATAAATAAAATAATTAGTTGTACCTTGAATAGCATCAAAAAAAGAGAGAAAGACTTTTTTTCTTTCAAATAGCCACATTCCATCTGTGTTTCCGCCTTTCTTTGATCCTCTTAAAAGGGAGCAAAGTTATTGTGTAGATGTCAACCGAATGTCACACTAGGACATCCTAAAGCTTTCAACAGGGTCAGTCATCTAGCTGTGGCATTAATATGGCGTTCCCACGTCATGACAATCCATCTCTTTCAGGCTCAAGAGGAGAAGTAGGTGGAATAGTGTCTTAAAAATAAAGGTTCCGTATGCAGAGCCAATAAAAGTTTACGGCCTGATCTCCACTGGAGGACCTTTTCAAGTCACACAAAGAACTTTTCAGTTTTGACTGAACCATCTTTGTGCTGCTGCTAAAAACATGGAAATCAATATGCTAAAACTAAATGTTAAGCGCCTATATTGTAACAGTTCAAAAACGATTTGTCTTACTCAAGGAACAATAATACAGGAGGTTGAGCATAATGCTGTAAAGTGTGAGCTCATTATTTTACCTAATTGCTAGCGGTTTCCTACGCAGTTCCCTCCATCCCACAAATTCAAATTCCTCTCGAGTCACGCTGTGTCAGTGCTTCCAACCTTCTGAATGCTGACTCTGTTCGCTCTTCTGTATGTATGATATTAGTTTGGTTACTAGAGCAGTAAACAGTATAGCAATAAATAGCATGTCGTTGTGACTTAATTTTGAAATACTCTGCTGAAAAAGTATTTACTGCACCAAGTATCTACATTTTATGCATTTAGTTGACATTTTGACACCATTCTGTTTCCTAGGAGAAACAAGCATCCCATGTTGGGTCAGACATGGTGCATATATACTGTACAGTATGAACAGTGTTCCCTGACATAGTTAAGATGTACATTTATGAATTGGAGCTGCTTTTCCACTCCATTAGAGAGACTTTATGAAATTGGGATAATGACGTCATGTTTCCATTCGAGTCTGTTAGAATTAGACTCTGACGGGCTTTGTGTATTAAGGGGAAACTAGACAACCACAACTAAATTACAGTGTTACTGGCAGCTGGTTTCCAGTAACTTACTGTAGATTTTACATTGCAAGTTTGTTCAAAGTTAAATGACGATGAAACATTTTCAGTCTTTATCTTCTACAGTAAGTTACTGGCAACCAGCTGCATAATTACAGCTAGTTTTTTTTACAGTGTAGCTAGGTGAGAGACAATGTTAACGTAATGTTAAACCCATAGGATAATGATTTTTATAGAAAAGCTAAACAAATAAACCATATAATTCCTTAATTTGTAAAATAAAGTTAACAAGTACAACAGCTCTATAGGATCAAAAAGTTTAACAAAGCAACTCAAAAGTCGATAAAGATTTATAAGAGTTATGAGAATAAGGAAAACAGCTGTTTCCCAAGATATTGAGAATGGCTTTGAAGACGCACAGTAGAATTTTATCAAGGATGTCAACATCATAAACAACAACAACAACATCAAACAAGTTTCAATAATCTTTGATAGTCTCTTCAAACATACTGTGCCATGAGAAGGGTGGGAAAAACTTCTATCAGTATTTGTTTACATTTTTAATAAAAGTTGAGTTTCTCATTTTGTTCTCCTAATTTTTAGGACATGAACTTGCAGTGCTACAGATTGTGGAAGTATTGTCAGAGTAACTTTATTTTGTAAACTACTTCGCTGGAAGTTGTCGACAGATGCTCCACAAGTAACCGTCTGTCTAAACTTGGCGTCTGTGTACTTAACCCCAGTAATGAGGTCATCTGACATCTGACCTTATCAACAACGCACAAAGTTCTAGCCACAGTGCTTAACTCAGGTGGAATGAACTTGTTTACAGTCATTATAGTGGTTGCACTGCTTAACTTAACTAGTATTGCATGAAGCAACATGACCATTCACTGAGATTTCTACGCCATGTGAAATTTTGAATGCAGCTTCCAAAATTAATTTTGGTTGTAGCTTTAATAACAAATTTGATTGGTTAAAAGTGCTAAATGCTGACTAGACTTTGTCAGTCCAGTTGAGTCAGTTAAATTTGGTCAGCCATGTGCATCATAATGCATATAAATCATTTCCATAACAATGATTTATATCCTCGTGTATTGGAGACCTTGAAATTACCATTAAATAATTTATTCATGTATTACATTAAACATTCATGTCTAAATGTGAAGCACTTAATTTATGAGCTTTCTGTTAAATGTGTCTATTTTATTAGATAGCGATCAAAGATCTAGAAACTGACAAAACATCAGTAGTGGTTGGTGACTTCTCTTCTGAGGGGAACAAGTTCAAAATATGTGTTTGTTGCGTCATGTGAACCATGTGCATCACGTGTTTTGTCAAAATAAGTGCCTGCTGCACATGCGTCAAAACTGTTTTATGATAAAAAGACGCTCACGTTCACAAAATACACACAAGACACTTCCTTAACAGTAAACTTTGATTACACATGAGATTATCTGGCAAATGCGAGCGTCTCTTTTATCATAAACTCTTTAGACACGTCTGCAGCAGGCACTTATTTTGACAAAACACGTAATGCACATATGTTCAATCGACGCGCCGAACACACACATGACGGGCTACATACATGTTGTGACAAACGTCACATCGTGCGCCCTCGGAAAAAATAAGTCACCGGCCGCCACTGCAAAACATCCAGCCAGTAAAAATGGCTGCCAAAAATTACTTTAATTTGTAACCCCCCAAAAAGTTATGTTTGTTCAACTTAAAATTTCACTTTAGTTTCACTTAGGGTAAAAATATAAATAATAAAAAAAACATTTTTAGGTGTTACCAATTTAAGTTTTAGATTCTTTCACTTTTTACAATCATATTTTATGGCTGGATATTTTGTCAGTTTCTAGAAATCACTTTTACAGCGTATGGTGATTTGTTCTCCAGTTAATACTGTGGCACATCATGCATTCTCCAGCATTTCAAAAGCTTTTCCACAAAACTAGAGACTAGCTAACTACTGGACTCACCCTTTCATTTACCACCTTAACAAAATGGTTTATCATTCAGACTAAATGATAAGGACTCCTTTGATAATAGAAATAGTGAAGTGGTTAAGAACAGACAGGCTCTTATGGAGCAGGACCTTTTGTTCAGGACCAAAGAACTGAGATGTTTTGTCAGTTCTGGGATCTGCACTCCTGATTCGTTGCATTGTTTCAGGTAGAGGTGATGCCTTGAGGCAACTCGGCAAGCCAATGGGGGACAGCAGGGGTTTAAGCTCTCGGGTGAACGTCTAAAAAGGCTTTTGCTTCCCAGGTGGTCCTTCGTGGATGTTATTGTCAGTGTTTTGTGAAAAAGAGTTTGCCAAGTTATGCGACATGGTTCACAAAAAGAAGTACAGGGGCAATTAAAGTTAGAAATGTTGACAGTTGGGCTGATGGAAATGTTATTACAAAAAAGATGACTAAACAATAGCTGCCATAATATCGTGACAATATATAGTAGTGACAAAAAAGATGACTAAACAATAGCTGCCATAATATCGTGACAATATATAGTAGTGTGGGGCCCAAAATGAATGCCTTTTAGTTTTGAAGTATTTTTACCATAGTGCAAAATTAATATAGGGATATAGCTTAATGGACGTGATCATTTACCTGTTAACACAGCTTCAGTAAATAACGGTGCACTTTAAAGAAAAGTCTTGGACTGATGCATGTTGTAATTCACAGCCAAGAGTGATACACAGAAAAACATATTTGTTGAAAGATTGAACAGTCAAGTTGTTTATGGGGTCACTGCACTAAAACGGATTTGAAAGAGTGGAGAGCGTCGCTTCTCAGAGATTTTTGGGGTCGGGTTTCAGCAGTGCTGTATAGTGCTGAGACTGAGGCAGTCTTTGTTCTGTGTGCTACTGCAGGCAGTCTAAGTGAGAGTCTTGGAGAGTCGAGGAGGAAAGCACGTGTGACAGACACTGTTAATATGCACATTTTGCACTAAAAAACATTTTTTGGGGGAATTTTGGATTTTTATAAAAATGAAACCACGGTAAGTGGATTGTGTGAATGACTTATTTAATTCAAACTGCAATAGATATATGGTATTGTAATTTTTATTAACATTGACTCTCTTCATTTAGCCTCATGTTTTGTCTGATTGGTGCGCATCTTGCCTTATGGTGTCTCTCATCAGCTCTTCATGTGATGGAGGGTAAGTGCATGACTTTATATTTACATATAACTTTTAATGTAACGGCATTATAATTTGAGCCACTGGACTGCATGGAAAGAATTTGCATTTTATATGCATAAATGGAGAAAAATATGAATTGCAGATTAACTATTAAATCTGACACCTGTAGGCCTTTGGGTGATGTAAAGGAAGAATTGAAGATGAAAGATGTTGTGTCTAAGATGAAGTTGATGTTTACCAAAAGACATACATTCTTGACATGGTTTTAAGTGGAATGATTTTTACATTTTATATAAATAATGTAGACCCACAATTGATTGCATTATACGCAGACACACTTAAAGATGTGTATATGTGGAAGAGAAATGCTACATTACTTTTAAGATCTTATGATGGAGCCCCTTGGTAAATCTCTATGTTTCTTAAAATGACTTGCAGATGAATAGCTTCATTCAGCTTAGAGATGTTCATGTGATTTTAAATCCAGATGTATGCCTATTTTGGGAAATTGTGCAATATTGTGTAATTTTAGTATACAGCAAAAATATGTTTGTTTGTTTAGTTTCACATTTGATACATTTCTGCTTCAGAAAAGGTGCATTCAATTCATCTGTAAGATGTTATAGACATGTTTTGAGATGAGGAAAAATATATATATATATATAAAAGCGTCTGTACCAGTTTCACATTTTAAATGTGCAAGCTCTTTAAATTGGAATTTAAATTTTTCATTGGCTGTCAAAACATCATCTTGAAAACTATTACTTTGAAAGTGATCTTAGCAATAGCCATAATTTTCCCGTCTAGGACTAGGTTAACTATAGAACGTATATATCTCGGCATTTTTAGCTAAAATACATTTGAAGTCATTTTTATTTTTTGGAAAAATTATCCACACTTGAGAGATGTATGTCAACAGTGATTGCAAGGTGTTTGATTTGGTTTCATTTATTTATCTATTTTATTTTATTTATTTTTGGGTTATGGTTATATATCTATTAATTTCACTTACTGCCCAAATTTTGCCTTGATTTAGCCTAGACGTCTGGGTTGTGTTTTAATGGCTTTTAGACATCTTTACAGAGACATACCACTTTTTATGCTAATTTTCCAGCTCCCCTAGAGTTAAACATTTGATTCTTACTGTTTTGGAATCCATTCAGCTGATCACTTTTAGCATAGCTTAGCACAATCCATTGAATCTGATTAGACCATTAGCGTCGTGCTAAAAATAACCAAAGAGTTTCAATATTTTTTCTTATTTAAAACTTGACTCGTCTGTAGTTACATTGTGTACTAAGACAGGCAGAAAATTAAAAGTTGCGATTTTCTAGGCAGATATGGCTATGAACTATACTCTCATTCTGGCGTAATAATCAAGGACTTTGCTGAAGTAACATGGCTGCAGCAGGCGTAGTGATATTACTCACTGCCCGAAAATAGTCCCCTTGGTTACTTTCAATGGCAGGGGACTATTTTCGGGCAGTGCGTAAAATCACTACTGGAAAAATATCGAAACTCTTTGGTTATTTTTTTGCGCGATACTTATGGTCTGATCAGATTCAATGGATTGTGCTAAGCTATGCTAAAAGTGCTAGTGCCAGACCCCGAGATCAGCTGAATGGATTCCAAAATGATAAGAATCAAATGTTTAACTCTAGAGGAGCTGGAAAATGAGCATATTTTCAAAAACCGTGGAGTGTGCCTTTAAAATGCAAAATTGCTTGTTGGGCAAAGCTTAAGGGCACACCAAAACTTTTTTAACGTGGCTTTGGTTGCTGTGATACTTTTGCTTTGTTTATCAGTCATTGTATACGATGGACCGGTTGGTTGTTGTGATATTTTTCCCGCCCCTCCTCCACTGTGATTGGACGGCCATGTGAGAACTGACATTGACAAGCTGAGCTTTCAGTCAAAGTTGAATAATTTCTAACTCTCAGCGTTCAGCGCGGAAAAAACGCTAGATGCTAACTTTTTTGAAAAACGCAGCACTTTCATTGGAAACAATTGAAAACATACGGCCGCCGGCGTAAAACTTTGGTGTGCATGCCCCCTTACAGTTATGGTGTGGAGTGGACAACGCCATTTTAATTGACTTTCAAACTATTTCTCAACATTTTAAAACATTATCTTGTCTTTATTGTCCTTTGTGTGAACTGGCCTTTAAATTTCAAATTATTCTCATGTTACTTCAAAGACATTTTGTGCAGTACCTGTGTTCTGTGAACCATTCATCCATACGATCCTTATTACAGACAACAGAAACATCTGTGTGTATCTGGTTGCCATCAGGTTTGACTGGGCTGTCTGTGTTGACTCTGGATTAGGTGACATGCAGTAAACCATGTGTTGTCTGAGAAGTCAAGTGGAGTCAACAGATGAAGTGGTTTAAGGTGGCTTTTTTTATTGCGATGTTAATTGTATATGCTTTCAGGATGGTCCAAACTGTGCCATAATTTCTTCATATTTCAACACAGTGCTGTGCTCAGATATCTGGAGTGGCTAAATTAAAAGAAAAACTTTCAGAATCAAGTAAATCTTTTATATCCTCTCCATGCAGCTTAGTTAATAGGCCCACTGTCTTCAAAGGACAATCATCCAAACAGCATGACATCCACATAACTTGATCTGCTCTCCAGTGACCTGAAAAACAACATCAGTTTGAATTTGTATCACTACTGTGATACACTAATTTCTTCAGTAAGTTAAATAATGGTTCCAAAAAATAGTTCTTCTATGGCATCGCTGTGAGGAACCTTTTTGTAGTGTCTTTATTTTTAATAGTGCTAATTGTCACTTACAATCTACATTAGCTATGTTGGGTAGTGATATGTCTGTGGATGACACATACGCAGATTATATAAACAGATAATGAAAGTGGATTTACTTTTTAGAGTAGTTCAATTGTTTGGGTTCTGTAAACTTTATGGAGTTGATTTATCTATTTTGTCAATGAAGACAACAATCAGCCTATGTAAGATGACAATCAAATAAGGTTAATTTGAGTGTTAAAGATGTAAAATAAATCTTTGGTGTCCCCAGAGTACGTATGTGAAGTTTTAGCTCAAAACAGCACACAGATAATTTATATAGCATGTTAAAATTGCCACTTTGTAGGTGTGAGTGAAAATGTGCTGTTTTGGGTGTGTCCTTTTAAATGCAATTAGCTGATCTCTGCACTAAATGGCAGTGTCATGGTTGGACAGTGCAGATTAAGGGGCAGTATTATCCCCTTCTGACATCACAGGGGGAGCCAGATTTCAATTACCTATTTTTTCACATGCTTGCAGAGAATGGTTTACTAAAACTAACTTACTGAGATGTTCTTTTTCACATTTTCTAGGCTGATAGAAGCACTGAGGACCGCTTAAACAAGGAAAAATTTTTCATGAAATGTCCCCTTAAAGTATTTAAAATTTACTTAGAAGTTTATTTATATGTATACACTCACCTAAAGGATTATTAGGAAAGCCTGTTCAATTTCTCATTAATGCAATTATCTAATCAACCAATCACATGGCAGTTGCTTCAATGCATTTAGGGGTGTGGTCCTGGTCAAGACAATCTCCTGAACTCCAAACTGAATGTCAGAATGGGAAAGAAAGGTCATTTAAGCAATTTTGAGCATGGCATGGTTGTTGGTGCCAGACGGGCCAGTCTGAGTATTTCACAATCTGCTCAGTTACTGGGATTTTCATGCACATCCATTTCTAGGGTTTGCAAAGAATGATGTGAAAAGGGAAAAACATGCAGTATGCGGCAGTCCTGT
Organism: Misgurnus anguillicaudatus; assembly: GCF_027580225.2. Taxonomy (NCBI): domain Eukaryota; kingdom Metazoa; phylum Chordata; class Actinopteri; order Cypriniformes; family Cobitidae; genus Misgurnus; species Misgurnus anguillicaudatus. The sequence goes on from NC_073338.2 coordinate 27,505,943, forward strand.
GGGCGAAAATGCATTGTTGATGCTAGAGGTCAGAGGAGAATGGGCCGACTCGTTACAACCGAGGTATGCAGCAAAGCATTTGTGAAGCCACACTACGCAACAACCTTGAGGCGGATGGGCTACAACAGCAGAACACCCCACCGGGTACCACTCATCTCCACTACAAATCGGAAAAAGAGGCGACAATTTGCTCAAGCTCACCAAAATTAGACAGTTAAAAACTGGAAAAATGTTGCCTGATCTGATGAGTCTCGATTTCTGTTAAGACATTCAATGGTAGAGTCAGAATTTGGCGTAAACAGAATGAGAAAATTGATCCATCATGACTTGTTACTACTGTGCAGGCTGGTGCTGGTGGTGTAATGGTGAGGCGGATGTTTTTTTGACACACTTTAGGCCCCTTAGTGCCAATTAGGCATCGTTTAAATTCCACTGCCCATCTGAGCATTGTTTCTGACCATGTCTATCCCTTTATGACCACCATGTACCCATCCTCTGATGGCTACTTCCAGCAGGATAATGCACCATGTCACAAAGCTCAAATCATTTCAAATTGGTTCTTGAACATGACAATGTACTAAAATGGCCCCCAAAGTCACCAGATCTCAACCCAATAGAGCATCTTTGGGATGTGGTGGAACGGGAGCTTCGTGCCCTGGATGTGCATCCCACAAATCTCCATCAACTGCAAGATGCTATCCTATCAATATGGGCCAACATTTCTAAAGAATGCTTTCAGAACCTTGTTGAATCAATGCCACGTAGAATTAATGCAGTTCTCTGGGCAAAAGGGGGTCAAACACAGTATTAGTATGCTGTTCCTAATAATCCTTTAGGTGAGTGTAAGTGGATAATTGACTAACAGTAATTTAGCAGTTATTGTAGATTTTATGCACAACCCTCTCACAGCTTGGCTTTCTCAAAATGTGTAGCCGAGTTTCTTTCTGACACTGTTCTGCTGATAAAACAAATAATCACTTGTTATTCTGCTATGTACTGATGCTTTTGCTGTCGGTTTGATTCATGTAATGCATCTTAAATAGGCCTATTTTCACATTGTGATCATTTGTATTTGCTGGCTGAAAATCATTTAATCACTGTATTTATCAAGTCTACAGTATTAAGGTCTTTAGTTTGAGATATATAAATAGTAGTTATACATTTCACAGTGGAGTCACAGTGGTCATTTGTTAAGCTATTAGTGTGGTCACTCATTGTGGGGTCTGGCATGAGGTCAAATGCAGAATGAGATAATGAAAGTTTTATTTTATTTCCAGTCAGGTCTGATTTTATTTAAATACTTTGTGAAATTAGTTTGCGTTAAAGCGGTGCAAAGATTAGCATTAATCAAAATCAACACTATAACAGAGTTATGCTGTCTGCGATTTTTGAAATGAGCTGTTTCCTCTGTGCATTGCTGTAAAACATTGAAAAGCACATTGACCCCAAAAGTGACATCATTGATTTACAGCAAGTTCCCATCCGCCATTTTTCAGATATACAATACAGCCATTTAGCATTTACAGTGATCTATTACACACATCGGAAAATATACAACATGGAAAAAAACATCATCCCCCGCCACCACCTCCTTAACCAATCACATGCAGGGAACTTTGGATAAGGGTCAGACTGAGGATGAGAATGAACTGAATGGACAATCAATTTCTACTGACAATCCTAGCATATACTGTAAGCCATACAGTACATGTCTGTATGGTGTTGAATTTGTGTGTTTAATTGTGAAATCACATTGAGAAGCAGAATCCTTACTTTTCTGGCACAGAAGCATGGAATAAAAAGGTCTCATTTAGGAAACAATGGCATGCCTCTTGAGGGGAGCTTTAAAGGGCTTGTTCACTTTAAAAGTCGTTTATTACTATCACGCATGCATATGACTTAGCCTTTAGCGAAACACAGGAGGAGAAAATTGTAAGAATGTCGATGCTGCATGCTAAATGACAGTGAATGGTTAGTAACTCTGTTCAATCTCAGAATGTGTTCTTTATGCTGTCGAACACAATAGAGACCATTTCACAAAGACATTACGGAAAATACACGAGAAATGCATACAGGATTTGTCTGGGATCATTTGATTTTTGGTTCAGGTGATGCTTGGCTGAATGCATTTTTAAAAATGCATGCATGAGCTATTGTGTTTCACTTAAGAAAACACATATGGGTTTAGCACAGAGGTGGGCATGAAATATCCGGCCTTCGAAGCAGTTTATATCTATATGAATTAAATATCATTACGTAGGATTTTTGTGCAAAATTACAAATATTTATGCAATACCAAAGACATTCTGCAGTACTGTTAGGGGACGTGCACACTAAAGCTTTTACGGCAGCAGCATTTTCAATTGTTTCCAATGGAAGCTTGGCGTTTTTCACGCAGCGCTGAGCGAAGAGAGATGAAAAATATTCAACTTTGGGTGAAAAGCTCCACTTGTCAGTTCTCACACGGCGGTCCAATCACGGCCGTGTGAGAACTGACATTGACGAGCTGAGCTTTTCAAAGTTGAACGTTTTTTACTCTTGGCGCTCAGCGGTGAGTGCGGAAATAATGCAGAGAGCTGGCTTTGGCCCTGTCCCAAAAGGCGCACTTCATGTGGACTTTCGGTCTTGTGGCCTTAAATTGCGCGTGCTCGCTTAGTCTACGAGTCCGTTGGGTGTCCCATCTGTCATTTTTACACTCCGAAGTGTGCTTATCAGCGCTCCCTTTGCATCCTTAATGCAAATAGCGTCAATAAGATGCTGCAAATAAGAAACTGACTTCAGCCTCGTCTGACTTTGCGCAGCGACGTATGTACTGTGCGCAATAGGCACGGTTAAGGGGCATTAATGTAATTACAAACATTAAAATAACATGTCTGTCTGTTTATCCAGTCTGCCTCACCATGTTAGTTTGTGACCTGAACACCTGATTACGTCAAAACATAGCCTGCATCCCAATAGGCCTATATGCCCTTTAACGTTATGCACTGTTTTGTTAGGGGAAAGTATATTTGAGTTCATTGAAAGAGATGGGACATAGTAAATATAATTTCAACTACTATTTAGTACTGATAGTATTGGAATGCAATATCGTACATTTCCATGGATGCTCAACCATCGGTCAGTGCCTACTTTATGGTACATAGTATTCTGCAAATGTTTAAAATATATTGTTTTGAGTTAACTAGACTCGTAGTACGTCATGTTCAAATCATATTCAGGAATCAGAGCTTATTGCATGTGTTAAACAGATTTGTACTGACAGGTGGCCACATTTGGGTTGACAGCTACAACTAGAGGGATGAATGGAGTTTGTGGTCAAGCCTATTAAAGGCGCTCTAAGGGAATCTGTGTGACGTTCCTTCCTGTTGACGTTCGAAGTGTTGTCAAACTAAACGGAGCATAGCTAACTCATCCCCTCCCCCTCCATTCCGTGCTTTCTGAACGAGTCATGAACGCGCCCAACCCCACTCCCAAATCCTTCTTGTCGTTTATTGGCTGGAACACTTTGTTATGTTTCGTGGTGGTAGGTTTGACCACTTTGTTTTTGTTGCAGTTTGCGAAGTCTGGGCTGTCTGCAGAGACCGCGTTTTTTTTTACAGTTTGTTCAGGGGACAGGCAGCGAACAGATAGTGAGGAGATGTTTACTGTATGAAACAAAAAAATGTTTTATGGCCTAAAACGCGTGAATTCACTTAGAGTACCTATAAACTGCTCAGGTGCTATAGTAACATTTAACCTTGTTAGTTTGTGTCTTTTATGTGTTGTTTCTACAAATTGTTTCAAAATAAAACAACACATCAAAGGGTTCCCAAAGAGGAACCTTTAAAGACAAGAATAATGTTCCATTTACATTGAATAAACAAAGTAATATGTGTCATTGTAATTTTCAATCTAAAGTTATTAATATAATATTTGTTTTTTTTTAAAGGGTTTTAATTAAGCAGATCACCCCAGAAACCCCTAACCCTAAAATAAACGCTAACTCTTTCTCCATAATAACATATCTCATCATGCAAATTTGTAATTACTTCGAATGAGAGCATTTTTCTATTGTCATTCACATGTGACCTCCAGGTGGGTGATTGAGTAAATGAGTTTGAACAGAGCATCTGGGGGATGCTTGACCTGGAAATTCCTATCATTCTCTGCCCAGGAGTCAGGCCTAGACTCCTCAGGTACTTTATATTACAATGAGAATACACTCCCTTAACACACACAAGCATCTCTTTCTCTCATTACCTGCAGCATCGTTGGTACTAATTAGACTTATAAAGGAACACATAAGTGGAATAGACCCCCAGATTGTTGAAAGAAATTAAGTTTCGAAGAATTTAAAATCATGGTAATTGACCCACCAAAATTGTGAACATTAGTGATTTATGGATGGTAGTCTGCAGGGACGTGCACAGGGGGGTTGCTCAGGTTGCCCGGGCAACTGCCCATATGCCATATATATATATATATATATATATATATATATATATATATATATATATATATATATATATATATATATATATATATATATATATATATATATATATATATATATATATATATATAATAAAGACCCTGTTATTTTCAATCCTTCATATAGCCCGTGAGGTTTTTTTTGGGGGGGTGCCCTTTTTTTTAGGTCAGAGCAACTGCCCCTCAAAATTCCTGTGCACGTCCCTGGTTATGCTTTTATTTTTACCTGCTTTTCTATCTTCTCCATGTTCTTAATGTGATGTATCAATATTCTTTGTTCATAGTTTACTTCTGTCCTAAACATCAACCTGCCAAAAGGGACTACGGATGAAAACTTTTGTCAATATTGGCTAAATCTGGTGCATTTTACATATTTATGCATTAATAATGTGCTTTATCCCTGATAAAAAAAGAAGTAACCTAAACTAAATGCATCTCCAGTAAGAAAGGTCATGCTCATATTAGTTAATATGTAAAAAAAAATGTAGGCTTGATTCTAGTTAAAAAGTCAAGAAGTTCAATATCAGTTCAGTAATGTTCAAAATAGTTTAGCAAGGTATATTAAAGTTCACGTTCTTTCTGATCCCATTTTTTAAACCCTAGTTAGTGTGTAATGTTGCTATAATAGAATGAATAATACCTGTTAAATGATAAAGCTCAAAGTTCACTGCCAGGCGATATATTTTCTTTAACAGAATTCGCCTTTCAAAGCCAGCGAACGGCCGGTTTGGACTGCAGCCCTTTACTTCCTGCTTTAATGACGTTTTCTGACTAAACTCCGCCCACAGGAATACGTCAGTCGCCAGCTAAGCTAACGGTCGGCAAGCTATAAATCACAACACACTAAACAAACTACTACACAATCAGAACTCGATGTGTATTTCTAAAGGAGGGACTTCATACAACAAGGAAGACATCAGCCCGTGTTGATGACAGTGAAAACAGCGCTATACAGATAAGTCAATTTTGTTTTTTACACGTGAAACATGAACACATGTTATATTGCGCACTATAAACACAATCAAAGCTTCAAAAACACAGAAAAAACACTTTCCTGTCGTCCAATCAATATGACTTGGGAATTATATAGTATTTTTAAAGTTATATTAAGCCTTGTGTAAAAAATACATTTAAGTAGACCACTTGCCTGTCACTCCACCCTTTAGAGTGGGGGGTGAAAATTTGATGTGCAGGTTCAAATTAATATAACTTTGGCATTTTTTGGTCTAAAAGACTAATCTTGGTCTTGTTTTAAAGAAGACAATGTAAGGTTTTTCACTGATGTTTCTGGAGGTGAAAATATTTAACAGAAAAATTGTTATAGCAGTTTAAATTTATTATAATAATTAAAAATAATGCAATAACATATTAATGTGATAAATAAAATTATAAAAATGAACATGTTTCACAAAAGTAATAATGTAAACATGAGGCCATATGTCTCAAGCAGTTGTGATCCAAATTTTAAGTTAAAATCACAAAAAATGAGGTTTGTGTAACACTTTTAGTGGTTTTACCAACAACGGCCACTAGATGTCAACGGTTTGCTGCATTCTCTTGTCACAAATTGATAAAATACTGTCACTGTATTATTATAACTGCTAAAACGTTTTCAAATATGAAAACTACATTCTTGGAGCTTTCCAATGATATATAGTTTGTCAACATTTTTGAAGATTTATAATATGATATTAGAATTATGAATATATAAAATTAATATGCATTCCTATGGGGGGTGGGGTCATGTAACTAAAAACTGTCACTACATTATTTCTATCATCAGATGACCTTGAAATATAAAAACTACATTCTGAGAGCTTTCCAGTGATATATAGTTTATCAATATTTTTTAGGTTTAGAGTAGGGGTTTAGTGTTAGACATATGTAAAAACAAATTGGGCCTACATGTTGGCCTGTGATCTTTTAGAAATTGACTCTCACTACGTCATTTCTTTCCCAAAATTTTGATGAAATATGAAAACTACACTCTAAGAGCTTTCCAAAGATATATAGTTTGACAAGATTTTTTAGGTTTAGAACAGGGTATTAGTGCTATACATATGTAAAAACAAATTGGGTCCACCTGTGGCCCGTGACGTTTTAGAAACTGACTCTCACTATGTCATAATTTTCCAAAAATTGTGATGAAATATGAAAACTACACTCTTAGAGCTTTCCAAAGATATATAGTTTGTCAAGATTTTTAGGTTTAGGATAGGGTATTAGTATTATAAATATGTAAAAACAATGTGGGCCCGCTTGAGGGTCTGTGACCTTTTAGAAAATGACTCAAACTATGTCAATATTTTCCCAAAATGATGATGACAAATGAAAACTACACTCTTAGAGCTTTCCATTGATATACAGTTTGTCATGATTGGATAAGAATTCATATGCAAAACACTGAAGTAATTGTAGGCATCCCACCAGTGGGACAATGACATTTAGCAGGACATAAATGTTTTGAGGCGCACTCTCTTCATAAAGTAATCAATTACTCTCCCTATATAATTTATTTTATAAAACACTGCTGAAATATGTATTCTAGAGGCTTAGACCTTTCCAAAAATATATAGTTTGTCATGATTCAATAAACATTTACATCCAAAATATTGAAGTAAACCTAGGTGTTCCTCTACAGGAACAGTGACAGTTAAGTGGTTAAAAGTAATTTAATTGACCTTTTGTGTTCTATTGAAGCACATGGAGTCACATGTTTGGACAACATGACAGCAAGTATATTTATTACTTTGGGGCTAGCTATTTCTTTAATAAACAAGTTACAATTAAAGTTTGATTATGTTAGTGAAATGTATGACAAAATCTAGAAGGAATAGGCTGGCCACTTTAAATATACATTAAACCAAACATTTCCTGCTCTCAACAAGTGGCAAAAACCTGACTTGAATATCTGCAACAAGTAAAAACGAGGTGGGGGTTATTCTGCAATGAAAACATATTTCATACATCTTAAACAGAAGCACCATTGAGTTTGAGCTTACTCTCTGCCCTTACAGGTTTATAAGGAGGGCAGATCTCGAAAATGTTATAATGACCTGAGTCAGAGCGTGGAACAGTAGCCCACTGTCTGATCTGACCCAACTTTTTCCCAACAAACAACTCGTACTGATTGGCTCAATAAACCGACTGTCTGTGATGTCACTCACTGCCTGACTGCATGTCATGGTGTCAGTCCAGCAATAGATACACAGTTCAAACATACTTTTAAAGTATGTTCAAGTTTTTGAGTAGGTTTAGTAACTTTTGTGATATTGCAATTTTGCGTTTACATGATGTAGACATCTAACCACGGCTCAAGAATAAAAGAAGAAAATAAATAAATGACTCCAAATTTTAAGGTTATTTTGGCTAAAAGTGGGTCCAGACTATATCAGGTCTATACTTTACTTAGATGGCAAAATGATGGCTTTTGCTTGCTGGGAGTTGACCATGTTGTCAGAAGGATTAAGGGTGAAACTCATGGTTCATTATTCATGTGAAAGTTTATTTTACGTAGTAGGCAGGCTTTACCGAAAGTGACCTGCATGATTTTGATTTAATGTGTCATAGCACTGTTTTTGTTCACTCATAAGGCCTCCTTCATTTTGCTAATTAATTACTGAAGCCCAGCGTCTGTCAGCTTGTGTTCTTTAACTTGTTCTGATGATAATCCCTCAGTATCTTGACTCTCACACACCCTTACAACCAATCAGTGGACAGAACAGACAGAGTCAAAGATTAAACCTTTAGGAGATCGGTAGTGTTTATACTTTTGTTACATTTTGTTTTGAACATTTGGGACACTGCTTAACTAGTAGATCTTACACTGGGTTACATATTCTGTAACTCGCCACTAGGGGGAGCTGGAGGATAACATGCTGCCCATCTTGACGAGGCTTTCCAAACCTGGGCTCATAATATTTGCTTTTCCTACTATGGAAGTCAAGGGGTACGTCAATTGTGTGGTTGCCATCATTTATCAAAATATCTTCTAAATACCTTAAGAATAAAGAAACTCATGAAGAAACATGAGTGTGAGTAAAAGATGACAGAAGTTTCATTTTTGGGTAAACTATCCCCACAATCCAAATGTGTTAGCAGCAAGGTAATAGGTTTCATTGCAACACATAAAATCTGCAACTTGAATGCACTGTAAGTTACTTTGTCTGCCAAATGTAAATAGAAGGTATTTAAATGAATTCAATAACAAATCATAAAGCTTGTAAAATTCACTTTATTTAAAGGAACAGTATGTAGGATTGTGGCCAAAACTGGTACTGCAATCACAAACTTGTGGCTAAAACTGGTACTACAATCACACAACTGGATCCTATACCATGAAAATGGTTAAACAAACTCAGGGTTACAGGATTAGTTTTAAGTTGACAAAACTAAGCCAATGTGAACAGGCCTTGTTGGTACAAGCTATCTTCATGGTACCCAAAACCCAGGATTTTCACAAACTAATTTTAAACTTACCTGGCTCACCAACTAAACCGACTTCATGGTATAGGCCTCTGTTGGCCAATACACAACATGACAACATAAACATCAGTTGAGGGCTGCAACGCCACTTTTTAAATAATTGTTAAAATGCTTAAGAGTATTAAACTAAATATTATGGGGATGTTTCCAGGACAGAGTTTATCCTAGACTAAAATGCATGTTTGAACTGCCCTCTTTTAAAAGCATCTTGCCCTGAAGTATCTTTACATATATCATTGTCATTGTTTTGACTCAAGATGTACACCACTATCAGGGTTTCCCGCAGAAAATTTGCTAGTTAAGGTGGTAGGTTTGGGCGGGGCAATCAATGGGGCGGGGCGTACGTATCATGGTGAAAATTAAAATATTTTTATTTAAAACACTCAAATAAAACTTAATTTTGAAGAGACTATGACAGAAAATGAACACATTCTAGATTATTAATGAATGAAATGTTTTTAGCTCTAACGGGAAGAGCTGCGTGATGAAGTGAAACTAAAGGGTTAATAAACACAAACTGAAGCAGATGTTGTAGAACGTCTGGCGAACGATGATAGATAGCGTGAAGATTGTAAAAACTGATTATTAACCACTATTAATGACATTATCTTACAGGTATGTAACTACTGTAGCATGTAAAAATGCACATAAATAACATGAGCAAGAGCGCTCAACAATTATATTAAATCAACAGGCACGTTCAACCTAGCAGTCCTAGCTAGCAGGTTGCTCAAACAACAAAACTAACTTTAAATTTGCAAGAACTATAGACTAATACAATAACAGGCTTAAATAAACCCAAAACATAAGTCCACCTACAGTTCTCACGGACACGTGTTTTATCAACTGGCTATCCTCCAGACATGACGGACCACTTCTTTATCTCATTTCGGCTGTGTGGCGCGTGTGCACGCTCGCGGTGTGAAGCGCGTCTGTGCTATTCTCCGAGATGTTTTATCAACTGGCTAGTCATCCTCCAGACAGTGACGGTCCAGACCACGTCTTTCTCATTTCGGCCGTGTGGCGCGCGTGCCCACTCACGGTGTAAAGTAGGGAAACCCTGACTATTGTTTTTTGTAAGGTATGTTTGTAAAAATGACTTGAAGGAACAGTATGTAGGATTGTGGTCAAAACTGGTACGGCAATCACAAAACTTGTGGCTAAAACTGGTACTGCAATCACACAACTGGTGGCCAATACACAACATGACAACATAAACATAAGTTGAGGGCTGCAACTCCACTTTTTAAATGACAATATCCTGGCCAGACCACTGTTGTCAGTGATATAAGTATTTGAAATGAAAATGATTTCTTAATGCCTAGTGACATATCAGGGCCATTTTATGATTAATTGATATACATTTCTTACATACTGTTCCTTTAATGGTATAAATCATCATGTAAATAATTAGTCCATGTAGATAAACATTTAATATTAACTAATTTGTGTGATTTTAAAATCAGTAGTTAGTCTCAAAATGTGCTGTATTGCTTCATAATTACACATTTCTGTGCATCATCTGCAACATGCGCTTTGCAAGGTTGAGAGCAGACAAATATGTTTTCCCAACAAAATACCGGCTTTTCATAAGCAACAGAAATGTAAGGCAAATAATTATGTCTAGCACTTAATTCTGTTTCTAGCTCTGGCATTTTGAGGACAGTTCTGTATAATTGATCTTTTAGACATAATGTCCTTGTATGGAGGCTACTGCTAATTGAAAGTTTTCTATAGACTGGAAATTCACATTGTACAGCTGATGGCTTTTGACAAGAAACTTATTATTAAGGGGCAGTTTCCCGGACAGGTATTAGACTAGTCCTAGACTTAAACACTTTTAAGAGCTCTCTAAACTGAAAACAACTTGCACTGACATATCTTAAAATACATCAGGGCCCTTTGTTTTACCTCAACATGCACACAGGTAATGTTTTTAGTAAGGCATGTTTGTTAAAACTAGTACTTTTATGTTCATGATACTTTTTACATAGACATGCATTCAGCAGGATATATGATGCTTACTGGGATGAACATTAATGTACATTAGATCAGGAAAAAAGCAGGATATATTTAGTGGAGACTAAAGAGCAGCTTAACTGGTTTATTTAATCAATCTTGTGCTTTTTATTTACAAACTGCATTTGATAAGTAGTGGATGTGGGAGGTTGTGGGACCAAAACATTCCCAAATGAATAGTAATGCTTTTTGCAGCTGCAGATTTTTTGGTTTACAAATTCCAAGTGAATTGTTTGGGCATTTCGCGTGTTTGAATATGAATTTTTTATTTTGTGTACTTCAGTTTTGACAGGCAGATACACACACATTAAAAAATTCTCTGTTAATTGAAAAACTCTGAAACATTTATACAGAAGCACACACACACAAAACAGGCTTTTCTTTGTCATGTTATTGATGTGTTTGATCACTGATCTGTGAAAACCTGGCTGAGGGTTTTGGGTTGATTCTTCCATGCCCTAATTTTCCCCTCTGCTTATGGAGTGCAACTCTCATTTATTATTGGATGTGGGGACCTTCCAGCTTCCATAGGACTGACTCTCTTTTCTCATAGTTTCACAATGTCTGTTTTAAAGTTATGTTGCCTGCAAGATGAGTATCTTTTTTTAATTTAAAGAAATTGCCAATACAAAATGTTGTTGTTTGGGAAATACTGTACACTCACCTAAAGGATTATTAGGAACACCATACTAATACTGTGTTTGACCTCCTTTCGCCTTCAGAACTGCCTTAATTCTACGTGGCATTAATTCAACAAGGTTCTGAAAGCATTCTTTAGAAATGTTGGCCCATATTGATAGGATAGCATCTTGCAGTTGATGGAGATTTGTGGGATGCACATCCAGGGCACGAAGCTCCCGTTCCACCACATCCCAAAGATGCTCTATTGGGTTGAGATCTGGTGACTGTGGGGGCCGTTTTAGTACAGTGAACTCATTGTCATGTTCAAGAAACCAATTTGAAATGATTCAGGCTTTGTGACATGGTGCATTATCCTGCTGGAAGTAGCCATAAGAGGATGGGTACTTGGTGGTCATAAAGGGATGGACATGGTCAGAAACAATGCTTAGGTAGGCCATGGCATTTAAACGATGCCCAATTGACAATAAGGGGCCTAAAGTGTGCCAAGAAAACATCCCACACACCATTACACCACCACCACAGTGGGAACAAGGCATGATGGATACAAATTCTGACTCTACCATCTGAGTGTCACAACAGAAATCGAGACCCATCAGACCAGGCAACATTTTTCCAGTCTTCAACTGTCCATTTTTGGTGAGCTTGTGCAAATTGTAGCCTCTTTTTCCTATTTGTGGAGATGAGTGGTACCAGGTGGGGTCTTCTGCTGTTGTAGTCCATCTGCCTCAAGGTTGTGCGTGTTGTGGCTTTACAAATGCTTTGCTGCATACCTCGGTTGTTTATTTCAGTAAAAGTTGGTCTTCTAGCAGCTTGAATCAGTCGGCCCATTCTCCTCTGACCTCTAGCATCAACAAGGCATTTTTGCCCTCAGGACTGACGCATACTGGATGTTTTTTTCCTTTTCACACCATTCCTTGCAAACCCTAGAAATGGTTGTGCATGAAAATCCCAGTAACTGAGCAGATTGTGAAATACTCAGACCGGCTCATCTGGCACCAACAACCATGCCACACTCTTTAATTGCTTAAATCACCTTTCTTTGCCATTCTGACATTCAGTTTGGAGTTCAGGAGATTGTCTTGAACAGGACCACACCCCTAAATGAGTATTACTCATAAAATTGCTAAAAAATAACCTAAGAAAATTTAAAGGATCATTGTGTAACTTTTAGAGAAGGTTCTCTTGGCAGAAATACAATATAATATACATAACTATATTATCAGTGGTGTATATAGCCTTACATAATGAACTGTACTGTTTTTAATACCTTAATGAGCTGTTTTTATCTCCATACACCGCGGGACCTCCTTTACATGAAAGTTGCTGTCATGTTTTTACAGTAGCCCTAAACGGACAAACTACTCTACAGAGCGCGTTTCGTATATATGTTGTTTCAGACAACGACATGTTTGTCCTGTGGCGGCTACCATATGCGTTTAACTGTTGGTTGCAATTCGTAATCTCACCACTAGATGCTGCTAAAATGTACACACACACACACACCATCTTTAAGTGAATTTCTGCATTGTCCTCCTGTTTACAATGCAAAAAAAATTACTTTCTTAGTATTTTCAAAAGATTGGCAATGGGGTAAATTTTCACAACATCTCAATACAACAGCAAGTGGTATTGAGTATTGTGAGCACAATGGTATGTGTTATCAATTTCGTAAAAAGTCTTGTATTTCTTATGAGACTGCAGTATTACTTTAGTTTTCCACGTAAACTTTATTTTAGAGCTGAACTCCAGCAGTTGATCTAGCATTCACTTGCAAGCGTGTTGCTCCCTGTGGCCAGTGTCTGTTTGCTTATATCAGTATAAGCAGAAGAAGGTTAAAAAACACTGGTCATTGTTGTGAAATCTTCCCATTTGTTTGTGTACGCAAACTGCATTAAATCTTTAATAGAGGTGGTAATATATTGCTCTGTTTGTAACATTTGTAAGATGAATATAAGGCAAAAGTACAGAAAGTCACATTTTGTCAACACTTGATTATGCAAATGCTTTTCCAACAAAGAACAACCAACATTCATCCTGACCTATATATGTATGTATGGATGGATGGATGGATATGGTCTAGCGTTGATTTTTGGCTGGGGGTGAACGAGGGAGTTGTAGGCTGCCAATTTGCCTCTATGTGTGCTCAACAATTCCATTATAATGGACTCTCTGACATAGAAAATGGGACATTTGGCTGCCCTTCCGAATACCAAAGTCTGCGTGGTGCTGTGGGGTACTGAGGGCTTTTAAGGGGTCTGATCTGTGGCCCCTCGGGACAGAGAGGAGGTGCAAATGGGAGCGTCTCATGACTGCGGGAGCAGTGGATGCGCTTATAGCTGAGCAGCATGGCTGCCCCATTGCTGCAGCTGACCTGTCTGGTTCTCCTGAGCTCGGTCACTGACTCATCTCAGATCCAGTGGTTCAGGTTTCTGTGGGGTCGAGAGAAGACCACACCTATCCCAGCTGTCACTACACCTGCACCGGAGAGGAGCACACTCCCCGTCCTCCCGACCCTTCCTCCTCCTCCAACAGAGGAAGCCAGCAGACCTAAAAAACCTCTCAGAATGTGGAAGGGTGGTGAGTGGTCCTGCCTGGAGCATGATTGTTTGGCATTAATGAATGTAGTCACAAATGGGCTTTAGGGTGCATCTTTATTGATCATAGATCTGTTTAGTTTCTTCTGGGATTTCATTTATCTGCTTGTTTTAGCTAATGAACTGACAGGAGATATTAGGTAGGAGGTGTATTATTGTGTTTCATTAGCGTATTTGTTGGTGGTGTCTTTTTCAAATGTTATTTGGAGTTAAGATAACTGGGTCATTACAGAGATTAAGTTTTACTCATGAGACTATTGGATATTAAAGAGCAGCCTGACTCAAAATGTTTGTACAGTAATTGTGCCACACCGTTGTGTTTTAGAGATCACCAAGCCCGCTTTTATCAAAGAATAATCCTAAAATTGCCCTCCATCACATGATATTACAGTAATATGATCAGACGCAGTGGGTTACTGGACATTGAGGAAATTGGGGTCAGTTGATGGAGTGGCACTGCAGGGCCACCTTTTGATTTTAGGCAAAAAGAAAGGTGAAGTGGTTCACACGTTTTTCTGCTTTATCTGACTACAACAAGCATCTATCAAATGACCCTTATGTATGTGATGTCACATATTTTGTGTTATTTGATTTTTTTTTGTTTTGGGAATAAACTATAATATATAAATCCATATTTGGTAGAGTATTGCATTAAAGCTCACATAACACACGCTGTTTCTGCATTTCTGATGTTAATCTGGAGTAGTAGTACAACATCCTTTATATCTTCCGAAGAGTCTTTAGTTTAATCAGATTTATAAAAGAAAGATTAGCTTTACCGATTCTTTCCGATAAGGTACGAAAAAATGAAGAAGGAGGAGTTACTACTGCGGGAGGAGCAAGTATGAGTCATGCAACACTATACAACACTGTTTAACTTATGATTCACTACATGTTTGTGTCATTTATATAATATACACGTGCCTATTTCCAACATAAAGTAGAAGTCTTACTTACCGCATGCAAGTCATTGTCACGACTCGCACACATGAAAAGTTAGATCCAAATGCAGTTTTAATAAGGGTGATCCAAAAGCATAATCCATCCAATCAAAGGTCAATATCCATACAGGCGATCCAGAACATATACATAAATAAACACAGATCATACCTGTCAAGTTTTGGATTTGAAAATAAGGGAAATTTTCCGGCGCCCACCGCGAACAGTCCCACCACCAACCCAAACAAGCTCTAGTATTCCTTACATTTTAAGACTGGTGAGGGACGGATAATATTTTTTAAACCAGTGCTGATAATTGTGTTAAAATTAACTAAACAAACTAATTCATTAGCAAGAAAACTAGTGAAACACACAGCTCTGTGAAAACATTTCATAAGTCACACTCAAACTGTACATACTATACACACAAATTTGCATCTGTACAAAACCCACTGGCCTTAGGTTGAAAAGCCTTATTTTAACTTCTTTTGCATTATACCTTAATGCCAAAAATGTATAAACCATTCACTTTTCTTTGTAATGAGAACTGTCATTTAGAAAATGAAAATGCTAGATGGGGCAGTGGCCCAAACCAAAAAGGGCACTATGGGGGGTGGTACTATTAGTATGGTTTTAATAACGTATTATAAATAAATGATGTGTTACTATATTACTAGCATCAACTTAGACAAGTGATTATAATGGGAAAATATAATAACAAGAATTAAAGTGTGACAATAGATATTCAATATGATTTACCTGCTGGCTTGATGGAGCTTTGAATCCATGTTTGCAATGTTGAACTGCCTTTACCAGCCTCCCTTTCCGTTTTCTGTCTTTATTTTGTTGAAGGCATTGGTGTTTTTTGTATTTTTTGTCTACAAAGTGTGCCAACAACAGCAAATTTAGTGTTTATGTTAACTTAGATCTGACCGGGAACATTTAATTCATTAGACAAGCATTGTAACGATAATAATGTGGATATTTTGTTGCTGTTTGTTGCTAACTTGTTAGCACTTTTAGAACACCGACAGCAAATCATTAACCGAAGAAATACATAAACAAACTTCCAAATTAGTAATTCTGCGGTTTAACAACTGATATAATGTAATAAATCTACCTGTTAATGCAACAAACTTCAGACAGAAACTGTCGTCTTCGCTCTCCAGGCAGAGAGTGCACACAGAGATGCTGCGGAGCGGGTGGGAAAACACGAAGTGGATTAGCGGAATCAGTGGACCTTTAGCGATCTGGGATTGGGAATGTTTTTTATTACTCCACCCGGGCATTATTATTTTTGTAATTACGCAGGTTAAAATAAGGGAGATTTACGGGAAAATATACGGGAGGACGGCGGGAAAGAAGGGTAAAATACGGGACTTTCCCGGCCAAAACGGGATACTTGACAGGTATGACACAGATACAGAAGGCGATGTGACTTACAACAAGGAATCCACAACAATGACTGAACAGACAGGGCTTAAATACACAAACACTAAACAAGGTGAGTGGAAACAGCTGAGTACAATGATCAATGATGACAGAAGGGTTTATGGGAGATGCAGTTCATGACACATGTGACAGTGAAGACAAGAGACATCTGGTGGCTAACTCGGGGAACAACACTAATACATATGACACACACAGAACACAGTTTGACACTGTGACAGTACCCCCCTCTCAAGGAGTGGCTACCAGACACTCCAAATGACAAAACACAAAAGTTCAGGTGGGTGGAGGAACGGAGGTGGAGCTGGAGGAGGGATGGAGGGTCTAGAACCCAGGGCGGGGCCAGCAGAGCAGGAGGCCAGGGCGGGGCCGGCAGAGCAGGAGGCCAGGGCGGGGCCGGCAGAGCAGGAGGCCAGGGCGGGGCCGGCAGAGCAGGAGGCCAGGGCGGGGCCGCGGGCGGAGGCTGGAGCCAGGGCGGGGCCGCGGGCGGAGGCTGGAGCCAGGGCGGGGCCGCGGGCGGAGGCTGGAGCCAGGGCGGAGCCGCGGGCGGAGGCTGGAGCCAGGGCGGAGCCGCGGGCGGAGGCTGGAGCCAGGGCGGAGCCGCGGGCGGAGGCAGGGACCCCAGCAAGGCAGGAAGCCAGGGCGGAACCGGCTGGACAGGAACCCAGGGTGGTGCTGGTGGTGTCAGGAACCTGGGTAGAGGGAGACAATAGAAAGAGGCCCTCTGGACCAGGTTAAATAGGAACGAGAGTTCAACCCTGGCCTTCTTGGACCAGGCAGTGAGGGCAGGGAGCTTGGGAACCGCCATCTTGAAACCGGCAGAGAGTTCAGCACTCGGCTCAGATGACTCACTCGGCTCAGATGACTCACTCGGCTCAGATGACTCACTCGGCTCAGATGACTCACTCGGCTCAGATGACTCACTCGGCTCAGATGACTCACTCGGCTCAGATGACTCACTCGGCTCAGATGACTCACTCGGCTCAGATGACTCACTCGGCTCAGATGACTCACTCGGCTCAGATGACTCACTCGGCTCAGGGTCGTGCTGAACAAAAGAGCAGAAGACAGACCACCCGCACCACAGAGCCATGGCAAACACGGAAAGCACTGAGCTTTAAGCACATACCTCTGGTGCCTCTCTGAGCACAGGTGCGGGTGTGATGATGGCTCTCCTGAGAACAGGTGACTGTGAGGCAACGACCCTCTGGAACGCAAGGGCCGGAATCACCGTGGCGATCTCAAAAGTTGGAGTAGGCAACGTGACAGCCATCTTGGGAACAGCTGCTGGGTCAGGGGCGGCCATTTTGAGAACAGGTGCCGGCATAATCACTGCCCTTTCGAACATAGTCTCCTCTACAATAGAGACCCTCTGACGAACAGGTGCAGGTATAGTGGTGGCAGTCTCAAACACAGGTGCATCCCTGTAGACAGCCATCTTATGAACCACTGCTGGCTTGGTGGCGGCCCTCTTGTCCGACATCGCAGGTGTGACAGTATTATTCCACTGGCTACGATGCTCTAAGTAACGGGTGAACCCCCAGAAATCCAAAATGTCCAGCCCGTTCATCTCCCACTGTGGTAGCCGTTCATCCAGACAACAATTGAATAAGTCCTTTAACGCAGCGTCATTATAATTCAAGCCGCAGGATAAGGTCCAAAACGTTTGGGCCAGACAACCCACCGGTTGACCCTGCTGGCGTAGGGCCCTTATGTTGCTTATCCGATTCCCTCTCTCCCTTGCAGTAGCGGGTGGCCTGATCCGGATCCCCAATCCGCTGGATCTATTCATGGTGGATTCCTTCTGTCACGACTCGCACACAGTGATGCCACAGTTACTTTGAAAAAGTAATCTGATTACTGATTACTGATTACTCCTTTAAAAAGTAACTAAGTTACTTTACAGATTACTTGATTTTAAAAGTAACTAAGTTAGATTACAAGTTACTTTGTTAGTTACATTCCAGTAGCTGCCAACACCCCCACTGCCTCAACATTAAAAATGACAACCGGTTTTGCCAACACTCACTTTATTGGAAGTGCATTTTTAACAGTAACGTCAACAATGTATCTCCTGACATTTTAAGTTGAACTGTTGTGTTTTAAAAAACTAAAATATATATATATGAGTCTTTCTTGACTTCACTTAACATAAATAGGGGTGAGCAGGGGCCATTTTCAGAAAAACTTAATTTTAAAAGTTAATGTTTTAGACAGAGATATATTTTTGTTGTGGTCAATAACTCACAAGTGTGGTCTATCAAAACCAGCTGGAATTTTGAACAAATGTAAAACGACTTCTGTATAATTTCACTTTAAACAAGAGTACTGAATTGTTACTTTTGACCTTGACAGCAGGGACGAAAGTAACACACAGGTGGGTCAAAAGTAACACAACAAAACATGATAGATTTTTGTGTTACACTTGTTTTTATTAAATATATATTACTATGACCTCTTTAATATGTAACTGCAAACTTATTTTGTCATTTATCTTTGTAAAAAATAATTAAATTACATTTTTATTTTAAATTTCAGTTTTATCAAATGTTTCAAAAGCAACCAACAGTACAAACTTAAATTGCTGAGACTAAAAAAATTCAATAGTTTAAACACTATGAAAATAAAATTAAATCAAATTAGAATAATATCAATTTTTTACCATATTATACACAGTATTAGCAGCTGGACAAAACTAACAAGTGTTACTTTTGACCCGACAGGATCTACTTACTCTATAAACTCGACTTACTTTTATTTTGAAAAACGGAGAAGTCTTCAGGATGTTATATACTAAATACCTTGTAGATTTATCAGTATTGTAACACATGAAACGAGAAACACAACGCGTTGTAAGAAAAAAAGACCGCTTTTGGAATGTACTTATCATGGTTGAAAACACAGTTCTGGATCTACACGTGGAAATCGGTGAGTAAATAACGCGATATTTGTAAACTCTTTCAGAGGTTATGTGCTAATATGCGGTCATAGTGAGATTTAGATGTTATCAGGGCTCGGAGAAAATCGCTTTGTTACTTTCGTTCTTCAACTCTCCCACACTTACTGGTTTTGCACTGAAGTCCAGCTTTTGTTGTTTGGGTAGTGGATGAACTCCTGCTCACTGCTTCGCATCACCGGGTGGGACTTGCTCTTAGTTTGACTGTCTGCGCCGTGCTGCGACTCCAAAGGTTTTTTTTTTTAATTTGACGTAGTGTTTTTGTAGCTGCAACTCTCTTCTCTCTTCATTGTACGTTGTTTACGTTTGTGTCGCTTACACGTGACCTGAATTGTCCTCGTGCTGAAAACGTGACTTGTCGCACACCTGACTTCACTTCCCGAGACGCAAGAAGAAATATACAAGAAAATATATATTTTACTAAGGAAAATTTCAAAAATAGTAACGCACAGTGACTTGGATAAGTAACTTTAATCTGATTACTGGTTTGGAAATATTAACGCGTTAGATTACTCGTTACTAAAAAAAGTGGTAAAATTAGAGTAACGCGTTACTAAGTAACGCGTTACCGGCATCGCTGCTCGCACACATGAAAAGTTAGATCCAAATGCAGTTTTAATAAGGGTGATCCAAAAGCATAATTCATTCAATCAAAGGTCAATATCCATACAGGCAATCCAGACCATATACATAAATAAACACAGATACAGAAGGCGATGTGACTTACAACAAGGAATCCACAACAATGACTGAACAGACAGGGCTTAAATACACAAACACTAAACAAGGTGAGTGGGAACAGCTGAGTACAATGATCAATGATGACAGAAGGGTTTATGGGAGATGCAGTTCATGACACATGTGACAGTGAAGACAAGAGACATCTGGTGGCTAACTCGGGGAACAACACTAATACATATGACACACACAGAACACAGTTTGACACTGTGACAGTCATGACCTGGTTTCCATAAGGCTGTTTTTCTTCTCCTTACATCCAAAAACACACTTCTTCATTTATGCCATTGTTGAGTTTTGAAGTTAAACAAAGCTGTTGCATAATGTGATGTTTGTAAGTTCTAGCATCTCCCGCTGATTGACAGGTGGGCGGGGTTTTCCGGGGAAGTGCCCATAAAAAGAAGTGATTATGTATAGAAACCCCTGAAACGTCAGCTGGACCCGTAATCGAAAAGACCTCCACGAACCCTGGCGAAGTGCATTCGGCACAGAAATACTCTGTAAAACACCCAACTGCTTTTTTGACACTTTGCCTACGTTTAGCATGAGGAAACAACTCTATAACTGTGTTAATAAGTCAGAATGCATAAAATACCATTGAACCACCCCTTTAAAAGCCCAAACTTGATGGATTTCGATCCCAGGGTACACACATACTAAAAAAAGAAATGTACTGTCATTTTGCATAAAAACTTTTGCCAGATGTATAAATACAAATACTGTATATAGTTTGCTCACTGTTCCTGTGGTGGATCTCTTCAGCTGGCATTTTGTTTTAGGCTACTATTATTATTGTAACATTGCCAAATACATTTGCCAACATTTTAATCAGTTGTAACTACAACCACTTTATTTTTATTTCAGAGAGAGCATCCAATGGTCACCTGGTCCTCACAGAGCTAGTTGGCGTTCCTCTTCCTCCTTCTGTATCTTTTGTCACTGGCTATGAAGGTTTCCCCGCATACAACTTTGGACCGGAAGCCAACGTGGGTAGACTGACCCAAATATTTGTGCCCGAACCGTTTTTCAGTGACTTTGCCATTATTGTTACCCTCAAACCCTCCAGCCCTCGGGGAGGGGTGGTATTTGCCATTACCGATGCCTCCCAGAAGATCGTTCATCTGGGCTTGGCCCTGACACCTGTGGAGGATAAGACGCAGAAGATCTTACTGTATTACAGTGAGCCAGGGCCTACTGACACCAAGCAGGTGGTTTCTTTTAAAGTACCTGACATGACACAGCAGTGGAACCGCTTCACCTTGACAGTAGAGCGGCAGGAGGTCCGGCTCTACATGGACTGTGAGGAGTACCACAGCGCCACCCTGAAGAGAAGCCAGAAACCGCTCAGCTTTGAGTCTGGCTCGGGCATCTTTGTGGCTAATGCAGGCGGTACTGGTCTGGAGAGATTTGTGGTAGGTCACTATTTCACTTTCCACAGAAATCAGAAACTTTCTTTGAAGATGTTTCTTTTTGTCTTTATTGGTTCGCCCACTTCGCACAAAACAATTACTGAAACTGCTGCAATTTATGTAAATATTTTATAATTGCATGCAGATAATTGCAATGCTGATTTCAAGATTACATCATATATTTAGACGCACGCGATTACACGTCTGGCCCCGAAGTTAACTTACGGCCTGTGTTTGTTTATTGGTCTAGCTAGTGACTAAACTGATCCCAGGAATAAAAATGTTTCGGTTTTAAAAGATGAGGGGAGACAATGAGCATGGATCAACACTGTATGGATTGGCAGCCAGGCAAGAATTCAAGGATTTGTAGCTAACATTGTATACATTAATTTTAACTAAGGTCATTTACATGTTATTTATTTTACTTGTTATAAGAAAAATCTACCCTAGAGGGACTAAAGGAAGTTAAGTTTGGTACACAAAAGCTGTTTGTTTTTGTTGTTGGTGCTAAAATGTCTATATACCTTTAAATTTGCTATTTAAATCTTTTAATGTTATTGTCTACATTACGCGTGTGTGTGTGTGTGTGTGTGTGTGTGTGTGTGTGTGTGTGTGTGTGTGTGTGTGTGTGTGTGTGTGTGTGTTTCTTCAGTTTAGGAACCAAATGTCGCCACAAATACCAGTCATTTTTGACCTTGTGGGGACATTGTGGCTTCAAATTAGAGTTCAGATGCAAAATTCTCTTAAGTGCGTCTAACATGTATTTTCTTGTAAATTAGCATTTTTTTTATCAGGCTGTTATGGTTAGGTTCAGTAATTTTTTTTAATGGCAATGAAAATGTTATTAGTCAGTAGCTGAAATGTCTTTTTTTCACAAATGTCACTTTAGTTATTTCATTCATATTTAACAAATATGACTTTCTTTCGTGCAAAGGGCATGCAAGCTCCAAACATTGCAAACATTGCAATTGCTGAAAGTTATGTAAAACTCACCCACACATTAGGGTGACTGCCACATTCTGGTTGTATTCGTCCAATTAATCTTCTATGCACTTAGAGGATGTTGCTGAAAATGGGGCGTTTAGCGGATTTTGCCCACAAATTAATATTTCTGAATGCGAGACTTAGGGGATTTGAACCAAAAGTTTTTGATTATCATAAAATATTGTTAGTGTCATTATATATCAGTGTGTGTTATGTTTTTGATAATTTAATGTTGCTAAATGGTTATTCTTGTTATGGCTTGGTGTGAAGAGAAATAAACAAAGAGGGTAATATAACTAAGATAAGGGAGGAAAAACATGCAGGTACAACAAACAGAACTGTAACAATTATTGACCTGTTGACATTTTGAATGAATTTTGTATTGAGATGTACTGTAGGAGATATGGATATATTAGGAGAAATATGAAATTCTTTAATTCATTTGTATTAAAATCATTAGATGACTATTTGTTTCCTTGTTTACCTAGCTCTAAAGTACGGTGGCCTCGAGGTGCAATTTTATTTACAAGATTAAAAACAAATTTACAAGTTTTTTTAACAAATTTACAAGTTTTTTAAACAAATGTAAAAAAGTTTTTCAACAAATTTACAATAAGTGAACATATTTACAAGTTTTTAACAAATTTACAAGTATTTAAACAAATTTACAATGAGTGAATAAATTTACAAGTTTTTTTAACAAATTTACAATGAGTAAACAAATTTACAAGTTATAAAACAAATATACAATTAAAAAAAAATGACAACGAGTGAACAAATTTACAAGTTTTAAAACAAATATACAATAAAAAAAAATTACAATAAGTGAACAAATTTACAAGTTTTAAAACAAATTTACGTTTTTTACGGAGAGGGTAGGTGCAATAGCCGGAAGTGCTCCACACTCCAGTTTAGTAGGTGGCGGTAGTGCACCATAAGCTGGTTTGCCAACCGCCATAAAATTTCAGAAGAAGAAGAAGAATAGCCGGAAGTAGTGGCTACAGGAAATGGCCGTTTTTTTCTTTTTCGAACAGCAGCGTTCATTGTTGTACCATGTTCTGCCCCTACTGCGGCACCGGGACCCCCATCAACCGTAGCCGTTTCTGTCACAAATGTGGAAAATGCCTAACATTTCTGCCTGACGGCGGTAAAATGGCCTCAAGTTCGGCCCCAGATGATGGCGAAATAGCAACTACTTCAGCAACTAGTAAGTACTTTCTTAAACTAGCTAGCAACAACAAATAGCAACTGGCGTTGTTTAACAAAACCTACTTACTTCCGGCTATCGTACCTACCCTTTCCGTAAAAAAACGTAAATTTGTTTTAAAACTTGTAAATTTGTTTAAACACTTTGTAAATTTGTAAAAAAAAAATTTTTTACATTTTTAAAAAACTTGTAAATTTCATTTAAAACTTGTAAATTTTTTCACTCATTGTAAACTTGTTTGAACACTTGTAGATTTGTTTAAACACTTGTAGATTTGTTTAAACACTTGTAGATTTATTTAAACACTTGTAGATTTGTTTAAACACTTGTAGATTTGTTAAATAATCTTGTAAATTTGTTAAAAAATCTTGTAAATTTGTTAAAAATCTTGTAAATTTGTTAAAAATCTTGTAAATAAGTAATTTTCCATTGTAATTTATTTTTGCACCACGAGGCCACCGTACTACAGTCTACAATACTTAGCAAATACCTAAATTTGTCCTCTGGCTCACTAATTACCTTTTTTTGCTGGAGCCAGTTTTATCAATGTGTTAGTATGGGGAGGGTGTCTTGACTCTTGTTGTCATGGGAATTACATAACAAAGTAAAATCCTTTGTGATACATGGTATAATGCTGTATGGGTATCATGCAAGAAAACAGGAGCAAGACCATGAACTTGTCACATAAAGATAAAGTCAAGGGTTCAATGACAAAAACAGTGATCTAACTAAAGAGCACATAACCCTATAAGGGGCTTGAAAGTGTAGTATGTACTGTAAAAAATAAAGGAAAATTTAGTGAGGCATTAAGCAATTAAGGAGCTACTTCTACAAACAAAATCACCAAAACATTAGGGAATCCAGGCATTAATGAGCAGACACTCTTGTTTGTTTCTCTTGTGGCACAATATACTTATTTTCAACCTTATGTTACCTTTCCACAATTTATACTACTGGTGAAAGTTATTGTGTTATTACAGTAAAAATGATCTGTTTTAAGAATTTTAAAAATTAAATTTCACCTATTATTGTTTTATGGTTGTTTAGACCGTGACATTTCACAATGCCTTTTATAATGAAAGTTGCTGATGGCGATCATAAATCTCTGTTGTACTATGATGAAAGTGTAGCTATAAAAACATAAAATACTAATGAGAATAGCAGGGGGGGGAGTTCATCTGAAAGCCTGCTGATAATTGCTTAAAACTTATTACCTTCACTTTTACGCCGCTGGCACATCACAGACCCCTGGATATATCTGTGCTGTCATGTCCAAAAAAAGCTGTCTGCTGCTGTTGGAATTGAAATAAGAACAAAGACATCTCTGTCTGCATTGCTCCAGGCCATGGGAATTTACAGATATGATTGCAATATAATTAACCACTTAGTATTCTGAAAATATACAGCGATTTTTTTTTTACATGCGAACAGTTCGATTTTATTTTCAATCAAAAACTAACTCATGTATCTCTCTTCTCAGGGGTCCATCCAGCAGTTGGTAATAAAACCAGACCCAAAAGCAGCTGAAGAGCAGTGCGAAGAAGATGATCCTGGAGTAAGTGCATCCTTTTTTTACACATATCTATACCTAAATGGTACATATATTAGGACCTTTATAAAGGGTACTGCCCCAGTGACAACAGGAGCCATTTTTGATAATTTCTTCTGACGGTGTACCATTGGTAGGCTAGTTGCTACTTATTTATAAATAAGCCACTGCTTGTGTCCTGGAAATCACCAGCTCTCATTCAAAATAAATGACTGGCTGTAATCACTGGCAAAACTTATTTTGGGGTTTTTATTAGAGAAGCCTTGCCGCTTATCCACTACCATGCCAGATCAACCCATCAATCAGGGCCAAACAATCTTGCCTTCCCACAGCATTCCCCAACGACCCACCATTTAAAACTCCACTTTGGTGCGGCACGCCCTCTTGTGGTAGAGTCATCTCATCTGTAAGATACACAGCTAGTTTATTGGTTGTTTGTAGGCCTCCGGGGACAGAAGTGGTGACGGTGATTTTGTTGATGAAGAAGACCACGGCAAACATGAGAACATCGATGGTGGGACACGCAAGGGCCAGAATAAAGAAAAGGTTTAGCAATAGCACCTGCTTACACTTACACATATACAGATTCTTTATTGACCAAGAATAATGTGTATTAGAAAGAAAATATTTTTAAAATACATTTCCAGTGCACTTTATTAACAGCTTCTTTGTTATTTGCACACATCCATTATTGTCTCAGAAAAGTCAATAATAGTTTTTATTCAAGTTTGTGTCGAGGGCTTTAGATGTATCACAGTAAAAGGAAAACAGTTTTTTTTCCGTGAGTAGTGAATTTTGTAAGAAATAAGACATAAGCTTTATTTTTATTGACCTGAAAACTAAGAGGTTATTTCTCTCTTATAAGGAATTGATTTATAATAACATTTTGATGAAAGAAGCATCAAAATATTTTTTTTTTCTCCAATCTCATCAATTTGCATTAACAAAATGTTAAAAGGACACTCCACTTTTTAAAAAAAAAATAGGCTCATTTTCTAGCTCCCCTAGAGTTAAACATTTGATTTTTACCGTTTTGGAATCCATTTAGCCGATCTCTGGATCTGGCGCTAGAACTTTTAGCATAGCTTAGCACAATCCATTGAGTCTGATTAGACCATTAGCATTGTGCTCAAAAATGACCAAAGAGTTTGGATATTTTTTGCAATGATATTACCTAGTGCCCAAAATTATATTTTTTCTATTTAAAACTTGACTCTTCTGGACTGAAACTGGACTGATTTTACACCAAAAAGTTACTCAACTGTTAATTAAAATTAAATAAACTGTTTACAATCTTCAATCCGTGGCTAACACATGCATTGAAGAAAAAACATATTCACTCTTTCAATGGCTATTATCTGACAACTATTGATAACATTACCATGTGTAATTTAATGGTGTAAATGTTTTTAATTAATACACATTTAAGATGGCCATGAAGTAACTCTAATTTGCATAGTCTTTGATATAAAAAGCTTATTTTTGCATATAATACAAGCATTGTCTAAAAATGAAAATAGGCTTTTACTTAATTATTATTACAAGACCATCATGTAGCCTAGACACCCAAACCAAAGTGAAGAAAATGATCTTTAATTTGCAAGTTTAAACTGAACAGACATAATAGACATGAATTTCCTCACAGAAGTTTAAGATCATATACAGCTTGAACGTAGATATATAAATGAACACAGAGAAGGGAAGTTTAACACTGGGAAGCACAAGCAAACATGCTGAAGAGGAACTGAAGGCAGCTAAAAACCATCAGGACATAAACACGGGGTTATTTGGATCCTTACCTCCAGATAAAGTAATACACTGGACTGATGATTTAAATGTTGTTTACTCACATGTTGTTAACTCACCGGACTTTGTTACAGCACTGCTCCACTCATTCACTTCTCCACATGGACTGTATGTTTACAGTGTCACATGAGCAGCTATACACTGCAGGTTCGACTTTATTTGGCGCTAAGCAGACCTCTTGGTGATGTCAAAGTACCGCGAGAGCAATTCAAAGCAGATTTCTCCATGTGATAACTAGAATCACTCTCGCGGTACTTTGCTGTCACTCGTTTGTGGGTTCTTGTGGCGCCACACCAGTCTGCTCCCCAGTCAGTTTCGCGCTGCTATGGTAATTTGATTTCATATGCCGATCAGATCGCGCAGTTCGGCAGGAAGTCAAACACACCACCAAATATATAGCCTAATATTATGTATGCATTTCAGCCCGCTAAAGTAGCAAGTGTAGCATGCTAATGGTCAGTGCTTTACATCTAAATTATGACTAAAAGTTTGAAAGTCACAAAACCATGCTGTTACGCATCCTCACGCTATTTTTAGTGGGTATATGGAAATCCTTGACAATTCCTAGTGGGTATACGGCGTATAGCTGCGTATCACGTAGACTACACCACTGGTAGTGCCTGAAAATAGTCCCCTTGGTAACTTTCAATTTTGGGCACTAGGTAATATCATTGCAAAAACTATCCAAACTCTTTGGTTATTTTTGAGCACAATGCTAATGGTCTAATCAGATTCTATGGATTGTGCTAAGCTATGCTAAAAGTGGAACCGCCAGACCAGGAGATCGACTGAATGGATTCCAAAATGGTAAAAATCAAATGTTTAACTCTAATGGGGCTGGAAAATGAGCCTATTTTCAAAAAAAGTGGCATGTCCCTTTAAGCACCATTATGTGCCCCAGTTTTACTTCCCGGATGCTCTTTAAGGTTTGCACATTTTTCAGCGTCACAGCAAGTAGCTGTCGTTATTTACTCATGTTATTCAAAATCCATATTTTTCTTTTAAAACTTTTTATAATGTTTTCCCTGGCCCTTTCAATATAACGAAAGTGAATAGGACAGTGGCTCGCTAACTTTTAAATTAAGAAATAGGCCCCATTTTAAAGTTAATCGTAGAAAATTGCACTCTACATCCCTGTCAGATCTCATCTGTGTTTGAGTTCATTCAAATATGGTTTATTTAAACACATGACAGAAAATTAGAGAAATGTTAGTGTCACCTCTTTTGATATACTAACAAATGAGTGTTTCTGTGTCAGCTAGTGGGACGCCAGCATTACAACGAGTCATTTGTATTTTCAAACCATTGCTTTGTTTGTATAAGTGGTTAATCATGTCTACTACTAGCCCAACCAATGACATGTGCTTGGGGCTGGACTACCAGTTTATCCGACTATTTTGGAGTAGGATATTTTAGGATATTCACTTCACTTTTAAATTGTTTTATGAAATGCACTTGTTTTTGTAAAGTATGTTTTCATAAATCATAAATGTAGGTTAAGACACAGTATTATAGATCAGTTTGACACAATATGTTTCTGTTATATGTGTTATGCTTCAGTCACATGGACCCACCTCTCCTGTGCAAGCCCCACCCACTCTGCCACCTGAAGTGGATGAAGGTGACTTCTCAGGACATGTGACCCCTATAGATGAAAGACTGTTTAGGGGTGAGGGGACAGTCTTTAATTAAAAATTAAACAACAAAGGACATCTTTTTTATCTGTTCATCTATACTAAATGCCTCTTTTGTGTGACTATTTGGTCAATTTTAGTATTAAAAATTTAAAATATTTACATGATCTCTATATGATTTCATATAGATATATTGTTTGTTAATTCTTACAGGGACATACAAAACAGATGAAACAGAGGAGATTACTAGGAATGTAAGTACCAATACTACTAAAAAAATAACTGATTTCAGTTAGCAGTGTCAAAATATTTATGAACTAATGATGGGTAATGCTCTTATAATTATAATTATAATAATGATTAAATTGATGCAAAACCTTAAATGTTTAAGTTTTCCACTCCCCCAGGGTTCTGGACATGGGCATAAAGGGGAACGTGGAGCACCTGGACCTCCAGGCCCTCCGGGTCCTCCCGGACCACCTGGACCTACTTCCCCACCCAAACATACAGATCAGCCTGGACAGAGAGGCCCGCAAGGTCCAATAGGTCCACCAGGGAAACCAGGCAGGCCAGGAAATACCGGACAACCTGTATGATTATTTCCTTTTATTGATTAGACAATTATTGTTAAATACTATATGCACACTCTACAAATGGCTGGGCTATTTTTGACCCATAATGGGTAAATATTGGACAGAACACGTGCTGGGTTAAAAATTGACCCAATGCTGGGTTATTATACCCCATGGTTGCATAGCAACAGCCCAACATTGGGTCATTTTTAACCCAGCACGGGATAATTTTTAACCCAGCACGTGTTATGTCCAATATTTACCCATTATGGGTCAAAAATAACTCAGCCATTTTTAGAGTGCGCTGATCAACTTTTTTGAGGGATATGCTTAAAAAATCTAACAAAGTACCTTTACTGTACATCTTAGCTATTTTTCTAATGTCTTGTCTGTGTTTTACAGGGAAGCAAAGGCGAAGAAGGAATCCCAGTGAGTACTCACTTTTAGAAAAAAATGTGATTGAGCTGAAGGAAATCTGTTAAGTACTGAACAATGCTAAATTGACACATTAAAGGGATAGTTCGGCCAAAAATGAAAATTACCCCTTGATTTACTCACCCTAAAGCCACTCGAGTTACATCATCGTAGTAGTACACACTTTTCGTAGTGACATATGACAAATGGCGAGTGTTGTTTTGCTCTGTGCCTCCGCCCTCCACATGCGTACACTACACTGATACTCTCTCCTGAATGCGGAGGAGTCTAAGATGGTGGCATTATCGTTTTGTGAAGTTTTAAACCTGTATATTTCTCTTAAAAAAGTCACATCGATTACTCTTAAAAGGCCTTTATTTATCCCCCTGAGCTGTGTGGATTACTTTTGCGAAGGATGGATTCACATTCTTTGGATATTCATTCATATAAAGATTGAATATAATATATCTAAAAAAATGTGTTTGTATGAAAAAAGGTGGACATATGTAACTCGGGTGGCTTCAGGGTGGGACCGAACTATCCCTTTAATGTTGAGTAAAAGAGAAATTACAGTCAGCCAGTCATTATTGCAAAATATAAATCCATACAGGGTGATCAGGACCCTAATGAGGTGTACCCATATACTTTGTAAGAAAACATGTAGTGATACAAGAGATCCTAACACAATATGTGAGATTATGGCACTTTTCCATTGCATAGTACCCCACGGTTTGGTTTGGGTCAGCTTACTTTTGGGAGCTTTTCCACTGGGTGCAGTATGTAGTACCCGAAACTTTTTTAGGTACCACCTCGTTTGGGGTTCCAAGCGACCCGAGCTGATACCAAAACTTGATGCGATTGCGAAAACACTGTAGATCACTGATTTGTCTGAAAGAATCATCACTACCAGCTTCATCGCTATAATGTAAAAGATTAGCTTTACCTTAGTGCTAGCTTGTGCTGTCTCAAGTAAACCTGTTTTCATCTGTGCTCTGCTATGAGTTCCCAAACTCCCTTTTTAGCAATGAAAAACACCCACAGGTTGAGAATCAGGAACACCATAACAGTTTTTTTCCAGACTTTCAGTTTGTGGCGGCACATTCGCGACGTGCACGTTCGCATACAGTATATGCTTAAATGCAACTTAAATTAGTTGACTGACGACACGGGTGTTTGTACAGAAACTGCCAGGTGAGACAGAGTTAGTGCAAACATCTATTTGTGGTGGCCAATTATAATTATGTGGCGGACTGAGAAATAAATAAATGTATGGGAATGTACAACGACGCTCTCACTTGTATGATGTCACAGCAGTAGGCAGCGCAAATTTAACGACACGCCTATAATCCCTCCCACTCTGAAGTGTTACTAAACTCAATGGGAAAGCTATCCAAGCCAAAGTGAGGTGAGCTGACCCGACCTGACCCAAACCAAACCGCGGGGGTACTATGCAATGGAAAAGCGCCATAGAGACACTGTCAGCTATGCAGTGTAGCAATTTTCAAACAAAAATATTTTTGTAAATTTTTCTGATCATATTATATATAATTTATGTGACATAGTTAAAGGGAAAGTTCACCCAAAAAATTCTTGCACAAAGAAAGATATTTTGAGGAATGTTTGTAACCAAATTGATCAGGGACCCCATTGACTTTCATAGTAGGAAAAAGAATACTATGGGTGTGAATGGGTCTCATGATCAATTTGGTTTCAAACATTCCTCAAAATATCTTCATCAAAACAAAGAAATGTATACAGGTTTGTAACAACATTAGAGTGAGAATATGATTTAGAATAGAATTTTCATTTTTGTGTAAAATATCCCTTTAACTAACAGATATACCATATAAAATGTAAGATATACATTGAGCCTTAGCTGATCTTAATTAAAAAAATTAATGTGTCTCTATCAGGGACCACAAGGACGTCCAGGACTGTCTGGTGAGTCTGGGATGAAAGGGGAAAAGGTAAGGAAAAATACAACTGATATGCATTTAAATATCCCATATTTGATTCTTCACAATATTATTATGCACTGAGGACTTGCTTATGTGGTTTGGTCTTTTCAAGCTTTAATATGCAATGATAGAAAAGCAGTCACTGTCTTCTTTTAGGGTGATCCTGGAGTGGGGCGGACTGGACCACCTGGTCCACCAGGGCCTCCTGGACCATCAGGCTCATCCAAACCGGTCAAAGTTCCAGTGAGTATATTACACACAGTGTGTTGCTTTATGCATTGTGCCACACTGATACTTGCATTTCTTGTAAAAGCATTGTTCTCAAAATAATGCATCTAACTACTGCAAAATCTATTTTTCCATTCATATGTATCCTTTCTTGATGAAAGTATGGATTTGATGCTCTCATTTCTGGATCTGGGGATGTTGACATTGATACAGAACTTCTTAGAGTAAGTTAATCGTAAAAATCCTGTTTCACCGTGTTTTGCAGTCATTTGACACATACTTTTTTAAATAGCTTTTAATACAATATGTGTCTATTAATTTAGGAAGGATAGGCAATGGAGATGTATCTCTATAATAGAAATGTGATATTCTTAGAGGTCCACCTGGTCCTCCGGGGCCTCCAGGTAAACCTGGACCCCCTGGTCCTCAAAGTCCATCGGGAGAAATTATCCCCGGACCCCCTGGCTTACCAGGAACCCCTGGCAAAGATGGAATAGATGGGCTTACTGGGACACCTGGACTTCCTGTGAGTGTAAAAAATGCTTGCACATTTTATTAGAGATCGTCTCTAATCTATTTATTATGTTGGTCATGTCATCTAATATTCACATCTCACATCCAATGCTTAATGCACACAGCCGATGAATAATGAAGCACTATGAATATTAATAGTAACGCAGAGCAGCTGATAAATTATTCAGTCCTTATCAGAGCTCCTCAAGAACTCCTAGTGCTGTTAAATGATGGTTTTACCACACTTCTCAGTTCATTAATTAATTTTTCCTTTCTTCTTTTTGAATTCAACAAACCCACGTGGCAGCTATTTGCAAACTGGTTTTGTGGATCTGGTACTATTTCTGCGTTTAGCTCAGGTTTTGGTAATGAACAGACATTACCCATGTTTAGGTACATTTTTAATCAATAGGTTAAAAAGACAACATTTTCTCTACAATGCCAGTTTATTCTCATTTGCCTGAATCGAATCTGAGATTTGAATAATGCTAGATTTACGATATGTATGTGGGTTTATGCTTTACCTTAGTCTTACTGTATATCAAGTCTTATGCCAAATACTTTTCATGAATTTCCTTTACAAGTGTGTGGCCACAGGACTTCTCTGTAATTCCTTGCAAGTCACCAAGGTCTCTTTTTATTCGAAGTAGAAATAAATGAAGAGCTTAGATGCAAAAGCCGCTCAAAAATGAGATTTAAATGATATTAACCGAATGTTCTCGGCACGGTTTATATGTTTGTCAAATACATTTGCTTTAAATACGCTTAATCTCAGCCTCAAGCCATTCAGAAATGCTGGTTTGTTGCCAGAGTCCTTTAAAAGGCACATACATTTTTAGCAAAGTCCTCTAAGTGCATGAATGATGGTGCACAAAACTACCATGATTACATTCAAACTTGTGCCCCTTGTGAGTACTTGGACCTAAATACAACCCGAATGTGGCAGCCACATGGATCACAGCAACCCTTAATGTGTGGTTCAGTTTCTTCAGTTTTACATTCTGACTTTTAGCATTTGCAATGTTTTTAGTTGCTTTTTTAGTGATGTCTTGTTTAAAGAAGTGGAGTTTTTTGTAAAAACATTTTGCAGCGAAAGACAGTCAAATTTGTTAAATACCAAAGAAATGACTAAAGTGACATTTGTGAAAATAAGGCATTTCAATTACTGACTAATAAACTTTTCAATGCCATTAAAATGAAATTACTGAACATAAGAACATGATAAAATGCTCATTTAATAAAACATATCAGACACACTTGGAGGATTTAGCATCTGAACTTCTCAAATCTCTTTTTAGCTTAAAAGTAAAATAGTTCATTTTTAGGTGTAGTGTTTGTGGGTCCCACTGTATTCCGTTTGAAAGGAAATCTGTTGTAATCTGGAAGAGTTGCACTCAGAAGGTTTTATTTACTTTAGGACATCCTGGAGTTGTGCTGAATTTATTAAATGATGGATAAATTCTGTCTTTTTAGATTGCCTTCTTTTACTAACTGTTTGGGCAACCATTGACCCAAAATACTGTTATATGTGCTCTTTTAAATTGAGATTTAATGCATAATCAAATGTGATAGTGTGCAGTTTTGCACAGAACAAATAAAAGTTATGTAGTCTGGGTGTTTGAATACTAGTACAACACATAGTGTTGGTCACATCATGAGCAGGTTTTGATCTTTTCATCTTTTAAGGGTATTCCTGGTAAGGAAGGAACAGTAGGACCACAAGGACCAAAAGGAGAGAAAGTATGATCACTTTTTATAAAAGAAGAACTCACTAACTATTGTATAAAACTTTCAACTTGTAACTATCATTCATAGGGTGAACAGGGAATAAGAGGACCCCCTGGACCAAAGGTATGCAAAGTATCCAGTCTTAGTTTGGACCCATTCTTAAAATCTTGCTGGAATAACAAAAATCATTAGGTTAAAGTAACAGTATGTAAGAATTGAATATCAATTAATCATAAAATGGCCCTGATATGTCACTAGATATTAAGAAATCATTTTCATTTCAAATACTTATATCACTGACAACAGTGGTCCGGCCAGGATAATGTCATTTCAAACATTTGTGATTGCAGTTCAGGGTTTGGCCACAATCCTACATACTGTTCCTTTAAAACTGTCACCTGTTCCGTGTAAGGAACACGTCTGAGTTTACTTCAATATTTTGGATCTAATTTTTATCCAATCATGTCTTCATGTTTATAGCATTTCTGTCTTGAAACATTTACATTTTTATAATTTTATTTTATAAAACTAATGTTATTGCATCATTTTTATTTATTTAAAAAAATTAGGGCCAGGTTTACTAATAGCTTGCACCAGCGCAAACCATCATTTTGTCTCACATGGATAATTAGCACAGAAATTGTGCGGTCTAGTTCTTTTTGTGGCTGACGTCATTGCATCTACATTTCTAGGAGTTCACTGAAAAAAATTATTAATTGAATTTAATCATTTTTTTAAGGTAAGT
This sequence comes from Misgurnus anguillicaudatus, assembly GCF_027580225.2. Taxonomy (NCBI): domain Eukaryota; kingdom Metazoa; phylum Chordata; class Actinopteri; order Cypriniformes; family Cobitidae; genus Misgurnus; species Misgurnus anguillicaudatus. The sequence continues at coordinate 27,540,982 of NC_073338.2, forward strand.
GGTTGCAATCAATTTATTTAAGCTTACTTTTAAACAAAAGTTTTATATTTTATTTTACGTTACTAATCTTTTTTGTTTAAATGTAGCTTAAATAAATTGATTGCAACCACTTACCTTAAAAAATTTGATTAAATTCAATGAATCTTTTTTTCAGTGTTTCCCTTAAAGACGCTAAATTTCTGGGAGGAGATTATTTAAATAATTCATTCTAGGCTATTTACTAATGTTTGCTCCTGTGTTATGACTGGTATTTGTGCAATTATTTAACGTCGGAAAAGCGTGTCTTAATTGAAACATGATCTCACGTAAAGTCATGTTATAGTAACACAAAATTTCATTTATTTATTCGTGTCCATGGCACGAAATTCAGCTTTTTTTCATACCTTGAGCACGAATGTCTTTTTTGTGTCTCCCGCACAAATTTCTATAAACAGTTTTTCGTGTCCGTGGCACGACTTTCTTTTACGTGTCATTTTATGTATTGTTTTCTCTCTTTTTTCTATTTTTAAATCATTGTCACTTGGGTTTGGGGTTAGATTTGGGATTTGGGTTAGGATGTACTATTATCAGCCTGATCTCACGAATTTCCGTGGCATTCTCACGGATCTCTGCATTTTTCTGTGGCCCTGCCACGGACTGTCTTGTTCTGTGGTATTTTCACGGATTGGTTACTCAACTGTTTTGTCCTATTTTCTTATTATTGTTGCTTCGGTTTATGGTTAGATTTACATGAAATTACATCCTTACCCAAACCCAACTCTAACCCCAACGCCAGGTGACAGTTGTTTAAAGTTTAGAAAATATAAAAGAATAAAGCAGAAAAATAATACAAACCAAAGTGACATACTAACGCAAACACCAAATCTAAGCCTAAACCGAAGCGACAATGGTTTGAAGGTGGGAAAAGGCAGTTGATTGACTAGTCCGTGGGAGTGCCGCGGAGGGGGTCAGTCCGTGGCAAAATGTGGAGATCCGTGAGAATGCCCAAAATTCTGTGACTATCCCATGGAACTTTGTGAGATCAGGTTGACTTTTATGTATTGGTTTCTACATGTTTTTCTTCCGCTTTTAAAACTATTTTCGCCTGCACTGTAAAAAAAATTCCGTAGAAATTACAGTGCTACTTGTAGCTGGTTGCCAGTAACTTACTGTAGATTTAAATTTATGTTATTTACTGACAAGAGTTTGTTCAAAGTATTTATCTTTACAGAATAAAACTATACAATAACAACCTCATGAAAAGTTTTTTTTTTTACAGTGTGGAGTTGGGGTTTGGGTTAGGATGTCTAAAAATGTAACAGAAAGTGATCCTAACCCCAAATGACAATGGTAAGAAAATAAGAAAAAAACAATGAGAAAACAATACATAAAATGAAACAAAACAAACAGAAAGTTGTGCAACAGACACGAAAAACTATTTTTTATAGAGATTTGTGCGAGTGACAAGAAATTTTGCGTGACTATAACACGACTTTCCGTGAGATCAGTCTGCTTAAATTACTTTGCACTGCAATTATTGCTAAAAAAAAAGGCATCACAGAGAGCAGAGAATGCATCATACAATGCAGAGGATTGTTTAAACATTTTTAACAGTTTATTTGCAATGCCAGAAGAAAATAGTATTCAAAATTCAAAAATATTGTTTGCCAAGCCATGTTATTTTTAAATGAAAGGAAATAAAATATGAGTCACTTAGAGAAGACACACAACATCAAACGTTTTAAAACTTTCAACCTTCATTTTTTGTTCTCCAGTTCTTTCCAGTGTACTATGGCTTTTTGAATTGCCCTATTTTTGCACCATTTAGTAAACAGGCCCTTAAACTGCTATAACAATTTTACCTCCAGACACTTCAGTGATAAACCTAAAATTGTCTTCTTTAAAACAAGACCAAGATGAGACTTCTACTCTAGACCAAAAAATGCTAGAGTTTGAAGGTGCGCATCAACTTTTCACCCCAATAAGTGGGGTGACGTTAAAGGGTTAAAGTAATTAGAACAGATTGAATCCCACTGTTAAATTGACTTTTCCTTTTATCCAACTGTTTGCATGAACATTATAATGATCAGTTATGATATGTAGTAATGCTAATAAATTTGTTTTAGAATATTGTTTAGATTTGGTTGGCCAAGAGTCCCTTTGTGTGAAATTTGGTTCACATTATAATTAAAAGACCATTTTATCTTTGTCTTGTTTTATATCTGTCTTGCTTGTCATACAGGGGGAAAATGGTGACCCTGGATCAAGAGGTCTACCTGGCCCCAAGGGGCCAATAGGACCAAGGGGTTTACCCGGACCACCAGGTCCACCAGGCAACGGCTATATGGACACTCTGAAGGTAAAAATTAAAAATGGATTTAATAACACTAAATTTACCAATTTTTTAATACTGATATGCAAATAGTGATTTGGAGACGTGGAGATGGTGGTGTTTTGAATTCATCCAAATGCTCCACCTGATTATCAAACTCTCCTTTTTGGAAGTCCCAGATGTAAAACAGTTCTTAAAGGATTAGTCCATTTTCTTAAAAGAAAAATCCAGATAATTTACTCACCACCATGTTATCCAAAATGTTGATGTCTTTCTTTGTTCAGTCCAGAAGAAATTATGTTTTTTGAGGAAAACATTGCAGGATTTTTCTAATTTGAATGGACTTTAATGGACCCCAACATTTAATACTTAACTCAACACTTAACAGTTTTTTTCAACGGAGTTTCAAAGGACTATAAGCAATCCCAAACGAGGCATAAGGGTCTTATCTAGCAAAACGATTGTCATTTTTGACAAGAAAAATAAAAAATATGTACTTTTAAACCACAACTTTTCGTGTAGGTCCGGTCCAGCGTGACCTAACGTAAATGCGTAGCGACGTAGAGAAGTCACGTGTTAAATATATACAACGCACATTTGCGGACCATTTTAAACAATAAACTGCCACAAAGACATTAATTAGTATCAGTTGACATACAACAACGTAGGAACAGTCCTCTTTCAAGACACTTGTAAACACTGGGGCGGAGTTTTGCGTTCGTCCTCTGTGACCTCTTGACGTCATGAGGTATTGTGTGGGGTCAGCTGGCGCATCACAACCGGATTTAGACGAGAAGTTGTGCTTTAAAAGTGTATATTTCTTATTTTTATTGTCAAAAATGACAATCGTTTCGCTAGACAAGACCCCCATGCCTCGCCCGGGATAGTTCATAGTCATTTGAAACTCCGTTGAAAAAACTGTTAAGTGTTGAGTTAAGTTTTAAATGTTGGGCTCTATTAAAGTCCATTAAAATTAGAAAAATCCTGCAATGTTTTCCTCAAAAAACATAATTTCTTCTCGACTGAACAAAGAAAGACATCAACATTTTGGATGATATTTTTCTTTTAAGAAAATGGACTAATCCTTTAACATTATGGGTAAGTTTGCCGGACATGGCTATCCTAGACAAAAATGCATGTTTGAGCTGCCTTAATTTAAAAACAACTTATACTGATGTGTATCAGTGCTATTGTTTTGTCTCAAGATACACACAGACAAAACTTACTACATAGTTAACAAAACTTCCTAAATGTCCTTATATCTAATCTAAATCTTTACTGGGAAACTGCCCTTATGTGTTCTAACTTCCAAAGCAGAGAATTGAAAAACAAACAGATATTTTTATCTTAAGTGCGAATCATGAGCACAATTTAAGATTTCAGTCTCTTAGGAGAGCTTTATTGCTTTGGATAAATGTAATTTCTTTAAAAAAAACCTCAAACATCAGGTTGTCAAGTTCAGCAAAATATAACTTTATTTTTAAACCTTACCTTTTGTATTTCTGAGAAAAGGCATTTGAATTGGTTTAGTCTTTATAAAACTAATCTAATGAAATGTGGTTTAACCTACAGGACTTGGAGGGTTCTGGTGAAAGCGGGTTATTTATTGGAGCAGACATTTTGAAAGGCCATAGAGTAAGTGTATTAGAACATCAAAACCATTATTTATCATTTATCAAATTCTATTCACTATTCACACGTCAAGGTGAATTCATCATACGCTGGCTGGAGCTCTATTGCTCCTTGTATGGGTTACAACCTTGATTTATTTGTTGAATGGCCTATCATATTTTCTTATTTTTCAGGGACCACCTGGGCTTCCTGGCCCACCAGGACCTCAGGTTGGTTTTGAAATAAATGATATGATGTAATACAATTTTATTTCCTTACCCCAACCTTGACCACCAGGTAAAGCGTACAATTTATATAACAAATCAAACTACCTTAAAATTTACTATACGGTCCTGTGTGGTGTTTAGTATTTTTGGTGTGTGTGCATGTATATACGTATAATACTAAGTAAAATACATACGATTTTCTGTTAATCTTATAGTTAGTCTATTTCTTTACTGTAGGGACGTCCTGGTATTGATGGAGCTCCTGGGTTGACCGTAAAGGTCTGTCAAACTACACGCACAAGAATCACACTAAATAGCTAAACAAAATCGCACTATACAACGTATCATAAATAGAAAGTTTTGTTCAAGTTCAAAATGTATTATTTAGTCTTCTCTGTGATCATTCAGGGTGAGCCTGGAGCCCCAGGACCTAATGGAGAACCAGGAGTAGCTGGGTTTCCAGGAGCCAGGGTAAGTGTTCTAGTTCTGGCTTTTCTTTCTTTATTCTGTTTATTGAACGCAAGCGACATTATATAGAGAGATTATGTTTATATACATTTAAATTACTCTGAAGAAGGCATACAATAGCCAGGCCATTTGATATGTAACAATAACAATAGAAATGTATAGTATTATGATGATATGTAAGTAAGTTGTTATCTCTACTAGTTGTGGCACAATAAAAATGATAGTAGTTATTTAATAGTTTATTAATGGTTATTTCACCTTCTTGCTGTGAACAGGGACCTAATGGAGAGAAGGGCAGTCCAGGAGAGAAGGTATGAGGATATCATTTGAGCCATATGTCTATAGGAAAAAATTCAATGGTTGATAAAAATTAAAAGCATTGTGACTATGGCTGATTCAATGCTCAAGAAATACTCAGTAACAAAATGTAATACAGGTATATCAATTATATCAGATGCATGCATATACACTGATATTAAATAAAAACAAAATGTACTATACTGTAAATCACTGCACTTGTCTGACTTATTTAGACTTGTTGTTGTTGTTGTTTAACTTCTTTAATAGCTTCAGGCAAACTCTTAAAGTAATAGCTGCTTTCTTGTTATAGGCCTAAACCACATTTCTTGCCATCATTTACTGAACTGCCTCAAGCAAAACCGTTCTTGCTCTAATAGAGTGAGCTGAGACTCAAACTAAGCCAGAATCATGTAATATTCATTTTAGTTACACAAAGCAGTGTTGTTGAAACTACACAAACAGAAGAAGAGACTGTAGTATAGGTTTGTTATGTAGCAGTGTATTATATTATGCATGTTAGCTTTACTTAAATGTATCAGTTGTATAGTACTCAGTGTACTTGATTGTAATTCACATTGCAAGTTGCTGTATTCTGTAAATTCCCCAGGGTGAAAGAGGTCGTGATGGACTGAACATCATAGGGCCACCTGGGCCCCCTGGCCCACCTGGACCCATACAAAGCATCCAAGATGTAAGTATAAAAGCCTTTTTATTTGTTTGCCTGTTATGTGCTCTTACACTTAGAATGTTTTGTGTGATATTAAAAAAAAAGTATAAAGGTGCTTTTCTTTCAGCTTCTTTTAAATGATACTAAGCTCAGAGGACCAGCAGGCCCTAAGGTACGTAAAGCAGCTCACTATTTTCACATCCTATCCCTTAAACACGCAAACTACTAAATTATTTCTTGAATTAATTTAGTCCACTCCAGAGAGATCTACGTTGTAGGCAAGCCAGCTTCATTTAACTCATCACTTTTAGCAACATAACTGTGAAAAAATTAAGTGTTTGAACATTAAAGAGAACATTCATTCAAGCCAACACAGAGAAAGTGTACACTGTTAGACTTTTTATTGTATATATGCGGTAACTCACTGGTAACGTGTTGCCAGTGAGTTACTGTAACTGCCCCATTACAGTACCCTAACTGTTCATGTTTTTTACAGTATGATGCCCTTACCGCAGTTTCCATTTTACAGTATAATACCCTTACTGTAACCTAGTTTTAAAAATATATTGCCTTAAAGGGGAATCAAACTAGGGTCACCCGTGTCGTAGGTTCATAACACTACCAAGGTGCCACAGAGTCACTTGATAAAAGTTACTCGCTACACTCCCCAAGTAGCCTCCAGGAAAATTCACGTTCAAAAAAAAAGATTACACCCTCCTCCTCTAGTAGTTCACGCCAGCGAGTGAACGCTAGCCCAATATTGATCCTTATCCTTCCTTTTATTCTGTTACCCTCCCGTTTTCTCTTTCTGGTCTCCTCCGACAAAACCTTGGGGTTCTTTTTCTTAGTTAAAAGCATAACAAATAAACTGTATTTCATTTCATAGAGATGTTTTATTTTTCCATTTTATATTCTTCTTTATTCAACTACAGTAGCACTACTGCTGTTGTTTTACAGCAGTCTACCACAAATTCAAAAAAATACACTGTAAATTAAATGTTAATACCCATAATGCAATGCATATTGCAGTAATGAACTGGAACAGAAAATTATGGTATTTTACTGGGCATTTTGTGGTAAGTAACTGTAGAAATTACAGTTGAGTCTAACAGTGTATGTGAAAGATATTGTTAGGCCTTTGTTCAACTGCCTGTGTGTAATATAATAAAAGAAATTGGATGTTAAGGTTTTGTATGTTAATATCACTTAGCACTAACACTGGACATTGTTCTAAATGTTTTATTTATCTTATAATCTAGTTAAATGTTAATTACAAATTAATTTTTTAAGTATACTGTATTGTTGATTGTTGTTCATATCACATTAACAAATATGAATATACTGTAGAACTTTATTGCAAAGATCTGAGCAAAGCAGCTATTTGCAACATGTTTTCCTGGCAGCTTAAGGCTTCTAAGTGTTTCCACAGGAACTGGAACAGGAAGGCTTTTTAAGCGTGCATGACATCAGTGACCTCTAATTGTTTGTTTGTATTGTGTATGTCGCAGGGTCCAGAGGGTTTGCCTGGCAAAGCAGGATTGCCGGTAAAAAGATAAATTCTTGATCTTTCTCTATAAATCTGCTTTACCCATAGTCTACAGTATATAATAATAAAGTACTGATGATGTAATTACTTAACCTTGTGTTCAAAAACAACCAGTCATGCTGCAAATTAACAGCATGTTTTGAATTTATGATTCTTCCAGTTCAACTTCACAATGACTCAAAAAGTTTATAATGTGGTTATTATTACATAATTTTGGCGCAAATAATCACTATTACATTTCAATTTCAAACAATGTTGGTTTTGTGGAGTTTAATAACTTTAATTCTGCTGCTTAAAAAAAACAATGCAATGGTGAAAACCATGTAATATTGTAATGATCAGGGCCCAAGAGGACCAAAAGGTGAAATCGGGTTTCCTGGTATTCAAGGGCCTCCAGGACTAAAGGTACGAATTAAAAAAGTATGCTGAATGTTGCATTCACATCATGACAGAATTACTGTAATTATGAGATTCCACATTGAGCTGCTGAGCACATCCTTGTACTAAAAAACGAGCAGTTTCTATGGAAACACTAATAACTGCAAAATGACTTATGATGTATAGAGAACCCAGCTAAATGCTGCTGCCATTTTGTTTTGAAATAGTTTGCTTATATTTTGTATTGCCATGACAGTCAAATGAGAGAAGTTAAAGATTTTATATCATTTGAATATCTACATTGATGCAGTACCTATCATTATGGAGCCCATATTGAGCCTTTGTTTACTTTGTTTTAAAATGACATTTCAGTGTCAGGCTTTTATTTTATAAATGTGTTCCTAAAACTGTGCAGCTGTCTACTGCAGGTAAATGATCACACGGTATGTAAGCTAAAATGTCAAAATTAAATATTACCTCAAATAGGTATCCTGAGAACTCATACCTTTAAATGGCAGCAAACAAATAGTATTACATTTTATTCAGAACAGTTGCCAATCAGAGTATACTTGCTACTTTTGGTACAATTTTTGTAGGACAGGTTCTGGGGAGAGAATGTGTGGTTGAAGGGATGGCTGTGTCTAGCACAATTTCATATTTAATAAACTAATAAATGTTAATGATCAATTTAAATGTACATCTGTCTCTCATATAAATAACATTTATATCCCTCTTTAAAGGGGGACAAGGGGGAGCCAGGTGTATCTATAGCTGCTGATGGCTCTCTGATAACAAGCCTGAAAGGACCAAAAGGAATCAAGGTGGAAAGAAACTATTTATTTTGGAGCTTGAAAATGTTCACACTTTCGTTGTTTTCCAGTGGTCTGACATTAACATTTGATTTACTTTGCAGGGGGAACCAGGGCGACCTGGAGAACTTGGGATTAGGGTAAGACACACTTACAAACATACAAATATCATAAAGACAACATGTTTATTGATGTACAATATAGTGTGTGAATTCAAGCAGACATTTTCCAGCTCCCCCAGAGTTAAATATTTGATTTTTACTTTTTTGCAATCCATTCAGCTGATCTCTGTGTCTGGCGGTACCACTTTTAACATACCTTAGCATAGACCATTAGCTTCTCACTAAAAAACTAACCAAAGAGTTTGGATAGTTTTCTTATTTAAAACTTGACTCTTCTGTAGTTACATCGTGTACTAAGACCGACAGAAAATTAAATGTTGTGATTTTCTAGGCAGATATGGCTAGGAACTATACTCTTATTCTGGCGTAGTACTCAAGGACTTTGCTGTCGTAACATGGCTGCAGGAGGCGCAATGATATTACCCAGCAGCCGAAAATAGTCCCCTTAGTATCTTTCAATGGCACGGGACAATTTTTGGTCAGTGCGTAATATCGTTGCACCTCCTGCAGCCATGTTACAGCAGCAAAGTCCTTGATTATTACGCCAGGATGAGAGTATAGTTCCCTAGCCATATCGGCCTAGAAAATCACAACTTTTAATTTTCTGTCAGTCTTAGTACACGATGTAACTACAAAAGGGTCAAGTGTTCAATAGGAAAAATATCAAAACTCTTTGGATATTTCTTAGCGCGATGCTAATGGTCTAATCGGATTCAATGGATTGTGCTAAGCTATGCTAAAGTGGTACCGCTAGACCCGGAGATCAGCTGAATGGATTCCAAAAAGGTAAAAATCCAATAAGTTTAACTCTAGGGGAGCTGGAAATGAGCCTATTTTTTTTTTTAAAGTGGAGTGTCCCTTTAACACGGCATGTCGATCAAAAACTGCCCCAATCAACCTGAATTTAAACGATATATATTTATTTTATCCTTTGATCTTCAGGGGCCAGTTGGACCACAAGGACAAAAAGGAGAATATGGAATTCCTGGTCGGCCGGTTAGGTTTATTTATGAATTTTTTGTATTAAAATTTTACAATCTTATAAATGATTATTTCCACTTTCTTACTACTCCCTGCAATGTTTTCTTTTAGGGGCGACCTGGATTGATTGGAATGAAAGGGGACAAGGGTGATGCTAGTGGTCCACCTGTAAGTAAATTATTATAATCATGTTATAATTTCATTTTAATGAGCCTGGATCGCAGTGCTGAATGATGAACAGTTGCAGAAAAACAGACTAGGTCATGGCGGCCTACTGCACAACATATTACACAGTCAGAGCAGGGTTTTTTCCTATACCTGATGATATGAATAATTATTTATAAGTGCTTCAGGTGCCATAGCAGTGCTGAAAACACATTCAAATAAGCAATACTATTAGTGGCATTAGTACATTTTCATCAATGTTTGTGGCATGATGTTTTCATTATTTCATATCTCTGTTTATCGTGACTTTTAAGGGTCCACCGGGTCCACCTGGTCCTCCAGGGCCACCAGGTCGAGTGATTGGCCTCAAAGGAGTAAGTATGGTTCTTTATGCAGTAACAAATTATATCGAGCAACTAATCATGGCTTATCTGGCTTACAAAGTGTAATTTTCACAAAAGTCATGAAATGATTCTGCTTTGAAGGCAGTTTTCCCAGTTCCTCCTAGACCGCACTGCAAAAACCCAGTAAGTTAATAAGTGAAGTTCTCTGGTTGGTGGTTTGGTTCGGGTGTGCCGCATGTCATAGGCATGACTCCTCCCCCTAATACACTAGCATCGCCTTCTTTTCTATCTTAAGGTTGCTCGGGTCTCTAAAACAGCATAAACAGGCCTAATTTACAAACCAGACATGAATTATATTTCATTTTGTGCTAAATTAATCTGAATAATTCATAATTGAACAATGACGAAGTCTGGGAAATAATTTAGGTCTGCGTATGCTATGACTCACAAACACAGGAAAGTTATCATTGTCTTTTAACCCATCTCATCTCAGGTGCTCACCTAAGCTGACAGAAGCATGTTGCATTAGCTCTAACTGCTGGGCTCAACCGTGAATAAATGTTATTAAGAATCTGGTGTACAGTGTACATTGTAAAAAAACAGGTTTCTTTTTTAAATTTCACATCAGATAGCATTTCCATCATATTCCATTCTGTCTAAAGCTTGGTCTAATTTCAGACAAAAAAATATTTTGCAGGTCAACAACAGCAGTTCACAACAAGGTATATTTAGAAATTAATTATACAAAACTATTTCTTACTGCAATGTTTCATGCCATTTTGACCTGTTTTAAACAACAAAAAAAGAGATTTGTATGACTCACTTTAGGGTCAACCTGAATGATGTGAACTTGGCCATGTAGTTACGGATAAGTAAACTCAGTGTAGCAGAATGAATGTCTCTGACAGTGCCACTGTAAGTCTGTTGGATTGATCTATATGTTCTTTATGTCCACAGTGTCTATGTTTCCTAATGGTTATGGGGTAAGTAAATTCTCCCAGTTGTCACATATCATGTGAAATAAATATTCAGCATTGTATATATAAACCAATTGTGCACATACATACAGTATGAAGCATTCAAATTAATATTTAATAACATGCATAAAAAGCCTCTACTACCTGGCAGAAACCACTGAAATCAGTAAAACAACAGAAATAACAATTGGACCATGGTTGGTAATCTGTTCTGATAGCATTCGTTGGGGTGGGGCTACCTCACATACAGATATCTAAAATATTGTCCTATATGAATCTGTGTGTTTTAAAGGAATACTTCACCCATTTGATTTAAGCTTTGTATAGTTAGAACCCCAGTCATGTTTTTGAATGGTCATGCATCATTTCCTCAGGAGAAATACAGATTTCAGTGTTGCACTTCCTTCTTTCAGTCATGTAAAAATCATCATTTTGCATAATTGAAAGAAGGAAGTCCCTTATCTTTGTTGAGGGGGTGAGACTACAAACACCCCTTTTCTCGGTCAAATAGGCACCAAATTGTTACATTTGGTATGTTACATTTCGACTACAAATATGATGCATTTTCAATAAAGATGAATGTTTCTACGGGTGAAATGCTCCTTTAAAGGAACACGCCCAGATTTTGGTAATTTAGCTTATTCACCGTATACCGCAGAGTTAGATAAGTTCAAACATACCTTTTTTCATCTCAATGTGTGCTGTAACTCTGTCTGATGCAGCCCCCGCTAGCTTAGCTTAGCACAAAGACTGGAAGTGAATGGCTTCAGCTAGCATACAGCTCCCAATAAGTGACAAAATAACGCGAACATTTTCCTATTTATGTGTTGTGATTTGTATAGTCACACTGTGTACAAATAACAAGGTCATATGAGACACAGCCATTTTTTAACCGTATACATACTGGGAACTATATTCTCAGAAGGCGAAGCAATGCTACATGGGTGGAGTGATTTGCTCGCAGCCCCCGAGAAGCCCCTGGTGAGGGGCAGAGAGTTCGGTCAGAGTTGTGCAAATCACGTTATTTTGTCACTTATTAGGAGCAGTATGCTAGCTGAAGCCATTTACTTCCAGTCTTTGTGCTAAGCTAAGCTCGAGGGGGCTGCGTCAGCACGCACACGGTGAATAAGCTAAATTCCCAAGATCTGGGTGTGTTCCTTTAAGTATAATTCAAGAAATCTGTGTGAGCTGTTTGTTTGAATACCTGCAGACAGAGATAGTATTTTAGTATGGAAACAATCGTTGCTATAATAATTACATTATATTATTCCAGATAACCTATCTTCTGTTGCAATATTATTTATAATGAATGCTGCTGCTGTTGATGCTGAATGTGTGTCTCAAGGGTGCTAAAGGTGATACTGGCTACAAAGGACAAAAGGGTGAGAAAGGAGATCCAGGTATACCTGGTCCTCAAGGGCTCCCAGGAAGACCAGGCCCTGTGGTAAGTCTTTAAAGACAAAATTTAAAAAGTAATAAAAACTAATGGGTTAATAAAGGCAAATGTCTCTGTCTTACTATTTTATTAAAACAAAGACCTAATTTAATTAGAGATGAGCAAACTGAGATGTCTGCTGGGTATATCAGTAAATGGAAACAATGAGAAAACACTTTTGACAGTTCCTGTAAAATAATGAAGCAGTTTAATAATTCCTCGTGGGAATTAAAGACAGATACCTCATACACTCTAAAAACAAACAGTGCTAAATAGCACTTAAAGTGGTTCTTGACTCGTAATCATAGAGGAACCATTTTTAGTGCTATATAGCACCTATGAAGAACCATACAGGGGTCATATAGCACCCCTATAGCACCACATATGGTTCTACATAGCACCTTATGGTTCTACACAGGTACTTCGTCTGTGCTATATGGCACTTAAAATGGTTCCTCTATGATTACGAGCCAAGAACTACTTTTAGTGCTATTTAGCACCGTTAAGGTGGCCATTATTTGTTTTATCACATCACACCTGGATTTCGAGGTTAAGTCGTGTATGTAGAAGCGCCTTAAGTGGATTAAGCAAAGGACAGCCATCATGGACTTGTACCAGCACTTGAATGACCTTTGGTATTGATGGCTTTAATAGACGTAGATGCGCTCTCTCTTACACACACACTGTTTAGGATCCTCAATAAAACACTGTATATTTTTAAAATTTTAGGGGCCTAAAGGTGACTCTATTGTCGGTCGTCCTGGTGAGCCTGGGGCTCGAGGCCTGCCAGGACTACCTGGCTATGGCAGTCCAGGACCGCAAGGGCCACCGGGACCTCCTGGGCCACCAGGTACCCCGCCAGTGCATGGCTCAGCTGTAAAACAATTATTTATCATTACAAACTTTTTTAAAACGTTTTAGGCTTTACACCTGAGAGAATACAGTGATGCTCATTAACTTTCTCATCAGCAATTTCCTAGACATTAAACTTTTGCATATTTTCTGATTAGCTGTAAGCCTCCCTGGACCTCCTGGGCCACCTGGTCCTCCTGGGCATGGAAACCCTGTAAGTCAGAACAGGAAACCCTTATTTAATATAAACAATCTCAAAATGACTAAATATACTTTTAGGTTTGTTAGGTTTAACTTTGTGCCTGTCTTTCTGTTTTGCCTGGTCTAGGTGAGCACGTATAAAAACACCCAGGAACTTGTGCGTGAGACCCATCAAGCTACTGCTGGCAGTATGGGATATGTTTTAGATAAGAGTGAATTGTACATCAGGGTACAGGAGGGTTGGAGGAAAGTGCAGGTATCTATTTTTTGTTCCCCTTCATAATGGCAATAGGGTTTATCTGATATTTGTAATATGTAACTCTGTTTTTAGTTGGGAGAATTAATTCCCGTTCCGGAAGGCAATTCCTCTTTGTCACAAGGCCTTAGAAGACCCAGTGACCATAGTGTACCTAGAATAAACAGCGAGGTGTGTCATACATACAGTACACTAATACATATAAATATACACTCACCTAAAGGATTATTAGGAACACCATACTATTACTATGTTTGACACACTGCCTTAATTCTACATGGCATTGATTCAACAAGGTGCTGAAATATATTGATAGGATAGCATCTTGCAGTTGATGGAGATTTGTGGGATGCACATTCAGGGCACGAAGCTCCCGTCCCACCACATCCCAAAGATGCTCTATTGGGTTGAGATCTGGTGACTGTGGGGGCTATTTTAGTACTGTGAACTCATTGTCATGTTTAAGAAACCAATTTGAAATGATTCGAGCTTTGTGACATGGTGCATTATCCTGCTGGAAGTAACCATCAGAGAATGGGTACATGGTGGTCATAAAGAGATGGACATGGTCAGAAACAATGCTCAGGTAGGCCGTGGCATTTCAACGATGCCCAATTGGCACTAAGGGGCCTAAAGTGTGCCAAGAAAACATCCTGCACACCATTACACCACCAGCCTGCACAGTGGTATCAAGGCATGATGGATCCATTTTCTCATTCTCTTTACGCTAAATTCTGACTCTACCATCTGAATGTCTCAACAGAAATCTTCAACTGTCTAATTTTGGTGAGCTCATGCAAATTGTTAGCCTGGGTGCCAGCCGATCTTAGCCCCGCCCACAAGAGTTTGAAAACGGGAAGATCGGTCTGGCGTTTTTCCGTTGAGGAGCTGCTATGCTAGGACTAGAGCTGGGCGAACCAATCAAATTGTCAGGGCGGGCTTTATACGATGATGGACAGATAATCAACAGTAACGTAATGAACCACGTCACCAAAGAGCGCGTGTGTTGAAAGGCTGCGCTGTAGAGTTCAGATGTGTGGATTCTGACATGGAGTCTGTTCTAAAAGATATCGACAGAGCATTGATTTTAAAAGAGGAACAGAGAAACGCAAGCAGGGCATTTGTTGATGTTTTTGCTGTCCTTCCCACGGGATTCGGCAAAAGTTGGTCGCAACTGAAACGGGTAACGTTATCACGCCGATGCAACTCGGCGTGCACGACGAGATGGATATAATTAGCGGTCGTTGCCAGCTTCTTTTCGGAAGCCCGGAATCATGGTTGCTGAATAAATGGAGGGACATGCTAGGCTCCAATATTTTCAAGCCAACGTAATGGGTATCGTCGTGGATGAAGTTCACCTAACGTACAAATGGTAAGAGATAGTCTTACTCTATGACTTAGTAAATACTTCATGTTGTGGTATAAACGAAATGTTGTAAACATAGTAGGTGTTGATGTACATTCGCTAACTCAGACTTAGTATAATCACAATGTTAGTGTCATTGTAGCGAAATAACTATCAGTTCAGTCAGGCTGCAAAGATGTCATTTCAACATACGTCACACACTCCGTTGCTCTGATTGGTCGTAGGTCTATCCAATTGAGTGCAGAGGCATTTTTCGGTTGAGACACGCCTCATAATTATAGCTCAATGGAGCGGTATCAGACTCAAATTCTGACTAGAATTGAGTATGACAACGTCAGGCTAGCAAATTGTAGCCTCTTTTTCCTATTTGTAGTGGAGATGAGTGGTACCCGGTGGGGTCTTCTGCTGTTGTAGTCCCCGCCTCAAGGTTGTGTGTGTTGTGGCTTCACAAATGCTTTGCTGCATACCTCGGTTATAACGAAACAAAGTTGCTCTTGAATCAGTCGGCCCATTCTCCTCTGACCTCTAGCATCAACAAGGCATTTCCCCACATGACTGCCACATACTGGATGTTTTTCCCTTTTCACACCATTCTTTGTAAACCCTAGAAATGGTTGTGCGTGTACAAGTAACTGAGCAGATTGTGAAATACTCAGACCGGCCCGTCTGGCACCAACAACCATGCCACGCTCAAAATTGCTTAAATCACCTTTCTTTCATATTCTGACATTCAGTTTGGAGTTCAGGAGATTGTCTTGACCAGGACCACACCCCTAAATGCATTGAAGCAACTGCCATGTGATTGGTTGATTAGATAATTGCATTAATGAGAAATTAAACAGGTGTCCCTAATAATCCTTTAGGTGAGTGTATATAGTACACATATAGTATAATGTGAAAAGCTAATCTTCACCTTTTACAGGAGTTAAAGAACTTTTTGCCAAGCTACAATTTGCTTCCACACAGTGCACACACCGTGCCAGGGGTAAGATTTGCTTCAACCTTACTGCACTTTTAATTATCAGTGTGTAATGGACCAAGTTGACATGACCTTTGACCCTCTCAGTTGCACCTGGTGGCACTGAATGCCCCATTCTCAGGAGACATGCGTGGAATCCGTGGGGCAGATTATCAATGTTACCAGCAAGCCCGGGCCAGGGGCGCAACATCCACTTACAGAGCATTCCTCTCCTCTCACCTGCAAGACCTCTCCACCATTGTAAGAAAAGGAGACCGCTTCAACTTGCCAGTGGTGAACCTCAAAGTAAGAAACCAATTAATCTTGTGCTTGATAAGGCACAGAGCGTCCATGCGGAAAATACTGAAATGAAAGGTTATGCCTAAATCCAGCCTGTGTAAATGTAGTTTCACATCTGTCTTCCACAGGGAGAAGTGCTTTTCAAAAGCTGGATGGCTATGTTTTCCGGAAACGGGGCTGTTTTTGACCCACTTGTTCCGATTTATTCTTTTGATGGGCGAAATGTCATGACAGACCAGGCTTGGTAAACAAATCTTCTATTTAATTTTGCAGACTCAAATCTATTTGCTTGCGTATTATTAATAACATGTTTGTATGCCAATAGCAATTGGTTTCCAGCATTTATTGCGCTTCTCTGACTAACTGCATATTACTATGACTCAAGGCCTCAGAAGCTGGTGTGGCACGGCACGAGTCCCACGGGCATCCGTATGACAACTAGCTACTGCGAGACGTGGAGGACCGGTGACATGGCAGTGACCGGACAGGCATCTATATTGCAGACGGGCAAACTGCTTGGGCAGCAAACACGTAGCTGTTCAAACCACTTTATTGTGCTTTGCATTGAGAACAGCTACATGCAGGACCCCGGAAGACAATAGACAGTTGGACTAACACCATCTACCAATGTTCACTGCAAATGTAGGGAAAGCTGGACTATTGGGAGAAATATCCAATGTGCTCTTTTTAGCCAGAGAGCTCTTTGTATGCAATCATGTTTTATTTCTACTCTGAAAATGATGTAAATATGTATAAATCAACTTACTGACATTGTTCAGTCTGCAACCCACTTACTTTCAAACAACTATGGATACCAAAGTATACCTCAGCCAGACATCAACAAACAGGAGTAGATCTTATTAATACAAATGCACCACATTCCTGTGTCTTCTCAGATGGGTTATTTGTCCATAATTTTTAACTAATAAGATTTTTTTACTCTAGACAAATTTTGAATGAAAAATATTGATAGATGCATCTTTCTAAACAAGGTATTTTTTTGCTAGTGAGGCTGAACGTTGTTTTAATGCACTGTATTAAAATTGGCTTTTTCTCACCCCTCTTATCTGTCAACTTCCTAACAGAACATTAAAGAGTGACTGCATGTCTTGTTTATTTATAATGTAAAAGCACATAAAACTAATTCCAGTCCATAATTTAAAAAACATTTATTTCAAATGCTGACCACATTACATCTCTTCCCATTGCTTTAGACCAGTGGTTTTCAAACTGGGGGGGGGGGGTGTGCGAGAGATGGTGCCAGGGGGCCCCAGTTTTATG
Source organism: Misgurnus anguillicaudatus (assembly GCF_027580225.2). Classification (NCBI taxonomy): domain Eukaryota; kingdom Metazoa; phylum Chordata; class Actinopteri; order Cypriniformes; family Cobitidae; genus Misgurnus; species Misgurnus anguillicaudatus. The sequence goes on from NC_073338.2 coordinate 27,558,537, forward strand.
ACATTTTATGCAATACATTAATTTATCATAAATTCTGTGTAATTAAACCTAAAAAATAAGGCTACTAACCAAAAGCACTACTTTTTTGGATAATTTAATGATTTTTCTATTAAAATGTTGAGTTTTAGAACAGTTTTTTGTCACAAATTTTCTTTGGGGGGCCGCGAAGGAATCCACCATACACAAGGGGGGCCGCATGCTGAAAAAGTTTGAAAACCACTGCTTTAGAATGTACAACATATTTAGAAAGACAATTTTAAATTATAAGTTACAATGTTTTCACTTTTAGAAATCTGTTATGAGTATGTAACTTTTACTTTTTACATATTTAAATGGTGCTCAGTGAATAAATGTGTTGTTTTATAGGTATGGTTTATCTCTTTCTAACTATTTACATATTAAGACTTTACCATTAAGAGAGAGAGAGAGAGATTCACTCTTTGTCTTCTTCAAGGGTTAACCTAGCCTGACGTTGTCATACTCAATTCTAGTCAGAATTTGAGTCTGATACCTCTCCATTGAGCTATAATTATGAGGCGTGTCTCAACCGAAAAATGCCTCTGCACTCAATTGGATAGACCTACGACCAATCAGAGCAACGGAGTGTATGTTGAAATTACGTCTTTGCAGCCTGACCGAACTGCTAGTCATTTCGCTACGACACTAACATGGTGATTATACTAAGTCTGAGTTAGCGAATGTACATCAACACCTACTATGTTTACAACATTTCGTTTATATCACAACATGAAGTATTTACTAAGTCATAGAGTATGACTATCTCTTACCATTTGTACGTTAGGTGAACTTCATCCACGACGATACCCTACGTTGGCTTGAAAATATTGGAGCCTAGCATGTCCCTCCACTTATTAGACAACCACGATTCCGGGCTTCCGAAAAGAAGCTGGCAACGACCGCTAATTATATCCATCTCGTCGTGCACGCAGAGTTGCCTCGCCATGATAAGGTTGTCCATTTCAGTTGCGACCAACCTTTGCCGAATCCCATAAGAAGGACGGCAAAAACATCAACAAATGCCCTGCTCGCGTTTCTCTGTTCCTCTTTTAAAATCAATGCTCTGTCGATATCTTTTAGAACAGACTCAATGTCAGAATCCACACATCTGAACTCTACAGCGGCAGCCATTCAACACACGCGCTCTTTGGTGACGTGGTTCATTACGTTACTGTCGTTTATCTGTCAATCATCGTATAAAGCCCGCCCTCACATTTTGATTCGTCGGCCTGTTTTGATATTCTCATAGTAGCTCCTGAACGGTGAATCCCCAGACCGATCTTCCCCGTATTTCAAATCGTGGTGGGCGGGGCTAAGATCGGCTGGCACCCAGGCTAGGGTTAACCTATCATCGCCTGAAATAGCTATTCGATCGCATTTTATATCAGGTCACAAGGGGGCAGAACGGAGACACATGAAGCTGTATTTTATATCCGACAATAAAAACGCATATGGGGCGACTATTATCATAGTCCCAGACTAAAATGCATGTGTAAACTGCCTTAATTTATAAACATCTTGCCCTCACATATTTAACATATGACTGCCAATGTTTTGTCTCAAGATGCACACCTGCATTTTTTTTTTTTAATATTTGTAAAAACTACTTAATTGTCTGTGTTTATCTCTGACAGCTCTAACTTAAGGGTGAAATAAACAACTGTCAACTTTTATTTAAAAAGTTCAAAACTGCTTAGAAAGAAGTATAATGTAGTGCAATAATATGCTCATCAGTCTCTTGCCTTCAGGGTTAAGTGTACAGTATCTGCCCTTAGTAGCTACGTTTATGCTTGGCAGACAGAGTGCTGTCATTGCGGCCCCGTTACACAGGTCGAAATCTCGAAATAAAAATATATCTTTATGAATAACAATTAAATAGATTAACTCTCATGAAAATATATACAAATAAATGGTAAAAAAATACTTTCATCGCAGGATTTGAGGTAGTTTGAGGCACGAGTCACGACTTCACTCACCTAGAAGAATGTAACGATAAACAAAGTAAACTATGTGGGCGGAGCTTTTTCACCGTGCTGGCCAATCAAGGCGTTCACTTTGTCGAAGCAAAGACACGACAAGTTGAATGTAAGAGAAAAAACTGACCAGTCCTTACATATTCTCTACCATGATGGATGTAGGAACGTTACTGCGTCGCTCCTTACTGTTGGCTTTACTTCTATGTACAGTGACACAGGAAGCGCGAGGTAAGAGACGTAACTCCTCGTAGTTCCCCGTCTGCCTTTAAGTTTTGTCTTCTGGTCGTTTCCTCTTTTTCAGAAATCTTGGGGTATTCAAATATGGCGCATGTCATGAAACAGCCCCGCTGACATGAGTGTAGTGTTTAAGCTATCTTTATGCCCTGATGTACACCACATGCCCAACAGTTTGGAGGAGTGTGTGTTTTTCGGACAGAAAGGTGGAGCGCGTGCGGTCGGAGAACCGCGCGAGGTTTGGATATCGCGACCGTTTCGTATTTATTTACAATACTTAATGGTTCATATTAATTTATAACAACCACTGGATCAAACGTTTAATTATGTGAAACTGTTGACTAGCGTTGCTTTCATATGCGTGTTCACATTTCTATCAGTTCGTGTTTTATGAAGGCACTTACGATGTGATGGGCATTATCTGATTTTAAATGCTCTTCTGTTGTTAACGTTACACACAATCTTTTATTTAACTAACGTTAGTTGACGAAGATCAGACAGATTTTTCTGTATTTCACTGACACCATGAGATCAAAGACTGTAGGTTACCTTTTTGTTTTGTCAAGTTCAGTAAACTGACAGGAAACCTGTTTCACATGTTTACGCGAGCTCTGACCGTTTATTACAAATAAACTATTTTTGAAGATGATACAAAACATATGGCTTCTATAGTTTATATATCAAGGACAAGCATTACAGCAATGTTTTTGTGAATAACATTCCCCAATCAAATACTAAGTTACTGTGATCTAGCCTAAGATAACATGATAAGGCTTGTAATCAGTAGACTATTTGGACTGGTGGCTTTCGTGTGGTTGTGGATGTGTCAGAATGGCATTCCTGTGTGCAAGCAATCGTGTTTAGCCCCATGTTGTTATATTGTGAAGAAGGCATACAAGTTAAAATGGTTAATTATTATTAGTTAATGCTGATGTTATCGGTGTGATGTACGCAATTAGTGCAGGAAACATTTTATAATCACAGCAGCCCTCCCTTCCTTTCCCCATCAGTATACAACAGCTTCCTCTGAGATACAGAATTGTTGATTTTACACTGTGAGAGATCAGAAGACAAAAACATTTGATTGTTTTTGTTTTCCGAATTGTTCAAGATGTGGCCTTGAGTTTGTACATTTTTACCCTTGGCAAAATATTTCACTAAATTGCCTAAAGATTTGTTTGTGGAGTATTGTAAGCAAGGAATGCTAAACATTAAAACATTGTGTTAAATGCTTTACTGTTCCCCTCCTGGCACTCATAAGAAGAAAGGAGTTACACCTGGCTTGCTATTGTATGACAAAGCGTGACTGCGGATAGACCACTAAAAAAAGAGTTTTTGATATGCATTTAAACACCTTGTTGTATTCATTAAATAAACTTTTTCGTTCATTATGTGAAGTTTTATCTTAAAATACCCCATAGATAATTCATTATAGCATGTTAAAATTCCCACTTTGTAGGTCTGAGCAAAATTGTGCCGTTTTTGGGTGTGTCCTTTTAAAATGCAAATGAGCGCATGAAATGCAAACACTGATCGCAATGATGGTGATTTGTTGCAATTGAAACTCAATTGTGCTTTCAATTTTCTTTCTTTCTTTCTCCCTGCACTAAATGGCAGTGCCATGGATAGATAGTGCAGATTACAGGGTTTCCAGCAGAAGATTTGTTAGTTAAGGTGGTAGGGTTGGGCACGATGAAAATGAATTTTTTTAAATTAAAAACACTCAAATAAAACTTTACTTTGAAGAAACTATGACAGAAAATAAAACACATACTAATTATTAATGAATTAAACGTTTTTAACAGATACCTCTAACGGGAATAGCTGCGTGATGAAGTGAAACTAAAGGGTTAATAAACACAAACTGAAGCAGATGTAGAACGTCTGGCGAATGATAATAGATAGCGCGAAGATTGTAAAAACTGATTATTTCCCACTATTAAAAACATTATCTTAAAGGAGTGTAACTGGGTGATTCTCACGAAAACTTGGTTTTAAAAATGTCAAGCATGAAAATGTAAAAATTGCTTAAATTTACTTTTTTTCCCACCAGACATTGAAAAACAAAGTCTTGAGTAAATGGGAACCTTAATTTAAAAACTTTTACTTATCATTTAACACTTTTTGTAACATAATTTAAAAAATTAGTCCTAAAAAATCTCATTACCGCAACAGTCAGAAAACATCAACACTGACATATTTTCAAAATGACATGACAAACTTGAAAGAACATAATTTGGAGACTCTGCACATGCATTTAAAATCAAAGTATTATGCTTCTATTTATTAAATTAACATTTAATAAGCATCTGTTGCGGTAATGATAATCATAATGTCGTGTAAGCATTCTGACTAGGGATGCTCCGATCGATTGGCCGATAATGCTTGCTATGTTTCTCAATGAATTACGGTGAAATGCCGCTACATCCAAAAGCCAGGGGGCGCTCTCATGCAGAAACTCAAAAAGCGCTGTAGACGAAGAACAATACACACGCAACTGTGATGACACGCAGCTCCATGAAATGGCTGAAGGATATATTTATATTGCTGTTCTTCAAACCTTTTCAGGTATTTTCATGATAATAAAGAATATGTTTAATAATTATGTTTGATGAGTTTTGCTTTTTTAAATGCATGTTATAAACGACTCAAACTAACAGTGATTTTAGATCGATAAGGACTTACTGATCAAAAGCCGTAGTACATGAAATAGCTGTAATAAGATCGCATGTCCGATTCAGAATAGTGATCGGCCACGTATTATTAGTGGAGATCGGCATTGATCAGAGCATCCCTAATTCTGAAGACAATATTTCAAATTAACTGTAAAAAAAATGATCTTACCTGGTAGCCATCTTGAAGTAACTGCTCCATGTGCTTGGTCACTCAAAATCAAACTTTATTAAAATTCTGTATGTGTGCTTAAACTGTTCTCAAAAAGTGTTGCGGAGGATGAGAACATCAGGCATGGACACATCATTTTCCTAATTTTTCTTCATTATTATTATACATGAATATTCAGTAAATATTTTTCTGTCATCTAAAGTAGTCTAGCAAAACATCCATTTATTTTTTTTCTTAATATTTTTGTGTTAATTTGATTAAATTACAACATAACCCATGTTCAAACACAGCTGGACACATTGCGGTAATGAGAATTTCAGCAGAAAATGAGATAAAATTTACAATTATAAATTCTTATGTTGAAATCACACATTTTGCAAGGTAGAACACAGTATTGTGTTAATTCTGATGCTTTTTAATGTTACTATATTACACAATTTAACTTCTTCCACCCTGAAGCTATTTTGGGGATTTTCGCCTGGATTTGGCCTACCCAATTTCAAAAGCTTCCCATACCCACATGCAGAGGTTTACATACAAATGTTTGGTATCATTTTACAGGAAACCCTTTGAAATTACATAAAACACTGTTGAAAGTGCTAAACATGGTTGTATGTGATGTCAGTCCTCTAATAAACACAAAAATAAATAGGCGCTTTTTGATGTTTTTTTTCTGAAGTTTTTATTTAAAAGTGTATAACTCTGGCCCTGAGTGCCTCAGCTCCATGCAGACAGTTTTGTTTGATTCCAGCAATTGCCAGCTTACAGAGGAAAAAAGATTTTTTTCTCTATCATAATCTATACAAAAGTTATTTTACTCCAACTGATGGGAGGAATAATACCCTTTTTGTATACAATTTCTGCCTAAAAACATTTGAAGTGCTCCCATAACCACATACTAGGGGTGTAACGATTCATCGTGCAAATGCGCGTTTTCTCAATGAATGACTTTGAATGAATTACGGTGAAATCCCAGCACATCCGAACGCCAGGGGGCGCTCTCATGCAGAAACTCCCTTTGTGCCACACAAGAAGTAGCATTACAAACGCTATTCCAGGAAATGTCTACACAGGAATATTTATATGCTGTTCTTCAAATTGTTTCAGGTATTTTCATGATAATAAAGAATATTTTGAATGATTTTGTTTAACGAGTGTTGCTTTTATAAATACACGTTATAAACGACTCCGACTCATAATGATTTTAGATTGATAAGGACTTCCTACTGACCAAATGCCGTAATACAGGCACAAGCTGTGTATAAAACGAAGAATCGCAGCCTTGCGATTCAGAATCGATTTCAGACAGGCATTTTTAATGAGGACCGCGATTGAATCGCAATTGAATCGTTACATCCCTACCACATACAGTGGAATAAATGCAATTGCTTTATATCATTTTAAAGAAAGCCCTTTGAAGTTACATAAAAAGCTGCTGTTTGTGACAAATAGTGTTATTTATGTTGTTTTTCATATGATAAAACACCAAATTTTCTTTTTATATGTTGTAAATACTGCCTCTGATAGTGTATAACTCTGGTTCTGTGTACTCTAGCAGACTGCAAACAGTTCTGGTTGTTAACAGCAGCAGACAGTAAACACCCAAAAAAAGAATGATCTCTTTAGCATGTCGCATTCAGAAGTTATTTTCATTTTACTGAAGTGTCCGAAAATACATTTTTCATATAAATATTAATTTTTTGTTTTGGACATATAATAAATAACAAGGGATTATTCATGCACACAACCTAAGAAAATGCTGTGAATGGACTCATTTTTTAGAGTAGGACCTAAGAGAAAAGATGGTGTATCATTTGTGGCTATATGTGCTATCTGAGGCAGTCCACACTCAATTTTCCCATATGTTTACAAAAGACGATTTTTTACCTTATTATTCATTCAACTATTGTTGGATATGTGTTGATAATAGAACAAAAATAACGCTGTAGCCTTATTCCTGAGAATGAGAGCTTTCATTTGATATAAGACTTGCCCATGTTTGTCATACTTGAAAAATATGAAATATGTGAATATTAAATCATATAAAAAATTATGGGGGGGGGGGGTGATAGTGTAAATTAAGTGTAAATAACTTTCTTACAGTAAAAGATTTCTCAAAGTGATGCATATCTGGAGAAAGTAGAGAGTCTAAGCTTTCAAACAGTATCTCATATGTGTTACTGGGGTCCATGATGGACCATTAAAGATTAAAAGAATATTTTATTTGAGTCAAAATACGAAATTTTGTACCCGGGACTGGGTCCTTAGGGTTTAAGAGGTTAAAGCTAAAATCATTAGTGCCGTGGTGTTTCAATGGTTTCGTGAGAATCACCCAACTACTGTAGCATGTAAATAATGCACATAAATAGCATGAGCAACAGCGCTCAACAATTATATCTAATCAACAGGCACGTGAAACCTAGCTAGGAGGTTGCTCACACAACAAAATCACCAGCTAACTTACTTTAAAGCAACACTAAAGAGTTTTTTTTTACCTTAAAATAACGTTTCCAAAAAAGTTTCAGTCGTTCATCCACTCGTAACAGAGTGAACGGCACTTTCACATTCGCTTTGCAGCCCTCTATCGGCCAAAACCGCACTAAAGAAGTTTCCAACCGTCGGGTCGTGGTCATGTAGTTCGAGTGAGAACTACAAAAACTTGCTTTACGGCAGACCTACAATCCAATCAGAGCCAGCTTTGCTGCAGTAGGCTAAATTATTTACGACAATGGTAATGGACAATTCTGCTTCTAACCTGTAGGGGGAGCAAAGAGCAAAAACTCTTTAGTGTTGCTTTAAATTTGCAGGAAACCCTGGATTAAGGGGCGGTATTATTGTAATTGGCTTTGCTACCCTCTTCAAAAAACAGGCAAAATCTGAACAACCCAATTTTTCACATTCTTGCAAAAAATGGTTTACCAAAGCAAAGTTACTGGATTGTTCTTTTTCACATTTTCTAGTTTGATAGAAGCACTGGGGACCCAATTATTTCACTTAATCTGACTTTTTCCATGTTTTTCACGCTATGACCCCTTTAAGGCCGGTATGTTGCGACTGATCAGTGCCCTTAAACCAGGCATCCTAACCCTGATTGCTCCCTGGGCTTTGTAGGGATAGCTGCCCACTGCTCCGGATGTGTGTGTGTTCACGACTTGCAGTGCGTGTGTTCACTTCTCACTGGGAAAATAAGTTAAATGCAGAGGTCACATTTCGAGTATGCATTCCACAACAAACATGTCACTTTTCACTTAACTTTTAAAAGACTACCTATGAAATGGCAACTTGTAATGGAATTTCTAGATGTAATGGTTTTTTGATTATCTGCAAGCGGTACAACATATTTTTACAAACGTCTGAAGATATGTCTTTTTTTAAATTTGGTATTTGGAAAATTAGTTTTATGTTATTTCTGGTAGATTGCCCAGAGCAGAACTTTGAATGAATGTCTTTTGAATTTTGATGCAGCAAATGTTTTCTTTTTTTCAAGCTTCTTTCCTGTTTTTACTTGGGTAATACCACAATAACATTGCAGTCAGAGATTAAATGCATAAACCCTAACCACTGTCACTGAATAGCAGATATGAACCTTTGTTAATAAAGATACAGTGAGAAGAGACCGTGATGGGAGAAATTTTTCTGAGCATATTGATTGGTGTGTCAACATGAGCAGGTTATTCTGAGAAATCAATAAATAGTCAATGATTGTTTTATTTAGTCATCTAATTAGAGCCCGACCGATTTATCGTTTTGCCGATTTTATCGGCCGATATGAGCATGTCGCAGATATATCTGTATCGGCGTATAAGCCGCAGATATGCGCCGATATGAACGTTTGTTACAGAACACATTAAATGCATTTGAAAGATGTAAGTACTTGTTTGTCCAGCAGAGTGCGCCATACTGGTTGCTAATGGCGACCCAGATCACTCACTGTAGTGACACCAGCCAATCCCCCACCCCCTTCACTTCAGTCAGTCAGTCTCTCAGTTCAGGTGGCTGCAGTCACGTAGTGTCTTCTTCACAACATTTTTACACCTGGTATTAAGACGCGCTTTGGTCGATTGGATTATAAATGGACAAGAGAGACGCATTCCCGCTTACATTTGGTGTTTTTAATCCGTCTCTTTGTCGACTTGCGAGTTAAAACGCAAGCGGGAGAAATGACGCGAGACGGAGAAATGACACGTTTAAACTACGCGCAGCCGTGCACTTATATATCACTATATGAGATTACTGCTGCTTGTGTTGTTAGTTAACACGCTCATTTCAGAGCAATTGATTCAATAAGCTCACGCAACTCTACACCCTTGCTAAATAAAAGAGGCGGAGCGAAGACGCATTAGTTTTATTAAAGTCTAAAGTTTGCACGGAACCATGGGTTTGTGTTATAAAAACGTTGTGCACAAGCACAACATTAAACATAGCGTACATTAGTATGTGCTCCGTCAAGCATTGTCTTCGTAACTGTGAGTGGCTAACTAATTTGTGAAGTACACAACTTACTGTAAAGCTAATATTAATCAATGACTTCATAAGTTTCTCTTTATAACGTTATTCTCGTCAAAACTGCAAATGATGCAAGTTTTATGTATTTTGTTCTCTTTGTGTTTTAAAGTTATTTATAATAAGTCAAGTTTACTGTTTAGTGCACTGATATCCAACTAATTTTGGATAATAAAGTTTATTGTTAAGTTCTTGCCTATAGTACATATCTTTGTCACATCAATATAAGTGTTGGATCACCACATTTGTGAGTGATCACCACATTTGTGAGTGATCATTTCATTGCATTGTATTTATTCATATACAGTATATTATGTTAAAGTATATAGTGTTTTCTATGTACAGTAGTATAATATACTGTAGTATATGTGTACTGAACTATAATATACACATAAAGAATATCGGCCGATATATCGTTATCGGTCTTTTTTTACTCCCTAATATCTGTATCGGCATCGGCCCGAAAAAACGCATATCGGTCGGGCTCTACATCTAATAAGCATATGCTGTAGCAGGCAGGGGTTACATTGATTGGAGGGCGTATTGGAATTATGTGTTATTTGGGTGAATTCTTTTAAACAAATCCATCTGAATCAGAATTTTGGTGTGGCATATTCCTGACAGTGTTTGCCCAAGTAGAGACGTTTTGTTTATTAGTGGTAAATTGAAAAATGTTTTTGTCTACGGTTTGCCTTTGTTATATGGCTAAGGATTAAGTGTCTGTTTGTTTTAGTAATCTGGATTAAGTGGGTGGAGCTGCAGTGTCTTATTGAGTGTGACTCACAGCGGGCGACTGATTTGAAAGCAGAGCTTTAAATGTGTAATGTTCTCAAAACTTGGCAGCTTAGGATGTCTGATTTTCCTCCAGACCAACTAAATGTGTGTTTGACTAAGGAAATGCACCATGAGCCAGACTGTGCCTTAATTTGTCCTCTGAGGGGCGGAAAAGGGACTAAATTTTGCTTTTAGTATGAGAGAACTGTCTTCACTTTGTTGTGGACAATATGTGAAAGAGATTTTTGATTTTAAAGATGGAAAATTAAATGTATGATTCAAATAAAATAATTAAAGAGCACCTATTTCATCGCTAAAAATATTTATTTTGTCTATTTTGTATAAACCAATGTGGTTTATGGTTCAAAAAACACATTATTTTCCACATACCGTACATTTTTGTAGCTCCAGATTTTAACTCTCTTCCTGAAACGCATGGATTAATAAAGCCCTGTGTACCTGATTGGCCAACTAATGTTGTGATTGGTCTGAATACCTCTGACATCAGCTGGAAATGTGACGCTGCTTACCATGTTTGAAAGATTTGGTTGCAGGAGTTAACTTACAGGCTGTGAGACAAACCGCGTGGAATTATGATAATGTCAGTCTTGTCTACATCACCAATCCCAGGAAGAAAACTGTTGCCTACTCTCCGTGTGTTTGTTGTAGTCCAATAAAATAGATTTACGTTGGAGACAATAAATCGTGTCATCGTTAACTTTGAGGCATGTACCTTTTGCATATGGTTAGCATGTACTAATACACACTTACACACCAAAGTAAATGTAAAAACGTGAATCGGACAATAGGTGCTCTTTAAGAACTCACAAATCATGGGTCAAAAAGACATTGTATGAGTGTTTGTCAAGTAAAGTCTTGCGGTCTAGTCGTCTCTGCATGTTTAAATTTTTTCTTTGGGCACACAAATGTCTCTGCAATCCGTTAATAATCCCAAGAAATATCAGATTTTTTCCCCGTTATCAACGTGTAGTGTAGTAGCCCATGTGATGTTTATCACCTTTTCTCCCCTAATTAAAATGAGATCAGAAAAAGACACTTGTCACATCATGTTAACACCAGGTTTAAACAGATGTGTCTAATCTGATCACTTGTGATTTGATCAGCTCTTAAGACATGTAAATTTATAAATACTTTGTTACACTAGTTGTCTGCGCATTCAGTCTTAATGATTAATGGTAAACTAACTTGGCTTGCTATCCTCGAAGGGACCTATGAACCTTCAGAGAGAGCAAACCTCCCCACAACAGAACTGCACAGAGGAAGAAAGAGAGCAGTAAAGGTGAAGATGGGGAGGAGGAGGAATGTTGGAAAAATTTAAGCTGGACGCAGAGTAGTGCTGCACAATTAATCGCATCGCAATCGCAATGTCAGCCTGTGCAATTATATGACAGCAAAAAGTTGCAATTATATTAAATAAATAAATGTGTGGACTTGTTAACACAAACTTTCTGATAACAGTTTGATGATTTTCCTAGCTGTTTAAAAAAAGAAAGAAAAACTAACAATAAAGGCAGTGCACGTGTGTGGTGTGCGTCGTCACTTATACCAGAGCGAAGATGGATGCAGAGGCGGTTGACAGTGATCTGGTAGCTAAAAAAAACTCTACGTCTGTTGTATGGCGGTATTTTGGATTTAGGATTACTGACACTGAGCAGTTGCTACATCACGTGGCAATACGAAAACATTTCTAGTTTTACAAATACACATTTTAGCTAAACTTTGTGTGGATTTTCCTTAAAACCCATCAAGTTGACTCATGATACCATTTAGTATAATCGCACATCGCAATATTAGCATCAATAACCGCAATGGGAAAAATTACCCAAATCGTGCAGCCCTAACGCAGAGGCATTAAGACTGCCTTATATACGCTCTTAAAGGATTAGTCCATTGTCTTAAAAAAATTCAGATAATTTACTCACCACCATGTCATCCAAAATGTTGATGTCTTTGTTCAGTCGAGAAGAAATTTTGTTTTTTGAGGAAAACATTCCAGGATTTTT